>NC_088236.1:27565350-28165350 GCF_036934945.1 Oncorhynchus masou masou | reverse complement strand
TACTTGTTGTCATTCAGAGTCACATTTCCTATCCAAGCTATAGCAGAATATTTTACATACAGCAGGTTTTTAAAGGACCAAGAGTTTAGTCTGCTTAGTATTTTCAGTTATGCTACGGAAAACATATTGCAATACTGGCAGGGGTGAAAGTAGATTTCATTTCTTACCAGTACGGCGTACCCCCACTATTTATTTTTGCCGGCACACCATACCAGACCACCTGACTTTCAACCCTGGATACTGGTATCGTCGCAGCCCTAGTAAGCAGCCTCGGCTTGTGCAAACCGGAACAGCTCATAGGAGCAGGAGACTCTCTCCTTACTGGTACGGAACTCCTTATGTGTGTGATAGACTAGACAAGATGCTAGTCTATCGCAGGGCCTTAACCCCAATCTACCTCCTTCATGCTGAGTCTAGTCTATCGCAGGGCCTTAACCCCAATCTACCTCCTTCATGCTGAGTCTAGTCTATCGCAGGGCCTTAACCCCAATCTACCTCCTTCATGCTGAGTCTAGTCTATCGCAGGGCCTTAACCCCAATCTACCTCCTTCATGCTGAGTCTAGTCTATCGCAGGGCCTTAACCCCAATCTACCTCCTTAATGCTGAGTCTAGTCTATCGCAGGGCCTTAACCCCAATCTACCTCCTTAATGCTGAGTCTAGTCTATCGCAGGGCCTTAACCCCAATCTACCTCCTTCATGCTGAGTCTAGTCTATCGCAGGGCCTTAACCCCAATCTACCTCCTTCATGCTGAGTCTAGTCTATCGCAGGGCCTTAACCCCAATCTACCTCCTTCATGCTGAGTCTAGTCTATCGCAGGGCCTTAACCCCAATCTACCTCCTTAATGCTGAGTCTAGTCTATCGCAGGGCCTTAACCCCCAATCTACCTCCTTCATGCTGAGTCTAGTCTATCGCAGGGCCTTAACCCCAATCTACCTCCTTAATGCTGAGTCTAGTCTATCGCAGGGCCTTAACCCCAATCTACCTCCTTCATGCTGAGTCTAGTCTATCGCAGGGCCTTAACCCCAATCTACCTCCTTAATGCTGAGTCTAGTCTATCGCAGGGCCTTAACCTCCCCCAATCTACCTCCTTCATGCTGAGTCTAGTCTATCGCAGGGCCTTAACCCCAATCTACCTCCTTAATGCTGAGTCTAGTCTATCGCAGGGCCTTAACCCCAATCTACCTCCTTCATGCTGAGTCTAGTCTATCGCAGGGCCTTAACCCCAATCTACCTCCTTCATGCTGAGTCTAGTCTATCGCAGGGCCTTAACCCCAATCTACCTCCTTCATGCTGAGTCTAGTCTATCGCAGGGCCTTAACCCCAATCTACCTCCTTCATGCTGAGTCTAGTCTATCGCAGGGCCTTAACCCCAATCTACCTCCTTAATGCTGAGTCTAGTCTATCGCAGGGCCTTAACCCCAATCTACCTCCTTAATGCTGAGTCTAGTCTATCGCAGGGCCTTAACCCCAATCTACCTCCTTCATGCTGAGTCTAGTCTATCGCAGGGCCTTAACCCCAATCTACCTCCTTAATGCTGAGTCTAGTCTATCGCAGGGCCTTAACCCCAATCTACCTCCTTCATGCTGAGTCTAGTCTATCGCAGGGCCTTAACCCCAATCTACCTCCTTAATGCTGAGTCTAGTCTATCGCAGGGCCTTAACCCCAATCTACCTCCTTCATGCTGAGTGAGTCTAGGGCCTTAACCCCAATCTACCTCCTTAATGCTGAGTCTAGTCTATCGCAGGGCCTTAACCCCAATCTACCTCCTTCATGCTGAGTCTAGTCTATCGCAGGGCTTAACCCCAATCTACCTCCTTAATGCTGAGTCTAGTCTATCGCAGGGCCTTAACCCCAATCTACCTCCTTAATGCTGAGTCTAGTCTATCGCAGGGCCTTAACCCCAATCTACCTCCTTCATGCTGAGTCTAGTCTATCGCAGGGGCTTAACCCCAATCTACCTCCTTAATGCTGAGTCTAGTCTATCGCAGGGCCTTAACCCCAATCTACCTCCTTAATGCTGAGTCTAGTCTATCGCAGGGCCTTAACCCCAATCTACCTCCTTAATGCTGAGTCTAGTCTATCGCAGGGCCTTAACCCCAATCTACCTCCTTAATGCTGAGTCTAGTCTATCGCAGGGCTTAACCCCAATCTACCTCCTTAATGCTGAGTCTAGTCTATCGCAGGGCCTTAACCCCAATCTACCTCCTTAATGCTGAGTCTAGTCTATCGCAGGGCCTTAACCCCAATCTACCTCCTTAATGCTGAGTCTAGTCTATCGCAGGGCCTTAACCCCAATCTACCTCCTTCATGCTTAGTGACAAGCAGAGACGCATCAGGTCCCATTTTTAGTCTTTGAAAAAACAAAATGTGTGTGTGTGTGTGTGTGTGTGTGTGTGTGTGTGTGTGTGTGTGTGTGTGTGTAGAGCAGAGATAGTACAGAAAGCCCAGGGCAGAAGCACACAGCTGTCCTACTGAAACATCACTACCAGCTCCAGGGGGAGAGAGGGATAGAGAGGGGTAATGGAGGGTGGGAAAGGGGGATGGAGGGAAAGAGAGAAAACATGGTCATTGTGCAGTAGAGTCTATGGCAGGGGTAGTTTGGCTACCCTGGTCCTGGAGTGCCGCAAGAGCTTCATGTTTTTGATTTAACTGAACTGGAAGACCAGGTGTGTTGAATTAGGCAATCATTGAACTGATCAATTAGCCTAGTTGGAACAAAATCCGTCAGTACCCGCGGCCCTCCAGGAACAGGATTGCCTACGGTATAAGAGACTGTGACCAATCAAAGCACCAAATTATGACAATAAAAACTTTAACTGACATAATTTCAACCACAGCTCAACTCACTCAACACACAAACTGTAAAGTCCATGAATGGGTTCATCCCCATCACTTCACCTCACATACCATGCTGGTTAGTTAAACAGGCCTGCACCAACAGCCACACATGTCCACTCTGACACACAGCTGACATGGACTTCCCCAAATAAAGTTTCACAACTAAACAACCAAATCTAACCTTGAACTGATAAACTGCTGTTACAAATGTGTAATCCCCTAACGGAAACAGAATGTAAATCAATTGCATATTCACATGGTGATAAAGTAGACTAATATCTTAAACTTACACCCAGGAAATAAATATAAAGTAACCCGAAGTAGATTTATGCTGGTACAGTAACTATAGTGCAGTATCACACACTGCATTGAACTGCATAAGTGTGGTCATCATCTCCATGACTCTGCAGAGGGGCTCTAGGACCCAGGGAGCCGCAAGAGCTAGCATCTTTACAATCCTCAATGTCATCATTATATATGGACTACTGCTACTATTAACACTCTACTCACATACTGTACATGCACAGACAACTACGGCATGCAGATATACACAGCTAGGGGCTAGCTAGCATGTGCAAGTTTCATAACTGCCAAGTGCAAACACAAAGTGAAGCAGCCGGAAGACAGAGGGAGTGACTGGGAGAGGAAGAGAGAGAGGAAGGGAGAGCAGGAAGAGAGGGAGGGAGGGGAGGCTGCATCCCTATGAACGCACGTCCACCCATCTCAACTCTGCTGCTGCTGTGGATGGTCCAAAGCACTAACACCGGCCAGGCTGCAGTCGGTCCCAAGCAGCACGGAACTGAGCCAAAAGCCAGAAAGCGCCGGTTCGATACAGAGAGATGGATGGATAAATGGATGGATACCTCCGAGGCATACGAGGTGGAGGAGGTGGCAGGCCGAAGTTTTCCTCCGGGGTGGTGTGAGAGGAGTGTGGGGGCTGTCTCCTCCTGAGGCTGAGCTGTAGCTGCTGTACTGACCCTGGTTCAGTTTACTGAGGCAGCCCGAGTTGCAGAAGGAGCGGACCGTCCCTGGTTCCCAGCAGCCCCGGCCCTTCATCCCCCTCTCTCTCCTCTCTGCTCTGCAGGCCCGGCGCTCCCCGAGACGCGACACTAGCCTGGGCCGCTACATCATCCTGGCGCGGGGGGGCGGAGGCAGCAGCGATTGTCCTTATTCAGCATTGCAGCGGGCACACACACTGCTCACACACACATTCACACGCCCGCACGCTATGACAAGGGAAGGGAGGCAGGCGCTCCCCTCTTGCATTCGTGTTCTCTCCCTCTCCTAGCTTCGGCTCTTCTTCTCTGAAACGCTCTCGCTGCACACACACTCAGAGCACAGCACATTTACAATTCTCCTCCACATGCTTCTCTCAATGCAGTGCAGAGTGGAAAGGAGGGAAGGAGGGAGGGAGGGCGAGGCAGAGAGGAGATAGATGACTGCCGGCTGCCGAGACCTATAGAACCTAGACCAGAATGCATTACTACTTCCCCACTGCCATAGCCCCCCTCCCTCCCGCTGCTTGCCTTCCCTGCTTGACGGCATAAATCAATAGTTAACGGCTTCACTGCTGCACAGATTACAGTGAGCATTAGGGACAGTGTTTCACAGATCACCAAACTACCACGGTGTGCAGGTGTGTGATATGATACTGGTGTTAACATCATGTGGAAACTACAGTCAAGGACACACAGGTCAAGCAATCTGTCATCTCTTTGTGGTCTTCAATATAATATCTATCTACCGATCACCTCTCTGCTATTCTCTCTGCCTCTTTCCCACGACCAGTGAAGCTTTCCTGGAGAGACCAACAGTAGCGATCAGGCCACTGCGTAATTCTGACCCCCTCTAAAAGGGCAAGGTCAATGCAGAGATGTGATAGATATACTGCTGTTTCTGTGGCTGCTCTTCTCAGCAGCCTGCACTGCTCTGCTGCACCCACAGCAGTGTTCAGAAGGGGGGAGGTGATCATTTTAATACGGCTGCCAAGGGTTCATGCAGTGTACTGCATTTGCATTCCAAGGTGACCTTGACCGCCCACAAAGCTTTCTGCCTCCCTCTGTGTTGCGCTCGCACACACCTTGAGAAAGGGGAACAGTCTCACACACACATGTGTATTACCAACAATAACTAGGCTGTCCTCTGATCATATCCTCTGTTACCCTCTATAGGCTCATAACAGCAGCTAATGTCGTCGCTGTCCGAATGAGCGGATGTTAAGCGTCGCAATTCGCATACACATTGGAGCATGGCAACAGAGACCGTTTATTTATAGTGATCCACTTGAATTCTGCTCAAGCTGCTGCTGACGCCTCTGGGAAGGACACACCATGACGATGTGTTTGTATTATCGGCAGCTGTATCATTAACCATGTCATGGTTCCAGGGGTGCAACTTTCATTGGGGACAGGGGTGGACATGTCCCCCCGACATTCTGAAATTGCATTTTTGTCATTGGAATGTAATACAAAACATGGCAAGAGTGTGCTTTAGGACCAGGCGGACGCCTCCGAGCAGTCGGGAAGACTATTTGGAGTGTTTATCCGACTGGATTTACAGTGGTTCTTTGTTTAAAAGTACTGGGACACAGCTTGCGGGCTGCCGCAGAATTCTACGGCACATTGTGTGTCAGCCATTGTTGCCATTAATGCTAGTTAGTGATAGTTTGACCACCAGAGGGCATCTTTGAGAAAACTTTTACATTTTTAATATTGGCTGTACTAGAAAAGTTAAAACCTTTTTTTGTAAGAACATAGTATATGTGATTGATTAAGACATGTAGCTTAATTCATTTGATTAATATTATGGTGTTTCTATTCCAAGAAAAACAAGTATACATCTGACAGACAGCGCCTGATTCAGTAACACTAAACAAGGATTAGATGGAGGCAGATGTTATAGGAAGAGACTTGGATGTATAGCTGAGGGAAAGGTGGGAAGCATCTGGGAACCTACAGTACCTTTTATTTAGCAAGACGAAAATAGGAGAATAAGAAAGAGAGAAAAATTTGTGTTAACATAGGGGGGTGGGGGGGAGCGTTGACTGGCTTTCAAAGGTTGGCGCTGTACAACGTGACCGGTTGGGAGTAGGGCTACTAAGTGACTGCGTGTGAAGAGCAATATAATCCTAACACTTCCACACTCTAATTGTAGTCTAGCCAATACCCAAACGGAGAAAATCTCATTGATTTATTAATACCATTCCCCATGCTCATCTCAGAGCAGCGCCAAACTGTGCTGAAATAGTTGACCACAAGCGGGTAGGCTATTGCTTCAAATCCTATTATAACAATTGGATGAATTTGGGTGTTCCAATAAGCAACAATGTTGTCTTCTTTGTTGCCTTCATTAGCCTACTTTATTCTTAAAAGAACTCCAGCACAGAGAAGAGAAAGGAGCCTTAAATTATTTTTTAAATTATTTAACTAGGCAAGTCAGTTAACAACAAATTCTTATTTACAATGACGGCCTATACCGACCAAACCCGGACGATGCTGGGTCAATAGGACTCCCAATCACAGCCGAATAAAGCGATTGTGAATTCAAACTAATTAGACTGTTTTTCATATTGGCAATTAACCACAAACACAGCATCTACCGTGGTATTCCATTTCCAGCAAGATTATTCAAGCCATCAACTCACCAATGGTTGAAGATGATGAGCGATCAGCAAAGGCAATCTGGAATCTGCTGGCATCAGCGTACAAGATCGCTCTAATCACAGTCAGAAAACAATTGAAGAAACTTGAGTGGACTTATGGAAAGGCTCTGTAAGAGATTATATATATATATATATATATATATATATATATATATATATATATATATATAAATAAAACATTAACCATGTGTGTTCTCTTGTTTTGTACTGTTCTGTAGTTTCAACCTAATGATTTGTCTGACAAACAAAGAACTTTGCTCGCCGCAAAACCTGTTCGTATTTTGTATGACTGACGCATTTAGTGAGAGGTCTAATGCTTTAATATTTAATCATTTCTGCCCTCTGAATTCATATTCATTCTATAAATAGGCCCATGTGCACCTTCATCAGATGAACCACACCATGTAGGCTAAAGCGATTTAATTCATGGATGCAACTGAAAGTTTTTAATATTGTGATAGTGAAGAGCATTATTATTTTATTTCCAAATAAAAATCTGTTTGATTATCAAGACCAGTCCCTATGCTGTCATTCAGTGATATTTATTCCCATAGTAGTTCGCTATGGAGCCATTAATATATTTAAAGTCCATTAACTCAGCAACAGTCAACTGTCCTGCTGATAGTTGAAATAAACACCTGTATTTTGAAAAGGTATTTTTATTATTTTATTAACAAAAGCATAAATATGTTGATGAAGAAATCCTGTAGAGTATATGGCTTACACAACATTTTGCGGTTGCATGATGTTTGTAGTTAGAAACGTAAAATTTTAGAGTACTTAATACATAGCAAATTGGGGGGATTATTTAAAAAATAATAATTCACACCTAGCTATCCTTTTGTAAAGGTTGAAGAGTCTATTGTCCTGCTAATAACCCATTGTGGAAACGTTGTTTGCACCCATAGGTTTTAGAAGATCTCGTACAACGGCTGTGTGCTACTCTCTTCACAGAACAGCGCAAACTGGCTCTAACCAGAATAGAAAGAGAAGTGGGAGGCCCCAGTGCACAACTGAGCAAGAGGACAACTACATTAGAGTGTCTCGTTTGAGAAACAGACGCTTCACAAGTCCTCAACTGGCAGCTTCATTAAATAGTACCCACAAAACCACAGTCTCAACATCAACAGTGAGGAGGTGACTCCGGGATGCTGGCCTTCCTTTCCTGTAGCGGTCCTCATGAGAGCTAGTTTAATCATAGGACTTAATGGTTTGGTGACTGCACTTAAAGAAACTTAACTTTTAACAAGTCACACCTGTTAATTGAAATACACTCCAGGTGACTACCTTATGAAGCTGGTTGAGAGAATGCTAAGAGTGTGCAAAGCTGTCATCAAGGCAACAGGTGGCTACTACTGAAGAATGTAAAATATATTTTGATTTGTTTAACACTTTTTTGGTTACTACATGATTCCATGTGTTATTTCATAGTTTTGATGTCTTCACTATTATTCTACAATGTAGAAAATGCTAAAAAATAAAAGAAAAACCCTTGAATGAGTAGGTGTGTCCAAACTATTGACTGGTACTGTATATATTTACAAAATAATATATATGGGGGATTTGAAATTATGCAGACAATTACGTTGATGGAAGCCACAATCTATCTGCAATATTAAAGCTGATCTAGCCCCTAAAAGAAAATGTGACCCCCAACTTCTAAAACCAAAGTTGTGCCCCTGTATGGTTACACTTTTATAAAACGGTGCATGTCTGTAAGATGGATACTAAAAAGCCATGTCAGCAGTGTCCTGAGATAAGGAACACATATGGATATTTTACACACGGTCTGCGACCTTCTGCTATGAAGTAGATCTGTAGTGAAGGACGTGGTGATAAACAGTCTTATATACTGAAGTAGATCTGTAGTGAAGGACGTGGTGATAAACAGTCTTATATACTGAAGTAGATCTGTAGTGAAGGATTTGGTGAAAAACAGTCTTATATACTGAAGTAGATCTGTAGTGAAGGACGTGGTGATAAACAGTCTTATATACTGAAGTAGATCTGTAGTGAAGGACGTGGTGATAAACAGTCTTATATACTGAAGTAGATCTGTAGTGAAGGACTTGGTGATAAACAGTCTTATATACTGAAGTAGATCTGTAGTGAAGGACGTAGTGATAAACAGTCTTATATACTGAAGTAGATCTGTAGTGAAGGACGTAGTGATAAACAGTCTTATATACTGAAGTAGATCTGTAGTGAAGGACGTGGTGATAAACAGTCTTATATACTGAAGTAGATCTGTAGTGAAGGACGTGGTGATAAACAGTCTTATATACTGAAGTAGATCTGTAGTGAAGGACATGGTGATTGATGGCCCCCTCAATGTAACATGATGCTTTGTGCTTAGGGATTGGGAGAGGGGGTGGGAACAGTTCACATACCCACCCACACTCCCCTGTGGCTATAATCCCCCAGCCCCCAACCGGTGGAGAAGGGAATGACAGTGTTACTGAGGCTGTCAGGCTGCCTGGTAAATTGGGGAGTGTTCGCTTGATTAAGGGAAAAAATAAAAGTGACAGTTATTTTTCGGAGTACAGTGTCATAAATTCCGCAGCAACTTTCCTAATAGCCTAACGTGAGAAAACAGGGGCTGAGGATTCAGAGCTATAATAGTGTATCAGTGAGAGAACTGAGGCTGCTGTTGAGTGGTGGCTTGTGTGTCCCAAATAGCACCCTCTTCCCTATAAAGTGCAAACGTTTGACCTCTGTCATTGCCAACAAAGGGTATCTAACAAAGTATTGAGATAAACTTTTGTTATTGACCAAATACTTATTTTCCACCATAATTTGCAAATAAATTCATTTAAAAAAAAAATCATACAATATGATTTTCTGGATTTTTTTCTTGTAATTTTGTCTGTCATAGTTGAAGTGTACCTATGATGAAAATTACAGACCTCTCTCATCTTTTTAAGTGGGAAATCTTGCACAATTGGTGGCTGACTAAATACTTTTTTGCCCCACTGTATCTGGTTACTGCGTTTGAGAATAAAATCCAGACATTTCTTCTCACGGCCCCAATCAAAGAACTTTGTGCTCATAAGTTCTGAACCCACTCACTGAAGTGTCTAAGTTCAAAAGAGCAAACATTTCTCTCTGAGAAAAGGAAGCAACATTATAAAAAAGAAAGGTTGTGTTATGGATGAAACCGTCTCTGGACAAAGATGGTACTAGTTATGGTGATGGCAGCCAAATTGAACGGAATGTTAAAATCTTTATTTTTTTTTACATAAAGGACCAAGACATGCCAACTACAAACTAAATGAGCATGGCGATTCCCTCTGAAATATGATCTCCATTCCTCCTGCCGTCTCCCTACGGGCTGATCTCCTCCTATGGTGATAAGCCAGACATCAAAAGGAGGTTGAGGATCTTCAATCAACCATATGGTTAGAGCAGAGAGTTACTGCTCCTTGTCTGAGGCTGGGCCTGGGGCTGCTTTATTGCAAGGGGTAATGTATTGACTTGATGATTTGGCAATTACAGGCTGACACAACACTTCATATTAATGTCCCATGGAGCACCGCCCAATTATAGCTGACCGTCAATACACTAGACCAACGAGTCATCCCAGCTAGCAACTACTAAATGAATATGCATAGCTACTCGCTACACACAAACACCAAACTGAGAATAATCTGAAATAACAAAATGTAACTCCAATGACAACAGTTAGCAGAAAAGACCAGAGGGAGAGGAAAGGTGACAGGAAGGAGGACAGGTCCTTGTCTACGTTGAGCCTGGTGCCAGGTTTGCCCTCTTGTGGTGAGTTGGAAGGAAGGCACAGGTTTCCCAGCAGACCTCATGAAGCTGCTTTATTCTGTGTCCCAATGGCACCCTATTCCCTACATAGTGCACTACATTTGACCATAATCTTTGGCCCATGGTCAAAAGTAGTGCACTATATAGGGAACAGGGTGGCATTTGAAGCAGCTTCAGTGTTCCTCCCCTGCTATTCCCATCAGGATGAAACCCCTCCATGGCCCCCAGCCTCAGCCTGCCAGGCCTGGCACAATGCCCAGCTCGAATAGTGATCCTCAGCCAGCCAAACAGAGAATGACTGAGTAAAGCAAGTCACTAACTAGAAGCAGAGGCAGCTGTCTGATCTTACTGTAGATGAGATTCAAGACCGACCTCAACATCAGAGTCCTGAGACATGATGATGTGTCAGTCAGAGCCCCAAGCCATACAGATGAAAACTGATCTAGATAAGCCACGGGACAACAATCCAATTATGAAGGAAACCAGAGAAAACCAGAATACAAAACCCCCCAGCTATACCTGTCATAGCCCAACGTTTTAGGAGTTTAGATGTCTCCCTGTTTTAAGGGGGGGCACTTCTTCCATTTATGCACCGAGTGTGTGTGACATTCTGCATCCCAATGGATTGGTCTTTGAAGCAGCACAGCATACAGAGATCCTCATTGGACACACCTTGGACTGAGGCGGTCATGACATTTTGTCACCCGGTGATTGTCAAGCAAAAAACTGCCGGTCTCTCAGTAACTTACCATAAATTAACAAACACATTTAGCATCTCCTGGTTTCCATGGAGACCTTCGGAACAACTACATTTTAAAAGTATAATACATAAATGTAATATAGCCTACACCTTCACAATAAATCCATTATTTATTTTAGACAGTTCTAAAGAAACATGATATGAAGAAAATGTCATGTATTTCAGAGGAACAGAATAGCATACTCTGAGTTGTCCTTATATTAGGCCCTGATCTGGCTATGCCATATGGCTGTGGGCTATACAAGTTAATTTAGCAGACAAGATTTGCTTAGAAAGTAAAAGTGCAATATGTGCCATGTAAGAAAGCTAACGTTTAAGTTCCTTGCTCAGAACATGAGAACATATGAAAGCTGGTGGTTCCTTTTAACATGAGTCTTCAATATTCCCAGGTAAGAAGTTTCAGGTTGTAGTTATTATAGAAATTATAGGACTATTTCTCTCTATACCATTTGTATTTCATTAACCTTTGACTATTGGATGTTCTTATAGGCACTTTAGTATTGCCAGTGTAACAGTATAGCTTCCGTCCCTCTCCTCACTCCTCCCTGGACTCGAACCAGGAACACAACGACATTAGCCACCCTCGAAGCAGCGTTACCCATGCAGAGCAAGGGGAACAACCACTCCAAGTCTCAGAGCGAGTGACGTTTGAAACGCTATTAGCGCACACCCAGCTAACTAGCTAGCCATTTCACTTCAGTTACACCAGCCTCATCTCGGGAGTTGATAGGCTTGAAGTCATAAACAGCGCAATGCTTGATGCACAACGAAGAGCTGCTGGCAAAACTCACGAAAGTGCTGTTTGAATGAATGCTTACAAGCCTGCTGCTGCTTACCACTGCTCAGTCAGATACTTGTATACTCAGTCAGATTATATGCAACGCAGGACACGCTAGATAAACTAGTAATATCATCAACCATGTGTAGTTAACTAGTGATTATGATTGATTGATTATTTTTTGTAAAGATAAGTTTAATGCTAGCTAGCAACTTACCTTGGCTTAATACATTCGCGTAACAGGCAGTCTCCTTGGGGAGTGCAACAAGAGGCAGGTGGTTATAGCGTTAGACTAGTTAACTGTAAGGTTGCAAGATTGGATCCCCCGAGCTGACAAGGTGAAAATCTGTCGTTCTGCCCCTGAAAGAGGCAGTTAACCCACTGCTTCTAGGCCATCATTGAAAATAAGAATGTGTTCTTAACTGACTTGCCTAATTAAATAAAGATTAAATAAAGGCGTAAAAACATATATATATACAAAAATCGTCCAAATCGGTGTCCAAAAATCTCGATTTCCGATTGTTATGAAAACTTGAAATCGGCTCTAATTAAATCGGCCATTCCGATTAATCGGTCGACCTCTAGTTGGAACATTGCTGCAGGGACTTCCATTCGGCCACAAAAGCATTAGTGAGGTTGCGCGATTAGGCCTGGCTCGCAGTCCAATTTATCCCAAAGGTGTTGGATGGAGTTGAGGTCAGGGCTCTGTATAGGCCAGTCAAGTTCCTTTCACACCGATCTCGACAAACCATTTCGTGATTATGATCTTGTCTCATTGCTGCAGCTCCCAAACGTGCTCGAGTATGCATCCTCCGAAACATGACTCACCAAACCGGCCTGCCACACAGAGTCGCTAAAGCACGATGAGCCAAGTAAAGCCCTCCCGGACAAACCCGCCCCTAAAGCAGATGACGCTGTGCCAATTGTGCGTCGCCCCATGGACCTCCCGGTCGCGGCCGGCTGCGACAGAGCCTGGGCTCGAACCCAGAGTCTCTGCTAGCACTGTGATGCAGTGCCTTAGACCACCCGGGAGGCCCCACCTCCCTTACCTCTAATGAAAATCCCATAGGCCTCTACATTATGGACACGGTATGTGTATGAAACCATTATCAAAACATTTTTTTTTCATTCACCATAAAAACCAAGGTATGAATGTGTGCATGCCTTGTTAAACATCTGTAGAAGTTTTTTAAATGTTGGATTCCCAGACTTCACCCTCCCTACACCTCAGATTCCCAGACTTCACGCTCCCTGAATATAACAGGAAACCTGTTCAATCACCATGCACTGCAAAATCATTCTGGCTATGGATACGGAGAACATCAACACATTAACATCAACACGCCAGAGGATATACCTATTGGGGCTCTGCTGGGAATTTACCTCATATTTGAATTATTTTATTCTGCTTTGCCATTAAATTCATAATAAAATTTTGACAACTAAAATATTGTGTTAATAGTAATTGTTATGCATATTATTATTATTACTAATAAAAATAGGGGGGTTAAAAAATGAAGGCCAAAAGGTTCTTCGAGGATCCATTAAAAGGGGTTCTTCAACGAACTTACCCGAGGTTCCCCAACAGATTAAATTTGAAGAACCCCTAAAGGTTACTCCAGGAACGTTTTAGAGTGGGTAATGCCTTAGAATGCTGCCACACTCGGGGGACCTTCGACAAAACATTTCTGTATGGACCTCGTTTTGTGCACGGGGCATTGTCATGCTGAAACAGGAAAGCATCTTCCCAAACAGATAGACAGAATCGTCTAGATTGTCATTGTATGCTGTAGCGTTAAGATTTCCATTCACTGGATTAAGGGGCCTAGCCAAACCATGAAAAACAGCCCCAGAACATTATTCCTCCTCCACCAAACTTTACAGTTGGCACTATGTATTTGGGCAGGTAGCGTTCTACTGGCATCCGTTAAACCCAGATTCATCGGACTGCTCCAGCAGACGCTGCTCGGCCATGGAAATCCTTTTCATGGAGCTCCCGGCGAACGGTTCTTGTGCTGACGTTGCTTTCAGAGGCAGCTGAGCGGTTGTTGCTCCTAGACATTTCTACTTCACAACAAAAGCTAAAGTAGGGCAGAAATTTAACAAACTGACTAGTTGGAAAGGTGGCATCCTATGACGGAGCCACGTTGAAAGTCACTGAGCAAGGCTATTCTACTGCCAATGTTTGTCTGTGGAGATTGCATGGCTGTGTGCTCAATATTCTACTCCTGTCAGCAGCGGGTGTGGCTGAAATAACCAAATCACTAATTTGAAGGGGTGTCCACATACTTTTGTATATATAATAAATGTTTGGAACATCCCATCACAAAATCGCAGCAATACATAACATATCGTCACCGAAGTACCGTGATCATATCCTATTGGGGGGTTCCTGGCTATTTCCAGCACTACTAGATAACACCACCCTCTCGCTAACACACATCAGTGTAAAATGTAACAGGAACAGAGAGGGCCATACACTGGCTCTTTATGAGTATTGCCTCCAGCCCTGTGCCTGCGTGATAAGGGAGGGACTGGAATGGCATCATTGTCTCGTCCATGCAGCGGTTTCCCCCAATGGGGAATGTTTAAAGACCATTCAAACCACAGGTGCTAAATATCTGGGACACTGTCTACCTTGTGTCACCTCTGAAGGGGAGAGGAGAGGAGGGAGAGAAAAAAAACAGAAAGAGAAGAGGGGAGGAAGAGATATTGCGAGGGAGGGAAGCCAATGACTTGTTTTGAAAGATGCAGTGGGAAGGAAAACAGGGTGAGACACAGATGGAAGTGGGATGACAGACTGGAAAGAGTTGAGGGATGAGTGAGAGAGAGAGAGCGAGAACGATGTGTTGGCATATCAGTGCAGCGGGTCCTGGAGTTCTGCACTGTTCATCTGCGGAATGTGCTAGTTTAGAAAGGTCAGACTTAGTATGTGACAGCACAGCTTCAAACTCAGGCTGACACCCTGCCCAGAGCACAGCAGCAGGCCAACAGGGAAAGACAGGGAAAAGAGAGGGGGTGAGCATGGAGCCATACACATCACCAAGGACTAGAAAGGGATGGAGGGACTTGAGCTGCTGTCACAGCATAGAGACACAGAGACGGAATAACAACAGATAGTGGGAAAGGATAAGAATGGAGAGAGAGAGAGTCCCACTAATGGTGGCCTAGTTTTAAAATAGTAGCAGGGTAACTGGACTGCTAATGTGTTACTGATCATAGAGCTTCTCTCTCTCCTCTACTCCCAACCCACCCTCCATCATTCTCCTCTCCACACAGCACCGGCTTCGTTCAGCTTCATTAGAGGGACAGGATCACACTCCCAAACAACCGGTGTGTGTCTCTGCCCAAGCCTGCAGATCTGAGACCGAACAGAAAACACAACCCAGACACAGTGATACACACATTTTAAAACGGACTGATTAGCGAGGAAAAAACCATAAAGACCATCTGTCAGCTACCCAGTGTCATTCTGAGCAGGTTGTAATACGTGTTCGTATCTGAAACATTGTGATATAAAGATACAAAATTGAGCGCAATACACACAAATACAGAGATTGATCAAATGTATGTTAACTGATTTGCTCTCATCTACACTTACTAACACACGCACGCGCACACACATCTGCACAAAAACATCCAGAAAGCAGGAGTCCGGTCCATCAGTTCAGTATCTGAATATAGCAGAGTGTTGAGAGAGACAGTGGGAATAGCAGCAGCACTGTGTTCCACCATGGTAACCAGGACAAAGACAATATGATTGACTCCCCCTCAACAACTCCACCACAAACCAAGTATATAGGGGACAGTGAATAGCCCAATAACCTATCCACCACACACACATGCATAAGCACACACACGGACACTCAAACAACCAACCTACCCCAACTATATCCTCAACCGTTTATCTCAGAACGTCAGTTGAATGGAGAAAAAGCTGTACTTACTCACAGGTCTGAATGTGCCTGAAATCCTGCTCTTGCCTTTTCCCCTGTCAGGCCCAGTCCCAGTGGGATAGAGGAACTCTTTAGGAATGGGAAGAGGTACGGAGCATGAGTTGGAAAAAGCAGAAAAAAGTCATTCCATTCAGAACCGAGTCCCTCAGAGTGAGAAGCACAGTAAATTGCATACTGAGACAGAACAAGAGTGGGAGAGAAAGAGCAAAAGATAGATTGAGCAAGCAAGAGAAACAGAGAGGGAGTGAGTGAGTGAGGGGAAAGAAAGCAGGGAGATGGCCAGGGAAAGGAGACGGGAGGGAGTGTAAAGAGGAGGGAGAGTAGGGAGAGGGAGTAGAGAGGGAGAGGGAGGGGGGAGAGGGAGTAGGGAGAGGGGGGGAGAGGGAGTAGGAGAGAGGGGGAGAGGGAGGAAGAGAGAGGGAAAGAGAGGGAGTGGGAGAGAGAGAGAGAGAGAGAGAGAGAGAGAGAGAGGGGGGAGAGGGAGGGAGAGAGAGAGAGAGAGAGGGGGGGGGGAGAAAGAGAGAGGGGGAGAGGGAGGAAGAGAGAGGGGGAGAGATGGGGAGAGAGGTAAAACAGAGGGATGCATTGAGGCATGTTCCATCATGCTTTCCTAATCAATCCCCACACTGTCCCCTTAGATATGCTCTCGGTTTCAGGACCACGGACAGAGAATTACCATTCACTACTGTCCACTACCCACCCAGCCTCCTCAGTGGACAGGGTGGGAGAGAGGAGATGAAAGCAGGAAAATAGAGAAAGAGGGAAGGATGTAGCCTACTTGTATTATTATGTGAGAGAGTGAGGGAGGATAGAGGGTGGGACTGTGGGGATGTGTGAGAAGAGGAATGTCACGTGGATGGATGCTTCCCATCCCACGGTACCATTCTAACAGACAAGGGGTGTACATAAACACAGGTGTGGACAGGGATAGACATGGGAAGGGAAGAAGCGAGTTGTCCCATAACGCTGAGCTCAACATAGGGCAGGAACATATTCTCTGGTCCCCTGGGTGTACTGGTCCTAACCTACAATACACAGATGAATCAGTTCACGCTTCAGCAAACAAAGGGAAGGAGGGGTGGTCAACAACAATGAAAAAATCAAAAGAAGTAATTTGAGGCAGAAAGCAGTTGGAACACTCAACAAAAAAGGCAGAGATTGATTTATTTTAGCTCACTTTAATCCATTGTACAGGTGAGAAGGTGACTGACGTTTCAAAGTCAAGCTGACGTCTTCTTCCGCTTGATGTCGAAACTCCAGTCACCTGCTCTCATCCTGTACAATGGATTAAAGTGAGCTAAAATAAATCAATCAATCTCTGCCTTTATATGCTGAGTGCCGAAACTCCTTTCTGCCTCAAATGAGTCATTTTGGAAGTTTTTCTTGATAAACTCTTCTCACAGAAATGAATCACTCACTACTGTACTGACCCCACCAGCCAGGATCCACAGATTACATATGCAAAAGCATATGCTCTCGTCTCACACACAGCAGCAGCACCACCATCACAGCATACTCACATACTGAAGATTTGTGTCCGGTAACAGACTCATCGACATTGCGTATCGAGCGTTTAGCCAGTCAGATCAATGCATGGCCATGGCTTTCACTGTGAATCACTTACTTAGAGAGGCACAGAGCTCTGGTCCCACATGGAGTTGGAGAGCACACAGAGGGAGAGGCTTCGTCCCAAACAGCACCCTATTTTCCATAGTGTACTACTTTTGACCAGAGCCCAATATGGGCACTAGTGAAATGAAGCTCATTATAAAGGGAATAGGATGCCATTTGGGACGCACCCATGGACAGGGAGCCTCCTCTGTGCTGCTCCCCCCACCTGGCTGGTCCCGTTCTTCTGCACCTGAAGCAGCCCAATCGATTGGCTCCTCCTGCAGCTCCTCCATTAGTCTAATCTAGCAGAGAGGAGAGGAGAGGACTGAAGGGGCTGCATGGAGCTTCATGGAGAGACCAGGAAGGAAGGCCGCTGCCCACAAGCTGCTTGATGTTCACATAGAGGCTCTGTTCTGAATTGCCATTTAACACGGATGATTCATTGCCAACTGCTGCACAATGTTTACCTTACTCTTGTTTATTATTTGTGTTCTACCACACATTTTCTTGAAATATTTCTCATTGAATTCATATTGGTTATCAAACCAAGTGGTAAATGCATTGAGTTGGGAATAGGAGGGGAATCACTGTCCCCTACTGGCTGCTTACGTAGCACAGAGTCTGCACATGACTAGCCATTTATTAGCCCGAACAGCAGTGCTGGACTTTTTATTTAACCTTTGTTTAACTAGGCAAGTCAGTTAAGAACAAATACTATTTACAATGACGGCCTACCAGAAGGCAAAAGGCCTCCGGCGGGGGCTGGAATCAGAGTACCCGTACCTCACATGTTTCACTTCTCGAGTTGTGGTACTTCTAGAATATTAGCTCAAAATGATGGTGGAGTTCCAGCACCTAAATATAAACAGCATCTATTTAAGTACAAGTCAAGCGCTACCTAACAGCGAGTTGTGCCTCCAGAGGATTCGTTCTGTTCAACCATGGCAATCCTGACTCCATTAATGAAGAAAGATCGGCAGCAGCTCTGTCACTAACTACAGATTAAAGAGGAACTGACTGTGCAGCTGTGGTGGTCATGCCTGCTTTGGTGTGAGTCTGTCCACCATCACAGATGAATGGTTTATGGATCTAGTACAGAGAGTCTGGGGAAGACAGAGTGCTGGAGGTAGGGATTATGTAAGGGATATTAAAGGGTCTATTGGGTCTCGGTTGAGAGGGAAGGATACAAATAAGAGTGAGAAGACAGCTAGTGGTAGTGAGAACAAGGAACACAAGCTGGACTGATGATGAAAGGTGTTTAATGATAATATGTGAGTGTGTGTGTGTGTGTGTGTGTGTGTGTGTGTGTGTGTCTTCCTCCTCAGGAGATCAATAGGAGGTGGAGAGGATGTGACAGACAGCAACACTGGGAGACGGTACTGTACCAAGACCTGCCCTGTTCTAAAAGCACCTAATAACACTTTCACCAGCCACGTCTTGAGTTTGATGAACATCTATCTCAGGCCCACACAGTTATTCATTCCCCCACACTGAGTTAGTCTATTTACTCTTCCAGCTCCTAAGAGCAACTCAACTGACTGTAAACATGGTTGTGTGTGTCACTCTCTCCCTGTTAAGTCTGTGTTAACTCATCCTCCTAGATGCAGTAAGGCGTGAGGGAGCTGGAGAGAACAGGATCCACACAGAAATGATACTGCATGGTCTCCCTGAGAAGACAAACGTGTTCACTTCTGAAACACGATGACAAAGCACTGAGATAAAAAATGTAGCGCAATACACACAACCACAGAGATTAATCAAATATATGTTAACTGATCTGCTCTCATTTACACTTTCTAACATATTGGCCTAACCGGCTCAGCGCGTGCGTCTGATTTGTTCTGTCCCCAACAGACACGGTCATAACACGAACGTTAAAAAACCAAAACCAACTCTGAACCAACAATATGAATTTGGGAACTTGTAAAAAAAACAACAGATGAAACATTCATGGACAGCCTGCTGTTGCTAGCTACATTGTCCTGGATCCTTTTTGAGTCATTTCTAATCCAACAATCAATCCACAGATAAAAAGGGTCAACCTAGTTAGTTCTATTTTAGCACCTAGCTATGCACACACCTGTTGACATGCACAAGCAGCTTGGATGAAATGATTGAATAACATGTACACTACCAGTAAGCAGTTTGGACACACCTACTCATTCAAGGGTTGTTCTTGCCTTGATGACAGCTTTGCTCACTCTTGGCATTCTCTCAACCAGCTTCACCTGGAATGCTTTTCCAACAATCTTGAAGGAGTTCCCACATATGCTGAGCACTTGTTTGCTGCTTTGTCTTCAACTCCAACTCATCCCAAACCATCTCAATTGGGTTGAGTTCGGGTAATTGTTGAGGCCAGGTCATCTGATGCAGCACTCTCCTTATTGGTCAAATAGCCCTTACACAGCCTGGAGGTGTATTGGGTCATTGTCCTTGTAACGTGTATGCTGGGAGTCGGGAAGCAAGTACAGGGAGTGACTTTAATAATAAATAACACAGCGCAGTGGTTAAGGGCGCTGTACTGCAGCGCCAGCTGTGCCATCAGAGACTCTGGGTTCGCGCCCAGGCTCTGTTGTAACCGGCCGCGAAAAATAACAATTTCCACCGGTTTAATGCCCATTGCTCGTGTTTCTTGACCCAGCAAGTCTCTTCTTATTATTGGTGTCCTTTAGTAGTGGTTTCTTTGCAGAAAATCGACCATGAAGGCCTGATTGACGCAGTCTCCTCTGAACAGTTGATGTTGAGATGTGTCTGTTACTTGAACTCTGAAGCATTTATTTGGGTTGCAATCTGAGGCTGGTAACTCTAATGAACTCATCCTCTGCAGCAGAGGTAACTCTGGGTCTTCCTGTGGTGGTCCTCATGAGAGACAGTTTCATCATAGTGCTGGATGGTTTGTGCGACTGGACTTAAAGAAACTTTCAAAGTTCTTGAAATGTTTCTGATTGACTGACCTTCATGTCTTAAAGTAATGATGCACTGTCATGTCTCTTTTCTTATTTGAGCTGTTGCCGCCATAATATGGACTTGGTATTTTACCAAATAGGGCTATCTTCTGTATACCATCCCTACCTTGTCACAACACAACTGATTGGCTCAAACGCATTAAGGAGGAAAGAAATTCAACAAATGAACAAGGCACACCTGTTAATTGAAATGCATTCCAAGTGACAACCTCATGAAGCTGGTTGACAGAATGCCAAGCGTGTGCAAAGCTGTCATCAAGGCAAAGGGTGGCTACTTTGAAGAATCTCACATTTAAGATATATTTTTATTTGTTAAACACTTTTTTGGTTGCTAGATGATTCCATATGTGCTGTTTCATAGTGTTGATGTCTTCACTATTATTCTACAGTGTAGAAAACAGTAGAAATAAAGAAAAACCCTGAATGAGTAGGTGTGTCCAAACTTTTGACTGGTGCTGTATGTCAAACATTTTTTGCATTGCTAGCTAATGCAATGTGGGCGGTTTGATCAGCATGTAAGGCCTTTATAGGCGTGCGCGCACAAAAACACACACACACAAAAGTGATATTGCATGGTCTCCCTGAGGAGACAATCATCACATATACACACACTCAACACAGGCAACCGCCACCAACAGATCCACAAATGACGCAATCTCCATTGCACTACACACTGCCCTTTCCCACCTGGACAAAAGGAACACTTACATGAGAAAGAAGTTCATTGACCAAAGCTTAGCGTTTAACACCTATAGTGCCCTCCAAACTCATCACTAAACTAAGGACCCTGGGATTAAACAACTCCCTCTGCAACTGGGTCCTGGACTTCTTAACGAGCCACCCCCAGGTGGTGAGGGTAGGCAACAACACATTCGCCACGCTGACCCTCAACACAGGGGCCCCTCAGGGGTGCGTGCTTATTCCACTCCTGTAATCCCTGTTCACCCAAGACTGTGTGGCTGCGCATGACTCCAAAACTATCATGTCGTTTTGCAGACGACATGACGGCGGTAGGCCTGATCACAGACTACAATGAGGCAGCCTACAAGGAGGAGGTCAGAGACCTAGCACTGTAGTGCCAGGACAACAACCTCTCCCTCAACGTCTGCAAGACAAAGGAGCTGAATGTGGACTACAGGAAATGGAGAGCCGAGCACGCCCCCATTCATATTGACGGGGCTGTAGTGGAGCGGGTCGAGAGCTTCAAGTCCCTCTGTGTCCACATCACTAAGGACATATCATGGTCCAACCACACCAACAGCATCTTGACTGGCTGCATCACTGTATGGCAACTGCTTGGCATCTGTCCCCAAGGCGCTGCAGAGGGTACAGGTACTCATTATTTTACTGTGTTACCATCTCCTTTTTTTATTTGAGCTCTGCATTGTTGGGAAATGGCTTGTACGTTAGCACTTCACGGTAAAGTCCACACCTGTTGTATCGGGCCCATGTGACAAGTAAAATGTGGTTTGATTTGAATGTCCCTTTGGCCTCCTGGCCCCCTCCTCAGCACTGGTTTCCTGGGATTCTCCTGAGTAAAAGACATCAGTGGGTACTAGTCTAACACCTCCCCTTCTAAACAAGGCATCTCCAGGACATTTTAGGCTCAACACAAACTGATCCACACTTCCACCTCGCTTCCCTCTGTATCAGTCTGTTCTAGGGTAGAGAGGATCAACATAAATCCAGCCTATAGCTATCTGTTTGTGGGTCTCTATAAATCTATCTATGTCGCTGTATGTGTATGTTTCACTGGCTCTCCTCTCCTGCCTGGTTAATGACTCTACAGGGGGTGCTGGTGTCCAGTACTCACCACTCACCACCCACAGCCTCAGACAGACAGCAGAGACGGCTCAATTACCACATCTAAGACTGAGGCGACCGAACACCCACGCCACACACACTCAGAGACAAAACACACAGGATAGAGCCTAATGTTGTAAATACAGAAAGTGTCGTTTCAAACACACGTGTGCCAGTCTAATTGTGAGTGACATGTTTTCTTCACATCCTCTTTCTCGCTCTCTCTCTCTGCTTCGCTCAGTCACTCTAAAATTAGAGAGCTGACTTTAAAATGGAGCACAGGGGAATATATAGCCCGTCTTTCTTGAGACACTGTGTACTGTAGTTAGTAGACTAGACGAGAGCAAGCAGGGGTTGGGCTGCTGCCAGGCAGGGTTAAATGTGAAGATGAAAGCCCTTCCAGGCTTTTCCCACAGACTTTTGACAACAGACACCAATCACATGCAACAAGAATGAGTCCTTTTGGAAAGGAGAGAGTTCTGTTATCAAGAGTCTGAATGAGCGGCTGGTTCTCACAGTAATGGTAGCAACATACAGTAAGTAGTCTGTGTTCCAACCTCCTCACTGAGGACCACACTGCCCCCCTGTGGCCACAATGGGGACTCTACAGGGTTTTCTCGTTAGAATGTAGACCCAAACATCCGGCACAAATACCAGTGGACACTGGAGACCTGAGCAGAGGCTGGATGGCAGATATAGCCAGTCTGTCTGGACAAAGTGACATACTGAACATGCTGGACCATAAAGTGAGTGAAATACCTTTCACCTACGGGGTATTTGTTCAACTAAACTAACAGACCTGTCAACAAGACACAAATCCTCCCTCTGTGAACACTGACAACCTCCTCCTCCAGTTCCCTTGCAGGGTAATCTATCTATTCCACCTTTATTTAGCCTGGTAAGATATCGAGATCAAACTCTCTTTTACAATGACTGTCTAAATAATCTATTAGCAATACAGGACTCACAGTGTGAAGTCACCTTACATTTAAAGTGTGACAGAACCAAAACAGCAACTTATCTTTTTGAAAGGATCGTTATGAGTCTAAAACATTTATTCTTGTGTCAAAATGTACTACGATGTGTAAATAGGATAATTTTGGTCATAAAGTCAGTCTCGTCCAAAACAGAAATTTGCAAGATAATTAAAGGGGAAATGTAGGGTATTGTAACAGTTCTTGAGTTGGGTTTATTTCCATACTGCCCACAGCTAGCAGCACCCAAGTAATCATCCATTCAGAGCGCAGCTGCACACAAACTGATTATCAAGGTCAATTTGGTTTGATAGTTGGCAGTATTCGGGTTTGCTGACAAATTCACGAATATGATATGCGCACGTCGATGTGGCTGGAAACCGCAAGTTGTTATGAATCTGAACAGTCAGATAGTAGCAACAATGAAGACAAGCTGCCGTGTGGGGAATTGTAAGTGGCTCGTTTCAGATAGTATCAAGATCAAGACAAAACTATGTCTTATTTTGAGATGTTTTTACTGACTTCATGTTAATGCTAATATGGCTAAAATTCACTAGCTAGCTAACCAACAACTATAACAATATATTTGAAAGACAACAAGTGCTCATTGTGCAAATGTATTTATGACTAAATACAATTTACATGTTGTCAAAAATCCAAGCCAACCCCCCGTTTTCCCCCATAGTTGCGTACTCCTGGGTTTTGTTGCTAAACAACCAACCCGTCTCCAGACACCAGGCCTGGAGGACTGTGTATCTAGTAGGGTGAGTGACTAACTGTGTATTGTTTTGGCAAAGTACAAAACGCTTCCCACGTTCGAACACTCACACACAAGAGACACCCACATCAAAGCACACCTCCAAAACCCAAATCTTCTTCTCAGTCACATTTCCTAATGAGGAGAATTGAAATCAGGCGCAATCAGCAAGTTCAGCCTCCCTTTAAAAGCATAACATTATCAAACAACACAACTTACCAGACTGGTCATTCATCATGCGGATGGCTTTAGCCTTGGCCAGCTCCAGCGCTGTGACCCATCTCTGGCGCTCCACCTCTGTGCTGGCCTTCAGGTGGTAGGTGCGCCCACCGCTGCTCAGGACGATGTTACAGGCGTCCTCCGTGTCGATGTGGGCCGTGGCCAGGTTGATGGTGCCACGACACGTATGGGCCATCTCTGCCTGAGTCCTGCAGGGGAACAACCACAAAGACAAACAGGGAGACAGAGAGAGACAGGGACACAGACACAAGAAACAGAGGCAGACAGAGAGACGGACAAGGACAAGACACCAAGTCACAGAAGCAGAGATGGAGACACGGGGACAGAGACAGGGACAAAAACAAAAAAGATAGAGAGACAGGCTGATTAGTAGTCAAATCCCAATGCTTTGTATCTACTACTAACCTACTGTAACGTTATGTCTGACTGGACAATGTATGCAGTCGCTTGATAAACAGTCATGACAAAACGCTCAATTATTCCAATATTTGGCGCTGGGGCCCGGCTCAGGCACAGGCTCAGGTGAGAGGAAGCTCGTAAGCAGGGAAGCAAGGAGGCAGAAGGATAGCGAGAGTCAGAAATAGGGAGGGACACATGCAATAGTGAAATTAAAAGACAGTGGCTTTGAAAGTTAAAACAGTCAAGAGCCATCCTTGGCTTACTGTCTTGTAGACTGTATTAAACCACTGTGGAACAGTGTTCTCTGTTCCCAGCATGTCTATACACACATTCTTACATACAGCCAGCAACAGAAATCCCCACAAGGATAGTCAAACAAGGGTCAGGTTTAGGAGTTCGGGTTAAGGTCAGGTTTAGGAGTTAGGGTTAAGGTCAGGTTTAGGAGTTAGGGTTAAGGTCAGGTTTAGGAGTTAGGGTTAAGGTCAGGTTTAGGAGTTAGGGTTAAGGTCAGGTTTAGGAGTTAGGGTTAAGGTCAGGTTTAGGAGTTAGGGTTAAGGTCAGGTTTAGGAGTTAGGGTTAAGGTCAGGTTTAGGAGTTAGGGTTAAGGTCAGGTTTAGGAGTTAGGGTTAAGGTCAGGTTTAGGAATTAGGGTTAAGGTCTGGTTTAGGAATTAGGGTTAAGGTCTGGTTTAGGAGTTAGGGTTAAGGTCTGGTTTAGGAGTTAGGGTTAAGGTCTGGTTTAGGAGTTAGGGTTAAGGTCTGGTTTAGGAGTTAGGGTTAAGGTTAGGTTTAGGTTTATGAGTTAGGGTTAAGGTCATGTTTAGGAGTTAGGGTTAAGGTCAGGTTTAGGAGTTAGGGTTAAGGTTAGGTTTAGGTTTAAGGTCAGGTTTAGGAGTTAGGGTTAAGGTCAGGTTTAGGAGTTAGGGTTAAGGTCAGGTTTAGGAATTAGGGTTAAGGTCAGGTTTAGGAGTTAGGGTTAAGGTCAGGTTTAGGAGTTAGGGTTAAGGTCAGGTTTAGGAGTTAGGGTTAAGGTCAGGTTTAGGAGTTAGGGTTAAGGTCAGGTTTAGGAGTTAGGGTTAAGGTCAGGTTTAGGAGTTAGGGTTAAGGTCAGGTTTAGGAGTTAGGGTTAAGGTCAGGTTTAGGAGTTAGGGTTAAGGTTAGGTTTAGGAGTTAGGGTTAAGGTTAAGGTCAGGTTTAGGAGTTAGGGTTAAGGTCAGGTTTAGGAGTTAGAGTTAAGGTTAGGTTTAGGAGTTAGGGTTAAGGTTAGGTTTAGGAGTTAGGGTTAAGGTTAGGTTTAGGAGTTAGGGTTAAGGTTAGGTTTAGGAGTTAGGGTTAAGGTCAGGTTTAGGAGTTAGGGTTAAGGTTAGGTTTAGGAGTTAGGGTTAAGGTTAAGGTCAGGTTTAGGAGTTAGGGTTAAGGTCAGGTTTAGGAGTTAGGGTTAAGGTCAGGTTTAGGAGTTAGGGTTAAGGTCAGGTTTAGGAGTTAGGGTTAAGGTCAGGTTTAGGAGTTAGGGTTAAGGTCAGGTTTAGGAATTAGGGTTAAGGTCAGGTTAAGAATTAGGGTTAAGGTCTGGTTTAGGAGTTAGGGTTAAGGTCTGGTTTAGGAGTTAGGGTTAAGGTCAGGTTTAGGAGTTAGGGTTAAGGTCAGGTTTAGGAGTTAGGGTTAAGGTCAGGTTTAGGAGTTAGAGTTAAGGTTAGGTTAGGTTTAGGGTTTTAGGGAAAATAGGTCCCCACAAGGCTAGTAAAACATATACTGTGTGTATGTGTGCGCACATACTTTGGGCAAAGAACCTAGTATTGCACTTTCAGTGGGCCACAGAATGTTGGATAACAAGGCCATTGTGTGGCTCCAAACCCCCATGGTGGACAAAAACAAACAATGAATAACAACAGTGCACACAAAGGACAGAGAGAGAGGGAGAGGGTGTGAGAGAGCGGGAGAGGGTGTGAGAGAGAGGAAAAGGGAGAAAGACAACAGAGAAAGAAAGAGAGAATTGCCTTCAACCAACTTGTTTCTACATTTTCAATAATCATCATCAGTCTGAGCTAACCAGACGCTGGACTATCATCAGAGAACAGTCTGAGCTAACCAGACGCTGAACTATCATCAGAGAACAGTCTGAGCTAACCAGACGCTGGACTATCATCAGAGATCAGTCTGAGCTAACCAGACGCTGAACTATCATCAGAGAACAGTCTGAGCTAACCAGACGCTGGACGATCATCAGAGAACAGTCTGAGCTAACCAGACGCTGGACGATCATCAGTGATCAGTCTGAGCTAACCAGACGCTGGCCGATCATCAGAGAACAGTCTGAGCTAACCAGACGCTGGACTATCATCAGAGAACAGACTGAGCTAACCAGACGCTGGACTATCATCAGAGAACAGACTGAGCTAACCAGACGCTGGCCGATCATCAGTGATCAGTCTGAGCTAACCAGACGCTGGCCGATCATCAGAGAACAGTCTGAGCTAACCAGACGCTGGACTATCATCAGAGAACAGACTGAGCTAACCAGACGCTGGACTATCATCAGAGAACAGACTGAGCTAACCAGACGCTGGCCGATCATCAGAGAACAGTCTGAGCTAACCAGACGCTGGACTATCATCAGAGAACAGACTGAGCTAACCAGACGCTGGCCGATCATCAGAGAACAGTCTGAGCTAACCAGACGCTGGCCGATCATCAGAGAACAGTCTGAGCTAACCAGACGCTGGCCGATCATCAGTGACCAGTCTGAGCTAACCAGACGCTGGACTATCATCAGAGAACAGACTGAGCTAACCAGACGCTGGCCGATCATCAGTGATCAGTCTGAGCTAACCAGACGCTGGCCGATCATCAGAGAACAGTCTGAGCTAACCAGACGCTGGACTATCATCAGAGAACAGACTGAGCTAACCAGATGCTGGACTATCATCAGAGAACAGACTGAGCTAACCAGACGCTGGACTATCATCAGAGAACAGTCTGAGCTAACCAGACGCTGGACTATCATCAGAGAACAGACTGAGCTAACCAGACGCTGGACTATCATCAGAGAACAGACTGAGCTAACCAGACGCTGGACTATCATCAGAGATCACTCTGAGCTAACCAGACGCTGGACTATCATCAGAGAACAGACTGAGCTAACCAGACGCTGGACTATCATCAGAGAACAGACTGAGCTAACCAGACGCTGGACGATCATCAGAGATCACTCTGAGCTAACCAGACGCTGGACTATCATCAGAGAACAGACTGAGCTAACCAGACGCTGGACTATCATCAGAGAACAGACTGAGCTAACCAGACGCTGGACTATCATCAGAGAACAGACTGAAGTAACCAGACGCTGGACTATCATCAGAGAACAGTCTGAGCTAACCAGACGCTGGACTATCATCAGAGAACAGACTGAGCTAACCAGACGCTGGACGATCATCAGAGAACAGTCTGAGCTAACCAGACGCTGGACTATCATCAGAGAACAGACACAGGTGAATGAAATCCTTCAAATCCTTGATGCAGATAAGTCCTCAGGAGAAGAGCAATACAGTTATTACTCAAACAAATAGTTTTGTCATGTAGGTACATTGGGACACTTCAGTCTAATTAGTATTGGCTAGGATGTGTGGTAGGACAAGGGTGTCAGCCTAACTCCCCTCTGAGGACAGAGCAGGAGCTCAGTCACAACTCACAGGCTTTATCCTCAGCAACCCAATAAGGAGCAGCTTAATGTGAACAGGCTCAAAGAACAACAGACATTATACAGGATAAGGGGCTGGGACAGGCAGTGTGTGTGTTGGATATCTGGTTGTACACAGTTGTCCAAGGCCCAGACATAAGTTACTTAGTAACAGTTGCAGTGCCCTGGAGCTGTGTCCGATCGCTGACCTCCTGTAATGGTGAGAACAGCTAAACTCAACCAGCTTCTGAGGAGGTAATACAGCCCACGGTGTGTGTGTCAATAATGTCCCGCTGTGTCTGTCAAATCAAATCTAATTGTATTGGTTACATACACATGGTTAGCAGATGTTATTGCGAGTGTAGCGAAATGCTTGTGCTTCTAGATCTGACAGTGCAGCAGTATCTAACAGGTAATATCTAACAAATTCCACAACTAAACCTAATACACACAATCTAGTAAAGGAATGGGATAAGAATATTTAAGTATAAAATACACTGCTCAAAAAAATAAAGGGAACACTAAAATAACACATCCTAGATCTGAATGAATGAAATATTCTTATTAAAAACTTTTTTCTTTACATAGTTGAATGTGCTGACAACAAAAATCACACAAAAATGATCCGTGGAAATCAAATTTATCAACCCATGGAGGTCTGTATTTGGAGTCACACTTAAAATTAAAGTGGAAAACCACACTACAGGCTGATCCAACTTTGATGTAATGTCCTTAAAACAAGTCAAAATGAGGCTCAGTAGTGTGTGTGGCCTCCACGTGCCTGTATGACCTCTCTACAACGCCTGAGCATGCTCCTGATGAGGTGGCGGATGGTCTCCTGAGGGATCTCCTCCCAGACCTGGACTAAAGCATCCGCCAACTCCTGGACAGTCTGTGGTGCAATGTGGCGTTGGTGGATGGAGCAAGACATGATGTCCCAGATGTGCTCAATTGGATTTAGGTCTGGGGAACGGGCGGGCCAGTCCATAGCATCAATGCCTCCCTCTTGCAGGAACTGCTGACACACTCCAGCCACATGAGGTCTAGCATTGTCTTGCATTAGGAGGAACCCAGGGCCAACCGCACCAGCATATGGTCTCACAAGGGGTCTGAGGATCTCATCTTGGTACCTAATGGCAGTCAGGCTACCTCTGGCGAGCACATGGAGGGCTGTGCGGCCCCCCAAAGAAATACTACCCCACACTATGACTGACCAACCGCCAAACCGGTCATGCTGGAGGATGTTGCAGGCAGCAGAACGTCTCCAGACTGTCACGTCTGTCACATGTGCGAACCTGCTTTCATCTGTGAAGAGCACAGTGCGCCAGTGGCGAATTTGCCAATCTTGGTGTTCTCTCGCAAATGCCAAACGTCCTGCACGGTGTTGGGCTGTAAGCACAACCCCCACCTGTGGACGTCGGGCCCTCATACCACCCTCATGGAGTCTGTTTCTGACCGTTTGAGCAGACACATGCACATTTGTTGTCTGCTGGAGGTCATTTTGCAGGGGTCTGGCAGTGCTCCCCCTGCTCCTCCTTGCACAAAGGCGGAGGTAGCGGTCCGCTGCTGGGTTGTTGCCCTCCTATGGCCTCCTCCACGTCTCCTGATGTACTGGCCTGTCTCCTGGTAGCGCCTCCATGCTCTGGACACTACGCTGACAGACACAGCAAACCTTGTAGCCACAGCTCGCATTGATGTGCCATCCTGGATGAGCTGAACTACCTGAGCCACTTGTGTGGGTTGTAGACTCAGTCTCATGCTACAACTAGAGTGAAAGGAGGAACACCATCCCAACCGTGAAGCATGGGGGTGCCAGCATCATGTTGTGGGGGTGCTTTGCTGCAGGCAGGACTGGTACACTTCACAAAAGATGGCATCATGAGTATTGAAAATTATGTGGATATATTGAAGCAAGACATCAGTCAGGAAATTAAAGCTTGGTCGCAAATGGGTCATCCAAATGGACAATGACCCCAGGCATACTTCCAAAGTTGATGCAAAATGGCTTGAGGACAACAAAGTCAAATATTGGAGTGGTCATCACAAAGCCCTGACCTGAATCTTATAGAACATTTGTGGGCAGAAGTGAAAAAGCATGTGCGATCAAAGAGGCCTACAAACCTGACTCAGTTACACCAGCTCTGTCAGGAGGAATGGGCCAAAAGTCACCCAACTTACTGTGGGATGCTTGTGGAATGCAACCTGAAACATTTGACCCAAATTAAACAATTTAAAGGCAATGCTACCAAATACAAATTGAGTGTACGTAAACTTTTGACCCACTGAAAATGTGAAGAAATAAAAGCTGAAATATATCATTCTCTCTACTATTATTCTGACATTTCACATTCTTAAAATTAAGTGGTGATCCTAACTGATCTAAGAGGGAATTTTTACTAGGATTAAATGTCAGGAATTGTGAAAAGCTGAGTTTAAATGTATTTGGCTAAGGTGTATGTAAACTTCCGACTTCAACTGTGCATAGGCGTACAGAGGCCCATAATCAGCAACTATCACTCCTGTGTTCAAATGGCACGTTGTGTTAGCTAATCCAAGTGAATCATTTTAAAAGGCTAATTGATCATTAGAAAACCATTTTGCAATTATGTTAGCACAGATAAAACCTGTTGTGCTGATTAAAGAAGCAATAAAACTGGCCTTCTTTAGACTAGTTGAGTATCTGGAGCATCAGCATTTGTGGGTTCGATTACAGGCTCAAAATGGACAGAAACAAAGACCTTTCTTCTGAGAAATGAAGGATATTCCATGCGAGAAATTGCCAAGAAACTAAAGATCTCGTACAACGCTGTGTACTACATTCACAGAACAGCGCAAACCGGCTCTAACCAGAATAGAAAGAGGAGTGGGAGGCTAGTCTCTCTAGACTGTTTAGCCAAGACATGAGTAGCTGGCCAGCCTGCTTGCAAGATTTCATTCTGGGAGCCGAGATTAAAGGTAAAGCTGATCTTAAACAAGAAATTTGTGGTCAACCTTTCTCTGGCTACATCTTAGACCAGATAGGGACATGGTCATGCAAAGCAACAGGGAGAGAAGGGTTCCTCAACAGCCCAGCTTCAAGCATGCGCTGCCTTCCCAGAGCACTAGCTCTAACTGGGTCACACCACTGTAAGTGTGCTGATGAGAAAGATGAGATACATTCTGATCCCTCTGCTCTGTGAGGAGGCAAAACCATGCAACGGCAAAGGGATTACAGAGCCAAGGCACAGCAGAAGCTGAGAGAGATAAGGACGGCGGAGCAGAAAGAGAGAAAGATAGAAGGTGGGGCAGAGAGAGAGAAAGAGAGAGAGAGAGAGAGAGATGGACGGTGGGGCAGAGAGAGAGAGAGAGATGGACGTTGGGGCAGAGAGAGAGAGGGACGGTGGGGCAGAGAGAGAGAGAGAGAGAGAGATGGACTGTGGGGCAGAGAGAGAGAGAGAGATGGACTGTGGGGCAGAGAGAGAGAGAGATGGACTGTGGGGCAGAGAGAGAGAGAGAGAGAGAGATGGACTGTGGGGCAGAGAGAGAGAGAGAGAGATGGACTGTGGGGCAGAGAGCGAGAGAGAGAGAGAGATGGACTGTGGGGCAGAGAGAGAGAGAGAGAGAGATGGACTGTGGGGCAGAGAGCGAGAGAGAGAGAGATGGACTGTGGGGCAGAGAGCGAGAGAGAGAGAGAGATGGACTGTGGGGCAGAGAGCGAGAGAGAGAGAGAGATGGACTGTGGGGCAGAGAGCGAGAGAGAGAGAGAGATGGACTGTGGGGCAGAGAGCGAGAGAGAGAGAGATGGACTGTGGGGCAGAGAGCGAGAGAGAGAGATGGACTGTGGGGCAGAAAGAGAGAGATGGACGTTGGGGCAGAAAGAGAGAAGATGGACGGTGGGGCAGAGAGAGAGAGAGAGAGATGGACGGTGGGGCAGAGAGAGAGAGAGAGAGATGGACGGTGGGGCAGAGAGAGAGAGAGAGAGAGAGAGATATGGACTGTGGGGCAGAGAGAGAGAGAGAGAGATGGACGGTGGGGCAGAGAGAGAGAGAGAGAGAGAGATATGGACTGTGGGGCAGAGAGAGAGCGAGAGAGAGAGAGAGATATGGACTGTGGGGCAGAGAGAAAGAGAGAGCTATGGACTGTGGGGCAGAGAGAGCGAGAGAGAGATATGGACGGTGGGGCAGAGACAGAGAGATATGGACTGTGGGGCAGAGAGAGAGAGATGGACTGTGGGGCAGAGAGAGAGAGATGGACGGTGGGACAGAGAGACAGGGAAAGAGAGATATGAAACAGAAAGAGGGAGTGAGGACCAGCGGGTCCTGTGTGTTGTGTTGTGCTGGTAAAGTATTAAGGGGCTTTTACCTGTCGTTCCCCTGAGCACCACACAACCACACAAAACACAGATCCACCGATCTGAGGGCATGTAATGAAACAGAACAGCGTCTCAACACACTAGAGAGACTAGCTGGCACAGGCATGAGCAGACAGGCAGGACACAGAGACAAACAGGTAAACAGAGAGACATACAGGAATAAAGACAAGGACAAATATACAGCATGGTAAGAAGGGAACACAACAGGATACAAGAAGAGCTAGGCACTACATGTGTTTCTATTCAGCATTGTCTCTCGCACACACACACACACACACACACCTGGCACTGAGCCCAAAGAGGAGCCCGTTAATTTGATTAGACCACGTCTTCCCTCCTCTCCAACATCTCCAGGCCAGAGCGAGCCTACGTCCGAGGAAGGCTCTGAGCTCAGTGCTGAGCAGGACTGTCCCTGCCCCTCCAGCTGGCTCTTGTATAGTCTCATAACTCTTCTTTCCTCCCTTCAGGCAAGGACACAGTGTGCCGGCAGGACCAAAAACCGAACTGAGAGATGAAAAGGATGCAGAACCCCCACCGAGCCATGTAACTATCCAGTTAAAACCTGATTTACACTTCCATCTCAGAGCCAAGCTGAGATGTGTGTGGGGCCGCCAGGTTGAGAGTGTGTGAGGCCGCCAGGCTGAGAGTGTGTGGGGCCGCCAGGCTGAGAGTGTGTGGGGCCGCCAGGCTGAGAGTGTGTGAGGCAGTGATAGCAGGGCTTGCATAGGGCTCCAGACGTTAATGCTTTGTAATCTTTACTAAAGCACTGTCAGATTTCCTCTCAGAGGTAAGTAAGCTGTGATGAGAGTTAAAGCTGGAAGAAAGAGTCAATGAAGCAATACAAAATGAAAGACGTGAGGAGGGGAAAGGCCTTGTCACACTGAAGTGAGATAATGGTGGGTGTTCACCTCACTACCTGACTGGTGACGGGAAAACAGTAAACAGCCAAAGGCTGGTAGGGGAGGTGGCTGACGTGGAGTAAAAGAGAGGCAGAAAATCAATTGATTGTTGGTCACGTACATAGTTTAGCAGATGTTATAGCTGGTGCAGCAAAATGCTCATGTTATTAGACCGGACTGCCGTTGACCAGCACAAAAAACATCCTGTGGCGTACTGCATTAGCATCGAATAGACCCCGCGAAATGCAACTTTTCAGGGAAGTTAGGAACCAATATAAACAGGCAGTTAGGAAAGCAAAGGCTAGCTTTTCAAACAGAAATTTGCATCCTGTAACTCACAAAAGTTCTGGGACACTGTAACGTCCATGGAGAATAAGAGCACCTCCTCCAGCTGCCCACTGCACTGAGGCTAGGAAACACTGTCACCACCAATAAATCCATGATAATTGAGAATTTCAATAAGCATTTTTCTACGGCTGGCCATGCTCTCCACCTGGATACCCCTACCCCGGTCAACAGCTCTGCACCCCCCACAGCAACTTACCCAAGCTTCCCCATTTCTCCTTCACCCAAATTCAGATAGCTGATGTTTTGAAAGAGCGGCAAAATCTGGACCCCTACAAATCTGCAGGGCTCGACGATCTAGACACTTTCTTCCTAAAATTATCTGCCAAAATTGTTGCAACCCCTATTACTAGCTTTTTCAACATCTCTTGTGTCGTCTGAGATCCCCAAAGATTGGAAGGCTGCCGCGGTCATCCCCCTTTTCAAAGGGGGAGAGACTCTAAACCCAAACTGCTACAGACCTATATCTATCCTACCCTGCCTTTCTAAGGTCTTCGAAAGCCAAGCCAACAAACAGATCACCGACCATTTCGAATCCCACCGTACCTTCTCCGCTACAGGGTTCAAAGCCACAGGGTTCAATCCTCGGGCCGACTCTTTTCTCTGTATACATCAATGATGTCGCTCTTCTTGCTAGTGATTCTTTGATTCACCTCTACGCAGACGACACCATTCTGTATACTTCTGGCACCTCCTTGGACACTGTGTTAACTAACCTCCAGACGAGCATCAATGCCATACAACTCTCCTTCCGTGGCCTCCAACTGCTCTTAAATGCAAGTAAAACTAAATGCATGCTCTTCAACCGATCGCTGCCCACACCTACCCACCCGTCCAGCATCACTACTCTGGACGGTTCTGACTTAGAATATGTGGACAACTACAAATACCTAGGTGTCTGGTTAGATGGTAAACTCTCTTCCCAGACTCACATTAAGCATCTCCAATCCAAAATTAAATCTAGAATCAGCTTCCTATTTCACAACAAAGCATCCTTCACTCATGCTGCCAACCATACCCTCGTAAAACTGACTATCTTACCGATCCTTGACTTCAGCGATGTAATTTACAAAATAGCCTCCAACACTCAACAAATTGGATGCAGTCTATCACAGTGCCATCCGTTTTGTCACCAAAGTCCCATATACTACCCACCACTGCGATCTGTATGCTCTTGTTGGCTGGCCCTCGCTTCATATCCGTTGCTAAACCCACTGGCTCCAGGTCATCTATAAGTCATTGCTAGGTAAAGCCCCGCCTTATCTCAGCTCACTGGTCACCATAGCAGCACCCACCCGCAGCACGCGCTCCAGCAGGCATATTTCACTGGTTACCCCCAAAGCCATCCTTCGGCCGCATTTCCTTCCAGTTCTCTGCTGCCAATGACTGGAACGAACTGCAAAAGTCTGGAGACGCATATCTCTCTCACTAGTTTTAAGCATCAGCTGTCAGAACAGCTCACAAATCACTGCACCTGTACATAGCCAATCTGTAATTAGCCCATCCAACAACCTCATCACCATATTGTTATTTATTTTGCTCCTTTGCACCCCAGTATCGCTACTTGCACACTCATCTTCTACACATCTATCACCCCGTGTTTAATTTGCCATACTGTAATAATTTCGCCACTATGACCTATTTATTGCCTCACCCCCTTATCCTACCTCATTCGCACACACATATATATATATACACATATACATATATATATACACATATATATACATATACATACATATACATACATACATACATATACACACACACACATATATATACACACACATATATACACGCACACATATATACACGCACACATATATACACGCACACATACACACACACACACACACACACATATATATATAATTTTCTATTGTGTTATTGACTGTATGTTTGTTTATCCCATGTGTAACTCTGTGTTGTTGTTTGTGTCGCACTGCTTTGCTTTATCTTTGCCAGGTCGCAGTTGTAAATGAGAACTTGTTCTCAACTAGCCTACCTGGTTAAATAAAGGTGAAAAATATATATATACACACATTAGCTCCTAACAACGCGGTAAACTGTCAAACAGGTAAATATACAGTACCAGTTAAAAGTTGGGGCACAGCTGCTCATCGCATTGTAGAATAATAGTGAAGACATCAAAACTATGAAATAACACGTATGGAATCATGTAGTAACCAAAAAAGGGTATATTTTAGATTCCTTCCTTGATGACAGCTTTGCACACTCTTGACATTCCCTCAACCAGTTTCATGAAGTAGTCACCTGGAATGCATTTCAATTAACAGGTTTGCCTTGTTAAGTTAATTTGTGGAATTGTTTTCCTTCTTAATACGAAAACAAAAACAGCTGAAATAAGCAAAGAGAAATGACAGTCCATCATTACTTTAAAACATTAAGGTCAGTCAATCCTGAACATTGAGAACTTTTAAAGTTTCTTCAACTCCAGTCGCACAAACCATCAAGCGCTATGATGAAACTGACTCTCATGAGGACCGCCACAGGAATCAGATTGCAGCCCAAATAAATGCTTCACAGATTTCAAGTAATAGACACATCTCAACATCAACTGATCAGAGGAGACTGCGTGAATCAGGCCTTCATGGCCAAATTGCTGAAAAGAAACCACTACTCATGTTTCTTGGCTTGGGCCAAGAAACATGAGCAATGAACATATCCTGCCTGTTTGGTTCTGTCTGGGGGTATAGTCGGACAGGGCCACATTGTCTCCCGATCCCTCCTGTCTCAGCCTCCAGTATTTATGCTGCAGCAGTTTGTGTGTCGGGGGGCTCGGGTCAGTATGTTATATCTGGAGTATTTCTCCTGTCTTATCTGGTGTCCTGTGTGAATTTAAGTATGCCCTCTTTTTTTCTCTCTCTCGGGGGACCTGAGCCCTAGGACCATGCCTCAGGACTACCTGGCCTGATGGTCCTAGTGCTCCTTGCTGTACCCGGTCCACCTGGCCGTGCTGCTGCTCCAGTTTCACCTGTTCTGCCTGCGGCTATGGAACCCTGACCTGTTCACCGGACGTGCTACCTGTCAGAGACCTGCTGTTTTCAAATCTCTAGAGACAACAGGAGCGGTAGAGAAACTCTGAATGATCGGCTATGAAAAGCCAACTGACATTTACTCCTGAGGTGCTGACCTGTTGCACCCTCTACAACTACTGTGATTATTATTATTTGACCCTGCTGGTCATCTATGAACATTTGAACATCTTGGACATGTTCTGTTATAATCTCCACCCGGCACAGCCAGAAGAGGACTGGCCACCACTCATAGCCTGGTTCCTCTCTTGGTTTCTTCCTAGGTTCTGGCCTTTCTCTGGAGTTTTTCCTAGCCACCGTGCTTCTATACCTGCATCGCTTGCTGTTTGGGGTTTTAGGCTGGGTTTCTGTACAGCACTTTGTGACATCAGCTGATAAATACATTTGATTGATTGATTGTTTGGATTGATTGATTAGACCGGTGGAAATCTATCCTTCGGTCTGATGAGTCCAAATTTGAGATTTTTGGTTCCAACCGCCATGTCTTTGTGAGACGCAGAGTAGGTGAACGGATGATCTCCGCATGTGTGGTTCCCAACGTGAAGCATGGAGGAGATGTGATGGTGTGGGGTTGCTTTGATCCAAAACACACCTCCAGGCTATGTTAGGACTATTTAACCAAGGAGGAGAGTGATGGAGTGCTGCATCAGATGACCAGGCCTCCACAATCACCCGACCTCAACCCAATTGAGATGGTTTAGGATGAGTTGGACCGCAGAGTGAAGAAAAAGCAGCCAGCAAGTGCTCAGCATATGTGGGAACTCCTTCAAGACTGTTGGAAAAGCATTCATCATGAAGCTGGTTGAGAGAATGCCAAGAGTGTGCAAAGCTGTCATCAAGGCAAAGGGTGGCTACTTTGAAGAATATCAAATATATTTAGATTTGTTTTTGTTTACTACATGATTCCATGTGTTATTTCATAGTGTTATTTCATACAATGTAGAAAATAGTAAAAATATAGAGAAACCCTTGAATGAGTAGGTGTGTCCAAACTTTTGACTGGTGCTGTATATATAAAAATGTCGGAACAAATCCGATTAACAACTCAAATACTGTAGCACTGTAACAGTAATCCAAATGCAATCTATATGTATATACACAGGATGAATTTACACAAGATATACTAAGAATGATATGTACAGCAGTAGATAGACTAAGAATGATATGTACAGCAGTAGATATACTAAGAATGATATGTACAGCAGTAGATATACTAAGAATGATATGTACAGCAGTAGATATACTAAGAATGATATGTACAGCAGTAGATATACTAAGAATGATATGTACAGCAGTAGATATACTAAGAATGATATGTACAGCAGTAGATATACTAAGAATGATATGTACAGCAGTAGATATACTAAGAATGATATGTACAGCAGTAGATATACTAAGAATGATATGTACAGCAGTAGATATACTAAGAATGATATGTACAGCAGTAGATATACTAAGAATGATATGTACAGCAGTAGATAGCTCACTATGTCAAGAATCCATTATATAAATAAATATCCTGTATGTATAAACAGTGTAACTAAAATGCAAATGTTCAGTAACTGTTTGATTACAATGAGCGATGCAGAGAACACAGTATTTGCAGTCTGAGCAGAGATGCTGCGCCAGACCAAAGACGAGTCAATGGAGGAAGTGAAACATTGCAGCTCTATAAACCGCCATAAAATGTTAAGTGGCTTAAACGCTGTGTGTCAGATCAGCTGCAGCCCAGAGATTATAGTCCATATGTCCACCACTGGCCTTTGACTGCCACTAACAACTTTGCATATCAAGCCCTGACTTCCCCATATCAGCACAACTCGACTGGGACACTGAGATCCTTTGAACATCATTGGGATCAAATAAGCAAGTGGCATGAGTCAAGTAGGTAGTGGCTCACCCCTTCAGGCATAAACAATTTGCCCTGCTTTTGAAAAGGGCAACTAAAAAAATAGACTACAACAACTGATCGATGCATGTGACGTACAGTAAGCTATTCTGGCATCCATCTACAACTGGCAGGTAATAGATGCAACTGGCAGGTAATCGATGCTACGTAGTGATACTCCAGTCATAATATAGCCCTACACAATATGCATGTCTGACACTTTTCAAAACACAAACAAGAAAAAAGGAACTGACTGCTGCTCAGAGCAGATGAAGTGTCCATTAATGCAACACTGGATGTTTTAACGGTACAACCTGACTTCAGCCACAGAGAGCTGTAACACACATAATGCTCTAAAACAAGGTGGTACAGCTGTAAGATACTGGAGCGCTGACTGACACAGAGCAACACTTCCCCTCTTTGCCTCTATAATAATGAGAAAACAGGAGATGGGATGCAGGAAGTGAAGAACAGTGTTGTGAAGACAAAGATATAGTGATGCATGCAATGCCTCCACCTCAGTCCTGCTGAGCCAACAATGTTTTACAATCATGGTGGTACATCAGAGGGAGACATCAAAGGTACAGTAGAAAACCTCCAGACATGGAGAAGACACATCATTTACATGTTAGGCGCTACTGGTTTAATTTAGAATCACTTTCAAATTCAGACAGTGACAGACAGGCAGCTTCTGTACGCAGGTGGATAAAAACAAAGCCTCCAGCCAGACACACACAGAGAGCTCTGCCAGGCAGAGAGGAGACGAGGGGCATTACTCAGGTTTGCTTTTTGGGGAACCCTGTGCGCTCCACTGCCTCTGTGCTCAGATGTCAACAGGCTACCTTTCACATCAGACAGCAGTCACCTTCCAACATTTGATTTGACTAGGCAAGTCAGTGAAGAACAAATTCTTATTTTACAATGACGGCCTTTGCAGAGTCAAAAGGACTATTAATAGAGGGAAGACTGAGGGGACAGAGTTCTTTCCTTTCACCATCAGCACAAACAAGAGTTGGACTTTGGCTCCCCTGTTTCAGTCTCCACGAACCCTTTACTCAATGGCTAAAGGACAACAGGGCTGTGTGAAGGTGTGGTCGTATGCATCTTATTCTATAGCACAGTATAAGATGTGTTAAGTCCACCAGGTCCCACTCCTTCAGACAGTATAAATACATTGGATTGAGTAGACCTACTACCGGTAGTTAGCCTACATTTTGTTATGATGAGAGAGGTAGGCTACTTGTTTCCTCCAGTGAAGTCAAAATAAAATATTTAGACTAAGTAATTGTAGGTTGATGTGACACGTTTATAGTGTAACTATAAACGGTTCAAATACATTAGCTGTCTCTGCTCTTTACAAACACCTGCTGTCATGAACTCCATCATCTGAGTGGTTTAAAAAGCCTAAACTGGTTTTAGGAGCCAATTACACTCCCTCTCTACAGCAGACACTCATGTTTCTGGATGGACCTCAATTCGCAGGATCTCAGAGGAATAGACCTACTTTCTGTTATGAACCAATTAATTAACCACAGTAAAACTGGGTTGGGTGAACAACAGTTGTTACATGTGACCCACCCTCCTTCTCCATTGACTCCTCCTGTTCAGAAGGCTGCCCAGAGGAAACTTGACTCCCATTCGGAAGCACCCGAGCCACAGGTGTTTTAGTATAACACAGGTGGCTACTGTGTGGAGAGACGATGCTTGTCTTCTACAATTGAATGTTGTTTTACTCCCAGGGAAAACATTCAGTGGAAGGGAAATTTGAAATGCAATAATTTAGGGTGTGTGTTATATGTAGCTAACAAAATAACATGGGTGGCAGAAAATAACTGATGACAGAGACTAGTTAGCTAGCTATATTTGTGCTAACCTTCGCAAGCTAGCTAGCTGGACAAATGATTATTTCATATGATAGCCCAACGCTATAAAAAGGTATAAACTGAATACATTAACATTTCTTCCTATTAGACTGAGTTCCATCTCGTTAACATCAACAATTACTTGACAAGTCTACCTAGATCTATACAAAATCTGGTTAGCTCGCTGAGCTAGCAACTTCCAGCTAGCTCAGTCAGTGACAGCTAGGTCGTACCAGAGCCACTCGCATTATGTCAGCCTGTCTGTGTAACGTTACAGTAACTACAATGATTTGAACATTCTAGCTAATGTAGATAGTTAGCGATATATATATATATATATATATCGTTTTTAAAGAGTGATAGCTATCATTCATTTGTTAGCTAAGTTTTTAAAGGGCAATGTTATATATTAGTTATCTGTGAGAATAGTGCCCACTGAAGTTAACACATGATGGGGCTTGTCTGAAGTCAAGAAGTCATAAGTATCTCCGTACCACACTGGCTCGATACCTAGTTAGCTGTCATCGTAATGATTGTAAATGTACTGCAAGTGTCAAACAAACAATCAAAGTGTATATAGTACTAGTAGCTAGCTAACTAGCCTGCAATTGCGGTTATAAAAATGCATTTTAATATTATAACCCATGCTGATGCTGACATGGTTAACGTTTAATTTGACAGACAATGACACTCTAATTAGCTAGCTACACAGCAGCTCGTGTCAGCATGTTTACCTGTAATACGACAGAAGGCCATTGCTGAGGACGAACCATCGGCGTTGATACCCTTTCAAATAGTTAGTCCATTTAAAAAGCCAGCCTTTGTAAGTATCCGATCCCGGGGCTGGGGCACCCGCAAGAGTGGAAACCGAGCTCTTCCCCTGGTCGCTCATCCTCCGCTCCGCCGCGGGTTGGGGTGTGCAGCCGGACAAACAAGGTACCGCGGAAAGGAATGACACTATCCTCCCCGAGCGACCACAGAGAGCGATCGCTCTCCCCATACACACCGCCGATGAGTGAGCCAAACCGGGGAGGGTCCGGACCAGAGAAAGCGAGATTAACACCCCACGCCCCTTTCACATGACCCTGGAAACCCGAGGAAGGATGAAAACTGATGCGAACTTTGCGAAGGAGGTACTGGCATGTGACGCTGGTGTCAGAAATTCCTGAAACATCAGGAGGCATGTGATTCACTACTTCTGCGATTGTTTTATTTTCTATACGAAATTAACTATCAAAAAGCAAAGACCATCTCCTTGGATAAATACTGATACAACTGGATTTTTTTGCTAAATAGCTGAGATATTGGAAACATTACAGACACTAAATATACCTGTGTGTACATGTTTATACATGTTCAGTATCAGTAGTAATTGTGTTGTGTGAATTTTCTTAGAATTTCACTCCAGTGACCACTGTGGCTTGTTTTTTTACACTCAACATGCACAATTAGTCTCCACTGATGCTGACATTTAGCAGATGAAGAACAATGTGTTGAAATACTTTTAGTTTCTAAGTCAAGTTTAATCAATCGTTTTTGACCGTGGCAAATATTTGCATGATAAATTCTGTCCCCTGGCCTATGCCTTTACCAAAATAGACGCACATTTCACGAAATATATTATAACACCTTTATTCCACACGGTGGCGACATTGCCACATTTATGTGACGTGTGGAATCACCTCCGGGAATGAGGAGTGGTATCACTAGTGGCAGTGTTCTGGGCAACAACTGAGTCATTGAGATGAGGGATAATCATAATGAACTATTATTAGTGTATGAATAATGAAGTGAATGAAAAAAATACTGACTAAGAGACAAGAAGGCCGGTTATTGTGGGCAACACGTTTAATTTGACCATTGTCCAAAACAAAACAGCTAACACCTACTATTGAAAAAAAAGTGATGTTTCTGTTAGAAAATTTAGCCCTTGATGTTGGAACATGACACTCACACAAACAGTCTAATTTAAATGGATGGCCATTCATGTTACTCGAGAAATTACCATTTACTCTCAGATGCTACATAATCTCTCTCTTTAAGAAATCTGTCTAACTATCATTTCAGTAAAATGGAGCCTGTGCGCGCACACACACACACCTCTCACCTGCTTTTGATAGTCTCCAATATTAACCATATACAGCACACACAGGTAAATAAATTACAGCTACACAATCACACCAGTGCAATTAACCCCTGACCTGCTGGCTTGGCAGCAACAACATGCAAATCAATGATGCACATACATACGTACAATACAGGTACTCATTTTCAGTGCAAACATTGTCACAGGGTGTCTGCAATCACATGTTTACCACATTCTCAAACAATATAAATATCTTGCACAATTCAGACACTGCTTTGCTATTTCCAGAAAGTCTTCTGTTTGTTTGGTAGGATGCTAATATATTGGAATGCTCTGGGGGTGTATGCTCTCTTGTGTGTGGTGGTCTGGGTATATCCTAGAGCAGGGAGGTTTAATACATTCTATGTGAGGCATTCTAGACTTGTAGAGGGTGTCTGTGGTTGGATACAACTTGTCGTGCTGGTCAAGGTGCTCTGCAGCTTTATTGCCCATAATATAGTCTCTACTTCTTTCAATTCTCCTTACATTGGCCTTCTGTTTCACTAACCCTGCCCATTAACCCGGGCTTAACCTTACAAGCATTTTAAAACCACACCCCCTGCCTACTATCCCTGCATCACATTCAATATCTGTGCCAGACATCCCCTCTAGCTTCCTGCAGGCACCAGAGCTCCATTGATATAATATATTCATCAGAAGCACACAGACTGAGGAAGACGGGAGGAAGGGAGGATTAAAGTCCTTCATCATGATATAGCGACAGCAGTGTTTTTCTGATGCAAGATAACCTCACATCCCCCTCTAAAACAATAGACTTTAAATAAGAGGGAGTGACAGCACTATAATTTTGTACCAGCACCTCCAATCAGTGAATGTTTGTTTACCTGGAGTACAAGGACAATTCCTGAACAAGAAATGAATTGGTTTACTTTTTAGGGGGCATTTTGGAGAGCTGTGGTTTCTGGTGCTGCTACCCCTAAAAGAGGAAGTGGATGTACTAAACCAAGAGTAAGCCATCCATCTTGTTGACTCACCCACATTTACCACACAACCCCTGTAACCTAGCCTTTCCTATGGTGCATCGATCTTAGAATAATGCAATTTCAAGTATGACAGCCAGGGCATTTATCTACCTCACATGACACTGCCTCAAGTTTTAAAAAAGGAAAACTTTTAAAGAAGTTGCATTCTTTCCACTCACATGTATGAGACTAAGCTAATATGGAGAGAATACCTAGTCGTGTCAGTAATGATACTTATTCCCACTAGATGCACACAGTCCACAAGCTCTCAACCCAGCAGACAACCAGCAGCATGTATGAGCTGTTGCCTTGCATTCTGGGGAGCTCAGAGCCACAGCTGGTGGTGTGGTGCTAATTGTTTGGGTGACCTGTGACCAGAGCTGTGGAAGTAGATGTTCTACCCCTCAAAATCCATTGACAAAACCTCTTCTTCGTCCTCCTCCTCTTCCTCCTTCCTCTCAATGGGAACATTGTGACAGAACTGGGGTGTTGTGATAGGTGATAAAGATGCACGTCTAGTACAGGGACCAATGTCAGTCCGAGTAGCTACAGGATCTGAGTCAGATAAACCTCATGAAAATGAGCTCAGTAAAGCAGGAGGCCTCGGGGTGTTTTCCAGCCGTTTAGATGGAAGTCTTCTCTGTATAACCATTCCCCCTGAGGTGTGACTGAGGTTCCTACGGCTCTGACATAGGAGGGAAGGAAGTGCTCCGGGGCGAAGTTTCCCCTAGTTATAGATCTAGGATCAGCTTCCCCTCCCTCAATCCTAACCTTTATCATTAGTGGGAAAACTGCAAAACTGGGGCAACTTCACCCTACACCGGAGGTCCACTGGGTCACATGACAGTACAGCGGTTCCTCTGCAGTGCCCCTTGTAGGCGGATCCCAGGGGTGTGGTTCTGTTTCATGCCACGCCCTACAGCGATGCCCAGCAGCTCTTTGAAGAGAAGGACCACATGCCAGTTGAACTTGGCAGAGCACTCCACATAGCCACACTTCCAGGTCTTCTTGACCAGCACAGAGACGGCCCTGCGAGGCGTGAAGCGCTGGCGCTGCAGGTCTCTTTTACTGCCCACCACAAGGATGGGAACCTCACTGCTGCTACCCTCCCTACAGGGACAGGGAGAGGGATGGAGAGGGAAGACAGAAGAGGGGGGAAGGAACAGAGAGAGAGCACAGGGATAAAGGTGAAAAATAATTGCAATGTGATTAGCTAACAAACATGTGATCCAACAGCTGCAAAGAAATCCCAGTCACATAATCCCTATTCTCCACACATCCTGTGTATAAATACAGATTTAAAGGTGACTGCATTGATGAAGAGTCTCCTGGTCTGTGAGTACGTGATCCTTCTCCCCCTCCCCCTCTTCTTCCAGAGAGGTCAATGGATGTTTGTGTGTGAGGTGTCTGCAGTATGAGTGTTTCTGTACATGTCGGGGCTTGTGTAGTGTCTACCCACAGCTACAGCGTGTGTGTGTGTGTGTGTGTGTGTGAGAGAGGTGTCTGCAGTATGAGTGTTTCTGTACATGTCGGGGCTTGTGTAGTGTCTACCCACAGCTACAGCGTGTGTGTGTGTGTGTGTGTGTGTGTGTGTGTGTGTGTGTGTGTGTGTGTGTGTGTGTGTGTGTGTGTGTGTGTGTGGTGTCTGCAGTATGAGTGTTTCTGTACATGTCGGGGCTTGTGTAGTGTCTACCCACAGCTATAGCGCGCGTGTGTGTGTGTGTTTGTGTGTGTGTGTGAGGTGTCTGCAGTATGAGTGTTTCTGTACATGTCGGGGCTTGTGTAGTGTCTACCCACAGCTACAGCGTGTGTGTGTGTGTGTGTGTGTGTGTGTGTGTGTGTGTGTGTGTGTGTGTCTCTAAATGCCACTATAAAACAATGTGATGTGTTCTGATTCCTCTGACTGTGTTGGAGGTGTGTGGGGGTGGATCAGAGCTTTGGGGCCCTAGGGGCCTCCCTCCACACTCTGTATTGACAGAGACTAAATGTGGAGGGAAATGTCTCTCACAGCACATTGGATTGTGAAGCTGTATGGCAGGCTGCGAGCTGGGCTAAAGCAGTGATGACTCAAGTGAGGCCGACTGTAACTCTATTGTATATAATAAACTCAGATTCGCTGCTAGCAGGTTGAGTTGCAAATGCAATGATTCAAGAAAGAACACAGACATACACATACATATAAATACCACCCTCCCCTAAACACAAACAGATTCATAAAAAGACAATGTTTAAAACAAAATAAGAATACAAAGGGAAATGGACACCAGTGAAACACCTTGACCTACAAAAAATGCTCAATTTCACTTAAGAAATTTATATATCCAAGATTAATCTGCATCTAATTGAGATGTGATTATATCGTCTGGTGGACATAACTTAACACATCCATATAAACACAGTCCGAACTAGCTACTTGTACTGAGAGGTTGAAATTCAACTTTGTAATGAGACTGTGGGGTGACATAAAACCAACCCCATTAATCCCAACACCAAGCAGGCATCTGCTACCCTCTCAAATACCCATCCAGGCCTGAAGGTCTCTGGAGCAGGGGTTTAGAAGAGTATGTGTGTGTGTTTGTATGAGCTGGCAGAGTCTTCATTGCATCAAAGGAAGGCAGCTATGGGCTTTTGGGCAGAAAGAAAACACAGCCAAAAAACTGACAGCGCAGGGATTCTGGGTGAGGGAGACTGTTTGCGGGTGTGAGAGAGTGTGCAGTATGTGCGTGTTTGTTTTGGAGTGGGTTGAGTAAGCAGCAGAAGAAAGACAGGGGCAATTCCTCCCAGGCATCTCCCATCCTTCTAGCCCACACAAATCCCAATAACCTGCACCTGGATATCCCGTACTCCATTATTTCCGATTTATTCACCAGGAAACTCATCCATCCATCTTCCCTATCTCTCTCACCATGTCCCTATGTCAATCAACCAGACAGTCATCCAGTCAGCCAGACAGACAGTCACCCAGTCAAACAGCCAATCAGCAATACAACCAGTCAGCTAGCTAGCCAGTCAGACTATCCAGGACAGATCAGGACAGCCTGGCAGGTCATCCAGTCAGCCAGACAGACAGTCAGACAGCTTGCTAGCCAGTCAGACTATCCAGGACAGATCAGGACAGCATGGCAGGTCATCTAGCTTTTCACACCTGCAGCTCAGGAGGGGAAAGACTAGTACATGTGAAAGGGATGGTGCACTGCAGTTTAAAGGCAGGTCACGTCACAGAGCTGCAAAGATGTGAACCTCTTTAGAGCTCAACAAATGAGGGCCATTCATTCCCCTATCAATATGCAAATGACTGCAGGTGCAGAGACCTGCAGTCGGAATGACAGATGTCTTTTGTCCTTTTTCTCTTTTACATACAGTACATGACTGCAGGTCTTCTGTGGCCATTTATGGGTCTCTCCACAGGTGTTTTACCTAATTGGTCCATATTTGTCACTGTGTTGTGGTTTTACCTGTGCTCCATGATCTGCTGGCGGATCATCTTGACGTACTCAAAGCTCTCCACACAGCAGATGTCATAGACCAGGATGTACGCGTTGGCATTACGCACCCCTCTGCATCGTAGGTCCAGCCACTCCTGACAGAGAGAGAGAGAGACAGACATCACTCACCCATTACAGACGCACAAAGATCCAAAAATAGGAAGGATATCGAAGTCATATTGTTTCACTTGCCACTGACTTGACAAGTGAAACAGAATGTTAAATTATTTATATTTCAAGACCCAATACAACATCTTCAAATGGCATGTATTCTGCTCCTATATCTCCCATAAAACAGTGAGGCTTGTGAGGACAGAAGTTCTTTTAGCAGGTTTCTGAAACAGAGGTAGCCACAGATCACATCCAATTATTCAAAAGCTGTCAGGAAGTTTTGTCCTCTTCATTTGGGTTGAAATTGAAATAGCGTAGAGTCAAATAGCTTTTTAAGACAACTTTGAGTCAGTCAGATTGATAGCCCAGGTGTAATTTGAATTTGAATTGAACCTTTATTGAACTAGGAAGGTCAGTTAAGGAATTCGTTGTCTGACTCGACCTGGCGTGTGGATAATGCAGGTCCAGTACAGTTCTCTGGGCTGCACATGGCTGAGGTCAGAAACAGAGAAACAGAGCACTGGCAGAGGGCCAGTCTCCTGTCAGGCGTAACACTTGGAACACATCAGTCCCACAGCGCTACACTGTTCAACCCTGCTGTACGCAATGACGGGAGGGCAAACAGCTGACAGATGAATGGTAATGATTTGCTAACAATAATTAAAACACACAGCACAATGGGAGTGATTTGCTACAGCCATTAGGGTAATTGCTTCAGCCATGACACAGTGACCCAATCTCCTCCCTCCCGCTCTCTGATTTTCTCTCACACACACTTTCCCTCGCTCACTCTCTCTCTCTCACTCTCTATGTCGTCAGCTCTACCTACGTGAGCTGAATCTATAAGGAGTTCTGTTAGCAGGGGGAGGGAGAGAAAAAGCGAAGAGGGTTATTGGGGAGGGAGGAATGGATGGAAGGAGAAAGCAGAGAGAGAGAAGCAGATAGATTAAAGAGCAGCAGGTGGATGGACAGGAAGGAAGTGGGAGGGAAGGGTAGAGCGATGGATGGACCAACAGGGTGTGAACATAAGCCCTGGCCTGAGCCCCACCAGGCTGACAGGCAGTGGGTGGAGGAGTGGGCGAGGTGGCAGACGGCACAAGCATTCTCCTTCACTCACCTCCAACACCAGCATTCTGAACAGAGTGAGAAATCAATACGGCAAGAAGAGCTGAATGTCATTGCAGTAATGAGAATCAACAGGACAACACTGGAGGAGTAATCTAAATGTATTTATTCTGTAGATAAGTCTAAACAGGGAGCTTGTCAATAAGTAATTTTGGTGGGGAATCAGATGTAAACTGAAGAGACGAGAGCGAGAGAGTGTGTGTGTGTGTTTTAATTATTGTTAGCAAATCATTACCATTCATCTGTCAGCTGTTTGCCCTCCCGTCATTGCGTACAGCAGGGTTGAACAGTGTAGCGCTGTGGGACTGATGTGTTCCAAGTGTTACGCCTGACAGGAGACTGGCCCTCTGCCAGTGCTCTGTTTCTGACCTCAGCCATGTGTAGCCCAGAGAACTGTACTGGACCTGCATTATGCACTGAAGGCGAGTCAGACAACATGTTTTATGGCTTCAGTCTGGTTTACCGTAGGCTATCTGACTGACTCAAAGTTGTCTTAAAGGCCAACACTACAGTTCAAAAGTTTGGGATCACTTAGAAATGTCCTTGTTTTCCATGAAAACATACATGAAATGAGTTGCAAAATGAATAGGAAATATAGTTAAGACGCTGAAAAGGTTTTAAATAATGATGTTTGATTCAAAGAATAATTGTGTCCTTCAAACTTTGCTTTCTTCAAAGAATCCTCCATTTGTAGCAATTACAGCCTTGAAGACCTTTGTCATTCTAGCTGTCAATTTGTTGAGATAATCTGAAGAGATTTCACCCCATGCTTCCTGAAGCACCTCCCACAAGTTGGATTGGCTTGATGGGCACTTCTTACATACCATACGGTCAAGCTGCTCCCACAACAGCTCAATAAGGTTGAGATCCATTGAGAGTGCTGGCCACTCCTCTGTCCAGTATCTGTGTTCTTTTGCCCATGTTAATCTTTCATTTTTATTGGCCAGTCTGAGATATGGCTTTTTCTTTGCAACTCTGCCTAGAAGGCCAGCATCCCGGAGTCGCCTCTTCACTGTTGACGTTGAGACTGATGTTTTGCGAATACTATTTAATGAAGCTGCCAGTTGAGGATATGTGAGGCGTCTGTTTCTCAAACTAGATACTCTAATGTACTTGTCCTCTTGCTCGGTTGTGCACCGGGGCCTCCCACTCCTCTTCTATTCTGGTTAGAGCCAGTTTGCTCTGTTCTGTAAAGGGAGTTGTACACAGCGTTGTATGAGATCTTCGGTTTCTTGGCCATTTCTCGCATGGAATAGCCTTGATTTGTCAGAACAAGAATAGACTGATGAGTGTCAGAAGAAAGTTTGTTGTTTCTAGCCATTTTGAGTCTGTAATTGAACCCACAATTGCTGATGCCCCAGATACTCAACCAGTCTAAAGGCCAGTTTTATTGCTTCTTTAACCTAATTGCAAAAGGGTTTTCTAATGATTAATTAGCCTTTTAAAATTATAAACTTGGATTAGCTAACACAACGTGCCATTTGAACACAGGAGTGATGGTTGCTGATAATGGGCCTCTGTACGCCTATGTAGATATTCCATAAAAAAAATCATCTGTTTCCAGCAACAAAAGTCATTTACAACATTAACCATGTCTACATTATATTTCTGATCAATTTGATGTTATTTTAAATGGACAAAAAAATGTGCTTTTCTTTCAAAAACAAGGACATTTCTAAGTGACCCCAAACTTTTGAACGGCAGTGTATTTCACTCTTCACAATTTCACTCTCTCTCTCTATGTCACCAGCTCTACCTGCTTGAGTTTAATCTAAAAGTGGTTCTGTTAGCTGGGGGAGGGAGAAGGAGAGATGGAGAAAGAGGGGGAGGGAGAGAGAAAGTCAAGAGAGTGATTGGGGAGGGATGGATGGAAGGAGAAAACCGAGAGAGAAGCGTAAAGATTAAAGAGCAGCAGGTGGATGGACAGGAAGGAAGTGGGAGGGAAGGGTAGAGCGATGGATGGACCAACAGGGTGTGAACATAAGCCCTGGCCTGAGCCCCACCAGGCTGACAGGCAGTGGGTGGAGGAGTGGGCGAGGTGGCAGAGGGCACAAGCCTTCTCCTTCACTCACCTCCAACACCAGCATTCTGAACAGAATGAGAAATCAATACGGCAAGAAGAGCTGAATGTCATTGCAGTAATGAGAATCAACAGGACAACACTGGAGGAGTAATCTAAATGTATTTATTCTGTAGATAAGTCTAAACAGGGAGTTTGTTAAGTCATTTTGGTGGGGAATCGGATGCTGTAATGGGGCAGAATCTGAGAGCAGATAGGGATCAATGTGAGCTGTAATGATGACAATGGTAACATACCCATGTCGACAAGGAATAATAGCCTTTATTTAATTTGGAGGGATTTTCGGCATCACTGCGTTTGTGTGTGTGAGAGAGAGGGAGGGAGGGAGGGAGAGTCTCACACATACAGTAGGTCTGAAACATAATGAGGGCGATCAGCCATGGAGGCAAGCAATGTGGCACCGAGATCATTACACACAAAGGTGGGAGAGAGTGAGAGAATGAGGAGGAAGAGAAGGGAGGACAACAAAATACATAATGGTTGACAGTGAAAAGAATGTACGTAGGGAGATTCAGTTCTATACATTTTTGCTGTTATTGCCTTTTCTCCCTGTGGGTTTATTCAATAGTTTTCCAGGGGAAGTTAGGGGAGGGAGGGGGTGGGGTAGATCATCAGCATTCCTCTACCATCTCTCCTCTTTCTGACTCAGTTTTCTCTGCCCCCCAATTTTCTATCCATCAATTCCTATTTCCAGATTATTAACTCTTTACTGTTTAAGCAGTACACATGATCACATCCCTCTCTATCTACAGTAGGTGTGTTAAATGCATCCCCATCTCTCTGTGGGCTAAAAATAGAGGTTGCATCCTCGGCTCATATCTCTTTGTCATCCAAGTACTATTTTTATATGGAGGTAGAGCTCTGTACACAGAAACGATGGCAACACTGCGGCTTGTAAACTCACTATTCCACCTTCTCACACCTGTAGGACAGAGAAGAGAACAACAGAGAAAGAGAGAAAAGAGGACGTGGAAAGGAGCTATATAAAGTAACCACACATGGAAATTGTGCGTGCGAGTGTGCGTGTATGTGTGTGCGTGCACAGGTGTGTGTGTGCTTATGTGTTCTCCAGTTGGCTCTTTGAAAACTATTAAAACTCGCAGCATTAGCCTGCTCCCTTCAAGTGCCAAACAGAGCAGGTTTCCCTGACAACCCAGGTCCTTGGTCACTTTTGTACCAGGATGTGAGGGAGCTGGCATCCCACTGCTCCCAAAGACAGAGCATGGTCATGAAGGGTTATACCTGAAGGCATACCTCAGACACTATTCTGTCCCTTTGGGATTGAGCTTCTCGGGACTCATTGAGGTACTGTTCACAAGGGAGACAGACCCACATTACATCTGTGAGTGTTTGCGGGGTTTATTAGGATTAAGATGGCATTGATCTGTTGTCTCCTCCAGCTGCCGTACTCTGATGATAGCGCCGGCCTTTTAATACACACACACATCACCTGCTCTGCTAGTCTGTGTGACAGAGCCTATCTGCAGAGGCTGACAAAGGGCCAAGAGAGCATATCCAGAAGAAAGACAACATTTCTGATTCATCTGATGTAATGAACAGTAAAATAGATGCATTGTACTCTATATACACTCAGTTGCCAGTTTATTAGGTACACGCATCTAGTACCGGGTCGGATAAGGCAATGTATTTCCACTCCTCAATTTGTCCAGTGTTGGTGATCGAGTTCCCACTGGAGACACTTCTTGTTTTTAGCTGATAGGAGTTGAACCCGGGGGGTCATCTGCTGCAATAGCCCATCCGTGACCAGGATGGGTTGTGCATTTTGAAGAGGCCGTTCTGCACACCAGTTGTGCTCTGCTGTTATTTGCCATTCCGGGTTGCCATTTGATTAGCTGTTCAGGAGTCTTATGGCTTGGAGGTAGAAGCTGTTAAGATGCCTTTTGGACCTAGACTTGGTGCTCCGATACTTGCTTGCCACACAGTAGCAGAGAGAACAGTCTATGGCTAGGGTGGCTGGAGTTTTTGTTTGTCACACCATTCTCTGTATACCCTAGACACTGTTGTGCGTGAAAATCCCAGGAGGCTGGACGTTTCTGAGATACTGGAACCGACGCGCCTAGCAAAGACGATCATACCACACTCAAAGTTGCAAACAGTAATTTAATGCCTCGATGCCTGTCTGCCTGCTTTATATAGCAAACTCACTGTCTGTAGGAGCGAACGGGATGGTTTATCTAATCAAATTATTATACATTATCATAGTAGGAGAGAGAGAAGCAAATAGAAACAGAGAGAGAGAGAGAGACACGAGAGCGAGACGAGAAAGTGATAGAGCGAGAGAGCATTATGTGTGGAAGTCATGGTGATATGGTACAATATCAGAAGATGAATAAATCTGAATGGGATCCACTGTAAGGCTTAAGTCCATCTGTCATCACATCCTATCGATAAACTGTGGCAGATGCTCTGGGAATGCAAACAGCAACAAATTAAAACAGAAAGCAGCCCCGCCAGAACATCAATGATTGTTACCATCCCCAAAGTTAAATAATGAAGTGTCGTCTGCCCTGCCTGCCTAAAGAGACCTAAACAAGTAAACATCCTGAGTCTAAATGATGGACCAGAGCCAAAGTTCAAGTACTACGTCCTTTATTGCATGCACTTACCTAACAGGAACCTGGGCCCCTTCCATAAACATGGAGACATGCTGACGCACATCACTTTATCCACCATCTTCCTCCCCAGGTACCATGTGGGGGAAGAGGAACCGCATTTAGTGAAGCTTTATTTCTATGGCGGCCATTAGACTCTTTCTAACCTATCTAATAGGCTGCAGAAGCTCCACTCTCATCTCTATTAGTCTCTCTATTCCCTCAAGGCCTTCAGCAGGGCACTGTGCTTTAATCCAATCAGCTCCAAATAAAATGAGAGTAAATCTCAATCGGGTCCCTGGGTCTGTTCTTGTTCCAGAGCGCTCTGTCCTGTGATGTTGGTCCAGACAGCCTCCCCTCTGCAGACCACCATGGGCCTCCTGGCTCATTAAATATGGAAGTAAAAGAGGAGAGCGCTCGCTCGGAGTGGAGAGCGGGAATGCCTCACCACCTCTGTCACAGCCAGTAAAGGAAGACCAGATAGCGTGGTTCAGAGGCTGGGCTACAGAACACAGAGGACAAGAGATGCTAAGGCTTCTGCTCTCAGAGCCATTCCTGAGGAAATGAACCATGACAAATGTGCCTGATAGCAGTGCTCTTGTTGCACTCAACTAATGATTCCCTGGTCCTGTTTAGCTCAGTGGTAGAGCATGGTGCTTGCAACGCAAGGGTTGTGGGTTCAATTCCCACGGGTGGACCAGTATGAAAAATATGAAAATGTATGCACTCACTACTGTAAGTTGCTCTGGAAAAGAGCATCTGCTAAATTACATAAATATACCTAAGTAGAGGTGTTGGTTAGATACTGTATGCCGATATCTTAAACTGCTGTCTGAAGAGGTTGAGGCTGTTATGTACATATTCCTACCATTCAACCAAGGCCAGAAATTCTCCATTTAAGTATTCAACTGTTGAAAGATATAACTAATCTATATGCAGACATAATGAATCAAGGTGCTGTAACGTGTGAAAGGAAAGCACAATGCTCATGCAGTATTATATATGTAGGAATCAGAGAACAGATGTGCAATTTACACTTTATGTGACGAGGCATCTGGGGATGTACTGTACACAGACACAAACACACCTTGCAGACTCTATAATGTGATCCATCCTGTCTTCTTCCTGCTGTTTGCACTTGCCAGACTGCTCTAATGATGGCTAAGAGGCATTTAGCTGAAGAAAGAGCAAAGAAAATCAGATTGATTCTCCTCTCCTCTTTTCTTTCTCTCTCCTGTAAATGGCTAGAATCCTGAATTCTCCCCTACATTCCTGCTGGCTCTGTCTGGCGGTGCCTGGCTGGGTTGAGGCTGTCTACTCTTCAGTGTGTTGGATCTTCTGTTTACAGGAAGCACAGTGCATGCCCACTTTGAATTCAGAGGGCTTTCTGTTTGGCTGCATGGCCTGATCTCTCCTCCATGGCCTGATCTCAATTTCTCAGTGGCACCACACCTGTCCAACAAATACAGTTGTTGCAATGGAGCCGAAAGGCCGCAACGCGTTCCCTCAGCCAATGACAAAAGCCTGGCAACTATCAGTAATATCTGTGTTTCACGCCAGTCCCAACCAGCTCTCCCAGCCAGCTCCATAGTAACCTTGGAGAACCCAATCTGGAGCCCCAGCAGCCAGGTCCAGGGAAGGAACAACAGACATGCTTCATGTGGACCGGTGAGGAGGTCAAGATTGGTGTGTGAGGGTGTCATGAGATATTCAGAAACACCCTTAAGCATGAATACAAGCATGTATGCACACACACACACACTAATATATGCATGTGTGTCTGTCACTCATTTAAGGAGAGGACAAGGAGATAGAGAGAGAGCAGGAGACTGGTGCAAGTGCTGTCTGAAAATAGAACAGCTTTGAGAAAATAGATTGAATTGATCAAACCACTGGCTGTCAGTGGAAAAAGCTGCAACTACTGGATGGTGTTTCATCTGACATTAGCTGCTCTTGCCAGGGCATGTCTATAGAGATACAGCTTACTGTAGGTCACTAAGAGAATCTCCATTTTGGTTTTTACTAATTTAATGCATTGGTCATTAAGTTGGAGCCTGCTGTGTTTTTAGCAGCAGTAAGTTCAACCATTTGCCATCGATTCAGAGTTTATGATTCAATGTGGAATTGTAGCACTTACTGCCACTCCAAACACTAGAATGCTACTTGATGGGCTGTGAATCTGTGTGCCAGCTCTAACAAAGTCAAAGCACATGTGCTTCCAGTTCCCTCCTCTGATAAGAGCACACATCACTGTCCTTAGCCAGGCAGACAGTCTCCATCACCCCAGCCAGGTTCAGGTGCCCTGAGGCAGGGCAGCTGAGTGTTCTCTGGTAGTGGGTCTAGGAGCAAATAGCCAATAATGACTTACTTATGGAGTCATAGAGGCAGAACATATGGATCAATTCAACATGACATAAACATCCCTCCTTTTGCCTGAGGGTGGCAATATAATGCAGCGAGGAGCCCAGAGAGAGAGAGAGAGTGTGTGTGTGTGTGCTTGCCTGCGTGTGTTTTAAAACACCAAATACATAAAGTAGCCTATAGCCTAGGCTTACCACTGAAGTAATACACCAGGTCTCCATAGAAACTACTGCTCTAAGGGGCATCTGATTAAGAAAAAAATGCAACGGATGTCTTTTGAAGAAGCGCGAGATGGTAATTTTCCAGGGCTCTAACTATTAGCGAGAGGCCAAATGGGTTCTGATAACCTAAAGGTAAGTTAAAGACAATGAGGCAAACACTTACCACATCTCGAAATTATACCATTAAAGCCTAGAATATATTTTGAGCCCAATAAGAGAATGTTAGTATCTTTCTTATAAGTGAAAAACCCAAATAGAAAGTCACTTTCTATCTTACCTGGCTCGAGCTTGAGGGGAATGACGAAATTGGCGGGACATCCAAAATCTTCAGGTCGTACATGTTACCGTTCAAAATGACAGAGGGTCTGTACACATACCTGGTTCGGGTTGGAGTGTAAACCTCTGAGAAGTCATTATAAATAAATTGACGGATTATGGAAGTTTTCCCGACTCCGGGAGCTCCGATAACAGCGATACTTAGCGTCTCCACCATTCCTGGAACATCAGCACCATGGACAGCGACCAAACCAATTTGCAACTCAACAAAGAATATCCTTGCAGCGGTCTTGTTTCCAGGAAATATTGCTGCTGCTGCTGTTCGGACACAGATCAAAGCCAACAGTTATTTTTACGTTGAACACTTTTTGCTTGCTGCGGCCCAAAAATGTAGATTTTGCTAAACCTTATAATTAGATAAAGAAAGGTCGAAACAGTCATCTGTCGTCAATGTTTTTAAATTCATTGATGGTTATGTTTGCTGTTATCCAATCTCTCTCACATCGAAACACAAATAACGTCACTTGAGTTTATTTCGTTTAATAGTCCTAAGAAAAATCAATCACTCCAAAGATTCAATACCGGGGAGGGGGTTTTCGCGACGTCTCCGCATTCCATAGGGAGAAACGTATGCTAATCTTCTGGGGAACAACCCCCCGCTCCCTCGTCCCCCAGGAGGGAGCGCAAAGTCCGTCCTCGGAATTTCCACAGGGACATAATCTCACTCACTGTTTGAATTATCTCAACATTAACGAGCCCATTATTGCTTGTCTTACGGATCTTCAGGCTGTACAGTTATTCTATCCGCACCTCTTACTCGTCTCCAGCCGATGCACCAATACGATTGACTCCTTGCGCTCACCAAAGCCTTGGAGAGGCACGCTAACTCAGCAGCCCCGTATCTACAGATAGATTTCCACGTGCTCCAGAATGAGCATATTCTGCTCTTCACGACGTAAGAAGGCACAGCTGATAATTTAGATGAAACGATCCAAAAACAGAGACAAGCGACCAACTGCTGCATAGGCATCAAATGAATGTATCTCCCCTGTTCACTGGCGTGTCTGTCGGTATGGTGCGCGTTCCTTGTGTGTGTGTGCGTACGTGCGTGATTGGATGTGTATGCTTTTGTCATCTTTTAACGTTTATGTGCGTGTTAATCATGACAGTCGTGCCCAGGTTTTGTGTAATGAGCTACTATTTAGAGGTCAAATACCTGAAATGGAACCACGAATGATGTAACCTATCACACAAAATGCACATTGACGTGTCGACCAAATTAATATTTCAATTTTTCCTCCTGGACACAGAATCCTCAAAGGAGGCTCCCATGGAGACAGAATGCTGCATTTACATTTCCTTAAAGCGCAAGGCTGACGCACAACTGATTGTGTTCCTAAAGCTAAGGGATTGATGAAGGATGGCTCCCTATCAATAGCAATACCTTGAGTGGCAATTAAGCTTTCACATATGATTAATTATACTACACCATTAATATGATGCAAAGCCTGTGTACATACTTGCTCCTAAAACAATGGTCATACAATGAATGCATCTCTTGCCCTTTCCTATTCAATTGCGACATCTAGACTACCTGTCTCAAGAGCTCTGTGTGTACTCATTAGCTATAGTCAAGCAATAATGACATATTTAGCCTACATAAAACCCTGCGTCATCACCATTTGTTTGTCTGTATGATTTCATCAAAACGAGCGGGGAGAGTGACGACAACCTGCTGCCATTCCAGTGATGGACGCAGTCAGAGTGAGAGACTGACTAAATGGGTGATATGAGCGCAGTGTGCTCTTGTCGCATTGACCAATTTTAACTCACCCTCACCTCACTGTTATAAGCAAACCGTTTAAAAAATATATTTTGAGAGGTCGGTTGCAATCCAAACAATATAGTGAGGTTAATGTAAAGCCCCAATTATGTCAAGGTCATGCATCAAATCAGTCAAGGTATGTCGATCAACCTACAGGGATTGGCATGCCAAAACAGTTCCTCACGATTCCCACAAGACTTTGAATGTGTCCAACAATCTGTGCAATCAATAGAAATTCATGCCGCAACACGTCTTTTAAAGTTCATGTGCATCAATGTTTTTATTATTCTGGAACTTTATTGGATTCCCAGAAGTCCTACCTGGTGACAGGTGTAACAGAATATTAACTTTCCTCCTTATAAATAACGCAGTTCTCGATATGGTGAGTTGTTAACCAACAGGGGGTGCTAAGGTTCATCCACCCTTCTGGCCATCAGTGTTCCTCAAGGGTGAGCTGGGCTTTCTTTTGGATCCTGAGCAAAAACAATGATATTTTTGGGTCACAAGAACACCATCAAAGCATTAGTTACGTCAAAGTAAAAAAGAATAGGGACCACTGTTTCATATGTCCTCATTCATTGACACTGGATCGATCGCATAATACCTTTACATTTCTATTAAGCAATCTGTAACACTTCAGCAATACAGACTGAATGGAGCCATAGGTCTGGCACCACTCCACTGAGGGCATACCTCACACTGATGATAAAAGAACCACAATATTAGACAACCTGCTAACATTGCAGTTTAGGAAACACGCAAAGCAGCTATGATGTTAAGGGAGGTTTTATTCCATTATAAAAAAAAGCATTGAGTGTTTTTTTAGGCACTGAACTGCAACAATGTGTGTTTTATAAACCTTAAACGCACACACAGTGAGGATGAAGTCATTATCAGTGATCTAGTCCTCAGTAAGCTACACACGGTGTGGAGAGATAATGAAACAGTGATCAGCGCTGACTCCAGATCAGCTCATAATTGCCACTCCAGCTGCGTTGCTCCGATAACCAGTGGTGTAGTGCTGTTTTTGTAGGTGAGGGAGCGCAATTTATTTTTAAATTAACATCCTCAATCAAAAAGTTGTACCAACAGATGTAGCCTATTATTGAATAGCCTGTCATTATAGAATAAGCATAAAATGCATCCGCCAGTTGAATATCCTCAAACACCAAGCTAAGCATACCCACTTTCTAAATAGGCCATCATCACTGTCAATTGTGAATGAGGTAGTTTGGAACTCGGTAGTGAGTGTTGCAACCGAGGACAGATGATTTTCACGTGCTTCATGCTTCGGCGCTTACGTTCTGTGAGCTTGTGTGGCCTACCACTTCGAGGCTCAGCCAACGTTGCTCCTAGACTAACTAACTTGTTGAAAAGGTGGCACCCTATGACTGTGCAACGTTGAAAGTCACTGAGCTCTTCAGTAAGGCCACTCTACTGCCAATGTTTGTCTATGGAGATTGCATGGCTGTGTGCTCGATTGTATACACCTGTTAGCAGTAGCGATTTTAGCATGTAAATCTCAGTGTGGCAAAATAAACTAAAAATGTAGATACATGCCAGCAAAGCCACTACACAACAACACAATAATTGGACTAACGGTGACCACAAACTGTTAGGGCCTACATAAAGTCCCAACACCTTACCACTGCTACACCTGGCTATCAGCAGAGCCGTGTCTGGCAGCGAAACAGTTAATTCAGCCTCATTTACTGCCTTTTAAACAAACATGGCTGACTTGCTTAAACAAACATGGCTGACTTGCTTAAACAAATGTGACGATTGAGATGTACACACTATGGCATAAGGGGATGACGAGCAGATAAGAGGCAATCTGTAATTTCGAACTAGGCTGGACGTAGTCAATATAACTATTTGTTCAGCACTTTTAAAATTTACAGCGACAGAACTCAGAACATGGCAATTCTTACTGGATTCTCCCTGTACACCAAGTCAGAACTGTGAGAAATAAAGGGGGCATATTAAACAAACAATGAAAGCTCTTACAATATTCAATGATGACATTTCTCTAAATCAGGCTATAGGCTACAAGTGCACCACCAAGTCAGAACAGTTCACTAAATTATGAGGGGAAAAGGGACCAAATTATTAGGGTGAGACACGTGGGCTAGTAACAGCTTACTACACAACATACACTAAAAATTACTTTTTTCGCTACAGTATACATATCTCCCTGGGATATTACATCATTTATGTAGCACAATACAATACATTTTTGGAAACACCTTATGGATTGCCTCTTATCCACTCGTCATCCCCTTATGCCATAGTTTGTACATCTCAATTGTCAGTAGATACTGCATTTGTTTTAAACAAACATGGCTGTTTTGCTTAAAGGCAGTAAATGAGGCAGAATTAAATGTTTTGCTGCCAGACAAGGCTCCGCTAATAGTCAGGTGTAACAGTGGTAAGGTGTTGGGACAGCTTTATGTAGGCCCTAATAGTTTGTGGGCACTGTTATAGTCCAATTAATGTATGGCTTAGTGTTGTTTTGTGTAGTGGCTTTGCCAGCAAGCATCTAAAACAAAAATTGGGGAAGTTTGCCCCACCAAGATTTACATGCTCAAATCGCCACTGGAAAGGAGAACAGCACCCGGTTTGTTTGTGTAGCATCTGAATGCAAGAGCAAATTGTTTTTGCATCGTGGAGGACCAAAATTGTTTTAGGTTGGGGCACTCAAGTGAGAGTGTGACTCATTGCGGAAAAAAGGCACCAGGAAAGAAACTGATGTCGCTCAGGTGTTCAATTTGACCTCTGTTGCATGTTTCCATTTCCTGCAGGTACCCATTCTCCTGCATGCCAGCCTCCCTTTATGTTTCATTCATGACTTGAATGGCCTTGGGGATGTAAAGGACTTGTTAATTGTAAGGATTGTAAGATAATGTTGTGCTTTTGGAATTGTTCCCATTCTGACTCTGTTATAGACAATATGCTAGTTGAATGTAGAAATTGTAGTTGTAAAAGCTAATAATTGTAATATGCCTTACTTGTTTCACATTTTGTAATTCCAGTTGAATTTTGATGAAAGTAGCCTTGAAATTAATATTGTATAATGTTATGGTTATGATAGAGATTGAAACGGGTCTTCATCTTCAGGTTTGAATGAGGAAATGTTTTCCCCTATGATTATTCTTTCAATAAAGTTAGTTTTATTATTATATCACTTTTTTTGTCTTTCCTTATATGTAATACTGAATGCTATGTGTAATTTGTTTAGGTGCAGATGTGTGTGATCACCGAACATCCCATAGAATGAGAAAATTCCATCGGTCACTAAAAGCTCTAACCAATTCACAGTAAAAAGGTACTTATATTCTGAGTTTAGATGATCAATCCTTACAAAACAAGGAAGAGTCAATATCCTCCAAGCTTTTATCTATCATTCTTTAGAAAGTTTGGTTTGGGAGAAAAGCATTGATTTTCATATAAGACACATTTTCACATGTTTTTCTTGACCGATTACAATTTGATTGATGTGTTGCTATTGTATGTCATATCAATTGAAAGAGCTGTTTTTCAGCTTTTAAAATATGTATCATGTTTTCATATAAGGTTTAACACCAGCAAATTATTCTAATTTATGCACACAGAGGTCATGATTCAGTAAAACAATGTACAATTCCCACCAGGCAGGAAAGGGTTATTAATGACTGTTATGACAGGGTTATTTGTCATTATGAAGCATTTAACATTGAACTTAAACCCTGCACAAATCATGGATCTTGAAGGTCTGGGAAAATGCACTGTAAGTGTAACTATGCCTACATAACATTTTGCCTTAAACAGTTATCACGGGGAGACAAATCCACAATAATGTAGGCCTATGGCATTGCAAAATCGAATGCTTTTAACCGAACGTTAAAACCTCTTCTTACCGAAAGAATCACCTTATAGTAGTCCTACTCTCATTCATGTAGAGCCAGCCTACTTGTTGGATAGATTGGATGCGTATGGGTGTCTTGCTGAAGGGTAGTGGTCTACTGATATTGTCGACTATCATCATCTGATCCATGAAAGCAAACAAAAGTTAAAGCTAAATAAATGGTCTACTTCTTCTGGCCTAGGATGGCACGGAGAACACCAGTGCCTGTGCGCACCTGAAAAACAACGCAATGAGCGCTCTAAACAAATGATTGACTAATGCAAACAATGATAAAATCAACGAATAAATCAAATGAATTTGGAATGAAGGCTATTTTTTTAAAATCAAGGACAAATTGCAAACAAATGGCAAAAATGAGCACGTACAAAGGAAAGTCTATACGTACAGGAGCTCAGCTGAGGCCGAAATTCAGCACTGCTGAGTGGACAGCACCGCCACATAGAAATAAATGGTTTAAACCAAGATGTCAAACTCATAACTCATTCCAAGGAGGGCTGAGTGTCTGCAGGTTGTCATTCCTACCTTGTACTTGATTGATTAATTAAGGTCACTAACTAGTAAGGAAATCTCCTCACCTAGTTGTCTAGGTCTTAATTGAAAGGACAAACCAAAAACCAGCAGACAGTAGGCCGTCCATGGAATGAGTTTGACACCCCTATTTTAAACCATGACAGAGAGGTGGGGGAGCGTTTATTTAATTTGGATGCTTTAATTTTCATATTTACCACTACATTTCAAACAAATAGAGAATGGGTCAATTAGCATTATTTAGAAACCCTCCTAAAGTTAGCTCTCCTAAATGCAACAAAAAGCTAACTTCTCATTCAGGGGAGCCAAGCCCCACCCCACCCCCGTAATTCACACCTTGATCCACAGGCTGTTCCATATACTGTAGTAGCATATACTGTGTATGGTGCTGAGGAATATTAATTTAAGTTCTTCAACCTACTGCTGGTAACAAGATTTGGGTTCCAGTCAACAAACCAACCACCAAATTGAGCAGTTTAGCTTATCCACCCACCTCAGTCACTCTTGGCAGCTGCTAGATTGAGTGGGTACAGCTCAGAGAATGTAAAGCTTCTATCTACTATCACTTCAAAACCTCAATCTTCTTGCTCCCAGTCTGTCATAGGGATAAATAAAGCACTGAGCTCCAGATAAACCTTGGGTTTCACTCTGGACTCATGGAGAAAGAAGGGGTGAGGACAGAGAGAGAGGAGCAGGGATGAAGGGAGAGGAGAGCAGATGTGTGAAGGGATTAGGGTAGAGGAGAACAGGGATGAGGGGAGAGGGGGAAGGGAACATCAAATTAGTATGCAAAGCTGTTTTTTTAAGGCTGCCCAACAATACTGTAAAAATAATGACAGCTCACTCAGTGTGGACAGCCCTATACCTTCCGAAGGTCATTGTAAAGATAACTGTAGATATGCCTATAATATACAACATGAACCCATTTGTTAATATGGAATCTGTATGTACATATTACACAAAAGGACAAAAAATGATTTAAAACAACTTCTGATCATCTTCCCTACTTCAGAGACTTATAAAGCAGACATGTTCTCCCTGTCAATCAAGCAGTGTCTGCATATGTGGCCAAGTGTGGAAGAAGAGTTACTCATCAGATTGTAAATTCTACTAGTACAATACTAACCAGTGTTGCGATTGGCTTAGTCCTTTATATTACTTTGTGTGTATGTGTGTGTATATGTGTGTGTGTGTGTGTGTGTGTGTGTGTGTGTGTGTGTGTGTGTGTGTGTGTGTGTATATATATATATATATATATAAGATCTCAGTGTACAAAACATTAGCAACACCTTCCTAATATTGAGTTGCACCCTCCTTTGCCCTCAGAACAGCCTCAATGCGTTGGGGCATGGACTCTACAAGGTGTCGAAAGCGTTCTACAGGGATGCTGGCCCATGTTGACTCGAACGCTTCCCACAAGTTGGCTGGATGTCCTTTGGGTGGTGGACCATTCTTGATAAACATGGGAAACTGTTGAGCGTGAAAAACCCAACAGCGTTGCAGTTCTTGACAAACTCAAACCAGTGCACCTGCCACCTACTACTATACTCCGTTCAAAGGCATTTAAACCTTTTGTCTTGCCCATTCACCCTCTTAGTTGCACACATACACAATCCATGTCTCAAGGCTTAAAAATCCTTCTTTAACCCCTCAATCTACACTGATTGAAGTGGATTTAACAGGGGACATCAATAATGAATCATAGCTTTCACCTGGATTCCCTTGATCAGTCTCATGGCAAGAGTAGGTGTTCCTAATGTTTTGTACACTCAGTGTATATCTTATGGAATCCTTATTGGATGGAACTAAAAGTGGTATACCATTCCTAATTGATGATTCAAGTAAATTCAGAAAATGCACTTGTGGCATTTGTGAATATATCTGATTTTTAATAGTTCGGTTTCAAATGATGTACACACAAACGGTCAGTCAAAAAAAACATTAGATTTCTCCTTCACCAGCTATTTTACAGCTTCTCATCACATACACACTAGTCAGTTTTCGCCACACACAGACCAAGTAAATCCACTCATCTCCAAGTAGTGAAAGTGCTCACTGTGGAGCTTTCCAGAGGGTTCTGATTCAATGACTCAAAAGTTTAAATATCCAATTCATTTTACAAAGACTAGGTAAAACAGAATGGTGAAGTTGAGTTGGTCAGATTTTCTTCATACAAAAGACTTCATGATGTGTGCTACCTCTACAGTTAGTTTCCTATACAGATAAAGTATAGAACATACAGGTGGTTTGAAGCCTCTATGACAGGTGGCAGAGGTACTTGACCAACTAAGAGGGGAGGAGAATGCAACAACCTGGCAGGGAGCCCAAGCAGCCCTGATTAACAGAGCGCACACAGCAGAAACAACATCCAAACATCTGTGGCCCTCGCCCGCCAGCATGCCCAGAGTTAAAACTTCAATTACACTGCAAATACAAACCTGGGAATACATAATGGAATTACTTTAAAGAAGAAAAGGGGCAAGAATTAGGGAAATAAAATGTATTGTATGTAGTAGTGAGGCGTATATTGCTGAGTTTACACAGGCAACCCAATTCTGATCTATTTGGCAATCATTGGTCTTTTGACGAATCAGATCAGATCTTTCGCCAATAATTGGGCAAAATATCAGAATTGGCCTGCCTGTGTAAATGTAGCCTTAGATGTTGCTCCAACCCTCTAATAACAAATAGCACACAGGCACCCCAACACACAAATACATGCACACACACATGGGAGAGAGAGAGACCTGCTCCAAGAGACAGCAGAGATCGAGTACAACAACAATAAACAAGCCCAATGGGCACATCAAGAGCAAACAACAAACTAAACACATATGTGACATGGTGTGTTCCAAAACATTTAGTGTCTCTTACTAGCTGGGACATCACATCCCTTTAAAATAAAAAGGAGGAAAGTGTTTGTGAGAGAGAAGAAGTGAAGACATTGAGAGGGGTGAGTGAAGTGAGAACAGGAACACAGCAGGTGCTTCACAGCCCCAAGATATGGGGAAACAATGTGTCTGTACTGCCAAATTTTAATGTGAAGCACCAAAAGGTATGCTGACAGTAGAGATTTAACTGCTGATTACACACACTAAATATAGGTACTAATTTGCAGAGACGCGAGGTGAAATAATCGTGAAAAGAGAAGACATCGGGGGGGGGGGGGGGATATGGAGAAACAGTCACAAGGAACAAGAGTCCGTCGCATCACAGTCTCCTCCAGCAGCACTAGCTGAAAATCCCTACCAGGTGTGTCCCAGATTAGAGGCTCATGGGAGAAGGGTGAACTGAATCAGATCAGCACGGGCTGGACTGGAGTTAGGCCATCATGCAAGGGAGATCTGACAGGGTAGTGAGCTCTCATTGAAGACCAACTAGACTTGGTGGGTTATGGGAAACACAACCCCAACCATGTTCAAGGTGAAGAAGACAAAGGCCATTCCAACTATTGACGTGAGTGACAGGATTGGTCTATAGAAAGCTTTGGGACCATGAGGGCTAGAGACTTCAGACATAAATCAGATAAGGACTTGTAGAGTGGAGGGTTAGTGCTTGACAGAAAGAACAGATAGAAACCAGAGTCCCCAGGGAGGCACACAGACAGACAGCAAAGTTGGAGATTCTACAAGGAAAGGGTCTTTCAGAAGCCTGTATGTCAGGAGGAGAAGGGGGAGGAGAGGGGGTCCAGGAGGTCCCTCCAGTCAGGGCCAGTCTCCAGTCTCCATGCCTCAGGTTGCGCCACCTACTTCAGCCCTGTCAGGGGTTCAGTTCTTCAGCACTGCCTCGTAGCACTGGAACACACACTGGGACACCTCTGGTGCTCTGCACTTCAGAGAGATCTGAGGAGAGAGAAGAGAGAGTTAGTTACTACATGGTCTGGCTGGGCAAGGAGATAATAGTCCTTCTGTTAGCAGGTGTTAGGTGTTGAGAGCACCTGGTCAATAACAACACTAGTTCAGATGTTCAGCCAAAGCAAAACCGTTTCAAAAGCCAGCGTGACATGCTGGAGAACAAACGTCAGGTAGAAGCTATTGTTTTAGAAAGACATGGACAAGCTAGCGAAGCAGTCAACAATATACAGTACATTTCTATGTAATAACTAAAATCAACAAAACAGCTAAGTGTCATTTCTTCATAAACAACAAATATAATCTCTCATGTGGAGCAGATGCTGCCCTCGTCTTTCTCTCAGGAGTCAAGTGCTATGAGAGATGAACTATAGTTCAGTGATCTAAAACTGATCACACTTTTCCTGGTCATCATTTGATCGAACATCCTTGAGAGAGAGAGAGCCTTTTCAGGGAAGAGGAAGCTGTATGGACGGGATGAAGGCAAATTCGCCGGGCCACTTTTTCATACCTTCAAGAAAAGCTCCTTTCGATATGCTAGTCAAGTCAGTTAGTGCAATGCAACGGTAATGGCAGGACTTTAAGCACCGTCTGTTAAATAAGCATGGTAATTATTTCAGCAGCTTCACTGACTCATGACTGAAGAGAAGAGTGAATAGCTCCCAACCTCCTCGATTCCCACCATTTCAGCAGAGACATTTTGTTTCATTTTATTTGCGGGGGAGAATTTATTAGCATTAGAAATGCTGCCTTTTATTCAATCTTATCAGCTTGGAGCAGAAAAATAATAAAAATGCCTCATTCCTTCTCTCCTTGTGAAGTTGAGTCTGTTGCTGCAGGAACTAATAGAGCTCTTAGCTAGCTGCAGGAACTAATAGAGCTCTTAGAGGCGGTTTCCATGTCATTAGAGCTCATGCAGGAAAAGCTCAAAATTCTGTGCTGCCGTGCGTTTGCAGCAGTACTACTGCAGCCGTGTGTTTCCAGCAGTACTACTGCAGCCGTGTGTTTCCAGCAGTACTACTGCAGCAGTACTACTGCAGCAGTACTACTGCAGCAGTACTACTGCAGCAGTACTACTGCAGCAGTACTACTGCAGCCGTGTGTTTGAGGTGCCAGGGTGATTGTGTGGTGATTGACAGTTCCGGCTGGCTCGTGCTTAGCAGTTCTAATAGCAATTGTCATTAACTGGCCAGAAGCATTTGAAGTCCCATTAGACAGAGGTTCACACCAGGTCCCTCTCTGACCCATGGGACAGGAGATCACACTGCTGTACCATGGTGACAGAGTGTCCCCCAGCACTGCATTGGTACATTCCACAGTGCTGCGCTAGACGAGTGGGAACACTACACAACTCCTCCCTCCAGGGCTGCCGCTGCTCTGTGTACTGCTGGCTCTTTACTAATGCATAATGGTGCTGGCATGATTAGTCAGAAACACACAACCTAGGCCAAGTTGGAGAAAACAGGGCCTAGCTGGCTGTCATAAGGATCAGCTTATTATACCAGGTTGTAGAAAAGCTCTGATCAACTAGGTTTACATGGTGTGTGAGCATTTTGCTTAAGGCTTTGTAAAATGCTGCTGAATAATCTGCCTGTGAGTCAATATGAGGGTGGCGTGTGAAGGAGAGAGTGAGAGAATAAAGGACAGAGGAGAAAAATAACTAGCTGTAGAGAACAGTGACTGGTAGAAAGTGCAGGTGGGTGGTGGTAGTGTTTTAGGAGAATGGAAGAAGATGTAGGAAGATGTAAAGATGCTGTGATTTCTGCACCATATAAGGATACCCGAGATTGAACGATGAGTGGGGGAAGAAGGAGGGCTGAAAGTTGAGTAAATAGAAGTTGTGTATGATGGCACGGTCATGGCGCTGGCTGTACCAGAGCACCATTCTCCCACAAACCCCTGCAATTAGCCACTCTTGGGGAGGGTGGAGTGAACCAGCCCTTGCCATTGGTCATGCTGTTGCCATGGGGATGAGAGGTGAGGGCCCAGTGCTCCACTTTAAAAGACTGAGCTAAGAAGCAGAGCATCATGGGATAACAGGGACCAAATAGGTGGGGTGATGGAGGAGCATTGGGGTTAGCAACGTTACGTTAGAGTAGACCCAGTTAGTATAGAAGGTTTGGTTGTTTAGCAACCAAACCGACGTGTGCTCAACTATGAGGCAAAACAGACAAGGTTGGCTTAGATTGTTGACATGTAAACTACATTAGTTAGTCTCCAACGTTTATTGAAAACAAATACATTTGCACAATGAGCACTTCTCTCAAATACATTATTACAGTTGTTGGTTACCTAGCGAATTTTTGCCATATTAGCATAGACATGACATCAGTCAAGACACCACAAAATGGTATCAAGAACAAGACACAACTAGCTGAAACGAGACACTTACGACTCCCCACATGGCAGCTTCTTGGCATTATTGTTAGCTATCTGGCCTTCCAGAATCACAACAGACTTTTGCCCCACTGAATCACACGCATCGCTGGTGACGTTGTCAGCTAGCCAATATATAGAGTTAGGAGGGCATCATTTCTTAACTGATGTCAGCTTTACTGCCTTTCTACAGGGAGCTGTGGAATCTTCCCACAGGCTGAGTACGATCCACAGTGTTCTTTTCTCATGCTAAAAATAACTGCTCAACACAAGCATGTGTCAGGTTGACTTTCACGTGTTGTACTGAGAGCATCAGAACCATGCAGCAGCAGCAGCAGCACAGAGATGTGAGAGTGCATGCTGCACATGTGAAACTGTGGAGGAATTCAATTTAAAATGCTACATTTGAGCGAGATGGATAAAACAGATTGACTGACTGAAATGGACTCATCTGGGCTGGGGAAAGAAAACAGTAAATGCCTGTATAATGAATAAAAACATGATCCTAAAGCACATTGACAAACGAGATGGGCTGAGGAGTCACGTCAAGGTCACTGTTCTGAAATACTCATGCACAATGTCCTGGGCTACTGCTAATAATCAAGTAAGCAGACAACAGTACTGACACACAATGCATCACAAATGAAACAATACACACACAGACACCCCCCCTCAGGTGAAATACTCTTAGCCAGCAGGGTTGGTGGTGATGATGACTCACTCACCCATACACACTTCAGATCATGCCCATCTCTATTCATCCCTACACTCCAGATCATGCCCATCTCTCTTCATCCCTACACTCCAGATCATGCCCATCTCTATTCATCCCTACACGCCAGATCATGCCCATCTCTAGTCATCCCTACACTCCAGATCATGCCCATCTCTCTTCATCCCTACACTCCAGATCATGCCCATCTCTATTCATCCCTACACTCCAGATCATGCCCATCTCTATTCATCCCTACACGCCAGATCATGCCCATCTCTATTCATCCCTACACGCCAGATCATGCCCATCTCTATTCATCCCCACTCCATCCCTACACTCCAGATCATGCCCATCTCTATTCATCCCCACTCCATCCCTACACTCCAGATCATGCCCATCTCTAGTCATCCCCACACTTCAGATCATGCCCATCTCTATTCATCCCTACACACCAGATCATGCCCATCTCTAGTCATCCCTACACTCCAGATCATGCCCATCTCTATTCATCCCTACACTCCAGATCATGCCCATCTCTATTCATCCCTACACACCAGATCATGCCCATCTCTATTCATCCCTACACGCCAGATCATGCCCATCTCTATTCATCCCTACACGCCAGATCATGCCCATCTCTATTCATCCCTACACGCCAGATCATGCCCATCTCTAGTCATCCCCACTCCATCCCTACACGCCAGATCATGCCCATCTCTAGTCATCCCCACTCCATCCCTACACGCCAGATCAAGCCCATCTCTAGTCATCCCTACACTCCAGATCATGCCCATCTCTAGTCATCCCCACACTCCAGATCATGCCCATCTCTAGTCATCCCCGACACTCCGCTCTGCTGTCACTGAAGTTATTCTTATCCACCTGTCTTTCCTAGATTTCTCTCCTTTAATAAAAAGTTGTTCTCAGTCCCTCCCCTGTCCCTGTGCTCACCGTGTAGTTGGGGTTTCCAGCCTGCACCCTCAGTTCAGCCAGCACCCAGATGCCATTGGACAGTTTGATGGACATGTAAAGCATGTCCTGGCCCTCCACCGTGCGCTTGGCTATGGTGAAGATGTTACTGCCCTGCAGCTTGCTGCTGGCTGCATCTGTTTTGGGGGATAAGAGAATAACCCTCAAACACAATCTGTGTCACTTCTTAAACTTGAAATACACAGTTCACATTTTAAAACATATTGTCAGTGACTTCATAAAGTTCAAACCCCTAGACCTTTTCCACATTTTGTTACTATACAGCCTTATTCTAAAATGTATTAAATATATATTTTTTTGCAATCTACACAAAATATCTATAATGACAAAGAAAAACACAGGTTTAGAAATATGTGCACATTTATTAAAAATAAAAACAGAAATACCTTATTTACATAAGTGCTCAAACCCTTTGCTATGAGACTCGAAATTGAGCTTAGGCGCATCTGTTTCCATTGATCATCCTTGAGATGTATCTACAACCTGGGAGTTCACCTGTGGTAAATTCAATTGACTGGACATTTTTATTTATTTCACCTTTAATTAACCAAGTAGGCCAGTTGATAACAAGTTCTCATATAATATATATATTTGCTCAAACCCTTTGCTATGAGACTCGAAATTGAGCTTAGGCGCATCTGTTTCCATTGATCATCCTTGAGATGTATCTACAACCTGGGAGTTCACCTGTGGTAAATTCAATTGACTGGACATTTTTATTTATTTCACCTTTAATTAACCAAGTAGGCCAGTTGATAACAAGTTCTCATTTACAACTGCGACCTGGTCAAGATACAGCAAAGCAGTGCGACAAACAGAGTTACACATGGGATAAACAAACGTACAGTCAATAACACAATAGAACAATCTATATACAGTGTGTGCAAATGTAGTAAGATTAGGGAGGTAAGGCAATAAATATTCCATAGTGGCGAAATAATTACAATTTAGCAATTAAACACTGGAGTAATAGATGTGCAGAATATGAATGTGCAAGTAGAGATACTGGGGTGCAAAGGAGCAACAAACAAAAAAATAACATGGGGATGAGGTAGTTGGGTGGGCTATTTACAGATGGGCTATATACAGGTGCAATGATCGGTATGCTGCTCTGACAGCTGATGCATAAAATTAGTGAGGGAGATGCGTCTCCAGCTTCAGTGATTTCTGCAATTCGTTCTTGTCATTGGCAGCAAAGAACTGGAAGGAAAGGCGGCCAAAGGATGAGTTGTATTTAGTTTTACTTGCATTTAAGAGCAATTGGAGGCCACGGAAGGAGTGTTGCATGGCATTGAAGCTCGTCTGGAGGTTAGTTAACACAGCGTCCAAAGAAGGGCCAGATGTATACAGAACGGTTTCGTCTGTGTAGAGGTGGATCAGAGAATCACCAGCAGCAAAAGCGGCATCATTTATGTGTACAGAGAAAAGAGTTGGCCCGAGAATTTAACCCTATGGCACTCCCATAGAGAGACTGCCAGAGGACCGGACCAAAGGCCCTCCGATTTGACACACTGAACTCTGTCCGAGAAGTAGTTGGTGTACCAGGCAAGGCAGTCATTTGAGAAACCAAGGCTGTTGAGTCTGTCGATAAGAATGTGGTGATTGACAGTCAAAAACCTTGGCCAGGTCGATGAAGACAGCTGCACAGTCTTTTATCGATGGCGGTTATGATATCGTTTAGGACCTTGAGTGTGATTGAGGTGCACCAGCTCGGAAACCAGCTTGCATAGCGGAGAAGGTACTGTGAGATTTGAAATGGTCGGTGATCTGTTTAACTTGGCTTTCGAAGACCTTACAAAAAGGCAGGGTAGGATAGATATAGGTCTGTAACAGTTTGGGTCTAGAGTGTCTCTGATGACCGCGGAAGCTTTCCCATCTTTAGGGATATCAGACAATACGAGAGAGAGGTTGAACAGGCTAGTAATAGGGGTTGCAACAATTGCGGCGGATCATTTTAGAAAGAGAGGGTCCAGATTGTTTAGCCCTGCTGATTTGTAGGGGTCCAGATTTTGCAGCTCTTTCAGAACATCAGCTATCTGGATTTGGGTGAAGGAGAAATTGGGGAGGCTTGGGTAAGTTGCTGTGGGGGGTGCAGAGCTGTTGACCGGGGTAGGGGTAGCCAGGTGGAAAGCATGGCCAGCCGTAGAAAAATGCTTATTGAAATTCTTGATTATCGTAGATTTATCAGTGGTGACAGTGTTTCCTAGCCTCAGTGCAGTGGGCAGCTGGGAGGAGGTGCTCTTATTCTCCATGGACTTTACAGTGTCCCAGAACATTTTGGAGTTTGTGCTACAGGATGGAAATTGCTGTTTGAAAAAGCTAGTCTTTGCTTTCCTAACTGCCTGTGTATATTGGTTCCTAACTTCCCTGAAAAGTTGCATATCGCGAGGGCTATTCTATTCTAATGTAGTACGCCACAGGATGTTTTTGTGCTGGTCAAGGGCTGTCCGGTCTGGAGTGAACCAAGGGCTATATCTGTTGATAGTTCTACATTTTTTTGAACGGGGCATGCTTATTTAAGATGGTGAGGAAAGCACTTTTAAAGAATAACCAGGCATCCTCTACTGATGGAATAAGGTCAATATCCTTTCAGGATACCCGGGCCAGGTCGATTAGAAAGGCCTGCTCACTGAAGTGTTTTAGGGAGCGATTGACAGTGATGAGGGTTGGTTGTTTGACCGCGGACCCATTACAATGAGGCAATGAGGCAGTGATTGCTGAGATCCTGGTTGAAGACAGCAGAGGTGTATTTATAGGGCAGGTTGGTCAGGATGATATCTAAGAGGGTGCCCACGGTTACATATTTAGGGTTGGTAGGTTCCGTGATAATTTGTGTGAGATTGAGGGCATCTCGTTTAGATTGTAGGATGGACCGCCGGGGTGTTAAGCATGTTCCAGTTTATGTCACCTAACAGTACAAACTCTCAACATATGGTGTCCAGGGCACGGCGAGAGGGGGTCTATAACAAGTGGCAGCCGTGAGACTTGTTTCTGGAAAAGTGTATTTTTAAAAGTAGAAGCTCAAACTTTTTGGGCACAGACCTGGATAGCATGACAGAACTCTACAGGCTAACCACCCCCTTTGGCAGTTTTAACTTGGAGGAAAATGTTGTAGTTAGGGATGGAAACTTCAGAATTTTTGGTGGCCTTCCTAAGCCAGGATTCAGACACGGCTAGGACATCAGGGTTGGCGGTGTGCTAAAGCAGTGAATAAAACAAACATAGGGAGGAGGCTTTTGATGGTAACATGCATGAAACCAAGGCTTTTACGGTTACAGAAGTCAACAAATGATAGCGCCTGGGGAATAGGAGTGGAACTGTCAGTACATTGGAGGTAAACCTAGGCGTTGAGTGACGATGAGACACGTAAGCCAGGTGAGGTTTCCGCATGTGTGTGGGGTGGGACAAGGCATCTAAGGCATTTTGAGCTAGACTGAGGGCTCTACAGTGAAATACAACATTAAGAACTAGCCAAGACAGCAGTAGACAAGGCATATTGACAGAGAGAGGCATAAAGCAATCAGAGGTGTTGATCAGGAGAGCTAAGACAACAACGAGTAAATGTGGATGAATGGGCAGAGCGGGTCAGTTAGAGGACCGTAGTTTAAGGCATGGGCCGATAGGTAAACAAAATGAGGTACCGTGTTATTGAAAAGTCCAGTTGGCATCAGCTGTGTAGCCGAGTAATCATTTGGTCAAAAGAGAAGCAATAGTTTGTAAAGGCACACACCTAATCATCAAAAAAGGTCCAACAGTTGACTGTGCATGTCAGAGCAAAAACCAAGCCACGCCTCAGTAAAAGGTACGACAGCCTGTTTGGAGTTTGCCAAAAGGCACCTAAAGACTCAGACCATGAGAAACAAGATTCTCTGGTCTGATGAAACCAAGATTGAACTCTTTGGCCTGAATGCCAACCGTCACGCCTGGAGGAAACCTGGCACCATCCCTACGGTGAAGCACAGTGGTGTCAGCATCATGCTTTGGGGATGTTTTACAGTGACTGGAAGACGAGTCAGGATCGAGGAAAAGATTAATGGAGCAAAGTACAGAGAGATCCTTGATGAAACCTGCTCCAGAGTGCTCAGGACCACAGACTGGGGTGAATGTTCACCTTCCAACAGGACAATGACCCTAAGCACACAGCCAAGACAACGCAGGAGTGGCTTCGGGACAAGTCTGAATGTCCTTGAGTGGCCGAGCCAGTGCCCGGACTTGAACCTGATCGAACGTCTCTGGAGAGACCTGAAAATAGCTGTGCAGCAACGCTCCCCATCCAAACTGAAAGAGCTTCAGAGGATCTGCAGAGAAGAATGTGAGAAACCCCCCAAATACAGGTGTGCCAAGCTTGTAGAGTCCTACCCATGAAGACTATGCTAAAATCGCTGCAAAAGGTGCTTCAAAGTAATGAGTAAAGGGTCTGAATACTTGTCAAATTTAATTGCAACATTTTTAAAACATTTGTACAATTTATAAAAACCTGTTTTTGCTTTGTCATTAAGGGGTATTGGGTGTAGATTGATGAGGAAAATGCTTATTTCTCTCAAATGTTGTGCACAAATTACATCTCTGTTAGTGAGCATTTCTCCTTTGCCAAGATAATCCATCCACCTGACAGATCTGGCACATCAAGAAGCTGATTAAACAGCATGATCATTAAACAGGTGAACCTTCTTCTGGGGGCAGTTGTCACACAGCACAATGCCACAGATGTCTCAAGTTGAGGGAGTGTGCAATTCTCATGCTGACTGCAGGAATGTCCACCAGAGCGGTGGCCAGATAATTTCTCTACCATGAGCCACCTGTAAAATCATTTTAGAGAATTTGGCAGTACTTCCAACAGTGTGGAAGAGCGGTTTGCAATTATCAACATTGTGAGGGTTTCTTTATTTTCACTATTTTCTATGGTGTAGAATAATAATGAAGACATCAAAACTATGGACATATCACATGTAGTAACCAAAAGTGTTAAACACTTATTTATATTTGAGAATCTTTAAAAAAGCCACTTTGCCTTGACAGCCTTGCATTCTCTTGGCATTCTCTCAACCAGCTACACCTGGAATGCTTTTCCAACAGTCTTTCCAACAGCTCTTGCTTTTCCAAGAGCCCTTGTTGGCTGCTTTTCATTCACTCTGTGGTCCAACTCATCCCAAACCATCTCAATTGGTTTGAGGTCAGGGATTGTGGCGCCAGGTCATCTGACGCAGCACTCCATCACGCTCCTTTGTCAAATAGCCCTTACACAGCCTGGAGGTGTGTTTTGGGTCATTGTCCTGTTGAAAAACAAATGATAGTGGGACAAAACACAAACCAGATGGGATGCCGTATTGCTGCAGATTGCTGTGGTAACCATGCTGGTTAAGCGTGTCTAGAATTCTAAATAAATCCCAGACAGCGTCACCAGCAAAACACCGACACCATCACACCTCCATGCTTTACTGTGAGAAACACACATGCAGAGATAATCCGTTCACCCACACCGCATCTCACAAAGACACGGCAGTTGGAACCAAAAATCTCAAATTTGGACTCGACCAAAATTCAAATTTCCACCGGTCTAATGTCCATTTCTCGTGTTTCTTGGCCCAAGCAAGTCTTCTTATTATTGGTGTCCTTTTTAGTAGTGGTTTCTTTGCAGCAATTCAACCATGAAGGCCTGACGCACACAGTCTCCTCAGAACAGTTGATGTTGAGATGTGTCTGTTACTTGAACTCTGAAGCATTTATTTGGGCTGCAATTTCTGAGGCTGGTAACTCTAATGAACTTATCCTCTGCAGCAGAGGTAACTCTGGGTCTTCCTTTCCTGTGGCGGTCCTCATGAGAGCCAGTTTCATCATAGCGCTTGATGGTTTTTGCGACTGCATTCGAAGAAACTTTCAAAGTCCTTTACATTTTCCGGATTGACTGATCTTCATGTCTTAAAGTAATGATGGACTGTCATTTCTCTTTGCTTATTTGAGCTTTTCTTGGCATAATATGGACTTGGTCTTTTACTAAATAGGGCTCTCCCCTGTATACCCCCCTACCTTGTCACAACACAACTGATTGGCTCAAACACATGAAGAAATACCACAAATTAACTTTTAACAAGGCACACATGTTAATTGAAATGCATCCCAGGTGACTACCTCGAAGCTGGTTGAGAGAATGAAAGAGTGTGCAAAGTTGTAATCAAGGCAAAGGGTGGCTACTTGAAGAAACTGAAATACAATAGTAACACCTTTCTGGTTACTACATGATTCCATGCGAGTTATTTCATAGTTTAGATGGCATCATTATTATTCTATAATGTAGAAAATAGTAAAAATAAAGAAAAACCTTTTAACATGTAGGTGTTCTAAAACTTTTGACCGGTAGTGTATATATGAACCAGTGTGTGCCTGGGAGAAAATGATTGAAAAAAAGAAACATTTTTTTAAATAATTTTCTCCCAGTCAAAACACTGGTTCATTGCCACATGTTCACTAAATAAAACATTGATTAGTAGCCCCTGGGTGTTGTTAGTTTATAGTAGACAACCTGTAACACAAGCCTATCAAAATAAAGAAAGTTGCACACTCCATGTGCAGTCTCCCAGCAATTTAATGTGTATTTACCAACGTTTTGGCATCACTGTGCCTTCCTCAGGGTAATGTCATGAATACTTGAACCAGGTTATGTATGCACACAGTGCAATTAGTGTAACCAATGGCAGTAGTGAGGGGTGTGTCATAATGATTCAATTAAAATTAATTGGTGCAAAAAAAAAAAAAAATAGTGTATAGCATATTAATTATGCTATTGTTACCATATAGAAACAATGGAATATTGTACATCATATTAGCATCATGTACAATATGCCATTGTTTCATCACTAGATGTTGGAAAATTCAGCCAACAAGAGCATTAGTGAGGTCGGGCACTGATGTTGAGTAATTAGGTCTGGCTCGCAGTCGAAGCACAGAATAGTCTAGTATGTCATTTTATGCTGTAGCGTTAAGATCTCCCCTCACTGGAACTAAGGGGCTTAGCCCGAACCACGAAAAACTGACTTGATGGAAAGGTGGCATCCCGGAGCTCTTCAGTAAGGCCATTCTACTGCCAATGTTTGTCTATGGAGATTGCATGGCTGTGTGCTCGATTTTATACACCTGTCAGCAACGGGTGTGGCTGAAACGGCCAAATCCACTCATTTCAAGGGGTGTCCACATACTTTTGTATATATAGTGTATAACAGGCATAGAAAGAATTCAGAGAAATTGAGCTCTGAAACACAAGTCTCTTTTCATGTCTGTAGCTTTATTCCTCTGCTGAGCACTGATAAAGCTATGCCATAGTCTAACTAAGCTCTTGCTTTTCATTCAAAAGCTAAACTCTTAATTTTCAATTACAGTCACTCTGTTTAAACTACCTTGCATAGCAAAGATATACTCCTTAATTAACTTGCCCTTCTCTGTCACACTACAGGAAGGTCTAAACCATCAATTTTCACTCTACAGGAAATTAAATCTATTCAGGAAAATATACTATAAGCTGGCATTAGTCATTTTGCTCAGACCCAACTGTTTTCATGCTTGTTTAAAATCAAATTATCACATGTAAATAAGGTCAGCAGGTTACCTAACAAACAAAGTGCATTGAGGAAGTATTCAGAACTCTAGACCTTTTCTACTTTTTGTTACGTTACAGCCTTATTCTAAAATGGATTGAATTGTTTTCCCCCCCCTCAATCTACACACACACACACATAATGACAAAGCAAAAAACAGGTGTGTAGAAATTGTAGCAAATTTATTACAAATAAAAAAACTGAAATATTACATTTACATAAGTATTCAGACTCTTTACTCAATACTTTGTTGAAGCACCTTTGGCAGCGATTAACCTAAGGTCTTCTTGGGTATGACGCTACAAGCTTGACACACCTGTATTTGGGGAGTTTGTCCCATTCTTCTCTGCGGATCTTAAGTTTTGTCAGGTTGGATGGGGAGCGTTGCTGCACAGCTATTTTCAGGTCTCTCCAAAGATGTTCGATCAGGTTCAAGTGCGGGCTCTGGCTGGGTCACTCAAGGACATTCAGAGACATGGCTTGGCTGTGTGCTTAGGGTCGTTGTCCTGTTGGAAGGTGAATCTTCGCCCAGTCTGAGGACCTGAGCACTCTGGAGCAGATTTTCATCAAGGCTCTCTCTGTACTTCGCTCCCTTCATATTTCCGTTGATCCTGAAAAGTCTCCCATGTTCCTGCTGCTGAAAAATATACCCAAAGCATGATGCTGCTGCCACCACCATGCTTCACCGTAGGGATGGTGCCAGGTTTCTTTCAGATGTGACGCTTGGCATTCAGGCCAAAGAGTTCAATCTTGGTTTCTTCAGACCAAATAATCTTGTTTCTCATGACCCAAGTGTCCTTAGGTGCCTTTTTGCAGGATGAATACTGCAGAGATGGTTGTCCTTCTGGAAGGTTCTCCCATCTCCACAGAGGAACTCCGGAGCTCTGTCGGAGTGACCATCAGGTTCTTTGTCACCTCCCTGACCAAGACCCTTGCTCCGGTTGACCGGAAGGCCAGCTCTAGAAAGAGTCTTGATGGTTTCAAACTGCTTCCATTTAAGAATGATGGATGCCAGGGTGTTCTTGGGGACCTTCAATACTGCAGACATTTTTTGGTACTCTTCTCCAGATCTGTGCCACGACACAATCCTGTCTCGGAGCTCTACGGACAATTCCTTTGATCTCATGGCTTGGTTTTTGCACTGACATGCACTGTCAACTGTGAGATCTTAAAAAGACAGGCGTGTGCCTTCTCAAATCAAGTATAATCAATTGAATTTACCACAGGTGGACTCCAATCAAGTTGTAGAAACATCAAGGATGATCAATGGAAACAGGATGCACCGGAGCTCAATTTTGAGTCTCATAGCAAAAGGGTCTGAATACTCATGTAGATAAGTTATTTCTGTTTTTCATTTTGAACAAATTTGCCAACATTTCTAAAAACACGTTTTTACCTTGTCATTATGAGGTATTGAGTGTAGATTGATGAGGGGGAAAAAAAACAATTGAATACATTTTAGACAAACGCTGTAACAAAATGTGGAAAAATTCAAGGGGCCTTAATATTTTCGAAATGCACTAAATAGATAGATAGACTGGAGCTCTGACCGGACATGGTTCTGTTTCCACAGCCCACATCCCAGGTTACATGTCAAGCTGTCTTAACACATATAGCATGTAGAGGTACACATTCTCCTCCTCTCCTCTCTCCTTTTATCCCTCCGTGTTTGTCTGTCTCACCTGAGTTGAGATGACAGTCTTTGATCTGGAACTGAGACTCGTTGTCATTAGGAATGTCTTTCCATGTGGCCAGGAACACCTGACGCTCTGGGGAGAGATACAAAGAAGAGTTCAGGTGGTGGGAAAAATAGAGAAAGGGTGAAAGAAAGAAAAATACGAGGGAGACCGAGGACGAGAAAACAAATGAAAGGTAAACAATTTGTTGCGGGGCTGAACAGTGCGGTCCCTGCTGCGCTTTTAGGATCCGGAACATTAGCTCCCAGCAGCGTTCCTACTGCTCCCCCATCTGCAGTCTCCACAGGGGGACAGACACCCCCACATTCCCCCAGAACCAATCAACCAGAGCGGGAAAAGAATAGGGAAAATTGGACCCAACGTCAGGATTGTGTGATCTGAGAGCAAAATGCATGACAAGATACTTGCTGTGTTTGTGTGCACACTTCTAGGACAACCTTATCCTGGTTTGAGGCTATAGACAGGTGACACAATATGTTCATGTTTTTAAATGCATGTCAATTGTAAAGTCTTTTGTCTGTAATGTATTTTTTTTATTTGTGTCGGTCCCCAGTAAGACTAGCTGTTGCCATTGGCGTCAGCAAATGGGGATCCTAATATATCAAAACTCTACAATCAACAGTGACGCACAGATTCACTAAGTAGTTTATTCAGACACTCACCCATCTTTCCATCTTCCACAAACAGCATGCTGATGGGGTATTGGCAGCTGAAGTAGAAGACGTCAATGTTGTTCTTCACAGCCACCTGTGAGAGTGATCATACAGAGGGGAGGGGGAGAGAGAGGAGGGAAAGGACGGAGAGATGAAGAGGGCAATCCATGACTCATTGTTTTCAAGTGGTCTGAAAGGACAGACACTGCAGGGCATGTGTGGGGTTATTGAACAAGAGGTTACTGTCCTGTGGAGACAACACACACGATAGCATCCACTGCACTCTGTATTCTACTACACAATGTGATCTCGATCCCTTTCTCTGTATGTGAGGCCCATTTGCTAAGGCAACATATTTTATTCCTCCCTCAACGTTTATCCATTATGTTCTTCCTCTGACAACTTGAGAATAAAGAAAGCATGCTATAAAAAAATAAAAAATATTTGTCCATAGACCAGATGATGCATAAAAGGCCATTTGACTACATCTTCATTGAAGCTTGACATAGATTGCATCCCAAATGGCACCCTATTCCCTTTATAGTACACTACTTTTGACCAGGGCCCACACAATATAGGGAACAGTTGGGATTAAACCACAGTCTACTCTCTAAGAACTTTGTGGAGCCTGGAGCAGTCACCGTATTGATCAGCCTGCTCTATAGAAGAGTGATGAGGACCATGAGGTTGAGTTGAGCCTGTGGCAGGAAGGGCATGACAGGAGAAACTCTTGCATAATCCATAAGGGAGTATTGGTGCTGTGTGGACAAAGTGCCTCTCTGCCTGCCAGGCTGTCTATACTGCAGTTGGGCTATTCTGTATCACCTCGGTCGCCCTACGTCTCTCTCGGACCTTCACACAACTGACTGGATAATAATGGAAACTGTTTTATTATCACTGCTGCTAAACTATTTGTTTTTATAGCCTACAGTAACATCATACAAGTCCTGGGCCTGTATGGATCAAATCGTTTAGCAGTGATGAGTAAAGCATTTCCATCAGCTGATACGAGAACGTGACTGTTGGCTAAATAACTGTCAGCAGGTACAGTACAGAGGCCGCAGCTTTTCCTCCTCCTGTAGGAATACAGTCGGCTGGGAGGAGCAGTGTTGACGCCAAGGGAAACAGAGCAGAGCCGTGGTGTAGACAAATACCACAGTGGGGTGATCTCTAATGACTATCCCCCACCTCTCGCTAATTTCTCCTGGACTCTCATCTCCTCTCACCAGGTGCACAACGTTGCATCCTTCCACCCTCGTTCCAGCCTCTCGTCCTTCTAAGTCGTCGGAGGACTGCTCTGATCCAAAAGAGGCCCCGTCTCAGTTATGGTTCTGAACTAAAAACTAGTTCCAGAGACTTTCTTAGGTCATATTTCATCCTTAGTTTCTGTAGCACAGGAATTTAAATAACTTGACATTATTTGAACATGGTTTGAGGCGAAGCTATGACACAGCTAAGACTAGGGCTGGGCGATATGTCCATATTTTTTAAAAGGAGACTGTTTGACAGTATTTTTAGTTGTTGACTAAAAAGTTCTACATTTGCTTTATGAGTAGTGAGTGATCCTAGGGTGGCAACACACTCTTTGAAATCACTTAGAATGTCTTTCTCCATTCTGATTGTTTTATACTGTTCAACTCAACCAAAATACATTTCAGCGCTTTTATAATTTCTGCATTTCCTGCACTCAACTGCAGTGGTGGAAAAAGTACCCAATTGTCATACTTGAGTAAAAGATACATTAATAGAAAATTACTCAAGTAAAAGTCACCCAGTAAAATACTACTAGAGTTAAAGTCTAAAGTATTTGGTTTTAAATATACTTAAGTAAATGTCGGCATTTTATTTTTTTTACAGATAGCCAGGGGCACACTCCAACAGTCAGACATAATGTACAAACAAAACATGTGAATCATCCAGATCAGAATCCTCCAGATCAGAGGCAGTAGATGACCAGGGATGTTCTCTTGACAAGTGCGTGAATTGCACAATTTTCCTCTCCTGCTAAGCATTCAAAATGTAATGAGTACTTTTGGGTGTTAGGGAAAATGTATGGAGTAAAAAGTACAGTATTTTATTTAGGAATGTAATAATCTAGGACTTATATTTAACCAAACGTTGCAATTGCGATTTGACTGGCGAATTAGAGCAAAACTGTTGGAATCGTGGAAATGGAATGACTATTCTAATATATAGTTAGAATAGTGGGCACTTTGAATACAGCGTTGTTTGAGATGACAACGAATTAAAATGCCAGGGAGGATTTATTGTGACAGGGTAGGAACTAAAGTGTTGCTACGTGTTTCCTAGGGGACCCTATACGCTTTGGCTACATTGCATGTTCTCTATTAGCTACTTCATGTAGCTAACATATTCTTGCTTTGCATATTCCTCTTTGATTTAAAAGATACTGTTGCAGAAACAACATGCCGATTCAGGTCTACACCGTCACTGGTATTATCAGGCTGTACATTTATTAGCGGCTAACAATTAGCGTCACGAGATTGAGGGCAACTTGCCAAGAAAATAAATTAGCTGTTTGCTGATGTAAGAAACAAACTAATAGTGTCATTATTGAACGCTAGTGGATTTATATTAAGAAGCAAAGTGAAAACAGTATTGTTGCATTGACCATGCAGACTGAACACAAGTGTCTCGTGGTTGAGTAACATCAAATGCGCGCCTTGAGTGACAGGGGGCGTGGCTAGGTCTGTGTGGAAAGTGGCACCGGGAGAAAGAGCTGAGAGAGATGACTCAAGTAACAAACTATACAAATTGACATTACACATGGCGTATCACATTTAACCTAAACATTCAAATACCGGTATAGAAGGTAAAGTAAAAACCCAAACCGGTCCTGCATCAATACGGTATACTGCCCAGCCCTAGCTAAGACAATGTGAAGCGAATAACATCAACTGGGGGCTGTACTGTATAGTTTAACAAGGCATACAGATCCTTCAATGTATTCATACACCTTGACTTATTCAACTTTTTTTGTTGCAGCATGAATTCAAAATGGATTCAATAGATTTCTCACCCATCTATACAACACCCCATAATGACCAGCAAAAAACTTTTTTTAGAAATGTTTGCTAATTTATTGAAAATTAAATACAGAAATGTAATTTACATAAGTCGAATGAGCTTTGGCAGCTGTAAGTGTTTCTGGGTAAGTCTCTAAGAGCGGTACACACCTGGATTGTATAATATTTGCACACTTTTTCAAATTCTTCAAGCTCTGTCAAGTTGGTTGTTGATCATTGCTAGACAGCCATTTTCAAGTCTTGCCATTGATTTTCAAGACAATTTAAGTTCAAACAGTAACTAGGCTACTCCAGAACATTCAATGTAGTCTTGGTAAGCAACTCCAGTGTATATTTGGCCTTGTGTTTTTGGTTATTGTACTGCTAAAAGGTGAATTGATCTCCCAATGTCTGTTAGAAAGCAGACAACCAGGTTTTCTAGGATTTTGCCTGTGCTTAACGCGATTACATTTAGTTTTATCCTAAAAATACTTCCTGTCGTTGCCGATGACAAGCAGTCACATAACATGATGCAGCCACCACCATGCTTAAAGATATTAAGAGTGGTACTCCAAGTTAATTTCTTTGCCACATTTTTGCTGTTTTACTTTAGTGCATTATTGCAAACCGGATGCATGTTTTGAGAATATTTTTTATTATGTACAGGCTCTCTTTTCACTCTGTCATTTAGGTTAGTATTGTGGAGTAACTACAATTTTGTTGATCCACCCTAAGTTCTCCTATCACAGCCATTAAACTCTATAACTGTTTTAAAAAGTCACCATTGGCCTCAGTGAAATCCCTGAGCGGTTTCCTTCCTCTACAGCACATATGTCAGAGTCAAGGCCCGCGGGCCACATCCGGCCCGCGAGAAGGTTTTTTACGGCCCCTGGGATGATCTTGATTTATTATTAGAACCGGCCCGCAGACCGCAGCAAGCCGGCAGCCCGCAGATCTTTTACACGCACCAATACTACATTTCCCACAATGCAACGGTGACGCACCGAGCAGTAGGCTGCTTCATTTCAATATTTATTGGCACAGCAGTCGTCAGCATCACAGTAAAATTAACTTTCAGATACCCATCAAAAATGGCAAAACGGAAGGTGGACACTGAGAACCGGGGTTTCAAACAAGGTGGGAGTCGGAGTATATGTTCACGGAGGTAGCTGGAAAACCTGTGTGTCTTCTGTGTGGAGAAAGTGTGGCGGTACTGAAAGAGTATAATCTGAGACGACATTATGAAACGAAACACGCGGACAAAAACAAGAATATGGACATGGAACAAAGGCTACAAAAGGCAGAGGAATTAAAACGAGGCCTCAAATCTCGACAGGCTCTGTTCAAAAAAGCCAAATCACAAGGCCAGGCTGCTGTCAAGGCCAGTTTTATTTTGGCAGAAGAGATCGCTAAATCAGCCCGGCCATTTACGGAGGGGGATTTCATCAAAAACTGCATGATTAAAGTTTGTGACGAAGTTTGCCCAGAAAAAGGCAACTCTTTTTAAATGTGAGTCTGAGCAGAAACACCATTGCCGAGAGAGTAGACCAGTTGTCCATCAATCTAAAAGAGCAGCTTGTGAAAAAGGGAAAAGATTTCATTGCATATTCCTTGGCTGTGGATGAGAGCACCGACATTTCTGACATTGCCCAGTTGTCAATTTTCATCCGCGGAGTGGACTCCAGCCTAAGCGTGACAGAGGAGTTTTTGGCTTTACGTCCTATGCATGGCACAACTACGGGGCATGATTTGTATGAAGAGGTGTCAAGATGTGTAAATGAGATGGAGCTGCCTTGGGAAAAACTCGTGGGTTTGACAACCGACGGAGCACCTGCGATGTGTGGACACAGGAGCGGACTGGTGGCGAAGATACGGGAAAAGATGCAAGAGGAAAACGCGACAGGTGAGCTGACAGCTTATCATTGTATCATACACCAGGAAGCGTTGTGCGGTAAAGCCTTGAAAATGGAGCATGTAATGAGCATCATCACGCGCACAGTTAACTTTATCAGAGCCAAAGGTTTGAATCACCGCCAGTTCAAGGCATTTCTGACGGAGTTAGAAACGGAGCATGGTGATTTGCCTTATCACACAGAGGTGCGATGGCTAAGCCAGGGAAAGGTGCTTCAAAGATGTTTCGAGCTTCGTGAGGAGATTTGTCTGTTCTTGGACAGCAAAGGGAAAGACACAACACAACTCCGAGATGAAATGTTTCTGTGTGAAATGGCTTTTCTGTGTGACATTACGAGTCATCTGAATGCAATGAACTTGCAGCTGCAGGGTCGGGATCATGTCATCTCTGATAAAAAAAAGCAGGTTGGAACTGCTCGGTAACCCATTTGCTGTTGACGTGGAAAGCTCACCACCAAACCTCCAAATGGAGTTGATTGACCTCCAATGCAATGATGCACTGAGGGCAAAATATGCGGCAGTGGGTGCTGCGGAGTTTGCCCGTTTCCTCCCCGACACAATGCCCCAGCTGCGCATCCAGGCTGCTCAAACGTTGTCTATGTTTGGCAGCACATACCTGTGTGAACAACTTTTTTCTTTGATGAACCTGAACAAAACATCACACAGAAGTCGACTTACTGCTGAACACCTCCACTCAATTCTGAGGATTTCCTCAGCTCAGAGCCTTACCCCGAACATTGATGAACTTGTGGAAAAGATGGGACACCACCAAGTATCACCCTCAACCTCAAACAAGTGAACATTACTGTGCAATCACATATTTAGAGTTTTTACTCAGTTCAAGTTTAAAAGTTAAAGTTTAATATTTGTTTTCACTGCATGTTACTTCTCCTTAAACAAAGTGTTGTTTTTGATTAATAGATTTTTGCACTTTATTTTATTGTATTTCAATCCAATTATATTTTAAAAATATTTCAGTTGAGTGGATGATAGAAAATTGCTATTATTGTTTTTTTCTTTGAAGTAAATTTAGCCCACTTTTGCTAAAATAGAAAATATAGGCTACTGATGGTGCCTTGAATACCGGTTTCTTTCATTTAATGTTCATGTTATGGGGATTTTTATATAAAGGAAATTTGTCTTTTGTGTCTGTTGAAAATTAAAGATTACTGACAGAGCCATAAGAAAATATTGCTTTATTTATCTGATCATATTGGAATATATTTGTTAGGTTTTCAGTAGGTTCAATTAGGTTCACTAGACTATATGCGTCATTTAAAAATTTTTCAATGAACATTCGAACAGTCCGGCCCTCGGCTTGTAGCTAAATTTTTTATTTGGCCCTCCGTCCATTTGACTTTGACACCCCTGCTCTACAGCAACTAAATTAGGAAGGACACCTGTATCTTGTAGGGACTGAGTGTATTAATACACCATTTAAAGTGTTATTAATAACTTCAATGCTCAAAAGGATTTAGATTTAATCAATAGATGGCCTTCTTTGGGAGACATTCGAAAACATCCCTGGTCTTTGTGGTTGAATTTCACTGCTCGACTGAGGGACCTTACAGATAAATGTATGTGTGGGGTACAGAGATGAGGTAGTCATTCAAAAATCATGTTAAACACTACTTTGCACACAGAGTGAGTCCATGTAACTAATGTGGCTTGCCATAACAAAATGATTGAATTTGTATTGACTCAAGACATGAGCATTTCATTTAATTAATTTGTAAACATAACTCCACTTTGACATTATGGGGTATTGCATGTAGGCCAGTGACAAAATCTCAATGTAATCCATTTAAATTCAGGCTGTAACAACAAAATGTGGAAAAAGTCAAGGGGTGTGAATACTTTCTGAAGGAACTGCATGTCAAGGCCAAAGCTGACATCACATGTGGTAACAATATGTCAAGCTGACATTTAAAACAATTAACTCTTCACGCAGTCTAGTTTTCTGAAACATCCTGTACAACTAATGTTGTGGGAAGGTTACCTGCAGGTTGTTGAGAGGATCCATCTTCATGACTGGCCCGACAGTGCTGAGGGGGAGGCTGACTTCAATTGTCTGGTTTGGGCCAAGAGGGGTGAGGACCTGGAGAGGGCCGGCAGGGGCCAGTCCAAAACTAGAGAAAGATGAGTCCAAGTCAGAACCAGAAACCACCCAAGAGGAAATCACATTCAGACAAGAGATGGATGGGTTCAATGACAGTCATTCAGAATGTGAGCTCACATCAGTCACAGTGTGGTCCTCTCACCTGTTCCTGTTGAACTGGATGGCAAAGTCGGTCATGACGCTCATGGCCTTGTTGGTGAGGATCAGCTCCATCTGGATGACTCCAGCACGCCGAGCGAAGGTCCCAGAAATCTCCAGACCTTTAGCCTTCATGGCCGGGAGCCACACCTAAAGACACAGGACGCCATCAGAACGCCTCTACAGCACTGCAGCAGTATCATATAGCAGCTATATCCTTCTAACTGCTTGTTGCAGAGGACAAGGCCATCATATAAATACAAAAACACTTATTCTATTCTGCATACTAATCTGACACTGCAATAACATACTATCATACTAATACTGTACAGAGAGAGACTTACTATTTTGGGAGGAATATATGCTCCCGTCGGCATGCCAACCCCACCCAGGTCAAACAGGTCTCCTAGGCCACCCCCCACTGGGGCGTTGAGCGAGGCTGGCATCACAGCAGGAGCCGCCCCAAAACCTGCCCCCATCTATGGATGAGAGATCATGTTTAACATGTAAGACATGAGCATCCAAAAACTGCACTGAAATATCAACCTTCAAAATGTATACGTTTAAACAACCAGGCAAGTAGACTTACCGCAGGACTCCCACCAATATCTCCTCCAAGCTGAGGGGAGAGAGAGAGAGGTTCAGATTTTACACCTTTACACCTAGAATGTTACACCTTATTCCCAGCAGGTTGAGAGGGAGATGCTAGAGGAAGACTGAAGGAGGGGGGGGGGGGGGGTGATGAGGGGTTGAGAGCAGAGACAATATAACAGTGTTCTATAACTGTGGATGAAAGGAGGGAGATTGAAGAGCGTAGAACGAGCATCATGTATTCAGGTTCATTCTGACATCCCTCTGAAACTAAACGCCAACTGTTTGCCAGCACAGTGGTCCGTTAGGTGGTTTCACAGAGAATTCAGTATTGAAATACATATTACTCCTAAACATTTCATGAAGAGAGCAGAGCAAAAGTCTAGAGTAGCATGTAAAAATCAAATTATAAAAAAATATAGCTAGCTAGAGTAAGTAAGGGCTTTTGGAACAACAAACAAGAAGAACAGGACCTACAAGAGTTTAAGAGCCCTGAAAGAAACATGTTGAGACAAGAGGAAATAGACCGCGACACTGCTGCTAAAGACGGTGAGAGGTCACAGGTCACAGTGAAGCACAGGGTACCAGAGGGGGACTCTAGTCTAGACTGTTTAGCAGCCTCTACTGATGCCCCTCAACCAACCTCTGCAGGGGGGCTGTGCTCAGTAGGGCTGTGATCAGGAGGGCTGTCAGTGTGACTGTAGTCAGTGTAGGTGTAGTCAGTGTGGGTGTACACTGGCGACGGGGGCTGAGGTGACGGAGAGCGAGGAGTGTCCGTCCGCGGGGGAACGTGGGGCTGATGGCAGGATAATGTAGGGTTGTCAGATGTATTCATTGACATGTAACAATCAGGATGCATGAAGCATAGAGAAAGAATATTGAAGAGGTGAAAACAGCACACAGTATGATACGTATAGTATATACTTGTAGACACAGAAATAAAAGTGAGCTACTACATCTAACTAATGATGATACAATGTGATGTGTGACTATAGAGCTATGCCCTCTCCCTCCATGTAGTTACCGGTTCAGACTCATCCCCCATCTGCAGGTGTGGCATCAAATAAACAGAGGAAAACACTCAGTCAAAAAAAGAAAGAAGAATTTGGGGGAAAAAAGAGATCGGGGGGTATAATAACCGTAACCTCTGGCTACAATGACTGTTTGCAGAGATCATTTGACCCAGAAAGGGTTCACTGGTTGACCAGGAGTAGCAGCATAGGGGTCTACACTGTGAAATACCTACCAGGCTGTCCAGACCTCCACCCAGGAGGTCCATGCCCCCCATCTGCATGCCAGTGGTGGGGGGTGGGGGGCCACTGGTGGTGGGGGGTGCCATGTCCAGGTTGAGAAGGTCCCCCAAAAGGTCTCCCTGGGAGGGGATGATAGAGGGAGCAGACTCAGGGGCAGAGCCCCCAGCAGCAGTGCCCACGTCTGGGCTCTCCGTACTCTCTCCTCTGGGGAGACAAGGACAGAGGGAGTTAGTTCTATCTAAGATTCACACAATAAAAAGGGGCATTTAAGAAGTTTTTTTACCCCTTTTTCTCCTCAATTTCATGGTATCCAATTGTTGTAGTAGCTACTATCTTGTCTCATCGCCACAACTCCCGTACGGGCTCGGGAGAGACGAAGGTTGAAAGTCATGCGTCCTCCGATACACAACCCAACCAGCCGTACTGCTTCTTAACACAGCACGCAACCAACCCGGAAGCCAGCCGCACCAATGTGTCGGAGGATACACCGTGCACCTGGCAACCTTGGCTAGCGTGCACTGCGCCCGGCCCGCCACAGGAGTCGCTGGTGCGCGATGAGACAAGGACATCCCTACCGACCAAGCCCTCCCTAACCCGGACGACGCTAGGCCAAGAGTGCGTCGCCGCACGGACCTCCCGGTCGCGGCCGGTTACGACAGAGCCTGGGCGCGAACCCAGGGACTCTGATGGCACAGCTGGCGCTGCAGTACAGCGCCCTTAACCACTGCGCCACCCGGGAGGTCTAAGTTTTTTAACTTGTTTAATTCATAAATGCAGTGTATCAAAATACATATAGGCCAAGTCAAGCTAAATTATCTGGAACTCTATTCAATAAACCAAACCTGCTTAAAATGGATCCTAAAGTAATTTTAGGGAACACCACTGGCACATCTTAAATCTAATGAAAATAGCAATTAAATGGCAATAAACTTAATCTGCTCTGTGCAGTGGGCTGCACTTGATGTCTGCTTGGAACACAGCCTCATATGAGATCTTTCTGACTGCTCTGGGTCACATCAAGTGGGCCCTAAGTGATCCTTGTGTATGAGACTCACGACCCAGTGCGGGCGGGGAGCCTCTTGTGCATAACACCGCGGCTGCCCTCCACGAAGGCGCTGGGGGGTTTATGGTAGACGGAAGCCAGCGTGCCGATGTGGCAGATGAGCTCCTCCAGCAGGGTGGGCTCAATCAGGTCAGTCTCCTCTGAGATCAGAGGCTTCTCAGCCAGTACCACCTCCTTGGCAGCCACGGGGTCAGTGGAGAGCAGGCGCCAGTAGATGTAGCCACGGTCTCGCAGGTCCGGGTTGTCAGAGTCCTGCAGACAACAGATGGACAGGATGACTGATGTGGTGCATAATAAATACTAACTGCTGCTTCAGACTCTTCTCTCTGCTACTCAGTCTGTTCTCACTCATGTCAAGTCAGATACTAAGAAAATAATCTAAGGGTCAGTTTAGGTTCGGTTCCCTGAGGGGTAGAGCTAGAATAATTTACCCAGTCTGTAAGTCAGTCAATAACAATAAGACAATCCTAGGGAACAGCATAAGAAAGTCTTAGAAGTAAGACATGAGGAACAAGGGCATAACACTAGATATTAAAAATTAAATTAAAATATTAAATATTTTGGTCCTGGTAGCTTCCTGGCAGTGTTGAAACTAAACTCCAAAGTTAGACAGTCTGAGGAGTCTGTGGAGGGAGATTAACTACTCATAAAACACTCTGCAAAACAGAGAAACTAATAACACCCAAACATAATAACTCATGTGCCCTCGTCATGTTTAGTCAAGCACATCCCACAGTAACTAGACCAATGAAAGGCTACAAGTATTTAGATCACAGTCCACTTTTAAACTGGGTTGTTCCCAATGCCTTTGAGTAGAATACAATCAAACTCTTAATCTCTTATTTTTGACCTTCCCTTCTTCCTGTTGTGTTGCTTGGCTTATTGGTCGATTTAGGATAACACTTGGAGGTGTTCCACGCTTTCTGGGAATGGGGTACCCTAGTTGTTGAAAGATTGGACAATACACATCCCACCTCTCAAACTTAATTTGAGCAATTCTAAGACAAGACAATCATAACATGCTGGTTTCTGTTCTTCTATTGGGCGGTTGGAGTGACATCTGACATGGCCTGAAGGCCCTGGCATAAGGAGTGCTGTTGTGAGACTTGTTAATTAGATCCAGGTTGTTCACTGTGTATGTATGTGTCCCAGGGCACTCACCTGTGTGGCCAGGCTGAGCACCTGCTGCACCAGCTCCTGGGTCTCAGTGGGTTTCTTGAGGAACAGCTTCACTATGGCTGTCAGCAGCTGCAGCTGCACCTGGGAACCAAGAGTAGAAGACACCAGGTTAAACTCACTCGTACTATTCACATCAACTCAGCTCACAGCTACATCCTTACAGTACAGAAAAGCCTTACAGACAAAACATTTGCACACCTAACAAAGACTACCCTGGACTGAAGACTACTCTGTATTCACAAAGCCACTGAGGAAAATATGTAAATGAATACCAACCACTCCATACTTCAATTGTTACTGAAGTGCTCCAATTAAAGTGTTTTTTACATCATCATCTGGACTCAGACGTTTTAAGGAAACAAAAACTAGCCATTTAAGTGTCTCTCCAGAATTATTCCGTTTTATTTTTTTATCTTCATCACAAACAGGTTGAATTCCTAAAGTAAATCAAATCAATGCTCTTTCACAAGCAGTGCCTTTCAGCGTTCCATAAACAGCCAGTCAGCATTTGCACAGACCTGCTGCTGTCTCTCGAGAGCCAAAACAGTTATCATATGAAAGAACAGTGTGGCCAGTCAAGTATAGGACTACTCTCTCTGCGTATAGGCTACTAAATGCAGCCCCCCCCCCACCAATCTCTTCCAGTGTACACAGAATGGTTACATTGAATCCTAGTTTAGACAGTGAGAGGTAAATGAAATCTTGGCTGTGTCCCAAATTTCACCCTATTCCCCATGTAGTGCTCTACGTTTGACTAGGGCCCATACAGGGAATAGGGTTCCATTTGGGACAAAAGCCATGTGAGAGAGTCAGACCTGGGTGCTCTCGTCATGGAAGCCCTCCAGGAAGCTCTCCAGCAGCTCATCAGCGTTGTCAATCCTCTCCGCGTACTCTCCTACGATCCAGATCATGGCCGCCCGCGCCTCCGGCTCATCCAGAGAGTCCAGGTTCTCACACAGCGTGGCGATCACACTCTCATACCTGGGAACAGATACCACGGTCAGGAACTAACAGACAGAAAAACATTTTCAAAGGGGACTACAAATAGTTGAAGTACTTCATTAGTCCCAAATGGGAAATTGGTTAAATGCCAACATAGCATTTAAAACCGGATGTGCTGGAGCAGTAATGCGAGGGCAAGGAGGTGGCAGGTAGCCTAGCGCTTAAGAGCATTGGGCCAGTAAAAGAAAAAAAGGCAACAATCTGTTCGTACTGTTGCAAAGACTAACAGAAATTTCACAGCTTCTGAACTTTCACTTCACTAAATTCTAGCACATTTGTATTGTGTGCCTCTGAATATTTACATGACCGCACATCACAAATATTTTGTGGGCCCTCGACAGCACAATTACCATACTTTATGCTGGATGAACTGGGTTATTTTCTGAATTACATTTTGCTGACAAAAACTAAAAGAGGGGGAACGCAACGTCTTCAGAAATTTAAATGATTCACTATTTAACAATTAAAAAGACGGCAAAGCAAAGGAAGACCAAATAGAATGCAATCATCCATTTCACCAGCTAATTGAGACAAAGGTTCACTGAGTGACTCATGGCTGTGAGACCATGGTCAGGAAACAGCAGTACAGTAACTTAAGCACAGGGCAACGTGGACTGGGCTGCCTGAGGGTATACGTTTGTCGGTCTGTGCAGCATATGGATCCAGTCTACTGGGCCTAGATAGAGCCGGAGTCAAGCTGTGGCTGTCTCAACCGGTCCTCTTTTCTGACTGGGACTGCTTGAGAGTTATCTGGGGAAGGGTTTCAGTGCTACGCCATTCTCAAGGACCGACACCCTGCATGTGTGGGGGAGAGGTTAGAGGAGCGTTCACTCGCCTCAAAAGCTTATCTTCATACCTTTCACGATGAAAGACAAGCAGAAAACCCTCTGTGTCATGGTAATGAGCTTTCTCCCTGCCTCTTCCAGACAATAAAATGTGATCTGGGGGCAGTGAGCTGGAACAGACAGGGCTCCAGGGTGTGGGTGCGAATTTGTGCAAGTTCGAATGCATTTGCTTGCATTAACACAAACAGAGCATACTAAGTGACAACGGGAGAGCATAGGCCATTTTAACAAGCATAGCAAGCTCTACTGATATTCAATTTGTCATAGAGGCTGTATTGCACATCAATCTCCATCACATTCATCCATGGTTGGTTTACTACAGCACTATATCCCTGGTTGCATTGATCACTACGGATACGGCTGTGAAAATGTGACAGACAATCCATTGATGGATGGATGGATGGAATGGTTTACCAGTAAACACCTCACCCACAGAAAAATAACAAGCCTATTTAGAACTATACTGGCTTCCTGAGTAGACTCATTCACCGATTCATTAAAATTGTGATATATGCAGTGCCTCTTCCATCAAAGTCATTCACTTCTAAACCATTTGAAAATCCATTTATAGGAAAACAAAACACTAAACTGGATTACTAGGATTGCGCCACATGTTCATCCCACATTTTGTTACGTTACAGCCTCATTCTAAAATGGATTAAATAAAAATCCTCAGTCTACACACAATACACCATAACAACAAAAATAGGTTTAGAAATGTTTGCAAATATATCAAAAAATTTAAAAAACAAATACCTTATTTACATAACTATTCAGACCCTTTGATATGAGACGTGACATTGAGCTCAGGTGCATCCCGTTTCCATTGATCATCCTTGAGATGTTTCTACAACTTTATTTGTATTTATTAAGGATCCCCATTAGCTGCTGCCAAGACAGCAGATACTCTTCCTGGGGTCCAGAAAAATTAAGGTAGCTAAAAACATTAGAATACATTCACAACACATTAAGTTTGTGCCCTCAGGCCCCTACTCTACAACACAAAATGTGTACAGTGGGGCAAAGAAGTATTTAGTCAGCCACCAATTGTGCAAGTTCTCCCACTTAAAAATATGAGGCCTGTAATTTATCATAAGTACACTTCAACTATGACAGACAAAATGAGAAGAAAAAAAATCCAGAAAAATCACATTGTAGGATTTTTTATGAACTTATTTGCAAATTATGGTGGAAAATAAGTATTTGGTCAATAACAAAACTTTCTCAATACTTTGTTATATACCCTTTGTTGGCAATGGCAGAGGTCAAATGTTTTCTGTAAGTCTTCACAAGGTTCACACACTGTTGCTGGTATTTTGGCCCATTCCTCCATGCAGATCTCCTCTAGAGCAGTGATGTTTTGGGGTTGTTGCTGGGCAACACGGACTTTCAACTACCTCCAAAGATTTTCTATGGGGTTGAGATCTGGAGACTGGCTAGGCCCCTCCAGGACCTTGAAATGCTTCTTACGAAGCCACTCCTTCGTTACCCGGGCGGTGTGTTTGGGATCATTGTCATGCTGAAAGACCCAGCCACGTTTCATCTTCAATGCCCTTGCTGATGGAAGGAGGTTTTCACTCAAAATCTCACGATACATGGCCCCATTCATTATTTCCTTTACACGGATCAGTTGTCCTGGTCCCCTTGCAGAAAAACAGCCCCAAAGCATGAGGTTTCCACCCCCATGCTTCACAGTAGGTATTGTGTTCTTTGGATGCAATTCAGCATTCTTTGTCCTCCAAACACAACGAGTTGAGTTTTTACCAAGAAGTTCTATTTTGGTTTCATCTGACCATATAACATTCTCCCAATCGTCTTCTGGATCATCCAAATGCACTCTAGCAGACTTCAGACGGGCCTGGACATGTACTGGCTTAAGCAGGGGGACACGTCTGGCACTGCAGGATTTGAGTCCCTGGCGGGTAGTGTGTTACTGATGGTAGGCTTTGTTACTTTGATCCCAGCTCTCTGCAGGTCATTCACTAGGTCCCCCCGTGTGGTTCTGGGATTTTTGCTCACCGTTCTTGTGATCATTTTCACCCAACGGGGTGAGATCTTGCGTGGAGCCCCAGATCGAGGGAGATTATCAGTGATCTTGTATGTCTTCCATTTCCTAATAATTGCTCCCACAGTTGATTTCTTCAAACCAAGCTGCTTTCCTATTGCAGATTCAGTCTTCCCAGCCTGGTGCAGGTCTACAATTTTGTTTCTGGTGTCATTTTACAGCTCTTTGGTCTTGGCCATAGTGGAGTTTGGAGTGTGACTGTTTGAGGTTGTGGACAGGTGTCTTATATACTGATAACAAGTTCAAACATGTGCCATTAATACAGATAATGAGTGGAGGACAGAGGAGCCTCTTAAAGAAGAAGTTACAGGTCTGTGAGAGCCAGAAGTCTTGCTTGTTTGTAGGTGACCAAATACTTATTTTCCACCATAATTTGCAAATAAATTCATTAAAAATCCTACAATGTGATTTTCTGGATTTTTTCCCCTAATTTTGTCCGTCATAGTTGAAGTGTACCTATGATGAAAATTACAGGCCTCATCTTTAAGTGGGAGAACTTGCACAATTGGTGGCTGACTAAATACTTTTTTGCCCCACCGTATGTGTGTGTGTGTGTGCGCGTCTGTCCCTACAGTGGCAAGAAAAAGTATGTGAACCCTTTGAATTACCTGGATTTCTGCATAAATTGGTCACCAATTTTGATCTGATCTTCATCTAGATCACAACAATAGACAGTCTGCTTAAAACTAATAACACGAACAATTATACATTTTCATGTCTTTAATGAACACCGTGTAAACAATCACAGTGCAGGGTGGGAAAAGTATGTGAACCCTTGGATTTATTTACTGGTTGACCCTCCTTTGGCAACAATAACCTCAACCTAACGTTTTCTGTAGTTGCGGATCAGACCTTCACCACGGTCAGGAGGATTTTTGGACCATTCCTCTTCAAACCGGTTTCAGTTCAGCAATATTCTTGGGATGTCTGGTGTGAACTGCGAGGCCATGCCACAGCATCTCAATCGAGATGAGGTCAGGACTCTGACTGGGCCACTCCAGAAGGCGTATTTTCTTCTGTTGTTGATTTACTTTTGTGTTTTGGGTCGTTGTCCTGTTGCGTCACCCAACTTCTGTTGAGCTTCAATTGGCGGACAGATAGCCTACCATTCTCCTGAAAAATGTCTTTATAAACTTAGGAATTCATTTTTCCGTTGATGATAGCAAGCTGTCCAGGCCCTGAGGCATCCCCAAGCCATGATGCTCCCTCCACCATACTTTACAGTTGGGATGAGGTTTTGATGTTGGTGTACTGTGCCTTTTTTTCCTCCACACATAGTGTTGTGTGTTCCTTTCAAACAACTCAACTTCAGTTTCATCTGTCCACAGAATATTTGTCCAATAGCGCTGTGGAACATCCAGGTGCACTTTTGCAAACTTCAGACACGCAGCAATGTTTTTTTTGGACAGCAGTGGCTTCTTCCGTGGTGTCCTCCCATGAACACCATTCTTGTTTAGTGTTTTACATATCGTAGACTCGTCAACTGAGATGTTATCATGTTCCAGAGATTTCTGTAAGTCTTTAGCTGACACCTTAGGATTCGTATTCACCTCATTGAGCATTCTGCGCTGTGCTCTTGCAATCATCTTTGCAGGACGGCCACTTCTAGGGAAAGTAGCAACAGTGCTGAACAATGTCTTACCGTGGACCGATTTTAGAGATAAAAGGCTTTTAGAGATAATTGTGTAACCATTTCCAGCTCTATACAAGTCAACAATTCTTAATCTTGGGTCTTCTGAGATGTATTTTGTTCAAGGCATGGTTCCCAAATCATTAGCCTAGGGGTTCACATACGTTTTCCAACCTACACTGTTAATGTTTAAATGTATTCAATATAGACAAGAAAAATACAATAATTTGTGTGTTAGTTTAAGCACACTGTCTGTTGTGACTTAGATGATCAGATCAAATTTGATGCCCAATTTATGCAGAAATCCAGGTAATTCCAAAGGGTTTACATACTTTCTTTTCACTGCATGTTTGTGTTGCTTTTCAGTCGCCGCTGTTCCATAAGGTGTATTATCATCTTTTTAACTTGATGTTACTTGATGTGGAATAGAGTTCCATGTAGTCATGGCTCTACAGTATGTAGTCTGTTCTGGACTTGGGGACTATGAAGAGACCTCTGGTGGCATGTCTTGTGGGGTGTTTATGGGTGTTTGAGCTGTGTGCCAGTAGTTCAATCAAACAGCTTGGTGCATTCAACATGTCAATACCTCTCACACATACAAGTAGTGACGAAGTTAATATGTCCTCCACTTGAGTCCACATGTGGTAAATTCAATTGATTGGAAATCATTTGGAAAGGCACGCACCTGTCTATAAGGTCCCACAGTTGACAGTACTGTACATGTCAGAGCAAAATCAAAGCCACGAGGTCGAAATAATTGTCTGTAGAGCTCGGAGACAGGATTGTGTTGAAACACAGATCTGGGGAAGGGTACCAAGAAACTTCTGCAGCATTGCAGGTCCCACAGTGCTTCCATCATTCTTAAATTAAAGACGTCTGGAACCACCATGACTCTACCTAGAGTCCTGATGAAATCAAGATTGAACTATATGGCCTGAATGCCATCTGGAAGAAACCTGGCCCCATCCCTACAGTGAAGCATGGTGGTGGCAGCATCATGCTGTGGGGATGTTTTTCAGCGACAGAGACTGGGAGACTAGTCAGGATCGAGGGAAAGATGAATAGAGCAAAGTACAGAGAGATCCTTGATGAGACTGGGGCGCAGTTTCACCTTCCAACAGGACAACGACCCTAAGCGACAGCCAAGCCATGCCTCGGTATGTCCTTGAGTGGCCCAGTCAGGGCCCGGACTTGAACCTTATCTAACATCTCTGGAGAGACCTGAAAATAGTTGTGCAGCGACGCTCCCCATCCAACCTGACAGAACTTGAGAAGATCTGTATTTGGGGAGTTTCTCCCCTTTGCGGGTGTGCCAAGCTTGTAGTGTCATACCCAAGAAGACTCAAGGCTGTAATCACTGCCAAAGGTGCTTCAACAAAGTATTGAGTAAAGGGTATGAATACTTATGTAAATTTGACAGTTTATTTTTTTAAACACATTTGCAAAACATTCTACTACCCGTTTTTGCTTTGTCATTATGTGGTACTTTAGAATAATGCTGTAACGTAACAAAATGTGGGAAAAGTCTGAATACTTACCAAATGCACTGTAGTGCACTACTTTTGACAAGAGTCCTATGCCACTGTTATAACCAGGCCTAGACCTGACATGGGGCCATCAACAGGTGACCTACTTGTTGGGGTACTTGCGGAAAATGTCCTTGATGACCACGATGGCCTCCTGCACCACATAGTTGACCTTGGTCTGGATTAGGTCCAGCAGGGTGCTCACACAGCGCTCCGCTGATTGCTGACAGACAGAGACAGAAGAGACTGTCAGCCAAACACAGAGCAGTAAAGGGAGACATTATTCAGGCTTTTGTTATTAGATGCATGAAAAAGCTCCAACCTTTCATAGACATTTATACTACACATGCTGCAGTAAACACATGACACAGTCATAAGGCTAGGAGTAAAAACACTACAGTTAGCTTGACAGTTTGTTGTACTTGACTTGAAACATTATACTACAGTGTATGACCCGTGTACAGTATATCATGACAGCGTTCCAGCATCTCCTCGCTCTCACCTCCACTTTGATGGCACAGCGGCCGATGGCTCGGACTGCCTTCCGCACAAAGTCCACATCCACCTCAGTGGCATACTCCTTCAGCTCTGCCAGCACCTATGAAACCCCCAGCATGAGGTCATTGATACGGGCTTTTATGTTGTCTAGGAATCACACATTACTGCTTGTCCATGTTACCTACCAAATGTTACTTACAATCAAACATCATGGCTTCCATTAGAAGTAAATGTTCTAACTGTAATGAGATTGTGGTGTGTGTGGGTCACCTGGGCGATGTTGGCTTGAGATGCCAGGCGGATCATGATGTCCAGTTTCTCCAGCTTGACATAGATGGGGTCGTTGTACTTCACAAAGAACACCTTCATCTCATGCTTCAGGATCTCTGGGCTGCACAGAGAAACCGGTACAGTCGATATCAAAAGAAAAGTAACTAGCAATTTCAATAAATTAGTAGAATACAGCCAACACATTAAATACTTTGAATGTGCTGAGGAAGCACAGGTAGAGTCCCAAATGGCACTCTAATCCCTATAGAGTGCACTACCTTTGACCAAGGCCCAGGTAGCACACTATATAGGAAATAGAGTGCCATTTGGACTGCACACACTGAACAGCTGTAATTATCTGTGACTAATTTCTGTTGGTAGGCCCTCTATTTATCTCCAGGCCTTCCTACCGTTTCTGTACGATGAGGTTGATGTTCCTCAGGGCCACGTACTGCAGCTCAGGCTCTGCAGACAGCAGGGTGACCAGGGGCGGGGCCAGCTTCTTCAGCAGGGTGCTATAGTAGTCCAGGTCCTTAGGAAGCATCTCCATGAACTTCATCAGCACCTTGACCGCCGACAGCACCACCGCAGAGTTGGCATGGGACAGACGGGGAGTCACCCGCTCACAGATACTACAGTGGGAGGGAGGGCAGAAGTGATACAAGGGACGAGTACAGATTATGGGGAAATTGATATACATTACACTTCATATACAGCAGATGATGTGGAAACTGACAGGCAGAATCAGTGCGTCATAGACAATGAATGAATGTGATGAATGAGGTGGCATCCTGTGCTTTCTGACCTCTGGGACTCGCGGTCGTCACGGGGGGTGTAGTTGGCCAGGCAGTCCAGGATAAAGATCTGACCCCACTCTGTGCACTCGTTGAGGGCCGTCAGCAGTTTGTTGATGGACTGGGGGTTCAGGTCCAGCAGGTTGCTGTTGGGGTGGGACTCTGCAATCTCAGACAGGGCTGCCACGGCATTCGCTACCACCTGACAGAAGGAGAGGGTAAGTTAGACTGCAAGAACACATAACCTAGTAGGCGGCAATGAGATGACGGAAGGAATTCATTTCCAAACAGAGATACAAATCTGATACCGCAAGTGCCCTTTTTTCTATACCGGGATAAACCTCCCATTCATGAAAAGTAGTACTACAGCCCTAGAGCCAGTAGTCTAGCCCAGGGGGAGGTAGTCTAGCAGTCTGGTCAGCCTGCCGTGGGAGCCTCACCATGGGGTTGGAGTCAGAGATGAGGTCCTTGAGGGTATCCAGGAAGCCCTGGTCCTCCACCAGCTGGGCGTTTATGTCATGGAGCTTGGCCACGCACACGGCTGCAGTCTTCCTCACGTAGGGGTCCTCGTCCTTCAAACACTTCCTCAGAGGCTCACACAGATACTCAGTGATCTTGTCCACGCGGATGCAGCCCATAGTACGCACAGCCAGGGCCCGGATCAAGGGGTTAGCGTCCTCACAGTCCTGAAAGTGGAGAGTCTCTCTATGTTAGTTTTACACACTGAAGAGTATTGAGATGTAGCTACCCCAGTTCTCTCACTTGTCAGTGAGACAATATTTTGTATAGGTCAGTGCCGTCTGTCTGACCTGCCCTGGTGTTGTGCTTTACCTTGACGAAGGTGTTGACAGCCATGATGGCCATGTCAGGCTGGCTCTTGGCATAGTTCATCAGGTACAGGTAGACCAGCTTCTTCAGCTCCAGGTTGTCAGTCTGCATGCAGTTCACCACGTCTGGAAACAGGGCACTGGGGGAGGGGTGCCAGATAATTACATATAGAATCATGAAGGTATGACAGCAGCCACTAGTGAAATATAGGTTCCCTATGGAGGGAGCAGAATAGGAAGGACCATGACTATCCACCGCATTGTCACATGTTCAGAGGTGACACCAGAGCGCGGGTCTAACACGACTCACCTGACATCCTTCCCAACGGTCATGGAGGCAATGACCTTCTTCACAGCCTCCTTCTTCTTCTCCTTCTTATCGCTGTTCAGCTCAGCTTTCAGCTCAAAGATCTCTCCTGCACAGATGGAAACAGAACATACCATTAAAACAGATAGCAAAAGTGTGTGTATGTGGAGTAGTCATGCTTAATTCTTTAGATCAAGACCGGAGCGTGTATTATAACCAGTCAGTGAAGGGTGCACTGCACACACTACTGTTACTTGATTACAATTAATTTCATGACAGGAACACATGTATTGTTATAGAGAGATACGGTTGACCTAGAATTGCTTAAACACTGGACGAAGCTTGGTTAAACAACACTCCATAGAGGCTGGTCTATATTGATAGGTGGGATGGACAGAGTGGTTGAGGGGTGGGATTAAAGAGCTCATGTTCAGTAATGTATTATTGCATATAAAAGTACCATGTATGTCAAATGTATGTATATGTAGCAGAAAAGCTGAAAAAAAAAAAAGATTTGTCCTCCAAAGAGGGGGGGGTGGTGGTGGATGGATTAATAAAAAAATATATTTAAAAAAAAAGTTAAACCATGCACATCTCCAAGATACATCTGCAGATTTGTTCTATTTGAAGGGCCTACTGTACATGTAGGCAGTGGTGTAAAGTACTTAAGTAGTACTTTAAAATAATTTTACTTAAGTCGTTTTTTGGGGGGTATCTGTACTTGACAACTTTTACTTTACTACATTACTAAAGAAAATTATGTACTTTTTACTCGATTTTTCCTGACACCCAAAAGTACTCATTAAATGTTGAATGCTTATCAGGACAGGAAAATGGTCCAATTCATGTACTTATCAAGAGACCACGTGGTCATCCTTACTGCCTCTGGCCTAGCAGACTCACTAAACACAAATACATCTTCTGTAAATTATGCCTGAGTGTTGGAGTGTGCCCCTGGCTATCTGTAAATTATGCCTGAGTGTTGGAGTGTGCCACTGGCTATCTGTAAATTATGTCTGTGTTGGAGTGTGCCCCTGGCTATCTGTAAATTATGCCTGAGTGTTGGAGTGTGCCACTGGCTATCTGTAAATTATGTCTGTGTTGGAGTGTGCCCCTGGCTATCTGTAAATTATGCCTGAGTGTTGGAGTGTGCCCCTGGCTGTCTGTAAATTATGCCTGAGTGTTGGAGTGTGCCCCTGGCTGTCTGTAAATTATGCCTGAGTGTTGGAGTGTGCCCCTGGCTATCTGTAAATTATGCCTGAGTGTTGGAGTGTGCCCCTGGCTGTCCGTAAATTATGCCTGAGTGTTGGAGTGTGCCCCTGGCTGTCCGTAAATTATGCCTGAGTGTTGGAGTGTGCCCCTGGCTGTCTGTAAATTATGCCTGAGTGTTGGAGTGTGCCCCTGGCTGTCCGTAAATTATGCCTGAGTGTTGGAGTGTGCCCCTGGCTATCTGTAAATTATGCCTGAGTGTTGGAGTGTGCCCCTGGCTGTCCGTAAATTATGCCTGAGTGTTGGAGTGTGCCCCTGGCTGTCCGTAAATTATGCCTGAGTGTTGGAGTGTGCCCTGGCTGTCCGTAAATTATGCCTGAGTGTTGGAGTGTGCCCCTGGCTGTCCGTAAATTATGCCTGAGTGTTGGAGTGTGCCACTGGCTATCCGTAAATTATGCCTGAGTGTTGGAGTGTGCCCCTGGCTATCCGTAAATTATGCCTGAGTGTTGGAGTGTGCCCCTGGCTGTCCGTAAATTATGCCTGAGTGTTGGAGTGTGCCCCTGGCTGTCCGTAAATTATGCCTGAGTGTTGGAGTGTGCCCCTGGCTGTCCGTAAATTATGCCTGAGTGTTGGAGTGTGCCCCTGGCTATCTGTAAATTATGCCTGAGTGTTGGAGTGTGCCCCTGGCTGTCTGTAAATTATGCCTGAGTGTTGGAGTGTGCCCCTGGCTGTCTGTAAATTATGCCTGAGTGTTGGAGTGTGCCCCTGGCTATCTGTAAATTATGCCTGAGTGTTGGAGTGTGCCCCTGGCTGTCCGTAAATTATGCCTGAGTGTTGGAGTGTGCCCCTGGCTGTCTGTAAATTATGCCTGAGTGTTGGAGTGTGCCCCTGGCTGTCTGTAAATTATGCCTGAGTGTTGGAGTGTGCCCCTGGCTGTCCGTAAATTATGCCTGAGTGTTGGAGTGTGCCCCTGGCTGTCTGTAAATTATGCCTGAGTGTTGGAGTGTGCCCCTGGCTGTCCGTAAATTATGCCTGAGTGTTGGAGTGTGCCCCTGGCTGTCCGTAAATTATGCCTGAGTGTTGGAGTGTGCCCCTGGCTGTCTGTAAATTATGCCTGAGTGTTGGAGTGTGCCCCTGGCTGTCTGTAAATTATGCCTGAGTGTTGGAGTGTGCCCCTGGCTGTCTGTAAATTATGCCTGAGTGTTGGAGTGTGCCCCTGGCTGTCTGTAAATTATGCCTGAGTGTTGGAGTGTGCCCCTGGCTATCCGTAAATTATGCCTGAGTGTTGGAGTGTGCCCCTGGCTGTCCGTAAATTATGCCTGAGTGTTGGAGTGTGCCCCTGGCTGTCCGTAAATTATGCCTGAGTGTTGGAGTGTGCCCCTGGCTGTCTGTAAATTATGCCTGAGTGTTGGAGTGTGCCCCTGGCTGTCTGTAAATTATGCCTGAGTGTTGGAGTGTGCCCCTGGCTGTCTGTAAATTATGCCTGAGTGTTGGAGTGTGCCCCTGGCTGTCTGTAAATTATGCCTGAGTGTTGGAGTGTGCCCCTGGCTGTCTGTAAATTATGCCTGAGTGTTGGAGTGTGCCCCTGGCTGTCTGTAAATTATGCCTGAGTGTTGGAGTGTGCCCCTGGCTGTCTGTAAATTATGCCTGAGTGTTGGAGTGTGCCCCTGGCTGTCTGTAAATTATGCCTGAGTGTTGGAGTGTGCCACTGGCTGTCTGTAAATTATGCCTGAGTGTTGGAGTGTGCCCCTGGCTGTCCGTAAATTAAAATAAAATAAAAAAATGGTGCCGTCTGCTTTGCTTAATATAAGGAATTTGAAATGATTTATACTTTACATACTTAAGTATATTTGCACACAAATACTTTTAGACATTTACTCAAGTAGTATTTTACTGGGTGACTTTTACTTGAGTAACTTTCATTAAGGTATCTATACTTTTACTCAAGTATGACAATTGGGTACTTTTTCTACCACTGCATGTGCAATAGGTGCAAAGACAAACAGACAGAGCAGAGGCTGGACTTCAACCTCTCCGCAGTGCAGCCTGTCCTCAGGTAACACTACAGATCAGTTCAGCTTCTCTCTGGGCTTGGATAGGAGTGTTTACTCTCAAACACCACTGTCTGTGGGCTTAACCTTGAGCACAACTTCCCCCTGGTTCCAAGGGTAGAAAACCCATTAATGAGCCTCCCTCACACCTACACACAGAGTAGTGATGATCTGCCTGAAGGACAATAAATCAAAGGGTTGCTTATGCAGCACTTCTGACTCCAATGCCTCAGAAAGGCAAACAGACATGAAGAGACAAGTCTCCTTCATAAGCACTATATCAGTTTGAATGGTAGTGATTGACTGGCTGTTTGGGGGCTGTTTTTGAAGAGGTGAGAGAGGATGCAGAGCAAGAAAGAGAGCCGGGGAAAGCCAGAGGGACAGCAGGAGGGCTAACTTAAGGAGTGCTAAAGCCTGAGGCCCTAATCTTATTTAGAGGACAACCTCAGCTGTTCTATTCCTGCTTTCATCAGCCAAACACGCAAAACAACATAGCCAGGCTGCTGCCCGGTTTTCTACTCCTATTGTTGATGTTGCTTTCTCTTGGCTGTAAATACCCTGAACCTGACATGTATTTTTTGTGACAGTATGTGGTTGGGAGCAATTCATTTCTAGAACATTCTCGATATAACATTCTCGAAGTCAACCATTGTTACACATGGTGGCTCTTTCCATCAGCGGGGTCATGAAGCCCGTTTCCATATTTTGATTAAGCCTACACACCATTTAGATTAGGGCCTAAAATCAAGTCATGACTAATATGATAAGAGTAGCCTAAAAACAGCAGCTCTGAATTAATTTTGATACTAATTTGTTTATTTATATATTTAAAATTCACTTTTGAAAGTCAAAGTGGGCCAGACCTTTCTTGGTAGTGGTGAAATACTTAGAGTCCGTCATCTTGGATCCAAATTGTCGGTTCTCCTGCAAGAGAGAGCGCAAAATAATTAATGAAAAACAGGCACCAAGGTATATTTTTCCTGGAAGGAGAGGGATCTGCAAAGAAGACAGGAAATTGTAGAAGTGCAAGTGCAGGCAAAATAGGAGGAAGTCTTCATCACATGGACACTTAGCTTTGATGTTTTTTTACGCGATTACACATTGTCCATTGTGTTAAAACACATTGGTCGACAACCCCTAAAAAAGTTAAAACCCTCCTAGTCAGCACATAGGCCTACTTAATCAGCCGGCCTCTGACTGGACCTGTCGTTTGGGGTCCACGGAATCTCAGTCTGTAGCACACAGCATTATCCCTTTCCTGTTGTTGAATACCACACTCGATCCACCGCCTTCATGTGATGGATCTTCCCACTAAGAGAAAAACTGACTGTTCTCTGCACTAAAAGAAAACAACACTGCAAAGTAGCAGGCCTTGAAAGTAACAAAGCTCCTGCAAAATTAAAAACATTTGTCTCTTATTTCACTGGATTAACACCCCCCCTTCCACACTCAACTTTAGCACTTCAGGATGAGATTGGGCCTCACATGTTGATATAATGCAATATAAATTATGCTGTGAATAGTCAGTATTTCATCCATCAACATTAACCCAATTCTAGTACTTACTTTTTTCTGCATGAGGTAGTCTTATAGATATCAAAAGTATTGACAGTATGAAAAATAATTTAGACATACAAAACAACCAGATGACTAGAAAAATGGCACAAATGACTACCATGTTATCACACCCTGCTCCCAAAGTGATAGTGCAGAAAGCACAATGCCTGTTGAGAGGCTGTCTGGTCGGGCATTGATAACAATGTTGCTGCCCACCACACTGGCTGGAGAAGTTTGTAAATTACAGTGCTGTGGTGGTTCAATAGACAGGACCCTCATCAAATTCCCTGGGACTAAACTCAATAATCTCTTCTTTCCCCCCCACTACTCTCTTCCCAATCTCATGCTCTCACCAGAACAAAAAAATGCACAATGTTAGACTCCTTGCTAATGGGAAGCTGTCATTGCTGACTACCTAGTCACTAGCTAGGCTACAACGCAGGCAAGAGCAGTGGTCAGTAAATCTGATTCAGAAGCTGGAGAAATATATTTAGGTTAAGCCTAAATAGTTATGCTAATTAACATTTTATTGACTTGAGTCGCATGAATAAAAGGTGTTGCCTACATCCAAAGTGTAGGTATAAACTAACTGTATCATGGCAATCAGATCTGTGGCCCTTTGTGAAGAAATATCAACTAACAGTAAGCCTATATTAATTTCTGTATTATGGCAATAACTGGCAGGCAACGGCCAGCTGTCATAACGCAAATGTAGCCTAAAACACTGACTGCATCTAGCATGAAGTAAATAACGTTACTTCCCCAAAGACAATTTTCTGTAAATTAATCAATATTTTCAACAGCTACCTAGTTAGCAAATTTGTCAAGGTCTAGTAAATGAGCTGAAATTGACAAACTGAGTGGTATCTCTGACAGCAGTCAAAAGCTATTTGCAGATAGCTGTTTGCTAACTAATAACAAAGTTACTAATAGTGTTAGCTACTTGGCTGGAAACTTAGTTAAAACAGTTTCCAGTTTCAATGTCACGTGCAAGTACAGTGAAATGCCTTTCTTGTCAGTTCTAGTTAAACCCAACAATGTACAGTAGCTAACCTAGTACTAATCAATATCCAAAGCTAGTTTAACGCGGGGCCCCACGAAACTATTTGAATACCCTGTAACTTAGCTAGCTGCTTAGCTATGACCTATGTGGTTAAGGTAGTGTTAAAAACCCTGGCAAACTATTGTTATCATAACTAACTAGCTACACATGTTCACACTTCCTCCTTGTCATTCCGAGCATCGCTAGCAAACAGTAATAGCCAACAACTGCTAGCTAACGTTAGTTCGCCAGAATGGTTAGCACCTCATCGGCTTTGCTCTCGTTCATTTTTAAAGCTAAAATTCTATCAAGCCAAATCGAATGACACAAATCAGATTTAAAACTGCTCTTTCTAACTTCGACTGATTACTCACGCATAATTGATTAGCCCACTCCATATTTGCTTGATGAATGAACCTGCTGCTCAGCTAGGTACTGTAGCTGATGCTATGCTGCTGTCTTAAAGAAATTACCTTCTAAAGTAGAGGCTTAGGGAGCCTTTGCCGGGATAGTAAAGCTCTTAATCTATCGACCTATTTTCAAATCCAACCCCACACAATGAACGTGCCTACTGAAGTTAAAATTAGACACGACACAGAATAAAACAGCAGAGAAAATCGAAAGCAGCTTACCGTTGCGAAGTGTATGTTTTACTTGGCCTTCGTTCCCTCCCACTTGAATAGCTATCATCGATCATGGTGTTTTTTTTACTTCCGACTTCCGCAATAAGGTAATTTTAGGTGGGTAATAATTATGAAAATGACTAATTTGGTGAGAAGATTATCATTAAGTGGGTATCAGATCTCATTTTTTTCACATCGTAAATAGACCAATCAAGCCTTTTTCTTGAATATTCAGACAAAAATGTCAACTAGCTATATTATGCCAAAACTGAGATGGAACTTGATCACAGTCTTATTTAAAAAGATGAAAACATTTATCTGAATACCAAAATGTCTCTCTCTCTCTCTGTGTCACACACAAACACGTAGGCACCTGTATAAAACTAAAGAAATGTGTATGCTAAATAGAAACATAATGTGCCATGTCAATAAGGTCAGAAATGTGAGATATGAGAATGCTTCCGTTTCATCCTCTTCATCTTCCCTGGATTTTATGGTGGTTAGCACTGTGAAAATGGTTTTTAATGACTTTTGATTATAGGGCCTATGGACTTTCTAGTGTCATTTAAAAAGTTGCTTCAAAACCTAGTACATAGACTAACCTCAGTCACCATTGGCATGATTAGAGGTCCTCTCATCATCATCTCACTAAAAGTTTCAACAATAAAAACACAGTTGATAAGAGAAATATCAGAGGAACATATTTTATTACAAGAACAGCTTGACAGCAATTGATTTTTCAAGGAAGAGTGAGGTCTTGGTATTGCAGTATTGCTATTTAATACAGACAAATTCCACAAATGTTAAGTACTCATCTTCAGTACATTTAATTGTCATTATTTGATAGAAAATAACATCAGCAAATGACACAAACACAAAAATAAATTCAAATGGACATTCAAAATTGATGTGACAATCCGTTTCATTTCATTACTTTTTATTATACCATTTAGACAGAGATATCAGAGATAAAAGGGAGAACGAGCGAGAGAGAGAGATAATTAGTTATTTTAAAAGCAGTGTTTGACAATCAAAAGCAATGTTGCACCCTAAGGAGAAAGTTAAACTAGAAAATAATTTTGCAATTACAGTTGAATTGCCAAACTCAATCATTAGACCATGGTTTTCAACATGTTTACTGGTAAAACCTCTGTCACTTGCTTACCCATCATGCATGTTTTAATATTTCAAACCCATTTGATAATTGAACATTTTAATTGAAAATGTATCAAAAACAAATATATAAATTGTACTTTTTTAAAGACAGCCACATGTAAAAGCAATACAATGAAATGTTATTCTTCACTGACCCAACTTTTCATTGGGTCAGTGAAGAAAGAAAATGTATATTGGCTCATAATGCAAACAGAGCCGACTTATGCCAGTGGGGGGTCAAATAAAAATGCAACTGTATCTTTGAGCAGTTCATAGGCAGTGTGTAGGTTGGCTCCTCCCTATGTAGTTATCAACAAAACCAGTGACCCTCTTGGATCGGCTATATTCATTGCTGGAGTGTTCCCTTAATACAGCAAAAGCATAACAGCATCTGCTGTACTGTGACTATTTGGTTGATGTGTGGACATTAATTGGCATGATAAAACATGTTAAAAGCAAATATTTTAACAACCAAAATCCTCAAGTCAAAGACACAAAAATACATGAAAACATTCTCAGAAATAGTAGAACACCACCTATGGCCTCAAGTAGAGGCTAGAAACCAATATACACAGGCAGTTAGAAAAGCCAAGGCTAGCTTTTTCAAGCAGAAATTTGCTTCCTGCAACACAAACTCAAAAAAGTTCTGGGACACTGTAAAGTTCATGGACAATAAGAACACCTCCTCCCAGCTGCCCACTGCAGTGAAGATAGGAAACACTGTCACCACCGATAAATCCACTATAATTGATCATTTCAATAAGCATTTTTCTACGGCTGGCCATGCTTTCCACCTGGCTACCCCTACCCCGGTCCAAAGCACTGCACCCCCCACAGCAACTCGCCCAAGCCTTCCCCATTTCTTCTTCTCCCAAATCCAGTCAGCTGATGTTCTGAAAGAGCTGCAAAATCTGGACCCCTACAAATCAGCCGGGCTAGACAATCTGGACCCTCTCTATCAAAAATGATCTGCATAAATTGTTGCAACCCCTATTACTAGCCTGTTCAACCTCTCTTTCGTGTCGTCTGAGATTCCCAAAGATTGGAAAGCAGCTGCGGTCATCCCCCTCTTCAAAGGGGGGGACACTCTTGACCCAAACTGCTACAGACCTATATCTATCCTACCCTGCCTTTCTAAGGTCTTCGAAAGCCAAGTCAACAAACAGATTACCAACCATTTCGAATCCCACCATACCTTCTCCGCTATGCAATCTGGTTTCAGAGCTGGTCATGGGTGCACCTCAGCCACGCTCAAGGTCCTAAACGATATCATAACCGACATCGATAAGAAATAATACTGTGCAGCCGTATTCATTGATCTGGCCAAGGCCTTCGACTCTGTCAATCACCACATCCTCATAGGCAGACTCAATAGCCTTGGTTTCTCAAATGATTGCCTCATCTGGTTCACCAACTACTTCTCTGATAGAGTTCAGTGTGTCAAATCGGAGGGTCTGTTGTCCGGGCCTCTGTCAGTCTCTATGGGGTGCCTCAGGGTTCAATTCTTGGACCGACTCTCTTCTCTGTATAAATCAACGATGTCGCTCTTGCTGCTGGTGAGTCTCTGATCCACCTCTACGCAGACAATAACATTCTGTATACTTCTGGCCCTTCTTTGGACACTGTGTTAACAACCCTCCAGGCGAGCTTCAATGCCATACAACTCTCCTTCGTGGCCTCCAATTTCTCTTAAATACAAATAAAACTAAATGCATGCTCTTCAACCGATCGCTGCCTGCACCTGCCCGCCTGTCCAACATCACTACTCTGGATGGCTCTGACTTAGAATATATGGACATCTACAATACCTAGGTGTCTGGTTAGACTGTAAACACTTCTTCCAGACTCACATCAAACATATCCAATCCAAAGTTAAATCTAGAATTGGCTTCCTATTTCACAACAAAGCATCCTTCACTCATGCTGCCAAACATACCCTCGTAAAACTGACCATCCTACCTATCCTCGACTTCGGCGATGTCATTTACAAAATAGCCTCCAATACCCTACTCAATAAATTGGATGCAGTCTATCACAGTGCATTCCGTTATGCCACCAAAGCCCCATATACTACCCACCACTGCAACCTGTACGCTCTCGTTGACTGGCCCTCGCTTCATACTCGTCGCCATACCCACTGGCTCCAGGTCATCTACAAGACCCTGTTAGGTAAAGTCCCCCCTTATCTCAGCTCGCTGGTCACCATAGCAGCACCCACCTGTAGCACACGCTCCAGCAGGTATATCGCTCTGGTCACCCCCAAAACCAATTATTCCTTTGGCCGCCTCTCTTTCCAGTTCTCTGCTGCCAATGACTGGAACAAACTATAAAAATCTCTGAAACTGGAAACACTTATCTCCCTCACTAGCTTTAAGCACCAGCTGTCAGAGCAGCTCACAGATTACTGCACCTGTACATAGCCCATCTATAATTTAGCCCAAACAACTACTTCTTTCCCTACTGTATTTATTTATTTTGCTTCTTTGCACCCCATTATTTATATCTCTACTTTGCACATTATTTCACTGCAAATCAACCATTCCAGTGTTTAACTTGCTATATTGTATTTAATTCACCGCCATGGCCTTTTCTTTTGCCTTTACCTCCCTCACTTGCTCACATTGTATATATACTTATTTTTCTACTGTATTATTGACTGTATGATTGTTTTACTCCATGTGTAACTCTGTGTTGTTGCATGTGTCAAACTGCTTTGCTTTATCTTGGCCAGGTCGCAGTTGTAAATGAGAACTTGTTCTCAACTTGCTTACCTGGGTAAATAAAGGTGAAATAAAAATTAAAAAGTGTCTGCAGAGAATTGATAAGGTCCCTGGAACCCTGTGCATTACTGAACTATGGGCTCTGGCTAAAGCCATGAGGATAATGGAGAGCCACAGTTCTAACAACATTTTTTATTTTCCTTTTATGACTTTTTCTGGGCCCTCACCTTCAGACTCTACATACATCATTGTTTTTCACTTCGAGCCATACCTGTAACTCGAGACCAAATCATAAATAAATAAATAAGACCATCTACATCCCTCCCTTCTTTTCATCAGCAATGGTACCTACGTTCCCATTGACACCAGAACACCTGGTACATATTCCTATACAGTACGTACTCAGATTCAGATTGCTGACAGATGTGCACACACCACCTCTGCTTGTGCAATCCGATTACTGAAAACCTACTGCAGCAAAGGTCCCTGTCATTCCACTGTAAAACCATTCATAGTAGTTTTACAGGCTCTAAAGCCTTGTTAAAGTGTCAACCCCACAGTCAGATCCCTGGCCTGCTCTGTTATTGATATTGCCAATAAGGCAGAGTCCATAACAGGGGACAGACATAACCATTACACTATCAGTTATTCATGTCCATTCTCCACATAAAAGCACTCAAGAAAAGCCTACACATATTCTTAAGCCATTTCAATAAACCACAGAGTACATCACGATGAACAATCATCTACTCCAAACCAATCCAGCAAAGCATGCACATGATTCAAAACTCAATATGTGAAGGAATTTCATCCAAATATGACACTTTTTACAACCACTAGATGTCACTGAAGACACTTTCACGAGAGATTGGTTTGTCTATGTTATACAAATAGATTATAATCCATCTAAAAAAAAGTGGTTCTTTTAATTTAGTGTTGTTGAACAATTCTACACTGAGAAACAAACTGATGGTGATGGCAATGACACTCACGTTGGATGGGTGTTGTTGTTGGGCACTAACATTCTCAAACCACACACAAACACACATTTTAAGGCAAAGGGAATTGTCAAGGCATTTCCAACAGCAATATTGCATAGCTAAGGCAGCATATAACCCCATACAGCAAATATTTACACATTTCATAATTATGTCTTGTTATATACACTATAACCACATCTTTATGCAAGTATACATATACATGTACAGTACCAGTCAAACGTTTGGACACAGCTACTCATTCCAAGGTTTTTCTTTATGTTTACTATTTTCTACATTGTAGAATAATAGTGCTGACATCAAAACTATGAAATAACACATATGGAATCATGTAGTAACCAAAAAAGTTGGAAACATATATTTTATATTTGAGATTCCTCTTAGTAGCCACCCTTTGCCTTGATGAGAGCTTTGCACACTCTTGGCATTCTCTCAACCAGCTTCATGATGAATGCTTTTCCAACCGTCTTGAAGGACTTCCCACATATGCTGAGCACTTGTTGGCTGCTTTTCCTTCACTCTGCAGCCCAACTCATCCCAAACCATCTCAATTGGATTGAGGTTGGGTGAATATGGAGGCCAGGTCATCTGATGCAACACTCCATCACTCTCCATGGTCAAATAGCCCTTACACAGCCTGGAGGTGTGTTTTGGGTCATTGTCCTGTTGAAAGACAAATGATAGTCCCACTAAACGCAAACCAGATGCGGATGGCATATGGCTGTAGAATGCTGTGGTAACCATGCTGGTTAAGTGTGCCTTGAATTTGAAAATAGATAACCGACAGTGTCACCATTAAAGCACCCCCACACCATCACACCTCCTCCTCCGTGCTTCACGGTGGGAACCACACATGCGGAGATCATCCGTTCACCTACTCTGCGTTTCACAAAGACACGGCGGCCAAAAAACTCAAATTTGGACTCATCAGACCAAAGGACAGATTTCCACCGGTCTAATGTCCATTGCTCGTGTTTCTTGGCCCAAGCAACTCTCTTCTTATTATTGGTGTCCTTTAGTAGTAGTTTCTTTGCAGCAATTCAACCATGAAGGCCTGATTCACACAGTCTCCTCTGAACAGTTGATGTTGAGATGTGTCTGTTACTTGAACTCTGAAGCATTCATTTGGGTTGCAATTTCTGAGGCTGGTAACTCCTAATGAACTTATCCTGTGCAGCAGAGATAACTCCGGGTCTTCCTTTCCTGTGGCGGTCCTCATGAGAGCCAGTTTCATCATAGCGCTTGATGGTTTTTGCGACTGCATTTGAAGAAACGTTGAAAGTTCTTGAAATTTCTGTATGGACTGACCTTCATGTCTTAAAAGAAAGGATGGACTGTCATTTCTCTTTGCTTATTTGAGCTGTTCTTGCCATAATATGGACTTGGTCTTTTACCAAATAGGGCTATCTTCTGTATACCACCCCTACCTTGTCACAACACAACTGATTGGCTCAATCGAATTAAGGAAAGAAATTCCACAAATTAAATTTTAACAAGGCACACCTCTTAATTGAAATTAATTCCAAGTGACTACCTCATGAAGCTGGTTGAGAGAAGAGTGTGCAAAGCTGTTATCAAGGCAAAGGGTGACTACTTCAAAGAATTTTAAATATAAAATATATTTTGATTTGTTCAACACATTTTTGGTTACTACATGATTCCATATGTGTTATTTCATAGTTTTGATGTCTTCAACATTATTCTACAATGTAGAAAATAGTAAAAAATTAAGAGAAACCCTGGCATGAGTAGGTGTGTCCAAACTTTTAACTGGCACTGTATATACACATGTACATATATAAACACATTCATCCACTTAACTTACTCTTTTGTACACATATTTTAGTGTTGATTTTCAAGTTGAGATAACTCTTGATCATTGGAAGTATGTTTCAGTGACAATGACATATTATCTTACTCTTGCCCCAGACTGCAGTTAACACATAGAACATAATGTGAAAAATACTACTTTGTATATTTCCACAATAAAAGCTCAAAAACGAATCAGAAGACATCACTCAATCATGGCCATGTGGATTGGCAGTGAGAAAGTGACATCATACATGTATGACAATGAACAAGTCAGGATGCAGAGGGTTGGTGGGGGAAGGTGAGTAGAAGTGCACATATGGAATACGAAGTCCAAAGGACTGTTAGATGTGAACATTGTACAGTAAATTATTGTAGAGTAATGTATTGATATATAAGTCCAATACAGATTAGATGTGTAAAGATCCACAGAAGGTAATGAGCAGAGGCTGAGTGGCAGTATGGAGAATGAGAGAAAGTATTTGTACAGCACGCTCTCCACACCAGTATTTTGACAATCAAAGCAGACAGAGATGCTGTGGTATACACTGTCCACTAGAGGGAGCCAGTCCAGTTGACTTGATGATGATGCTTGTGATTCACTGCTCCTGCCTGGGGTTCTTTCCTCCCCATCAGCCCTGACACTTCTTCAGCGATGCGTACAGCATGGGGCTTTCAAGACAGTGCCTGCTTTGTATTAGACACTTTATGATTGAACAAAGCATCCCCATATAATGCCAATAAATTCATTCAACATAAACAATAGTATTCGATTCGGGATCGATCCTTTGGTAATAAATAATTAGGCTTAGAGTGCAAAGAATATAATTGGATACTGAAACCCTGACCGTTATAGGTAGGAAAGGGCATGACTGCATGACAAAATGAGGGAGTGTGCGACATGCTCTATAAAAAATAGTCTGTAGCCCAGTCTCCAGTCTATTTTAGACAGTAGTCAGTTTCATTTGACAACAGACTCTTCTATATCAGCATCATCAGGATTAGTTAGTTGTGTGTTACATCCAGGCCTCAGTGTCCAAGCCGCTCTCTGACTCCACAGAGTAGGAGCGGTCCCTGTTGCCCATGGCAGGGGAGCGTGACTGGGGGTGGATCAGGTCGGCAAAGGCCTGGTGCATGGCCTTTCGTGAGGGTGAATGGTCGTTGGAATGGGAGCTTTGAGGGGACTGTGGCGGGGTAGGGGTCTGGAGCGGAGTATGGTTGCCCCTGGCCTGTAGGTCTCTGTAGCTGACTGGGGTGGGGATACGTGACGGGCTGTTCCCTGGCCGGTTGTCTGTACGGGGTCTGATCCTGGGCCTCAGCTTGAGCTTGTAGATGGAGGGCACCCTGTCAGCCTTTTTCCCTGCCCTCTTGGGCCGGAAGACTACACCCCCATCAACTGCATCCCCATTGGCCAGGGGAGGAGGTGGGGGAGAGTACTCTGAGCGTGATTCACTCAGGCTGAAGCACATGGAGGAGCTCTCACTGGAGGAGTCTTCCTGGAAGGAGCAGTCCTCCGAGGGCGGCAGGGGGATGGGCGAGGGACAAGACTCTGGGGGAGGGAGGTCATCGTTGGGGTCTCCACCCTCCAGGTCGTAGGGGAAGCTTGGTTGGTGATCCTCCAGAGGGACGTCTCCCTCAGGCCCTGAGCCCCAGCCCAGCTGACCCTGCTGGCTCTCCATCAGCACCTCTACTAGAGCACCACTGACATGGCCCCCCCCATTCATGCTCCTGCGGTGGAAAGGAAGTTGTGAGGGGGCATGGCTGAGAGATATGCCCAGCTCCGAGTCTCTCCGGCCGGGCAAAGAGGACAGGAGCTCCCCTTTGTCAATGGAACTGGAGATGGCAGGGAGCTTCCTGAGACCTCCACCTCGCCCGCCCCAGCGCTCTGGTTCTGCGTGCCCACCGTTGGATAGTCCGCCAGGGCTATGGCCATGCATTGGGGCCAGGGTATCCTCCAGGCCTCCAGAGGAACGTGGGTTAGTTCTTTTAGACTCCCGGAGGTCAGGCAGAACTCCTACCTTACCCCCCACGTTGAGTGAGGAGTTGGAGGAGTTGGAGGAGGAGTAGGCCGAGTCAGTGACGTTAGGGTCAGCAGAGGCAGGCGTGGGCAGGGTTTGGGGCCCAACCCCCTGCTGTGGGTGTGAAGAAGCAGGAAGCTGAAGGGCCCCTCCCCCTGTGGGTCTACTAGGCCCCCCTCTGCGCTGCCCTGTGTTAGCTAGGAACTCAGCCTCGAAGCTGCGGTACAGGTCCTGCTCTTTCTGGGGGTCCAGGTTGGGCAGGATCTGGAAGTTATAGCCTAGCCCCTCCTCCTCAGGTTCCTGTCGCTCAGAGCTGGCCCACCCCCTGTGGCCATGCCCATTGGAGCGAGGGCCGTGGGAGGTTCGAGGGGAGCGGGGTCCATGCCCATGGTGGTGAGGAGAGCGGGGGGAGGAGGAGTGAGGAGAGCGCCGGCCTGCCTGGGTGACTGTGGGCAGCAGCCTACTCCTCCCCACCGAGGGGGAGCGTGGAGCGGGGGGCCGGGGAGCTACTATAGTCTTCTTACTGAGGCTGCTGCTCTGAAGCCCTTTGATTGGTGAATTAGAGCAGGAGGACGATTGTCTCCTGGAGAAACCCCCATTGATTCTGGGGGAGGCGGGGGGCAGTTGTTTGGTCCTGAGCTCCTCTCGTCTGTCAGAGGATGGGGGCTGCGAGGCCCCGTGACGGGGAGAGGGTCCAGGGCTGGCATCGCTGGTCCGACTCCGGCTGGGCATCTTCCCCTGGCTGTGGGAGCGCAGGGCCTGGAGCCTGCGGGGACTTTCGGGCCCGAGAGAGCGGCCCCTCTCCCCATGGCTGGTCCTGAGCCCGTCAGAGGGGCCCTGTGGGGGGCTGGGTTTGAGGATGGAGGTGGGGGCAAGGCGATCCCGGGAGTGGCTGCGTGTGCGGGGCATTGGGGGGCATAGGGATGGGCCCTGTCCGCCTTCTCCAGGCCTCTCAATTATATGCTTCCCCTCCTTCCTATTAACCAGCAGCACCACCTCCTCTCCGGAGCGACGAACGCCCCCCAGAGAGAAGCGGCCTCCCCCTCCCCCTCCTCCTCCTCCCTTAGAGGAGGCTGTAGAGGAGTCGCTGTCCCCTGATAGACGGCGGGTCACTGGCAACAATGACGAGTCCTTAGACCTGCAGAACACAGAGGAAGACAGACAAGGAGCTAATTATAGTTGCAGTATCTTTTATTTATTTCTGGCCTGAAATTGTATCATTGGAATAAAATAAATATAGCATTATATATATTTTTTTTACATTCATACTAGTTTGAGAAAAACAACTTGCTCAGAGCCCATTCTCCAACCCAGCACACCATAGTGCCTATGCCTCACCCCACTCCTCTGGCCCACAAAGGTTTATAGTAAACACCATCCACCTCCAGTTCATGATGGGATCTGTGACCTCCAGTGATCATGAGGAACCTCCCTGCAGGCTTCTGCTGCTGCCTACCCTGAACGACACACGTAGGGCCGGGTGCTTCTCAGAACATTGGGCTGGATCAGGGATTACAGGGAAGATGAGAGCAAGTGGGGGCAGGATTATAGGCCCTGTGGATTTACTGACCCTACATACAGCCGCAGAGAGCGCTGCCTGCCCTTCTTTCCCAGAGCTCACCACACCACTTCACTGACACGCACCGGTGGGGCCCCTCGGGACAACGTACCATCCAAGACAGGATACAACTAATGACTTACAGCAAGATAGAGCATAATCAGTAGAGCTCTGTATCAGTGGCCAAAACAACAACCTGATAGACATGTCTTTCAGAATCATGTGCTCTCTGGCAATATCCTGTAAGAAGAATTAGCTATATCCGCTTTCTTTGCTGACATTCTTTATGTAACCACTTCTATAATGCTCTGAGTAACCAGAACAAACAACCAAGAAAAGATTATTGTACACTATATGAACAGGGCAAAATAAATTAGTGACAAGATTGAAATGTTAATCAAATATTGCCTCTTAAAATAATGACGTAGGCAAACCAATATTGACTTAGGTTGACTGCATTCTGACGGCTTGGCATAACGAAGCACATGGTGTTTTCCTTCACAGGTTAGCCCAACTGTGACCTACTTCCTAGGGGGAGCAGCAGGGCCTAGGGGTGCAACAGTTGTCAGTCAGATTAACCCTTATCTAGTCTGGTGCATTTGGAGGTGCCGACCTTGAAGGGGTTAACCTGTCCCGAGGCCTGTTGCCGTGACGCCGGGCCTGTGCCATCACTCACTCCGGATACTGAGCCACTCATTGGCCGGGAGCCAAAGTAAACGAGCCCACAGCCCTTAATTGTGTTGAACAATGGCGACTCTGACGTATGAGGGAGGTATGTGAGACCAACTCAACGGGACCTTATGTGGAGAGCTGAGGGAATGCATTCTCTTTACTATCCAGAAAATAGTTTTATAGCCAATGAAAACCAGTACTCTGACTGTCATGCCACTTCAGTGAGAGACAGCAGAAAAAAGGAGAGACATGTTTTTCCTCTAGTATAGTCAACATGTAGCCTAATTCAATCCATCAGCTCCGGGCCTTGGAGAGAGAACAGAAACATCACCAACAGCAACACTTGGATGTTGAATCCCATCTGAATTCAGACAGTCATAAGTGTAATTAACAGAACCGGAGGAGAGGGGGAGAGGGGGGAGGGGGAGTGAGGGGGAGGGAAGGAGGACAGGGGAAGAGAGGGAGTGAGGCGACAGCAGCATTCAAGGTGTGTGTCCAGTCTAGCCACCAGGAGGCAGAGTGGAACGGCCGGGACAGCAGGACAGTGTCAGCGCAAGGTCTCATTGGAATGTCACCTGAGATTAGGAAAATCTCACTCTGCCTTGTATAATCTGTCGCTTCCCAGTTTTGTGCGCTGTGCTGTGCGTGTGTGTTTTTGTGTTTGTGTTTTTGTGTGTGTGTTTGTGGTGAAAAGTGGATGCATGCTGGTGATGCAGACAAAGACGAAGTGTCATTAGCACAACACACACTCACTCACCTGAGAGGGTTGAAGTGGCGGGGTTCTGAGCGTTCCCGCGGTGGTCGTGGTAACAGGGGGGTGCGTCCTGCGTTTGAGTCGAGCTCTGTAGGGAGGGAGGGGTGGTGGGAGCGGCCAGGCCGTGTGGAGGAGGAGGGGGTACATGATGGAGGCTCCAGGCCCTGGGTGCGTCTGTCAGGGGGCTTATATGGGGCAATGCCCTCGTTACGCCAGTGTGGGCCTGGGCTGGTGGAGCGGGAGGAGTGGGCACTGGAGGACTTGCTGTGGGCACCCTGCCCGCTGGCTTTGGCCTGGTGGTACCGGTGAGCTGCAGGGAATAAGCACAGGAAACCACAATATTAGTAGAGGCATGGGTTATATACCATGGAGAACCAGAACAACTGTGCAGTTGACTCTGGCATCAGACAGACAACAGTCAGTGTAGAAATAGAATAGATCCAGGGTTGATCGAAGGATCAACATAGCAGAGCACACATTGCAACAGCCCTTCACAACTGGTGGCAGTCACAGCGCATATGCATGTCTTATGAGTGCAAGAGATGAAGCAACTGATGCAATCAGATGAATGTTTATTGTTTATTTCACTTTATATATCATCTATCTTACTTGCTTTGGCAATGTTAACACATGTTTCTCATGCCAATAAAGCCCTTGAATTGAATTGAATTGAATGATTTAAAGCATGAGCTTGACATTAATGTAGGGCTGACATTAGTGTAGGGCTGACATTAGTGTAGGGCTGATATTAGTGTAGGGCTGATATTAGTGTAGGGCTGACATTAGTGTAGGGCTGATATTAGTGTAGGGCTGACATTAGTGTAGGGCTGACATTAGTGTAGGGCTGACATTAGTGTAGGGCTGACATTAGTGTAGGGCTGATATTAGTGTAGGGCTGATATTAGTGTAGGGCTGACATTAGTGTAGGGCTGACATTAGTGTAGGGCTGATATTAGTGTAGGGCTGATATTAGTGTAGGGCTGACATTAGTGTAGGGCTGACATTAGTGTAGGGCTGACATTAGTGTAGGGCTGATATTAGTGTAGGGCTGATATTAGTGTAGGGCTGACATTAGTGTAGGGCTGACATTAGTGTAGGGCTGACATTAGTGTAGGGCTGACATTAGTGTAGGGCTGACATTAGTGTAGGGCTGACATTAGTGTAGGGCTGACATTAGTGTAGGGCTGACATTAGTGTAGGGCTGACATTAGTGTAGGGCTGACATTAGTGTAGGGCTGACATTAGTGTAGGGCTGATATTAGTGTAGGGCTGACATTAGTGTAGGGCTGACATTAGTGTAGGGCTGACATTAGTGTAGGGCTGACATTAGTGTAGGGCTGACATTAGTGTAGGGCTGATATTAGTGTAGGGCTGACATTAGTGTAGGGCTGACATTAGTGTAGGGCTGACATTAGTGTAGGGCTGACATTAGTGTAGGGCTGACATTAGTGTAGGGCTGACATTAGTGTAGGGCTGATATTAGTGTAGGGCTGATATTAGTGTAGGGCTGATATTAGTGTAGGGCTGACATTAGTGTAGGGCTGACATTAGTGTAGGGCTGATATTAGTGTAGGGCTGATATTAGTGTAGGGCTGATATTAGTGTAGGGCTGATATGGCCTACAGCTCATAAAAACCTGGAGACCTGTAAAAACCCTTTCATATGAGTTCATGGGTTAGAAATGCAACACCAAGCATTAATTATGCCCATGTCAGTTGTCCAGACACAAGGCCACTGACATCATTGGTCTGGCAGCAGTGTGGACTCATGGAGAGTGAAGAGCTATTCTACCCACAGCACAGAGTAACACCAGCCCCAGGCCTGGCTATCACACACAAGGTTAAGCATTAACTGATATGAATGGTTATGGCAGCCGTCATGACATCTTTATGGCAGCGTGATGAGGGCTTTATGAGTGAAGTGTAGTGTTGTCTGAAAGGCCATTGACATGATATTGAATGAGGTAGCACTATGGTTGCACTGTAGTAGCACTATGGTAACACTATGATAGCATTATGGTAGCAATACGAGTACACTGTGGTAGCACTGTGATAGCATTGTGGAAGCACTTTTTTTTTAAATTTCTCCTTTATTTAACCAGGTAGTTGAGAACAAGTTCTCATTTACAACTGCGACCTGGTCAAGATAAAGTAAAGCAGTGTGACACAAACTACAACACAGAGTTACACATGGAATAAACAAAACATAAAGTCAAAAACACAATAGAAAAAAAGTCTATATACACAGTGTGTGCAAATTAGGTAAGATAAGGGAGGTAAGGCAATGAATAGACCATAGTGGCGAAATAATTACAATTTAGCAATTAAACACTGGGGTGATAGATGTGCAGAAGATTCATGTGCAAGTAGAGATACTGGGGTGCAAAGGAGTAAAAAATAAATATATACAATAACAGTATGGGGATAAGGTAGTTGGATGGGCTATTTACAGATGGGCTATGTACAGGTGAAGTGATCTGTGAGCTGCTCTGACAGCTGGTGCTTAATGTTAGTAAAGGAGATATGAGTCTCCAGCCTCAGTGATTTTTGCAATTCGTTCCAGTCATTGGCAGCAAAGAACTGGAAGGAAACGCGGCCAAAGTAGGAATTGGCTTCGGGGGTGACCAGTGAAATATACCTGCTGGAGCACATGCTATGGGTGGGTGCTGATATGGTGACCAGAGAGCTGAGATAAAGCGGGGCTTTACCTAGCAAAGACTTATAGATGACATGGAGCCAGTGGGTTTGGCGACAAATATGAAGCAAGGGCCAGCCAACAAGAGCATACAGGTTGCAGTGGTGGGTAGTATATAGGGCTTTGGTGACAAAATGGATGGCACTGTGATAGACTGCATCCAATTTGCTGAGTAGAGTGTTGGAGGCTATTTTGTAAATGACATCGCTGAAGTCAAGGATCGATAGGATAGTCAGTTTTACGAGGGTATGTTTGGCAGCATGAGTGAAGGATGCTTTGTTGCGAAATAAGAAGCTGATTCTAGACTTAATTTTGGATTGGATATGTTTGTTGTGAGTCTGGAAGGAGAGTTTACAGTCTAACCAGACACCCAGGTATTTGTAGATGTCCACATATTCTAATTCAGAACTGTCCAGAGTAGTGATGCTGAACGGGTGGGTAGGTGCTGGCAGCAATCGGTTGAAGATCATGCATTTAGTTTTACTTGCATTTAAGAGCAGTTGGAGGTCACGGAAGGAGAGTTGTATGGCATTGAAGCTTGTCTGGAGGTTAGTTAACACAGTGTCCAAAGAAGGGCCAGAAGTATACAGAATGGTATCGTCTGCGTAGAGGTGGATCAGAGAATCACCAGCAGTAAGAGTGACATCATTGATGTATGCAGTGTAAAGAGTCGGCCCGAGAATTGAACCCTGTGGCACCCCCATAGAGACTGCCAGAGGTCCGGACAACAGGCCCTCCGATTTGACACACTGAACTCTGTCAGAGAAGTAGTTGGTGAACCAGGCGAGGCAGTCATTTGAGAACGCAAGGCTGTTGAGTCAGACGATAAGAATGTGGTGATTGACAGAGTCGAAAGCCTTGGCCAGGTCGATGAATAAAGCTGCACAGTATTGTCTCTTGTTGATGGCGGTTATGATATCGTTTAGGACCTTGAGCGTAGCTGAGGTGCACCCATGTCCAGCTCGGAAACCAGATTGCATAGTGGAGAAGGTACGGTGGGATTCGAAATGGTCGGTGATCTGTTTGTTAACTTGGCTTTCGAAGACCTTCGAAAGGCAGGGTAGGATAGATATAGGTCTGTAGCAGTTTGGGTCTAGAGTGGGGGGTGACCGCAGCAGCTTTCCAATCTTTGGGGATCTCAAACGACACGAAAGAGAGGTTGAACAGGCTAGTAATAGGGGTTGCAACAATTTCTGTGCCTGTGTTTACGGATTTGGGGTTGTACCTGTGGTTGCACTAGTTTGGTTACAAGCTTTAGTTACTCGCTAGCTACCTTTTGAGTTTGGATCCCGTGATGCGGTTGGCATCAGTTGCTGGAACCGCTGCTACTTGGTTTCTGCCGACCAAGGGTCTGGTGAGCTGCTTAGCGTAGCAGCTAGCCTAGCTGCCACTGTTAGCTGCCTATCAAGCTAGCAGGGTTTCCTTGAGTGCTTGAACGCAGCCCGTGACACAGTTAGCCCTTGTGGCTGGGACCGCAGATTGTCCCTGGGTTGTGTCTGTCTAGATCCCTGCTGTTTGTTTCTGTTTCCATCTTCCCTGCGACCTGCCCTGTCTGGAACTGCAAGGAGTAACAGCGTAGCCTACATTGCTACCATGACAAAGACCAAGGCTGGTGGGAGTACCGTTGAGGACAATGGTGTCTCTCTAACACAGGTGAAGGATCATTTAAAAAAACAAAAATAGTTCTACAAGCAGCTATTACAACAATAAAATTGTCCAAATACTGGTGGAATCAACTAATAAAAAAAAGACAACCTGACCAGAGAGGTCCAGGACCTGAAGAACAGTTTTCAGTTCTCCCAGGGTCAGCTCGATAAGTTTAAACAGGAAAACGGCAAGTTGACAGCAAACATAATGTTAACTTTCACTGCTATGCGGATGACACACAGCTGTACATTTCAATGAAACATGGTGAAGCCCCAAAATTGCCCTCGCTAGAAGCATGTGTTTCAGACATAAGGAAGTGGATGGCTGCAAACTTTCTACTTTTAAACTCGGACAAAACAGAGATGCTTGTTCTAGGTCCCAAGAAACAAAGAGATCTTCTGTTGAATCTGACAATTAATCTTAATGGTTGTACAGTCGTCTCCAATAAAACTGTGAAGGCCCTCGGCGTTACTCTGGACCCTGATCTCTCTTTTGACGAACATATCAAGACTGTTTCAAGGACAGCTTTTTTCCATCTACGTAACATTGCAAAAATCAGAAACTTTCTGTCCAAAAATGATGCAGAAAAATTCATCCATGCTTTTGTTACTTCTAGATTAGACTACTGCATTGCTCTACTTTCCGGCTACCCGGATAAAGCACTAAATAAACTTCAGTTAGTGCTAAATACGGCTGCTAGAATCCTGACTAGAACCCAAAAATTTGATCATATTACTCCAGTGCTAGCCTCCCTACACTGGCTTCCTGTCAAGGCAAGGGCTGATTAAGGTTTTACTGCTAACCTACAAAGCATTACATGGGCTTGCTCCTACCTATCTCTCTGATTTGGTCCTGCCGTACATACCTACATGTACGCTACGGTCACAAGACGCAGGCCTCCTAATTGTCCCTAGAATTTCTAAGCAAACAGCTGGAGGCAGGGCTTTCTCCTATAGAGCTCCATTTTTATGGAATGGTCTGCCTACCCATGTGAGAGACGCAAACTCGGTCTCAACCTTTAAGTCTTTACTGAAGACTCATCTCTTCAGTGGGTCATATGATTGAGTGTAGTCTGGCCCAGGAGTGTGAAGGTGAACGGAAAGGCTCTGGAGCAACGAACCGCCCTTGCTGTCTATGCCTGGCCGGTTCCCCTCTTTCCACTGGGATTCTCTGCCTCTATCCCAATTACAGGGGCTGAGTCACTGGCTTACTAGGGCTCTTTCATACCGTCCCTAGGAGGGGTGCGTCACTTGAGTGGGTTGAGTCACGGATGTGATCTTCCTGTCTGGGTTGGCGCCCCCCCCCCCTTGGGTTGTGCCGTGGCGGAGAACTTTGTGGGCTATACTCGGCCTTGTCTCAGGATGGTAAGTTGGTGGTTGAAGATAACCCTCTAGTGGTGTGGGGGCTGTGCTTTGGCAAAGTCGGTGGGGTTATATCCTTCCTGTTTGGCCCTGTCCGGGGGTGTCCTCGGATGGAGCCACAGTGTCTCCTGACCCCTCCTGTCTCAGCCTCCAGTATTTATGCTGCAGTAGTTTATGTGTCGGGGGGCTAGGTTCAGTTTGTTATATCTGGAGTACTTCTCCTGTCCTATCCGGTGTCCTGTGTGAATTTAAGTATGCTCTCTCTAATTCTCTCTTTTTCTCTTTCTTTCTCTCTCTCGGAGGACCTGAGCCCTAGGACCATGCCTCAGGACTACCTGACATGACTTCTTGCTGTCCCCAGTCCACCTGGCCGTGCTGCTGCTCCAGTGTCAACTGTTCTGCCTGTGATTATTATTATTTGACCATGCTGGTCATTTATGAACATTTGAACATCTTGGCCATGTTCTGTTACAATCTCCACCCGGCACAGCCAGAAGAGGACTGGCCACCCCTCATAGCCTGGTTCCTCTCTAGGTTTCTTCCTAGGTTTTGGCCTTTCTAGGGAGTTTTTCCTAGCCACCGTGCTTCTACACTTGCATTGCTTGCTGTTTGGGGTTTTAGGCTGGGTTTCTCTATAGCACTTTGAGATATCAGCTGATGTACGAAGGGCTATATAAATACATTTGATTTGATTTGATTTGAATCTGTAAGTCATTGAGAGAGAACATCAGTTCTGTATATGAATTCATGATAACAATGACGGAGAAATCAGATTATCTCAAGGCACAAACAAGGCAGAACAAAATTGTTATGGACGGAATTGCAGAATCTCCGCATGAGACCTGGACAGAATCTGAGGACAAGGGGAGGGAAATTATTTTGAGGCAACTGAAGATGGACCACAGGAAGATTGATGTGGAGCACGCCCACAGGACTGGAAAAAACATCACTGGCCCAGTTGACAGGCCCAGGCCGATAGTGGTCAAGTTCCTGAGGTTCAATGACAAGGTAGCTGTTCTGGAAAGATCCAAGAACTTGAGAGGAACATACATCTTCTTCAACGAGGACTATCCTGAAGCTGTGCTCCAAGTGCTGCAAAGAAAGACATAGTTAAGCTGCAGCTGGCCCAGACCAGAGCGGCACATCTTGCTCTTCATTGTAATCAGAGAGCTAATATAAATCTCTCTTGGCTAAGGGTAAAGGAGAGACGGACTGCATCACTTATTTTTAGAAGAAACATTAATGTGTTAAAAATTCAAAATTGTTTGTACATTCAACTTACAGCACTGACACACACACACTTACCCCACCAAACAAGCCACCAGGGGTCTTTTCTCAGTCACCAAATCCAGAACAAATTCAAGAATCAGTACAGTATTATATAAAGCCATTATTGTATGGAACTCCCTTCCATCTCATATTGCTCAAATGAACAGCAAACCTGGTTTCAAAAACAGCTAATGGGGATCCTAATAAAATACCAATAGCACTATGGTAGCAAAGTGGTAACACTATGGTGGCACTGTTGTAACACTATGGTAGCAAAGTGGTAACACTATGGTGGCACTGTTGTAACACTATGGTGGCACTGTTGTAACACTATGGTGGCACTGTTGTAACACTATGGTGGCACTGTTGTAACACTATGGTGGCACTGTTGTAACACTATGGTGGCACTGTTGTAACACTATGGTGGCACTGTTGTAACACGATGTAACACTATGGTAAGACTGTGGTAAGACTGTGGTAGTACTGTGGTAACACTGTGGTAACACCGTGGTAAGATGATGGTAGCACTGTGGTAAGACTGTGCTAACTTTGTGGTAACACTATGGTACCACAGTGTGAGCTGTACAACTCCTGACCTGAGTTGTATCAGATAAGCGGTTCAAATGGATACAATTGTAAAACAATTGTGAACCGTGCAGACTGACCAGAATTAGATACAATACAGTACAATATAATACAATACAACTCAGTGACTATAAAGGGTAAAGGGCTGGTTGTTTTGGGAGAGGTGACCTCACCGAAGGCGGCACAGCGGCAGGGGTCATGCTTGTCCAGATAGTGTTCTAATGTGTCCCATCCCCCACCCACACGCACCATCACATGAGTACGTAGGACCTGAGGAGAGAGAGAAAGGAGACAAGGTTACAACCCTGACAAAAATGGCATCAATTCACAAATTCACTCTCAAAATGAAGACTAGTGGGAGACTATATACTGTGAAGCTTAGCACACACGTACAAAACCAAACCCTGCGTACACACACAACCGCTCACGCACACACACTGTTTAAAAAAACTAAAGTGATGTTTAAACCCAGTGACACGGTGCGATACCACACAAACTACAGATCAAGTCAATAGATATATAAATCTGACAAGTGGAGCAGAATGCTGAGTGCTTGGCCTGGAGTCCCTCCCCCTTCCCCCAAAATGACGTAACACTTCCATCAGATGCACCCCTGCCATTGCCTCCGCCTCCTCCCACATGACCCCCCAGCTGCTGCCATTATGAGCACTTTTCATCGCCATGCCAACACACAATTAAAAGAGAGGGGAGAAGAATAAACACGCACACTGCTATGAAAGACACTCCTTTTCTCTCCCTCTCAGCTGGCGTAACCATGCTTTTAGAGGGGGGGGGGTGAATTAGCATGGTAACAACTCATCCTGCCCCTCCTCTCCTACAATTTCAGCTAGAAGAGAGGAGAGGGGGTTGAGCGAGAAGAGAGGGGGAAAGGAGAAGAGAGGAGAGGGGGTTGTTCATTGAGGCAAACAGAGTATGAACCCCAGACAGAGTCTTTCTCTCTCTGTCGATCTCTTTCCCCTGCAGGCAGATGCATTCCTCACAGCAGGGAGAGAGAGGCTGTATATTTAGCTTGATGTGAAAGTCCTGTGGATGCAGGCAGCCTCACCAGTCTGCCTCCTCTCTGGGTTGTGTAGTCACTGCTGCCAGCCACATGTTTCATTCAGGGGCTGGGCCCGTGTCTCTGTGGCCAGGCCAGGCAGGACCATGAGGGTGCTCTGGGTTAGCTGGATATTGCGGGGAGCCATACTGCACTAAATCACGTGGCCATGCAAGGCCTCCCACACTGACTCAGGACATCTACCACCTGTCCTTTGCTGCTCTTCAACATGCCCACCACACCGCCAACACAACACACTGCCTGTCTGAAAAACAGCTGTCCTCTGCCTTCCTTCTTCTTTTCTAGCTCTAGTCCTTTACTGCTGCCACTCTACGCCTGAAACTTTTGGTCTTGTTCCCAGCAGAGAGGCTATGTGATGGTAAATTGTTGGCCTATTGTCTATTGTCTGGTCCACTAGTGGAGTCCCACTATGCCTGACCCAGCCTCTGTGCTGTGAGTACCATGATAAGGATTAGTTGATTCCCTGGAACCAGTGATGCTCCAGCCCTCTGCCTCAGCAGCCACTCCATCAGTGATGGGGTATCCCACATTCCACAACTCCATAGTGCCTACCCCTGTTTCTATGTCAACGACGAACAGAGACTCCTTGTAATCACGATGGGGGTGGAGTAAACCAATTCCCTCCCAAATCAGGCTTGAAGTTTTAAGCTCATGGCCAGCTGACACTGTACTACAACCCCAAGTACCCTTCCCTTGAACATGGGCGACCTCCCAGAGTCCGCCCCAGTCACTCTCCTCCATTTATTTATCCCCCTTTTTCCCCTCACTTCCTCCTTCTCTCCTGCACCTCATCCTCTAGCCTGCACTCTTAGTCAGGCTTTGGCAGCTGAATGAGGCCTGTTGGCTTTGATGGTGGCAGCCAGCAGGCTAGCTTCCTCCCTGGAGATAAATATGGAAGCGTGTTGGCTGGGCTGCACTAGTGGCTGCTGGGGGATATGTATAATCACTGTCCTCCTCAGTGAGTGGAGGAGAATGCGGAGACAGTGCGGGGGAGGGGGGGGGGTAATCTGCCAGAGAAATGGCTCCTACATACAATCTCCAGACAGGCTTTACACTAAGATGTGTGACACGCTTCGAACACACTGCAACTACTACACTTGAGTTTAACACTTTACCTGCTTCAAAAGCCACTACACTTTAGTTTTAACACTTTATTTGCTTCCAACAAAGCCACAGCACTAAAGTTAACAATTCTACATTATCTGCTTCCAAAACAGCCACTACACTATAACATACTACATAAGTAAGACCCTACTAAAACTGGCACTCCACTACATACCATACAGTCAAACACTCAGTCAGTCATCCAATCTTTAAGAAACTTTTAACAGAAACATCTCACTGAGGTGTAAAAGCATACCACAGATCCGAACATACACACTGTGCTTTTAACGGACCTACATGACTAGCCATTTTAAACTCGGGGAAAGTTTGAGCTGCTCAAAAGGAGAGTGGAAATATTGAGGCAGACATCCTGGAAATGGATACGATTCGGACTGGCATCCGTTGAGTCCATTAATTGGGCGGAGGTACATGGGAAGTAAGAAACAGAATCGATCTATCTGGCACGGAGCCTTCCTGCAGGCAGAGGCCCGGAGGGCAAGATAAAGTTTCAGTGGCGACACCAGGCAGAGCCCAGACTGAGGCACACAGCCTAGCAGAAGCAAGCAGCAGAGCAGGACAGATAAGGGCCCATACAGGAAATGACCCAAAACTCTATTTGTGTCACGCTGGGTCAGCGTGTATGGGAGTTGGGAGGTTTGGGCCAGCCAGTAGGGAGGTACCAAGAGGCAGAGCAGTGGACTTGGAATAGGTCAGATCAGTTCAAATTATAAACAATATGCAGCCTGGACTGGGGAGAGTGAGATCACTGTACATACTGTAGTTCAGGGGACATTTATTATATCTACAGAATAGTTGGTTTGTTTGACCCTGTTCTGGTTTTCCTTGCAGCAACAAATGTAGCTAAATATACACACTGCATGCCTCCATTGTAATACTGTGTAAGCAGTCATCACAACAGCAGCATATGAACATTTGACAATCTAATTTCTCCTGGGCATAATATTTGCATTTATCCAAAATATTAACTGTAGCCTACTATTAAACTGCAATGCAATCTAAGTGATATTAGAGTAATCCAAAGTCACGTCCATGAGCTGTGAAAAAGACAAAAGAACCTATCTATGGACTCTTGGACTGTGTAATGGTGCAATGGTTAACCTGTTTGGTTAACCTGGTTACTAATGCATCCACAGGTTTAAGACATACTCACACACGCACACAGACACACACACTACACTCAAGGCTGATTGTTGACTATTCTTATGGTGTGGTTTAGTGGATGGGGTTGATGTTGATGGTCGGTTCATACCCGTATGAAGATCAGAGCGCTGGAGTCTCCCACTTTGTATTTCCCTTCAGACACCTTGGTCATGGGGAACTGGGCAGGGCAGGAGCAGCGGCCCAGGATCTCCCGCACCTACAGAGACATAACAGAACCCTGGTTACCACCCACAGCCTACGAAACATGACAATCGACATTCACAAATCTACAGAAAGGAACAACAGGCATAAACTGTTCATTCTCTGTTCAACCTACCGTCTTCTTCATTTCATTTCAACTCTTCCTATGACATCATGCTTACTCATATCCATGACAAAATCCCCTCTGGTCCTGAGTTCTCTGTGTTTGTGTGTGTGTGTGTGTGTGTGTGTGTGTGTGTGTGTGTGTGTGTGTGTGTGTGTGTGTGTGTGTCAACAGCACAGTGATTATATTACATTAGGGTGAGACATGGCTAGCCCTGGCTGTCTGTGTGTGTCTTAGCTTCAAGCAGAGCAGAGGTCCCTCTGAGTACCTGTGTAATGGAGGGCCCATCTCTCCCTGCCTCACCAAATATTGCCTCATCTGCCTGGAACGCTTAGTCCAGCTCATTGCTGCAGTGCAAAAAAGTCATAAAAGGCACACAAATAAACATCACAGCACGCACACGCACAAACACACACACTGCTGTGAAGACCTCCGGACTGCAGCAATAAGGTGAGGCCCTAACTAAAGCCAGAGAGATGACATTCATTTGAGTCTGTGGTTTCAGATGCGTTTTGGGTTGAGAGAGAGACACTCTCCGGTCCTGTACTGTGCGGTTGGGGGTGCTAGCACATTGGAGTCAGACAGAACTCTAGGGTGGGGCGAGAGAGGCCTGTGTTGTGTGGGCTCTCTCTCTCTCTCGCCTGGGATTGGTCAACTTTGATGATATTCTTGGCAGCTCTCTCAGACAAAGGCGTGTGCACACTTGTCGACCAAGAGAAAGAGAGAAACAACATCACAGAAAACAAAAATAGGCGAGCTGAGCAAGGACAAAGAAACAGGGACTCCTGTACTACATATGTACTGTATATTCAGCAGCAAATCAATTAAATCAAATGTTATTCATCACATGCTTCATAAACAACAGGTGTAGACTACTTAAGGGCCCAACAATGCAGAGAAAGCACATGTACAGTACAAACACAAACACAGTGAAACAACGGAAAGGCTCTCAGTCGTCTCCCAAGGAATGAATCACATTAAGAACATAAATCAGATGAAGAGAGATTGAATTAGATAATAAAATAGATTAAATGTGAGACTGTCAGGTATCGATTGAAGACATTTACCATCCATGTACAGTATATATTTAGCTGGAGGTTGTATCAATGTTGCAGGCAATGTTCCCTCTAGACTGTGTGCATGCGTGGGTGTGCAGTAGCCCAGAGACTGCTGCGCAGCTCCCCAGGATTGCCACACAGAGCACAGAAGAAATATCAGCCCATGGAAAGAAGCAAGAGATTGAACTGTGGTCATAGCTAGGCTCACCCAAAATCATTTTGTGGGTGCTGTACAGCTCCCACCAGACTGTTGGAGCTCTCTACCTTTTCTGTGTATTGTGGTAGCTGTTCTATACAGTCTCCGGTTACTATTATATTAGTTCATTTGATGAATCCATAATTAGCATAAGAAATATCCTATATTTATTTGTTTTATACATTTTCTTCACATTCTGAGCTGAGACAACATCGCATCACCATGATGCTGGGCATGCATGGCTTCTCCTCTTGTGAAGCTGAACTACAAGTCATGGTCATGACCTGTGCCCCCACTGCCTAGGTGTTGGCCACCTGCGTGAGGCCCTTTCTGACCCCTGCATTAACTGCGCCATCCTGCCTGTGAAGGTGAGGGAAGCGCGACTAGCCAGAGTTGAGGACCTGGTTTTCAAATATAATTTACCAGCGTCAGACGTTGTTGCCAGGACCCACCCAGGTCCACTGAAAGAGTGAAAACCCACAAAGCCGATGGCGCCCCACTGGTAAAAACATAAGAGCTTCACTCAATTCCTTATCCTCTGAGATAGAGCAGCTAATAACGCTTTTGTGTTCCTTCATGCCCTGAATCGAGGCCCTCTAGCACTTCCTTCATACATGGGGGACGCAACAGAGGACTCAGATAGCTGTGATGATGACCTGCTACTCACTCAGGCAGCCAACCGGCTACCCACTCAGGCAGCCAACCGGCACTTTAGTGACCAGGATGATGACACACCCAACATGAAGGAGGTCTGAACACTGAAGATGGGTCAGAGGAGTAATTCCGAGGCTCTGATCACAAAGAGTCAGAAGAAAGCTCTGCCTCACTACGTGCTTTCCTACATGCGGCCTTTGCTAGGCTAGAGCTTGATGACCCTCAAGCCACAGCCCCTGCAGCTAACCCGTTCTTTAAGAAGGCTCCGGCACCTAACCCGTTCTTTAAGGCGGCCCCTGCAGCTAACCCGTTCTTTAAGAAGTCTCCGGCAGCTAACCCGTTCTTTAAGAAGGCTCCGGCACCTAACCCGTTCTTTAAGAAGGCTCCGGCACCTAACCCGTTCTTTAAGAAGGCTCCGGCAGCTAACCCGTTCTTTAAGAAGGCTCCGGCAGCTAACCCGTTCTTTAAGAAGGCTCCGGCAGCTAACCCGTTCTTTAAGAAGGTCCCGGCAGCTAACCCGTTCTTTAAGAAGGCTCCGGCAGCTAACCCGTTCTTTAAGAAGGCTCCGGCAGCTAACCCGTTCTTTAAGAAGGCTCCGGCAGCTAACCCGTTCTTTAAGAAGGCTCCGGCACCTAACCCGTTCTTTAAGAAGGCTCCGGCAGCTAACCCGTTCTTTAAGAAGGCTCCGGCAGCTAACCCGTTCTTTAAGAAGGTCCCGGCAGCTAACCCGTTCTTTAAGAAGGCTCCGGCAGCTAACCCGTTCTTTAAGAAGGTCCCGGCAGCTAACCCGTTCTTTAAGGCGGCCCCTGCAGCTAACCCGTTCTTTAAGAAGGCCACAGCAGCTAACCCGTTCTTTAAGAAGTCTCCGGCAGCTAACCCATTCTTTAAGAAGGCCACAGCAGCTAACCCGTTCTTTAAGAAGGCCACAGCAGCTAACCCGTTCTTTAAGAAGGCCACAGCAGCTAACCCGTTCTTTAAGAAGGCTCCGGCAGCTAACCCGTTCTTTAAGAAGGCTCCGGCAGCTAACCCGTTCTTTAAGAAGGCTCCGGCAGCTAACCCGTTCTTTAAGGCGGCCCCTGCAGCTAACCCGTTCTTTAAGAAGGCTCCGGCAGCTAACCCGTTCTTTAAGAAGGCTCCGGCAGCTAACCCGTTCTTTAAGGCGGCCCCTGCAACTAACCCGTTCTTTAAGAAGGCTCCGGCAGCTAACGCGTTCTTTAAGAAGGTCCCGGCAGCTAACCCGTTCTTTAAGGCGGCCCCTGCAGCTAACCCGTTCTTTAAGAAGGTCCCGGCAGCTAACCCGTTCTTTAAGAAGGCTCCGGCAGCTAACCCGTTCTTTAAGGTGGCCCCTGCAGCTAACCTGTTCTTTAAGAAGGCTCCGGCAGCTAACCCGTTCTTTAAGAAGGCTCCGGCAGCTAACCCGTTCTTTAAGGCGGCCCCTGCAGCTAACCCGTTCTTTAAGAAGGCCACAGCAGCTAACCCGTTCTTTAAGAAGGCTCCGGCAGCTAACCCATTCTTTAAGAAGGCTCCGGCAGCTAACCCGTTCTTTAAGAAGGCTCCGGCAGCTAACCCGTTCTTTAAGGCGGCCCCTGCAGCTAACCCGTTCTTTAACCTCTTGGAACTCCCCATCCCGGATCCGGGATCGTGACTAAAGCCTCAGGCTCATTAGCATAACGCAACGTTAACGATTTCTGAAAATCGCAAATAAAATGAAAATAACGTGTCTGCTCTCAAGCTTAGCCTTTTCTTAACAACACTGTCATCTCAGATTTTCAAAATATGCTTTTGAACCATAGAAATTGACTAATTTGTGTAAGAGTATGCAAAGCTAGCATAGCATTTTGAGTAGCATTTAGCACGCAACATTTTCACAAAAACCAGATAACCAAATAAATAAAATCATTTACCTTTGAAGAGCTTCTGATGTTTTCAATGAGGAGACTCTCAGTTACATACCAAATGCGCAGTTTTTCCTGAAAGCGTCTGTGTGTAGGAGAAATTGTTCCGTTTTCTACATTGCGTCTGGCTAACCCGTTCTTTAAAACGAAACGTTCTTTAAAATTCAGTCACCTACAACGTAAAACTTTTTCCGGATTAACTACATAATATCGACTGAAACATGGCAAACGTTGTTTGGAATCAATCCTCAAGGTGTTTTTTCACATATCTCTTCATTGATATGCAGTTCGTGGAAGCTTGCTTTCCTCTCTGTATCCCATGGAAAAATACTGGCAGCTGTCTTTTGCGCACCAATTTCGGCGCAGGACACCGGGCAAACACCTGGTAAATGTGGTCTCTTATGGTCAATCTTCCAATGATCTGCCTACAAATACGTCACAATGCTGCAGACACCTTGGGGAAACGACAGAAAGGGCAGGCTCATTCCTCTCGCATTCACAGCCATATAAGGAGACAATGGAAAACAGAGCCTCAAAAATCCTGCTCATTTCCTGGATGCCGTCTCATCTTGGTTTTGCCTGAAGCTCACGTTCTAGGGCACGCACAGAAATATCTTGGTAGTTCTGGACACGTCAGAGTGTTTTCTTTCGAAAGCTATCAATTATATGCATAGTCGAGCATCTTTTTGTGACAAAATATCTTGTTTAAAACGGGAACGTTTTTCATCCAAAAATGAAATAGCGCCCCCAGAGCATCAACAGGTTAAGAAGGCTCCGGCAGCTAACCCGTTCTTTAAGGCGGCCCTGCAGCTAACCCGTTCTTTAAGAAGGTCCCTGCAGCTAACCCGTTCTTTAAGAAGGCCACAGCAGCTAACCCGTTCTTTAAGAAGTCTCCGGCAGCTAACCCGTTCTTTAAGAAGGCCACAGCAGCTAACCCGTTCTTTAAGAAGTCTCCGGCAGCTAACCCGTTCTTTAAGAAGTCTCCGGCAGCTAACCCGTTCTTTAAGAAGTCTCCGGCAGCTAACCCGTTCTTTAAGAAGGCTCCGGCAGCTAACCCGTTCTTTAAGAAGGTCCCAGCAGCTAACCCATTCTTTAAGAAGGTCCCTGCAGCTAACCCGTTCTTTAAGAAGGCTCCGGCAGCTAACCCGTTCTTTAAGGCGGCCCCTGCAGCTAACCCGTTCTTTAAGAAGGCTCCGGCAGCTAACCCGTTCTTTAAGGCGGCCCTGCAGCTAACCCGTTCTTTAAGAAGGTCCCAGCAGTTAACCCGTTCTTTAAGAAGGCTCCGGCAGCTAACCCGTTCTTTAAGAAGGCTCCGGCAGCTAACCCGTTCTTTAAGGCGGCCCCTGCAGCTAACCCGTTCTTTAAGAAGGTCCCAGCAGCTAACCCGTTCTTTAAGAAGTCTCCGGCAGCTAACCCGTTCTTTAAGAAGTCTCCGGCAGCTAACCCGTTCTTTATGGCGGCCCCAGCAGCTAAGCCGTTGCTTAAGGCGGCCCCTGCTGCTAACCCGTTCTTTAAGGTGGCCTCGGCAGCTAGCCCGTTTTTAAGGTGGCCCCTGCAGCTTACCCGTACTTTGAGAAGGCCCCTGCTGCTAACCCGTTCTTTAAGAAGCCCCCTGCACCTAACCCGTTTCTTTAAGAAGGCCCCGGCAGCTACACTGTTCAGCGTACCGGATTTTCTTACAGAGCTTCAGAGATGCTGGGCCGACCCGCAGGCTCTCGCCCACCATGGCAAGGACAATGGGACGATATCTGCCATGCGCGAAGCAAAACAATACGGGCTGAACAATATGCCTAAGGTAGATGAATTCATAGCAGAGCCGATGCTCTCCCCAGATGAAGCCCTGAAGGATGATGCCCACTGCCCCAGACCTCAGATGTGCTACTGTCACGGGCCTACGACACAGCAGCCGGCATAGGGAACTCTCTCTCAGGTGCTCATGCTAACACAGAACAGGATGCTCCAGCCGGACCACTCAGACCTGGACATCTGCAACCTGACTGACTCATTACCAGAGAGCTAGGCAGACTGATGTCCACCCTTGTTATGACTCGTCGCAAGGTCTGGCTCGCCAAACCCTAATGTCTGATGACTCCAGACGGACGCTGAGAAAGCTCCCAGTGGTCCCTGGACTGCTCTTCGCCCACCTGGCTGAGCGGGCTCATCAAACGTAGAAAACAGCTGAGTCAGGCTACACCGCTGTGGAACCCAAAGCCCAGAAAACAGGCATCAAAGAGTCATGGAAGAGGGAGGTCTAACACGCGTGAACCTCGCCGCTCTCACTCGGCCCTGCCCTACACAAGCCAGAGCCCCATCAACCAGGATAATGAATGCTGGTCGCTGGAAGCTGTTACCCGAATGGTGCTCTACCAGGGCAGAGGAACCGGTGTCCTACTTTGTACCTGTTATACTGAGCATCCTTCAGAAACTATTGGACTCTGGTCGCTCTGCCTCTACCTTGAAGGTGTATGCCTCAGCCATATTGGCTAACCATTTATGTATCGTTGGAAAATCGTCAGCGGCCCACTACCTCATCTGCCAGTTCTTACAAGGTGTCCGCCGGCTGCATTCCCCTAGGGCCGTCTGCACGGCATCCTGCCACTAGTATTGGAGGCTTTGACAAAACCTCCTTTCGAGCATATGGAGGAGCCAGACATAAAATGGTTCTCTCTGAAAACGGCTTTCCTCTTAGCTACAAAACGTGTGAGTGAGATCCACGTGCTCTCTATGAGCCCTGTCTGACTACAAAGGAAGGCAGACAACCTAGACGAGACTTTATGGCCCAATCCAGCCTTTTTGCCTAAGATTTCATCATACCTTCACATCAATCAAGCCATCGAACTGGCGGCCTACTGTCCCCCTCTTTTCCAGAATACGGAGCGAGAAAATCTCCTGTGTCCAGTCCATGCCCTCAAACGCTATATGCAAACCTCGGAAGTTGACACAGAAACAGATGGTCTTCGGTGGGAAGTCAAAAGGCCTTGCATTGTCCAAGCAGAGGCTTTCACACTAGGTTGTAGATATCATCACTCAGACCTACAAGGGTGTATGGCTCCCTGTCCCAGAAGGTGTGATATGTCAGTCGACCAGAAGTGTCGCCACATCCTGGGCTACGCTGAGTGACATCCCCCTGAACAAGATATGCTCAGCTGCTACCTGGTCATGGCCCCGCACGTTCTCAAGATTTTACAAGGTCAACGTCGCATCCTGACACACCATGGGCTCTGCCATTTTTCCAGTGGCACTGTTGCATTAATCAGAGGTTAGTAGTGCTATTCCTCGTGACCTTGTTGGTATGAGTCATCCATACTTTCAACCGTACTGACGGTCTGAAAGGTATGAAGTAGAATGGAAGTAACGACTGTAACTATGGTTCTACGAATACCTGGATGGGTGCCAGTACTTTCCTGTCACTCTGAGTTTTCTGGGCGATAAGATTCTCAGAGACAGTGGGTGGTCTAACGTACGATTTAATATGAACCGCAGGGGCACGTTCTCACACTCTGTCACATCACTGGCATGACTTTGTTGCTGTTATTACTCGACCTGCGCGGAGCACAGGTATTCGGAACTTCAGACGCACAACAGCTGCATGTAACCACGTCTGAACATTTTGTTCATATATTTTGCTAGTTAGTGAGTTATTAGCCTAGTTATAGATAATTTGTAGTTGGCCTTTGATTCCTACAAGAGCACAAAATGTTTACATTTCTAAATACCTTTGAAAAGCTAGTCAGGTAAAGAGCTTTTTTTTGTCTTAAAAAGGGCAGTGATGTATTTTGAGACAGGCTTGAATAAGTTAACTAGCCAATAGGCAGAGGGTAGCATAATTTGTCTGATTCTCTGTAATAATGGTATAGGAATAATAATGCATTTTATTTTGTAAAGTGGTGTCTTGCATCAAACAACACAAGGACATTTTCAGTCACTTTCAGTCTTGTGGATAAAGTGGATAAACAGTTATGTCAAGCCCTGCATGTTTTTTTCAAAAGTCTCATGGAATGTAGGCCTACATTGAACACCACACATTAGTTGCTTCTGTAGGCTGAATGATAGAACAGCTATTTCCATGTTAAAATGTTATGGGATGCATTTTCTCCATTGCTTTTGATGGTAGGCCACTCTGGTAGGTCTACATTATGATCAAATAGCCACAGCAGCCTACTTGGCCACTGTTAAAACTGTAACTGTTGACAGTAAACGCATGCTGGAAGTTACACAGAATTTTCACAATGTTCAAATTTGCGTTCAGCAGACCTGAAATTTGCTCTGTGCCAAAAACCATTAGAGGGAACATTGGTTGCAGGTTATAACTGGCCATCGGTGGGGCTGTGCTCAGTGCTGAATGGCTCATTTTCCAGATTATTGTTTATTCAGGAGATTAGGGAGATTTTTTTTCTTCCTAAAAAAGCTATCTTTATTCCACATACTAATTAAAGTGATGGTGGAATCAGTGCTAAGTCTACACATCTCACCTGCCTCCAAAAGAATACATGCTAAATCATTATCATTAGTCTCCCACAGTCTTCCCGCTCTCTCTACTGTCGTCTCTTTCCTGTTTTCGTTCTCCCACTCTCCTTCTCCATTTGCCAGTCTATCAGTCCCTCTTCATCTCATTCGTCCTCAGTCTCTTCCCGAGTCTCTTTCTTTCTCAAAGTTGTTTTTCACTAGGTAGACAAGCCCTCTTTGGAAAACCCCCATCCAGTGAGTTAATAAAAATATCAACCTGGTTACAGACACACACAGCCTTACAGTTAGTTTTCTTTTTTCTTTATTTTGTACAGCCTTAGTACAGCCTTTCAACTGTCTCTCCTTGCTGCCCCAGACAACACCTCCCATAACCCCTTTGGGCTTGTTTGCCTCCAGAGAAGGAGAAGAGGTTAGTGAGTTGAGAGTTGTAAATATACAGAGAACATAACAACCTTGTTAGAAAAAGATCATTCAAAGACACATGGTCTAAGACATTCCTCACTGTACTTGTAACCCAATCAATGACACCATTGAGCTTTTTTGGTTAAATATTAGTTAACATAATTTTATATACATTTCTGTGATAGCTGTGTTTTAGCAAAATCAAAAACAAACCTTGTACAACACAACAAGCTCAAAGATTCACTAAAACACACACACTGTGCACACACATACGTGTAAGGTATTGAACCGTGCTAGGGGCCACAAGGTCACACAGGAAGCATGTGGAAATGGAACTGGAGTGATGTGTGAGAGCTAGTGGATGAATTATGGAGATGAATTATGGAAAGAGAGAGAGAGAAAAAGAGAGAGAAAAAAAGAGAGAGAGAAAGGGAGAAACCCAATGCCCTACATCTGCAGCAAGAATCAGACAGCCCCACAGAACACCCCTATACTTTGAAGGAATTCTGTAATCATCTCAAGCTGGAGAATGTTCATGCATATGGAGGAATGTTACGTAAACACCATCTGCTTTGTTCAGTCATGAACAACTAGAGAAAGTGTTGTGAAATGAATTAGTGTTCCCTGGTTTGCCTTCGAACAGGGAGTTTTTGCAGGATATATTTCCCTCCTTTGATAATTGAGTCCACACACCATATCTGTGGTTTCTGATACTCCACCTCCAACAGAGATCGAGGTAATCGACTCTTTATTGCCTTCCTTCCTGTCCTACATAGGGACGGAGGAAAGCACAAGGTAGGCCATGGAGGAGATAAGGTGAGGGGTGAGGCTCGTCCAACCCCCGGAGACACACCATAGACATATGTAATTGGGAAACAGAGGAAATGGGAGTGGGGGTGAGAGAGTGATTTGTGTATGTCAAAGTTCACTCTTCAGGTAATATTTTCAACAGTTTGGAATGTAGCAGTTATTGGCATGTGAAAGGAAATTTGACAGGTAATGACTGTCTAGCTGAGTTTTGAAATAAGAGTAATTGATTGGTCCTTTAGCCACAAAGCTTTGCAGTAGTTTGGTACATTGTGATTGACCACAGACGTGCTAATCTGCTTTTGCTTGTTTTTATGTTCAATAAAGGGATGACTGTGATGACTGTGTCCCAGCCTCAACAACAATCCAACTGAGTGATGTAACACCTTACACCAAGGGATTTTACATTTCAGACATTTTCAGGGTTTGATTTCTGGCCCAGAAAGATCAAATCCTTGTGGAAATGGGAGAGAGTGAATAGATTATCTACCATAATGAGCAGCTCTCTAATAAATGACATAAAAAAGAAGAACAGGAGGGACATCGAGTTAATCTGCTTCCTGCTGGGGGTCTCTAGAAATGACTGGACGCTTCCCAACCCAAACCATACAATCAGATGAGTAATGGAATCTTCTTCGAGTTGAATCTAGGCCACAGGGGGTTCTTGGCAGGGAGGAGCATATTTGGAATTTCAGGGAGGATTACTCTTTTAGCCTCTCACGTAACTCTGGACTAAAAACACTGGACACAGAAACCATATCTTCTTATGCAATCCCCTTTTCTCAAAAGACAAACAGTTGTGGGTGCAATCAAGGTACATTTAATTGGCCTTCTCAGCCAGCCATTTTTCTCCAATTGAGCCTAATTTATGCTGGACAGGTTAAGAAAAAATGTGTTCATCTCAATAGAAAGGAATAACCAAATGTTTGTGTTTACCGTGACGAAAGTGTGGTGTTGAACCAATACCCTGAGGAAAGCAGCATTGTTGGAGTGATCATGTATACCAAAAGGCTCCTCAACAGCTTCTACCCTCAAGCCATAAGCCTGCTGAACAATTCATCAAATCCCCACTGGACAATTGACATTGATCCCCTCCCTTTTGTAAAGTGCTGCTACTCGCTGTTTGTTTGTTACCTATGCATACTCACTTCGCCCCACCTACATGTGCAGATTACCTCAACTAGCCTTTACCCCTGCACACTGACTCGGTACCGATACCCAATGCATATAGCCTCGATATTGTTATTCTAATTGTGTTACTTTTTATTTAGTCTACTTGGTAAATATTTTATTCTTCTTGAACTGCACTGTTGGTTAAGGGCTTTTAAGTAAGCATTTCACGGTAAAGTCTACACTTGTTGTACTCGGTGCATGTGACAAATAAAGTTTGATTTGATGTGGGTACTTGTAAGAACACTATTCCCTACTGTATGCTACACCAACAGACTAGACCAGCTGAGGATGGTGAGAACAGGGACTAAAAATGTCAACTAAAACCAAGAACATTTAGTTTGGGACTATGGAAAGAATGGCAATACTGTTACTTAGAAATGAAGTGTACAATTATAATTGGTTCTTGGTTGATGCTGCAACCTTTATAAAAACGATCAGTCACAACAATAAACAGCTTTGTATTTTAGTAAGGTGAATTGTATTAGTAACGTTGCTTAAAGGGGACGGCCTACCTACAATTTCAAGATAGGTTTCCCGAAAATAACTACATGCCAGCCCTTCTGCTTAGCGCTGTGTGACAAAATAAAAAACAAGTGTCTGGGGGAGGGGTTGAAACCAGCCGTGACAACAACACTGCACTGCCTCCATCTTAACACATCACATTGCCATGCAGAGGACACAGTGACAGGCCTAGTATTACTGTATGTAACTGGACTCTTTACAATTCAAACAGAAAAAATGTTTATTCCTTGTTTATTCCTTGTGCAGAAATAGGAATGTGTATCTGAATTTAGGAGAAACTAACAATTTCAGAAACAGGGTTGGAGTAATTTCCAGTTCAAAATCAAATAAAGGAGGGATGCTTGAACTGGTTAGTTGTTCTGGTCACCATTGAGGAGCCAGACCACTCTAATCTCAGTCCATAGCTCACTATGGAACAGTGCTTCACTATTTTATCATCAGACTAGACTGTTGTCTGTTGTCAGCCAATGTTATACGAGTGACTGGCAATAGACAGTGATTCGTGATTCTGCCAGTCTACACCTGAGACTCCAGGCAAGGCTCAGCTGGGGGAGGTGCATCAAAACAAGACTACTCACCCAAACAAAAACACACATGAATGTTAAGCACATGCACAAGTACACAGTTTCAACTGTAAATGTAGCTCGACACTACAATATTGACATATAACCAACACCAATCTGTGAAGTCAGCCCTTTGGTCCCTTGTCCTGTCACATGATGGAGAGCAGAAGAGACAGTATTAGAGTCAGCTGAACTAATAAATCACCATAAAATGACAAAACACTTCGGGCCCAGTCAGTCTGCACACTGATCTCATGTAGAATACTATCCCAAGAAGTGTGTGTGTGTGTGACGCTGCAAACAGAAACAGAGACATGCTCTCCCAGCAAAGCCCATGAGCCTGACACACTGAAAGCCATGATGACCTACTTTTCCTCTCTTTCTCACCCTCCCTCTATCTTTCCCTGCGTGTAAAATTCATTAGTCGGGTGTAGCAGAGTGTACAGTAAAGACACTCCAGGCATACTATCTGTTGTTGTGTTTCTCCTTGTTTTCTGAATGCATGAACTGTACCATAAGTGGTCATACAGCAGCCCCCTCCCCCCCAGTGCCTGCTCCTCTTCCTGTGTCTACTCCCAGACCATCAGGGCCCATCAGACCATCTCAGTGTGAGATGACCGCCTTAGATTACAGCGTTGGCATCACTGGCAGTCTCTTCCCTTCTCCTCTCTCCTGCCACCAACAAATCATACTTTCTTTGTTGCCTTATCGTCTCCAAGGGAAGAAGTTGGGGGATGGGGGCTGTGGGGGGTAGTTGTGCGTTTATGAAATAAACCAGAGGCCGAGTATTTAAGCCTGAGGGTGAGGAATAGACACAAACAATTTTGCGGAAACAACAAGAGAGAGAGAGAGAGAGAGAGAGAGAGAGAGGGAGAGAGAGATGGAGAAAGAATCAAAAAGGCATCCTTTTCGGAAGCAGGCAGAGCTCCCAGCATCTGCCATTATTGTCCTTGAGGGTGCATGCTGGCCAGCAAAATGTATGTGTCGGTATGTGTGTGTAAAACCTGAATGTAGTAAGTGAATGTGCTCCCCTAAGGTGTCAGGGCACTAAACTACTTCCATATATACTCTCAGATTGTTTTTTTACTGGTACCGGGCTACCTTCAGATGAGCCTTGTGGTTTTCCAAAAACGACATGTAGCCTACTATCGATGGTGGCTCATATTAGTGTTAGTTGGCAGATCGGCTGTACTGACTTCAGTCTCGTGACGCTTATGGGGGTCAAAGAGCAAAACACCATCATGTTGGTGATGTTTCCATAGAGGGGTCATATTAGTTTGTAAGCTAAACCGTTGGGAACCTACCAACGTTTTCAGGATGTCTCCTGGTCTGACAAACATCGATATAGCTCTGCCACTTTCCAACGCAGATGCGGAAGGCTGATATCAGCGCATGTGGTGGATTGAGATGCAGCCCATGCAAAAAACATTTCAGGCTTCAAACATAAAGATATAAAACTGTATTTTTTTGTGAAGAATTAACAACAAGTGGGACACAATCATGAAGTGGAGCGACATTTATTGGATATTTCAAACTTTTTTAACAAATCAAAAACTGAAAAATTGGGCGTGCAAAATTATTCAGCCCCTTTACTTTCAGTGCAGCAAACTCTCTCCAGAAGTTCAGTGAGGATCTCTGAATTATCCAATGTTGACCTAAATGACTAATGATGATAAATACAATCCACCTGTGTGTTATCAAGTCTCTGTATAAATGCACCTGCACTGTGATAGTCTCAGAGGTCCGTTAAAAGCGCAGAGAGCATCATGAAGAACAAGGAACACACCAGGCAGGTCCGAGATACTGTTGTGAAGAAGTTTAAAGCCGGATTTGGATACAAAAAGATTTCCCAAGCTTTAAACATCCCAAGGAGCACTGTGCAAGCGATAATATTGAAATGGAAGGAGTATCAGACCACTGCAAATCTACCAAGACCTGGCCGTCCCTCTAAACTTTCAGCTCATACAAGGAGAAGACTGATCAGAGATGCAGCCAAGAGGCCCATGATCACTCTGGATGAACTGCAAAGATCTACAGCTGAGGTGGGAGACTCTGTCCATAGGACAACAATCAGTCGTATATTGCACAAATCTGGCCTTTATGGAAGAGTGGCAAGAAGAAAGCCATTTCTTAAAGATATCCATAAAAAGTGTAGTTTAAAGTTTGCCAAAAGCCACCTGGGAGACACACCAAACATGTGGAAGAAGGTGCTCTGGTCAGATGAAACCAAACCTGAACTTTTTGGCAACAATGCAAAACGTTATGTTTGGCGTAAAAGCAACACAGCTCATCACCCTGAACACACCATACCCACTGTCAAACATGGTGGTGGCAGCATCATGGTTTGGGCCTGCTTTTCTTCAGCAGGGACAGGGAAGATGGTTAAAATTGATGGGAAGATGGATGGAGCCAAATACAGGACCATTCTGGAGGAAAACCTGAAAGAGTCTGCAAAAGACCTGAGACTGGGACGGAGATTTGTCTTCCAACAAGACAATGATCCAAAACATAAAGCAAAATCTACAATGGAATGGTTCAAAAATAAACATATCCAGGTGTTAGAATGGCCAAGTCAAAGTCCAGACCTTAATCCAATCGAGAATCTGTGGAAAGAACTGAAAACTGCTGTTCACAAATGCTCTCCATCCAACCTCACTGAGCTTGAGCTGTTTTGCAAGGAGGAATGGGAAAAAGTTCAGTCTCTCGATGTGCAAAACTGATAGAGACATACCCCAAGCGACTTACAACTGTAATCGCAGCAAAAGGTGGCGCTACAAAGTATTAACTTAAGGGGGCTGAATAATTTTGCACGCCCAATTTTTCAGTTTTTGATTTGTTAAAAAGGTTTGAAATATCCAATAAATGTCGTTCCACTTCATGATTGTGTCCCACTTGTTGTTGATTCTTCACAAAGAAATACAGTTTTATATCTTTATGTTTGAAGCCTGAAATGTGGCAAAAAGGTCGCAAAGTTCAAGGGGGCCGAATACTTTCGCAAGGCACTGTAGATGTACAGGGGTGTAGAGCACTATAGGCTATGGCACTTCAGCAAAAAATGAATGAGTGAATGAATGAATGAACTACCCATCCCGGATCTGGGAGAATTGTCATCAACTACACTAATTAGCATAGAGCAATGGTCCAAAAATATTACTAGAAAATATTCATATTCATGAAATCACAAGTGAAATATAGTGAAACACAGCTTAGCCTTTTGTTAACCACCCTGTCATCTCAGATTTTGAAATTATGCTTTACAGCTGTCACGTTCTGACCTTTATTTCTGTTGTTTTTGTCATTATTTAGTATGGTCAGGGCGTGAGTTGGGGTGGGCAGTCTATGTTTGTTTTTCTCTAATTTGGGGATTTCTATGTTTCGGCCTAGTATGGTTCTCAATCAGAGGCAGGTGTCATTAGTTGTCTCTGATTGAGAATCATACTTAGGTAGCCTGGGTTTCACTGTTTGTTTGTGGGTGATTGTCTATGTTAGTTGCTTCTGTCAGCACAGTCCTTATGATAGCGTCACGGTCGTTATTTGTTTATTGTTTTTGTATTCAGTGTTCAGTACTTTCTTTAATTAAATATTCATCATGAACACATACCACGCCGCATTTTGGTCCTCCGATCCTTCTCGCCACTCCTCTTCAGATGAAGAGGAGGAAGACCGTGACAACAGCCTTAGCAAGACAAGCGTTTGTGTAAGTTTATCAACAGCCTAGCATAGCATTATGTCCAGCTAGCAGCAGGAAGCTTGGTCACGAAAATCAGAAAAGCAATCAAATGATTTGTTTACCTTTGATGAGCTTCGGTTGTTTTCACTCACGAGACTCCCAGCTAGACAGCAAATGTTCCTTTTGTTCCATAAAGATTATTTTTATACCCAAAATACCTCCATTTGTTGGTCACCTTATGTTGAGAAATCCACCGGAAATAGCTGTCACGACAACGGCGAAAAAAATTCAGAATTATATCCATAATATCGACAGAAACATGGCAAATGTTTTTTTTTTATAATCAATCCTCAAGGTGTTTTTCAAATATCTATTTGATAATATATCAACCGGAACAATTGGCTTTTCAGTAGGAGCGAGAGGAAAAATGACTACCTCTGTCTTTTAAGCAAGAATCACTCTGAGAGCCCTGAGCTGGCCACTTACACAATGTAGTCGTTTACGCTCATTCTTCAACATAAAGGCATGAAACTACGTCAAAAATGCTGTAGACACCTTAGGGAATACGTAGAAAAAGGAATCTGGTTGATATCCCTTTCATTGGCCAATAGGGGTGCATAGGAACTCAACAGTTTCAAAACATGAGTCACTTCCTGATTGGAATTTTCTTAGGCTTTCGCCTGCAATATCAGTTCTGTTATACTCAGACAATATTTTGACAGTTTTGGAAACTTTAGAGTGTTTTCTATCCTAAGCTGTCAATTATATGCATATTCTAGCATCTGGTCCTGAGAAATAGGCGGTTTACTTTGGGAACGTTATTTTTCCAAAAATAAAAATAGTGCCCCCTAGTTTCAAGAGGTGAACTTTCATTTATACAAATCTACATTTTCATTGCTTGCTAGTAAATAAATAAATAGGTATTTTAAAAAGTTTGGACTATTCATTAATTATTCAACAGCAGTCGACAGGGTTGTTATGGCTCTGAGGCTAATGTTGTGTCAAATGGACAATGCCCCAATCCTCTCCAACCTAACATGGTATAACTTGATACAGAATCTTTTCTTAATTTATAGACTAATCAACACTGATCAGGCCCTGTCCTGGTCGATATGCCACCCTAGGCAAGACAGCAAAAAAATGCCATCCTCCTATCCCTGCAAAGTAGAATGAATAGCCTAGGCTATACTGTCAGCCCACAATGCAATTTTATGAATGCCCATGTGGTAGCCTACCTTTTGAATAACAGGCTATTTACCGTGAATACCTTCCATTTGGTTACATTAATTTCTGTTAATGCATGTATTAAAGTGGATAAATAGTCTCTACCATCTGTTCAATTGGCGAATGTGCAATCACTGGAGAATTAACTGGATGAGCTCTGTTCAAGACTATCCAATCAACGTGATCTGAAAAACTGTAACATCCTGTTTCTCAGTCGTTACTTAAATATAACTCCGTTTTTACTATATATTCGGCAGGCAGGACAAAACCGCAGCGTCAGGGAAGCTCAGGGGAGGGGGTGTGTCTCTTTGTTAACAACAGTTGGTGCGTGATCACTAATATTAAGCAAATCTTGAGGTTCTGCTCGCCTGAGTTAGAATACCTCATGATTCTATACTCATTTACCAAGAGCGTTCATCTATATTTTTCGTAGCTGTCTGTTTACCACCAGAAACCGATATTGGCAGTAAAACCGCACTCAACGTGCTGTATAGGTCCATAAGCAAACAAGAAAATGCTCACCCAGAGGCAGCGCTCATAGTGGCCAGTGACTTAATGCAGGAAAACTGAAATCAGTTTAACCTCATTTCTACCAGCATGTCACCTGTGCAACAAGAGGTGAAAACTCGAGATCACCTTTACACAGAGATCAATACAAAGCTCTCCCTCACCCTCGACTTGGCAAATAACTCTTCCGGATTTTTGCTTATAAGAGTAAACTCAAACAGGAAGTACCAGTGAATCACTCAATATGGAAGTGGTCCGATTAAGCGGTTGCTAAGCTACAGGACTATTTCGCTAGAACAGACTGGAACATGTTCCGGGATTCAGCCCATGGCATTGAGGAGTTTACCACATCAGTAACAAGCTTCATTAATAAGTGCATTGACGACATTGACCATATATACATATCCCAACCAGAAGCCATGGAATACAGACAACATTCGCACTGAGCACTGAGGATAGAGCTGCAGCTTTCAAGGAGCGGGAAACTAATCCGGATGCTTATGAGAAATCCTGCTATACCCTCCGACAAACCCTCAAACAGGCAAAGCATCAATACAGGACCAAGATCAAATCCTACTACACTGGCTCTGACGCTTGTCGGATGTGGCAGGGCTCGCAAACTATCATGGATTGCAACGGGAAACCCAGCACTGAGCAGTCCAGTGACGCAAGCCTACCAGACGAGCTAAATACCACCAATACCCACTTCGAGCAACACTCAACCATGCATGAGAGCACCAGCTGGTCCAGATGATTGTATGATCACGCTCTCAGTAGCCGATGTGAGTAAGACCTTTAAACAGGTTAACATTCACAAGGCCGCAGGGCCAGATGGATTACCAGGACAGGACGTGCACTGTGAGCATGCGCTGACCAGCTGGCAAGTGTCTTCACTGACATTTTCAACCTGTTCACGCTGTTCATTGACTACTGCTCAGCGGTCATCGCCATAGTGCCCTCCAAGCTAATCACTAAACTAAGGACCTGGGATTAAAAACCTCCATATACAACTGGATCCTGGACTCATTGATGGGCCGTCCTCAGATACTATGGGCTAGCCAACAACAAATCCAACATGCTAACTCTCAACACAGGGGCCCCTCAGGGGTGCCTGCTTAGTCCCCTCCTGTACTCCCACCCACGATTGCGTGGATGTGCATGACTCCAACACCATCATTATGTTTGCAGACGACACGATAGTGTTAGGTCTGATCACCAATGAGACAGTCTACACTGAGGTCAAAGACCTGGCAGTGTGGTGCCAGGACAACAACCTCTCCCTCAATGTCAGCAAGACAAAGGAGCTGATAGGACTACAGGAAACGGAGGTCCGAGCACGCCTCCATCCATATCGACAGGGCTGTAGTGGAGCGATAGTCCATTTAGACAGGATACGTTGGCGTTCTTGGTCACAGGGACTATGGTGGTCTGTTTGGCAGGTCGAGAGCTTCAAGTTCCTCGGTGTCCACATCACTAAGGAATTATTATGGTCCACATGACTAAGGAATTATCATGGTCCACACACACACACACACGTCAACGCCTCTTCCACCTGAGAAGGCTGAAAAGGGGCGGCAGAGTAGCCTAGTGGTTAGAGTGTTGGACTCGTAACCGGAAGGTTGCAAGTTCAAACCCCCGAGCTGACAAGGTATAAATCTGTCATTCTGCCCCTGAACAGGCAGTTAACCCACTGTTCCTAGGCCGTCATTGAAAATAAGAATTTGTTCTTAACTGACTTGCCTAGTTAAATCAAGATGACGGTCAATCACCCTTGGTCTGGGGCTCCATGCAAGATCTCACCTCAAGGGGGCATAAATCATCATTAGGAAGGTGAGGGATCAGCCCAGAGATACACGGCAGGACCTGGTCACTGACCTGAAGAGAGCTGGGACCACAGTCTCAAAGGAAACCAATAGTAACACACTACGCTGTCACGGATTAAAATCCTGCAGCGCAAGCAAGGTCCCCCTGCTCAAGCCATCTGAAGTTTGCCAATTACCATCTGGATGATCCAGAGGAGGAATGTGGTCTGATGAGAGGAAGAAGAAGGATGAGTACAACCCCAAGAACACCAAGAACACCATCCCAACCGTGTCCTTTAGTAGTGGTTTCTTTGCAGAAATTCGACCATGAAGGCCTGATTCACGCAGTCTCTTCTGAACAGTTGATGTTGAGATGTGTCATTTACTTGAACACTGAGGTGCAATCTGAGGTGCAGTTAATTGCCGATTTCTAAAGCTAGTAACTCTAATTTGTATTTATTTATTTTATTTAACTAGGCAAGTCAGTTAAGAACAAATTCTTATTTACAATGACGGCCTACCTCCAGCCAAACCCGGGCCACGCTGGGCCAATTGTGCGCCGCCCTATGGGACTCCCAATCACGGCCAGATGTGACAGACTGGATTCAAACCAGGGACTGTAGTGACACCTCTTGCAAGGAGATGCAGTGCCTTAGACCGCTGCGCCACTCAATGAACTTATCCTCTGCAGCAGAGGTAACTCTGGGTCTTCCTTTCCAGTGGCGGCCCTATGAGAGCCAGTTTCATCACAGCACTTGATGGTTTTTGCGACTGCACTTGGAGAAACTTTAAAAGTTCTTACAATTTTCCGGATAGACTGACCTTCATGTCTTTAAAGTAATGATGGACTGTCGTTTCTCTTTGCTTATTTAAGCTGTTCTTGCCATTATATGGACTTGTTTTTTTACCAAATAGGGCTATCTTCTGTATTCTACCCATATATTGTCACAACACAACTGACTGGCTCAAACGCATTAAGAAGGAAAAAAATTCCACAAGGCACACCTGTTAATTGAAATGCATTCCAGGTGACTACCTCATGAAGCTGGTTGAGAGAGAATGCCAAGGTTATGCAAAGCTGTCAGCAAGGCAAAGGGTGGCTACTTTGAAGAATTTCAAACATATTTTGATTTGTTTAACACTTTTTTTTGGTTACTACATGATTTCATGTGTTATTTAATAGTTGTGAAGTCTTCACTATTATTCTACAATGTAAAAAAAAAAATGTCTAAATAAAGAAAAACCTTGGAATGAGTAGGTGTGTCCAAAGTTTTGACTGGTACTGTATAGTGCATTTTTATTTTGACCCATTAATGTTGTGTCAATACGAAAATGCGACAGATCCTCTCCAATTTTGCCTTCATATGTTGATTAGGTAATAACCTGAATGATAATTAAATGCCATGATAATAAGGAAGTGTAATGGCTCGTTTCAAATAGGTTTAATTAAGAAGCATATCCATGTAAACAAGTGTACAAACAGAATGCGCCACTCGGGAGGCCCAGTACTGATATTTTAACACTCCCAAAGCCTAGGACCAAGAGGCATGGAGAGGCAGCCATTTAGTTATTATGCCCCAAACCTCTGGAATAGCCTGCCAGAGAACCTGAGGGGGGCCGAAACGTTCTCTTAAAAAAGTGATCTTCAAACCTATTTGTAGTTTGCATTTCCTTAGGGGGCTTTTTAGTCATTCAGTTGTCATTCTTTTTTAAAGCCTTAAGTGTGTTGTGTAGTAAATATTTCAGCTTTTATTTTCATATTTTTTCCTGTAAAGCACATTGCGTTGCATTCCATGTCTGAAATGTGCTGTAAAAATAAAGCTTGATTTGATGTGAGAAAGATGCAGAAATGATTTGGTTTAGCTAACGTTACCTAGCTATGTAGCCAGAAATACTTTTCGATTTTATTTATTTATTTTTACGTCCAATGTTTGTTTCCCATGCGTCATCAATGGGCCGCGCGTTGCGTTCTGGGTGATTCTTGGACAAGGAGAGCGCTCCTTCAACGAGTGAATGTAAGTCAATTGGGTGCTAGCTCAAAAACCCAACATCAGCATAAATTTAGTTAAGAAGTACAACATTACAAAACATTTCAGAGTTGTGAGATAATTAACTTCTCAGTAATATCGTATAATTTTGGAATCGTGACATTATGTTCTTTAAAGGAAAATAGACAGGTTTATCAACTCATATTCCCGGAGTTTGAGAAGAGATTGCGTGATGATTAGCTTAGCAACCGCGTGACAACGCGACTGGTCGACAGTGCTGGGTGGGCGTTTATACGTTTCAACATTCATTGCCCAATGTGATTCCTAGCATCTCCTTTCTCTAACATCTCTGGTGTCGACTAGCTAGCTATATTATAATATGAATGATACTGCATGATAACGTTACTGTACTTTTATATTCGTATGGGAGTGGTAAACGTTCATGATTGATATTCTAACGTAAGCATGTTGTTAGCTAGCTAGCATGAGTTAGCTGTGTATTGTGCTGAGGTCTATAAAGCACTAAAGGTAATAGACACTAAAAAGTCTGCAGGTCCAGACAACTTGGATCCCTACCTCCTAAAGATAGCAGCTGGTATTCTTACTGAGCCTGTGGTTCACATTTTCAACTTGAGTCTCTTGACCAATTCCATACCCAGTATTTGGAAATCAGCTTATGTTCTCCCTCTGCTAAAGGTTGGAGATCCCTCAGATGCTAATAACTATCGTCTCATGTCCAAACCCTATCCTGGCCAAAGTCTATGAATCCATAGGGAACTCACAGTTAGAAAACATCTTAACTGAAAATAACATACTGGCTTTAGATTGGGACACAGCACCACAACTGCAGCTATGGCAGTGGAAAATTACATAAATGCACTTGATGAAAAGCAACATTGTGCTGCTCTGTTAGTTGATTTATCAAAGGCAATTGATTCAGTTGACCATGAATTGTTGCTAGCTGGATTCAGTAACATTGGTCTCAGTGAAGGGGCAGTAAATATCTTTCTGACAGAACACAATGTGTATATACTGACAATCACAAGTCTAGCTTTCTTAAGATTAATAGAGGTGTGCCCCAGGGTTCCATTTTAGCTCCTGTGTTGTTCTCAATGTGTATTAATGATTTGGGAAATGGGATGCAACCAGTAAAGCTGCATCTATATGCAGATGATAGTCATATATTCATGTGCACCTTCTCTGGTTCAGGCTGTTGAAGAGCTCCAGACTGCTTTTCAGTCACTTTTGGCCTCCCTTTGTGGTCTCAAACTGGTATTGTACAAAAAACTAAATTCATGACCTTTACCAGAGCTAGCACTCAGTCAGGGAAGGTTAGCATTGTCATATCTAGCAGCTTATCCATTGAAGTGTTGTCCTACAAATACCAAGGTATATGGTTGGATGACAAGTCATTTAAAGTTCATATGGATAATCTTGTGAGGAAGCCTGAATTGAAATTGGGGTTTTATTTTTGTAATAAGGCTTGCTTCCCTCTTATGGCCAGAAAGAAGCTGGCTGTTCAGGACACTTTTCTCTCTGTAATTGATTATGGTGACTTGTTGTATATGCATGCAGCCTCCTCCGGACTATGTTTATCATGCATCCTTGCACTTTATTACAAATGTCAAGTCACTCACCCACCATTGTACCTTGTACCAAATGATAGATTGTACCTCACTTTATATGCGCATGAAAGCTACATTGTATGTGTCCAAACACACTAAGACAGTTGTGTAGAAGGCACAAGAATGCCTCTTCTCCCTTAGGGGTTTGATTTGAAAAGATCCTCAACAGCTGCACCATTGAGCGCATCCTGACTGGCTGCATCACTGCCTGGTAATGGCAACTGCTCGGCCTCCGACCGCAAGGCACTACAGAGGGTAGTGCGTATGGCCCAAAACATCACTGGGGCCAAGCTTCCTGCCATCCAGGACCTCTATACCAGGCAGTGTCAGAGGAAGGCCCTAAAAATTGTCAAGACTCCAGTCACCCTAATCATGGACTGTTCTCTCTGCTACTGCACAGCAAGCGGTACCGGAGCGCTAAGTCTAGGTCCAAAAAGCTTCTAAACAGCTTCTACCCCCAGCCATAAGACTTCTGAAAAGCTAATCAAAGGGCTACCCAGAACCCTCTTTTACACTGCTGCTACTCTGTTTATAATCTATGCATAGTCACTAACTCTATATATTACCTTAATTAACCGGTGCCCCCGCACATTGACTGTACCGGTACCCCCTTGTATATAGACTTACTTAGTATTTTAATGCTGCGGTTTAATTATTAATTACTTTTATTTTCCTGTTGTATTTGGCGCATGTGACCAATACGATTTGATTCACCTACAAAGCCCTTTTGGTTAAACTCCCTCTTTTACCTCTCTAGTCTGGTCTCCTTCACCACCAGCAGTTACCATACCCGGTCTGCTAGGTGATTGCTAGGAAATGTACAGTATTAGACAAGACTGCCTTCTCGTCTTGTGCACAAGAGGCATGGAATAGTCTACAATCTCCGCTTCATTTAGATATATTAGTGCCACTGAATGAATTTAAAATATTGATGGGAGACTAACAGAGGAGTGTAAATGCTTTTTTTTAGGCTGGATCATGTTGTATGTTTTGATTCTGTAATATATTGATTGTTGCTGCCTTCTTGACCAGGTCTCAATGGGCTTTTCCTTGTTAAATAAAAACATTTAAAATTGTCTGCTAATTTAATGTGTACGTACAAGACAATAAACCCTTTAATTGTCTGCACATGCTGGTGAATTGTTGCGTTATTCAAGAGTGTAATATATTTTAGAAGAGAGGTTGCTTGGATTGATAAATAGTTTAATGTAATGGATGACAGTAAGAACATTCTGTTATCCACAATTTGACAGAATGGCATCATAGGAGAGATCAGAAAACTATCCCTGAGCCAGACTCCTGCTGGCACTTCAACAGTTTAGGCCTAAGTCAGTTAACCCATAGAGCAAAGCTGATCACCAGGTTAGTGAACTTCTGTCCTTAGCCGTCTGGTGGTTAATTAATAGAGCAAATTGAGTGTAGTGTCATTGATTGATAATTGCTCATATGATAACCCTTTGAATCATTGTCATCAAGACAGACATTTTGCCAATAAAGTTAGTGTGAAGGAGGCTATCGGTTGTCATTAGTTACCACAGCGATAATTATGGCTAAACCCACCTATTTCTACAATATCTTAATCTGATTTTAAACCTAACCACACCTATCATTATGCCTAACCCTAACCTTGTTTTTCTAAAATTATCATTTTTGTTTTAATGAATTTTTACAATAGACATTTGATTTTGTGGCTGTGGTAGCTAGTGACAAACGTTCAAAAATAGAGTTTTGATTATCACTGATTTGCCAAAAGACACTATTCAAATCCAGGGGCTTAGAGCTTTAAATGAAAATTCCCTTTATTCAAAATAAAAGACTTACGAGAGAGCGAGAGAGAGGGCCAACCTGACACGCCACAAGGCCAGCACAATGCAAGAAAACAGCCGTGGCTGCATGACTGACTGCTCTGCTCACTGGAAACACGGCTGGTGACACAGCTGTGGACCAATGATAATATCACTAAGCCCTTCAACTTACTTTCTCTCTCTCCCCATCTAGCTCTCATGACGTTTCCAGTAATTACACAGAGACCAATCTCCTGGGAAGCATCTATATTGGAAATACAAGAGTATGGGAAGGCCGAGGCAATTGCAATGCAGAGAATACCGGTGACTAAGGTTGTGGATGACCCATAATGCCTTGCGGGTTAGTGGATATTCAGTGGCTGGCTTTGTTGACTGTTATTGGATCAAAACCCCTCCAGTTGTACAAAAGTAGGATTTAAGTTAATTTACTGCTGGTCCATTTCGTCCTGCCTCAATGCCACTATGATCCAGACAAGGTCAGTTCCAAATGATAAATCAAATACTGTATGAGCAGATCTATAGACAAAGGGATTTCAAAGAGCTGCATTAACTGGAACAGGATGCTTTAGCACATTTACAGGAACACAGTGCAGTATAGTAATGCTATATTATTGTACTATGCAGGACTGTAACTAATAATGCTGCTTTGTTGTGTTCCCCTTTCTGTGCCCTCCTGGTTTCTTACTGTGAGAGCCTCATGTTGCTGATGCAGGCAGTTTTCCTCCAGCATCCAGGCACTTTATTCAGGTAGACAGAGAGAGGCTTTAAGGGTAGCTGAATCGTAGGAAGTTCACTCAGCGTGCACGGTGAGTCATACTGCCCCTTAGAAAAAGGACATGCACTTGACTTGCTGTGTCCCCTCACTATCCCTTAGTGGTGTGGGTGGGTGATGAGGTAAGACACCATGTCTCACCCCCTTGCCCTCACACATTCTCATAGGAACATCAGCAGTCAACCAAGATTAAAGTTTGGAATAGTAATATCAGCGTATCCAGTTATGGTAGTGAGTGTATGTGGGCACTAATACGAGGTCAGGGGTTGGGTGCATAGTACCTCTCTCTGTACGCCCTCAGAAGCAAGTGTTCATGGTTGTGATCAAGCAGTTAGTGCTTGGCCATGTGAGAAGGACTACAGAGGGCCAAGTGGGCATGAGTATTGACTGCTGACTGGCTCTCCCTCTCTCTGTCTACCTCCCCCTCCTATCTGTGGTGTGAAAGGATGGCATTGTCCTCACTCTGCTCATCTGCACCAAAATATGAATTTTTCCACTCGTAAACTAAACACGCGTTCCAGCAGCTAACCCCTGTCTGCCTGTTAGTTTCTCTGTCTCTAACAATGCCTCTCTCATGCTCACACACACAGTGGGACTGGATGTTGAGGTGTATAAGACTGCTTTAAGACAGCCCAGGGGGAACACACTACACCCCATCTGCATGCAAATGGAAGCATCAAGTTATAAAGGGATAATAGATTGTGTATAACACTGATGTCAGAATGTGTTCAGCTACCATAACACTTACCATACAGCTGCACTGTTCCACATGAACAAATAAGAAGCACATGAACAAATAAGAAGGAGCAGTAGCTCCCCTGATTGCTAACCACCTCGTAGGGGCAGGGCTGAAGTGACATTTCCCTAGAGGAATCCTTAAAATGTCACCATCTACCCTACCTACACAGCCTTTTAGAGCCTGTGTGTGAGAGAATGTGTGGATTAGGAGGCAAACACACAGTAAGGCAGCATGCACTCTAAACACACACAGGAGAGCAGGGAGTCAACATATCAGGGAGATTCGTTTTTACGAAAGGGACCTCACTTCTGGCACAGTAATGTTTTTAACTCTGGGAGAGCATTCCGATAGGTCAGGACTGCATTCAACTGTTCCATGGGTTGCTTTTGCACCATGAAACAACATTGAATGTGTTTTTCTCTTGGACAAGGGCTGGGGATGTGTTGTTTTAGGAAATTTGATAAATTGTTATTTTTGTTCAATATGGGAGAATGTACACTAATCAAAAAAATAAAGGGAACACTAAAATAACACATCCTAGATCTGAATGAATGAAATATTCTTATTAAGTACTTTTTTCTTAACATAGTTGAATGTGCTGACAACAAAAGCACACAAAAATGATCAATGGAAATCAAATTTATCAACCCATGGAGGTCTGGATTTGGAGTCACACTCAAAATTAAAGTGGAAAACCACACTACAGGCTGATCCAACTTTGATGTAATGTCCTTAAAACAAGTCAAAATGAGGCTCAGTAGTGTGTGTGGCCTCCACGTGCCTGCATGACCTCCCTACAATGCCTGGGCATGCTCCTGATGAGGTGGCGGATGGTCTCCTGAGGGATCTCCTCCCAGACCTCGAGACATGATGTCACAGATGTGCTCAATTGGATTCAGGTCTGGGGAACGGGCGGGCCAGTCCATAGCATCAATGCCTTCCTCTTGCAGGAACTGCTGACACACTCCAGCCACATGAGGTCTAGCATTGTCTTGCATTAGGATAAACCCAGGGCCAACCGCACCAGCATATGGTCTCACAAGGGGTCTGAGGATCTCATCTTGGTACCTAATGTCAGTCAGGCTACCTCTGGCGAGCACATGGAGGGTGGTGCTGCCCACCAAAGAAATGCTACCCCACACCATGACTGACCCACCGCCAAACCGGTCATGCTGGAGGATGTTGCAGGCAGCAGAACGTTCTCCACGGCATCTCCAGACTCTGTCACATGTGCTCAGTGTGAACCTGCTTTCATCTGTGAAGAGCACAGGGCGCCAGTGGTGAATTTGCCAATCTTGGTGTTCTCTGGCAAATGCCAAACGTCCTGCACGGTGTTGGGCTGTAAGCACAACCCCCACCTGTGGATGTCGGGCCCTCACACCACCCTCATGGAGTCTGTCTGACCGTTTGAGCACACACATGCACATTTGTGGCCTGCTGGAGGTCATTTTGCAGGGCTCTGGCAGTGCTCCTCCTGCTCCTCCTTGCACAAAGTCGGAGGTAGCGGTCCTGCTGCTGGGTTGTTGCCCTCCTACGGCCTCCTCCACGTCTCCTGATGTATCTGTCTTCTGGTAGCGCCTCCATGCTCTGGACTACACTGACAGACACAGAAAACCTTCTTGTCACAGCTCGCATTGATGTGCCATCCTGGACGAGCTGCACTACCTGAGCCACTTGTGTGGGTTGTAGACTCCGTCTCATGCTACCACTAGAGTGAAAGCACCGCCAGCATTCAAAAGTGACCAAAGCATCAGCCAGGAAGCATAGGAACTGAGAAGTGGTCTGTGGTCACCACCTGCAGAGCCACTCCTTTTTTGGGGGTGTCTTGCTAATTGCCTATAATTTCCACCTGTTGTCTATTCCATTTGCACAACAGCATGTGACATTTATTGTCAATCAGTGTTGCTTCCTAAGTGGACAGTTTGATTTCACAGAAGTCTGATTGACTTGGAGTTACATTGTGTTGTTTTAAGAGTTCCCTTTATTTTTTTGAGCAGTGTATTTAAGAACGGTCTGCATCCTACATTTGAAATTTTTGTCATTTAGCAGACACTTATCAAGAGTGACTTAAAGGATCAATTAGGGTTAAGTGCCTTGCTCAAGTGCACGTCAGATTGTTCCCCTAGTCAGCTCAGGGATTTGAACCAGCGACCTTTCGGTTACTGGCCCAATGTTCTTAACAGCTAGGCATACTAAACGCGTATGGAAATGTAATAGGAGGGCATTCTGTGCAGTCATTTTTCCTTTCCTTTTCCCAAACTCAATTGTAGGTATATCAGTGAAACAATACACCTGAGAGGTGTTACTTACCAACTCATCTAAGTTTCTCATGTCACACAGCACCCTCTGTTTCTGTTGCCAATGTGCATAGGGGGCAGGCTCGGGTTCATCCACCACACTCTCTTTCCGAACGAAAGCCCTGCTTATTGGAAGCAGGCTTGGGCTGGGCTCCCCCAGGTTCTCCTGGTCCCGGATCTCCTCCTCGATCTCCTCCTCCAGCTGGATCAGCATCGGGGCCAGCATGCCGAACTTGGCGCCACGCCTCGCCACCTCCAGCAGGCACAGCACAAAGTTCTTCTCGTTGCATTTCTCCACTATGTCGTTGGTCTCGAACATGAGAACATCCTTGATCCACAGTTCCTGACGACACCAGCCGATGAAATTGGACACGTTGTCCCGAGCCAAAAACGAGCCAGGAACCACGTTTCTTGACTGAAAGACCACATCCTTGGTTGGCATCCTCAATGACTGTGCAGCCTCTGGGTACTCCAGTTGAAAGTCCAGCGCTGCGCGATTCACGTTGTTGGCATGCCGACAGAGGGCACAGCCAGTCTCCAGCCCTTCCATAAAGGTGTCCGCCGTTATATCCAGTTCATACAGCGTGTTAAACCACTCGGCCAAGTCCTCTTTCATGGCATACAGGTATTCCTCGCTGGACTTGAATGGCCGGATGCTTTTGGAAGCAGCAGACTGGATGTTACTCTGATCAGCCATATTGTCGGAATATGTATCAATGCAGGCTATTTAATCATTCCAGATTGGATCATTCCATAAACACAGTCCAAAACCGTATGGAGCAGAGCAAATTAACCGCGTCGACGCACCCATGACAAACGCACATATACGGCATCTCAATCGAGGTCCTTGAATGAATCCTTTGTATTGTTAAAGCATATTGACATCATGCTAGAAAACCGTGGTGCGTGGATGCGTTTCCGGATGTCTGCGTGATATCAGTTTCCTATAATGATAGCATCGCTATTTCTCACCGAACTCCAACTGCGGGAGAGAGAGAAACCGGTATGGTTAGCTACAGATGGATACACACCCAATGCATAAAGCTTCCCGGTGCCCTAGATCCTACCCCGGTGAATATACAATGCGTTGCGATAGTCATGTTGCTGGTTTGCCTGGATGGTCCAAATCACTTCTTCGCAGTCTCCCTCAATATAAAGACTCCACACTGACCAGTGGCAGGCTTCACAGTTCCCTTGCCGAGTAACATCGTCCCCCGCTCATTAATTGCTCGGCCCATATTGCACCGCCTCCTACTATAAGCATGCTGACCGGCTCTAGCTTAGACAAGAGACAGGCAGAGCGATTCAGTGGCATATCCCATTATGAGGGATAAGCGCCGGTAGAAGGGGAAAAAAACTTAACCCTGTATCCACCGCTTGACAATAATATAGCATAGCCTAGGGTTTATACCACTGAAAAACGGTAGCCATTATTTTTGAATGAAACACACCTATTGCGTAGGATATAGCCTTCGATTGCAGAGTTGACAATTGACAACCTGTCACACTGTACCATGCAGATGCGCATTAATACGTTGGATATGGCACATGAGCTGTGGGCATTTAAGATCAAGTAGGTTGTTAGGCTACAAAGGCCTACATTATTACCTGCAGTAGCCTATAATAATGTAATATCAGCTCGTGAAGTCAGTGTACTGATAAAAGGGTGGAACGCATGTTTACATTAGGCTCCAGCTATCGTAAGAAGATAAAGAACATAAGTGTTCACATGGTGAGAAAAAAACATGACATCGAGAATTAACGGACCACGGGTAAGCGACCACCGTCTTTAAATGCACATCATAAGCCGTCAATGAAAATACCATCATTATACAATCTTGACAATATTTCAAATGACGCGATGACCTCACTGTGTGGTTAATGTACATGACCCAGATTTACTAAATTATACAACTTCATTCTCATAAAAAACATGTTCATTCTTTACATACCTTTTGACCTGTCTACATTTTCTGTCAAAGACGACGTTTGTCGAAAGAAACAAATCGAAACCATCCCCCAGAACAAGAGCTGTAATACTGCCCACACTTTGAACGAGTTCAAAAGTGTAGAATTAATGACACCCTAGTCGTTTTAAAAAAGACACCATCTGTCCTTACACTTGTTTATGTCATTGCTAAAACACCAAATCACTTTCAACACCAGGACACGGGGCAAGAAAAAAAAGAGAGGGAGGCGAGTCTATTTCCTCCGGCTTGAAAAGGCAGACAAAACCTGCCAAGGAAACATTAGCAGGTCATCAGGCAGCCTACGTCCGAAGACTGCATCAAATTCAGGCATGCCCATTTTACTACAGGACAAATTGGTCCAAATTAGTATCCAGATTACTCCAAAGGAAGCAGAAATTAATATTACAATGTAACGACCAAGAAAAGTCTACAGTGTAGCCTTCAAAGATTATCAACACACCAACTCCACTTTAGTTTTGCTGTGCCTTAGAGATCTTTGGTGGGCGGCGAAAGTAATTATATTTAGGCAGATTGTGTTGGGCTAATTATTTTAGCTGTGGTTCATTATGTAGAATTGAAAGCTGAATGTAAAACCGGGTGAGGAGGAGAAAGCAGTATAAGGGAAGTCATCTCTACCAGTGATGTAATCCGTCCCTCAGACGAGCATGTGTATTAAGCATTCTGGGGAAATCAGTGAGATGTATATCTATTACACACACACACATACATACATACACACACGGACACCCATTCAAATGAGTGGATTCAGCTATTTTAAACACACCCGTTGCTGACAAGTGTACAAAATCGAGCACACAGCCATGAAATCTCTATAGACAAACATTGGCAGTTGAATGGCCTTACTGAAGAGCTCGGTGACTTTCAACGTGGCACAGTCATAAGATGTCACCTTTCCATCAAGTCAGGTCCTCAAATTTCTGCCATGCTAGAGCTCCCCCTGTCAACTGTAAGTGGTTTTATTGTGAAGTTGAAACCTCTAGGAGAAATAACAGCTCAGCCTCGAAGTGGTAGGCCACATAAGTTCACAGAACTGGGCCGCCGAGTGCGTAAAAATCGTCTGTCCTCGGTTACAACACTCACTACAGAGTTCAAAACTGCCTCTGGAAGCAACATCAGCACATTAACTGTTCGTCGGGAGCGGGAGCTTCATGAAATGGGTTTCCATGGCCAAGCAGCCACACACAAGCCTACGATCACCATGCGCAATGCCAAGCATTGGCTGAAGTGGTGTAAAGCTCGTCGTCATTGGACTCCGGAGCAGTGGAAACTCATTCTCTGGAGTGATGAATCACGTTTCACCATCTCGGAGTCCGACGGAGTAATTTGTGTTTGGGAGATGCGAGAACACCACTACCTGCCCCAATGCATAGTGCCAACTGTAAAGTTTGGTGGAGGAGGAATAATGGTATGGGGCTGTTTTTCATGGTTTGGTCTAGGCCCCTTAGTTCCAGTGAAGGGAAATCAACACTACAGCATACAATGACATTCTAGATAATTATGTGCTTCCAACTTTGTGGCAATAGTTTGACAATGCCCCTGTGCACAAAGCGAAATCCATACATAAATGGTTTATCGAGATTGGTGTGGAATAACTTGACTGGCCTGCACAGAGCCTTGACCTCAACCCCATTGAGCACTTTTGGGATGAATTGGAACGCCGACTGCGAACCAGGCCTAATCAACCAACATCAGTGCCCGACCTCGATTAATGCTTGTGGCTGAATGGAAGCAAGTTCCTGCAGCAATGTTCCAACATCTAGTGGCAAGCCTTCCCAGAAGAGCTGAGGCTGTTATAGCAGTAAGTAAACTCCATAATAATGCCCATAATTTTGGAATGAGATGTTTTTCGAGCAGGTATCCACATACACATCCATCAGACGAAGTGTCAGGGCAGGGGGAAAAAAGTTCCTTCCCAAGTTGCATCTCAATATAGAAGACCTATAGTATTGGTCGCTCTGTGTCAATATGAAATAAGCCTAGTAGTTACACTTTGATACCTAGCCTGTTTATATTCAAACTTCATTTTGGATTCCCACTGCTATTCCAGTTCACAGCCAGAGCCAGACAAGCACCGTCTGAAACAACAGCTGCACCATTCTCGTCTCTGCACATGCTGCTCTGCTGTTATGTGATGATTTGAATTTCAGTATGGAAAGAGGAGGGCCTTGTTTTGATTTGAAAAATACAGTTGTTTCTTTAAGAGAGAGAGGGTGGTGGAGGGAGGGAGAAAGAGACTGGTGGGATGAGATCATTTTCTGGGCCGGGATGAATCAGCTTTTCTGTGACACAGACAACTCACACACCATGCTCAGTTCCCCAGCATGAGCAACTGGCTCCCAGTCATCAGCTGTGACCGGACTTCACCCGCACACAAAACACTGGGCTTTGCTCTTTAACTGGAAATTAGACATTTGAGAAGTTAGGGCTGGAGCATTTAGAGCATTCATATTTCATTTGATAACCAGGACACCGTACAACAAAGTACAATGATTGCACCCCGTCTGTGATGTCAAAAGTGATTACAGGTATACAAACAGACTGGATTATAAAAGCAGACCCAACTGTTAAATTTAAACAAAGCTCAATTCATTCTCATTGGGAAGTGAAGAGTGATTATCAAAATTGCTCTGAGAATGTCTGGACATATGCTGAACAGATGCATTAAGAAATGTGGTATAAGTCACAGCCAGGGGAGGCTGACATCTGGTTAATAACATCCATTGCCTCTTGATATGATTGAGAGGTTTCCCAAACAAAGAAAATAACTTGCAAAGACGTCATCGCAATTCTGTAAAAAAGCAAACGCCTGAAGGCAGTCGATGTCTATTCTCACCAGCAAATGTACAATTTAGTTCAGTCATTTTTGACAAAGTACCTCTTCATTCACTAGCCATTATACAGTTAATTCGGGAAGTAGTCAGACCTCGACTTTTACCACATTGTTAAAAATGAGGCTAATGTAACAATGTGTAAATAGTTTTTCCTCAATCTACACACAATACCCCATAAAAACAAAGCAAAAATATTTAGAAATGTTTGGGAATGTATACATTTTTTAATTTTTTATTTGAAATGTCATAAGTATTCAGACCCTTTACTCAGTACTTTGTTGAAACACCTTTGGCAGTGATTACAGCCTCGAGTCCCCTGTATTTGGGGAGTTTCTCCCATTCTTCTCTGTAAATCCTCAAGCAGTCAGGTTGGATGGGGAGCGTCGCTGCACTTCTATTTTCAGGTCTCCAGAGATGTTCGATCAGGTTCAAGTCCGGACTCAGGCTGGCCCACTCAAGGACATTGAGACTTGTCCCGAAGCCACTCCTGCGTTGTCCAGTCTAAGGTCCTGAGCACTCTGGAGCAGGTTTTAATCAAAGATGTCTCTGTACTTTTCCCCGTTCATCTTTCCCTCGATCCTGGCTAGTCACCCAGTCCCTGCCTCTGAAAAACATCCCCACAGAATGCTGCCTTCACCGTAGGGATGGTGCCAGGTTTCCTCCAGATGTAACGCTTGGCATTCAGGCCAGAGTTCAATCTTGGTTTCATCAGACCAGAGAATCATGTTTCTCATGGTCTGATTCCTTTAGGTGGCTTTTGGCAAACTCCAAGCGGGCTGTCATGTGCCTTTTACTGAGGAGTGGCTTGCATCTGGCCACTCTACCATAAAGGCCTGATTGGTGGAGTGCTGCAGAGATGGGAGAACCTTCCAGAAGGACAATCATCTCCACAGAAGAACTCTGGTGCTCTGTCATTGACCATCAGGTTCTTGGTCACATCCCTGACCAAGGCCCATCTCCCCCGATTGCTCAGTTTGGCCGGGTTGCCAGCTCTTTTTGTGGTTCCAAATTTCTTCCATTTAAGAATGATGGAGGCCACTGTGTTCTTGGGGACCTTCAATGCTGCAGACATTTTTTGGTACCCTTCCAGACCTGTGCCTCGACAAAATCCTGTCTGAGGTCTACGGACAATTCCTTTGCCCTAACGGCTTGGTTTTTGCTCTGACAAGCTGTCAAAGGTGGGACCTTAAGACAGGTGTAGAAACACCAAGGATAATCAATCGAAACAGGACAAACCTGATCCCAATTTCAAGTCCCATACCAACGGGTCAGAGTACTTATCTAAATAAGGCTTTGTTTATTTGTAATACTAACATTTTCTACAAATCTTTTTTCGCTTTGTCATTATGGGGTATTGGTATTCTGTGTAGATATTTTTATTTATTTAATCCATTTTAGAATAAGGCTGTAATGTCATCAAAATATGGAGAAAGGACAGGGGTCCAAATACTTTGAATGCACTGTATAAGATTACAAATGCAACATGAAGTGTCAGTTATATATCCTTTGTGGCTTAGAGAAGTTCTCTGACAGCCACTATATCTTTATCAAAGTTCTTGGGAAAATGGATGCATCTATCATGCTGGTATTGTTGCAAAGCTGCAGACTACATAATGAATTGTCCACAAGGAGGCACTAAGAGAAACCTGCTGAAGGAGCAGAGCTGTCAAATACTGTATAATTCCTACCACTCTAGAACAGTTGAAAATGTAAATGCAAACAGTCAACCAATCACGATGCCTCATAACAGCAATGGATCTGAACTTCTCTTAGCATCAAATAGGAGTGGAAATTTTATTTTCAAAATTGTTCATTACACAACTGTGGGAAGGAAAAGCAATTACAATTAAAAAAGAAACGTGTCATGTTTTACAATACACTGTCCAAAAAAAATCAGTCTGTACATCTAAGAAATGCAAAAATAAACGTGCACAAGTCAAAATAACTGAACCAAGGGTAAACAAAACTAAAAACATTTAACTAGGAGTTGAATGAAACTTCAGAGTATTTCAAAAGCAGTTATATAACCATTTATAATATGGAATCATAAATTAAAATTTTCATTTTAAAAATCTAATCCTGCGTCAGATGGAACATTTTAATTGCTTTCTTTTAGTAGGGTCGGTCTCTGCGTTCCTGGCGATGGTCCCTATGAGAGGAAAAAACTATTTAGTGTCTAACAAACATGCATTAAGTAAGCAAATAATATTTGAGTATGATGAAAGCAGTCCAACATATCCCTTTACCTCATATCCATCTTGCCTGGGGGCCCCCCCATTCCTCCTCTCCCCATTCCCCTTCCTCTGTCCATCGGTGGTCCTCCCCTGCTACCCCCTCGGAATCCCCCTCGGTCCATTCCACCACGCCCTCTGAAGCCACCGCCACGGTCACCTCCCCATCCTCCACGGAAGCCGCCAGGACCACCGGGCCCTCCTGGTCCGCCACGGTCCATCCCTCTGCCCCCACGCATCCCCATGCCACCCCTGCCTCGCTCACCACCTGAACAAAACCACACAAGGCCCAGTTTAGCTTGCCACCACAGACTATTGTAGACATATTGTATGCTACACAGTGTAGATCGCTGTTGATATAATTTGGGCTGCTGGTAATGATAGTACCAGGAAATTTCAAACGTCCAAAGACAACTGAACTTCATATCATGGAGTACTTCACAGGGAGGGGAAAAATGACTACTAAACATAAGTGGCATTCCAAGTGAACACAGAACAAGCCCTCCATTGCCAAAGAGTTTCATTACAGTGAGCTGACTGCTGCACATAGATGATTTCATGTTTCCCCAGAGTTGACACGAATCAAGTACAACTGCTAAGCATGGACCCCGAAGTCAAGGTGATAAACCGGTTTGATTTGTCTGTTTACATTTCAAGCATTAAGATATATGAAATAGGAATCCTCCCATGTTGCTCAAATAACACTTAATGATTCCTGTCTAGAGTTATGAATCAGGCCCTGACAATAGTGCTGCTGTGCCGGTGAAAGCCGTACCTGAAGGGGGCCCAAAGCCCTCTGGTTTGGGAGCTTTGCACTGGTTACACTCCATCCTCCAGGAAAAGTTCTGGTTGCCACAGCCCCTGAGAGACAACCACTCAGTCAGTACACGTTATACACAAAAACTGTACATTAAAAAAAAGGGGAAAGGGAAAATACATTTTTCTTGAGGTACTTACTGGCTGGGACACTCCCAGTCTCCAGCTCTCTGCTGTATGTTGCCACCCGGGCCCCCTGGCCCACCTCTGCCCATGCCACGTGGTCCTCCTCGTGGGACAAAACCTCCACGCTCCCCTCCACGGCCCATCATGCCTAACACCACACACCAGAGGTCGTTTCAGTATTTCACTTAATGGTCATGGCAACGTGGGACAATACCTTGTTCAAAACTGAAAATTTAAGTCCCACAAAAGAAAGTTGGACATTTACCTCCAGGTCCTCCACGGCCCATCATGTCACCCCTCATGGGCATGCCCCCTCTCATCCCACCCATCATGGGCTTACGGCGAGCCATGGACACCTTCAGCCTCTTTCCCTGGTACTCTTTCCCTGTGGAGATCATGAACAGAAGGAAACAGGAATAAATAGAAAATGGAGAGAGGCTTGGGTTACTGGTCATTTCTTGTGTTCTACAGTACATTTATGCATTAATCTGGACAGTTCAAGGGTAACATCAGAGAATAGGCTGATGTAGGTTTAACAGGGCCAGTGAGACCAACCATCGAAGTACTCCACAGCTGCTTTGGCACAGAGGGGCTCCTCGTAGGACAGAGTGGCGTCTCCCTTAGGCTTCCCTGAATCATTGTCTGTGTAGATGTTGATGGCAGGCTTGCCCAACCTCCGGTTCATCTGAACATTAACAGAGGAATAAATCACTCAAGTCAAACTACCACACCATTGACAACTATCTGCAGTTGTATTTTTTTTATAGCATTTCTAAAACTGTTCAATCCTCCAATTAAAATAAAAACAATACAAGAGATTAGCAGTGGCCATTTATAAAAGCATTCTTTGGGAAAGACTAAAGGAATGCTGTGTTTCCCCTATTTATTAATGCCGTGGCAGCAACGGTTGTGAAAGGGGGAGGGCACAACTTGAATCTGTCCGGAATTGGCAGCCGAGAGCAAAATGTGCATTTTCTTAGACAATCTCCTGCAGTTCTATACATTTCTCCATGGAGCTGAGAATTCTGTAGTGTGAAAGATAATTTTCTACAATTCTACGCATTTTACTTAAATATTATTAAACATCCAACGGGGACCCCGGGCATGTACCTTGCATCAGTAATCGTAATCTACACTGTTTTTCCACCCCCCCCCCCCAAAAAACAAAAAAAGTGGTTTTAATTAATTAGGATCCATTTGCGACATCTAGTCTTACTGGGGTCTAAACACATAACGAAAAGACGTTAGAAGAATTTACATCCATTTAAAGACATTAACATGTAGTGTGTGTGTACATACACACAACAAGTATGGGAGAGAGGCATTGTGCTGTGAGGTGTTCCTCTATTTGTTTTTTGAAACCAGGTTCCCTGTTCACTTGTGTTATATGATAGTAGGGAGTTGCATGCACTCATGGCTCTATAATACTATACGTTTCATTGAATTTGTTCCGGACCTGGGGACTGTGAAAAGACCCCTGGTGACATGTCTGGTGGGGTAAGTGTGTGTGTGTAAGTTGACTATGCGAACAATTTTGAGTTTTAAAGAGACATTTTTGTGGCAACAATTTAGCAGTTGAGGTATACCGATGCTAGATGAATACAGGGGGACAAATGGAATGTATGAGACCTAATACAGGTTTAAATTGAAATTATTTCGTTTCAGAGCATATCCTCACCCTTATAGGTCCAGGGTGTTTGAAGAAAACAGCCATCTCCTCCAGAGTTGCACTTTCCGTGAGTCCTGTGATGTAGATGGTGCTGTTCTCAGAGTCATCCTGCTCCTCAGGGCGCCCTGAACAGACAGAACTACTGTTTAAAACAAGCCTGAACACACTGCCACTATACTGTCCTTCATGTCAGATTCATAGCATACGCCATTAGGCAAAGCCACTTCGAGATGAACACAACAAAGACGGTGGATGCAATACTGCCAAATCAGTAAGATAAACACTGAAAGTTTGATGGTCAGTTGGTGTCTACTTACCCATGTCACGCTCTGCCCCGTTGTTCATGGGTCCTGTTGTCCACCAGGCAAGGTAGAGAAAAGGGCAAAGAAAAGTCAGTTTGTGCCAATCAAGCCCACTGCTGAAGAGAATTTGAAGTGACAACCCAGACACACTCCTCCAAAAACACAGGTGTCAGACATTGGGGAAAATTGAAAATGGTACTGTGGTAAACCATGTTCCCCTCTTAAGTGGAAGACTCAGTAACCAGTATATTAGGAGTCCACCCCATTCACAAAAATGGTTTGCTCCTACAAGACAGTGAGTCACGTGGCCGTAGCTTGCTATATAAAGCAAAGAGGAATTCAGTTACTGCTCGGTTGAAGGTTAGAAATGTGCAAAACGAGTGACTTAAGAGACTGACCGTGTGGTATGATCATAGGTGTCAGGTGCACCGGCTCCGGTACCCCAGAAACGGCCGGCATATTGGGCTTTTCACGCACGAGTGTCTAGGGTTTACCAAAATTGGTATGACAACTAAACAAACATTGGCGGCAGTCACGTGAGCAAAAACAGCTCGTCGAAGAAGAATGGCAAGAATCATGCAAGCTGACAGGCATGCCACAAACAGGCAAATAACCCAGTACAACAGTGCTTTGCAGAACAGCATCTTGGAACACACAACTAGTGAGTCCTTGTCACGGCTGGGCTATAGCAGGAGACGACCACACATTGCCAGGTCTGACCAAACCCAGTTCCTGTTGAATCATGCTAATGGCAGTCAGGATTTTGTGTAAATCAACATGAGTCCATGGCCCCAGCCTGCCTGCCGTCAAGAGTACATGCTTGTGCCAGTTGTCGTGAATGTTTTCCTGGCACACATTAGGTCCCTTGATACTGAGCAACGTTTCCCTGGCCCGAAGAACACAGGCATTTCTGGAGGCAAAGGGGCGTACCTAATAAACTGGCAACTGAGTGTATATTAATAATGATGTAAAATAAAACCTCAGACCCTTCCGTATAAAAATGTGTGCCATAAGAAAAGTTCTTATGCCACCACAGTCCCAAAAAAATACCAGGAGTTTGCTCCATGAAATTGTAAATGCAAAACCATTTTTCTAAACCCGACACGTTTCTTAGCAGCAGGCATTTGTCATTAACTTGTCATTGTAAAATAAGTACCTTGCTTTTCAAGGTTTCCTTAAGCAGTGAGTGATAAACCAAAATGAGTTAAAAGTACCCCTTTCCAAACAGATGTCTCAGACATTTTAAACTGGATCCCCCTCTATTTCCATCCATCCTAATAAGCCACCTATAAAGATATTTGGCTACCCAAAAAACGCTGCACACACACACACACACACGTAATGTAAGGGCTTAGGTAAATGCTCAGAGCGTACATGCTCTAGTAGGTAAAGGTCTGGAGTGGACTAGCCAGTGTAATACTCGTTAACTTACCACCAGGCTTATTGAAGCCACCTCTGTCTCCGGCGACGCTATGGGGGAATAAATGGAGATATGAAGGCGATTTCCCTTTTATCAGCCACTTCCATGTCTGGAGCCTCGTGGCTCGTTTGGGGAGGTTGACGGACACAGTTCTGACTATCTCATTTAACAACCCCCCAACATGCCTATACAGTCTATGCAATCCAGTTAATTGGGAATTAAGATATTAACAGCAACTACGTGGCATGACTCCTTTACTAAATGGCTCCTTAATGATAGCATTCAATAGCAGATACTGGATAGTTTGGAGGTAGCCAAGGGGTGCTAAATCTGTTACGTTTGGGAAATATGGGACAGAATCCCAGGTATTTGTTACAAAGAAAAACGATTTCAGATGCATTCCATATGTAGAAAAGTAAAGGCTAAATGTCTAGCCTGGAGATAATACAATGCTTAGAAGATCACATATGCAACTGTAAATGTAATTTGATTATTCATTATGTCCACTTTACAGTTGAAGCAACCAGCTAAAAAAACATTTATTTAAGTGGTCAAATGCAATGGATCTGAAATATTACAAACAGGTGATAGCCACCTTGGGGAGGAAAAAAACAAAATAAATCCATGTACATTTTACAAAGATGATTTGAAGTTACACAATTCTAATACAGAATTTAATTTGACCAAGTTACAATGTTAAGCTGTAAAAGTAATAAGTTACATTTGTATAGTATAATTTGAGTTTCCCAGCACGCTTTAGACAGCACCATCCTCATCTCTTGGATTTAAGGCAGAACCCAAATCTCTGTTGTTTAACCCCTTTGTTGTTTAAGATGCTGGCTCTTTAGTGAGTACAGGCACTTTATAGAATAAAGCTGGGTTTACATGGCTCTCACTGTGTTACCTGTAGCGTAAATGTGACAAAGCATGTTAAAAAAGGTGTTCATTTGATTAAACAAAACATTTGTAATCCAAAACACATTTCAAAAACACACATAAGGGGGTGGTTTTCCAGACAGATTAAGCCTAGTCCAAAGGCTAAAAAACATTCTCAGCATTCTTTTCAGGAGACTAGGCTGAATCTGAGTCTGGGAAACCGGACCCAAAACATTTGGAACAAAAAACTATCCTGTATGAAAGTAAATGAATGAGTAACATATGGATGAGAAGCTACATTTCTAGACTACTTTAACCAATGTCAGCTGAGAGCTAGGGTTGTGATATATACTTTCAACTTTATAACAGGGCTAATTCAATAACATTATCTAATTGAGGTTAAAAAAATGTGACATGTAATTAATCAAATATTGTGCTGTTGGCAGAGCAGTATTATTCACTTTGATGATCCTTTTAGGGCACACACACAGCCATGTACTGAATAACCTATTACTGTAATATAAGCCTAGGGCAAAACACAATTGAACACGATAGGAGTCTGGTGTGACCGAGTGAACATGTGATCCGTTTTTTCTTATTACAGGAATATTACCTTGAGCCGCCTGATACTCAATGGAATCAACATCGACTCAAACTCTCGAGGTCCTATCATAATGCCGAGAAAGCTTTAACTAAACATGTAAGGCTACAGGTGGCAAGTACAGTACCAACAACCTATAATGGGGATAACTTTGGTTCTGCATGGATGTGCCCTGAAGAAATGTATTTTATCGGTTTTCCCAACAAACAAAAAACCTCAAATGTGCATTGACCTCAACTTAATATGCAAAAAAATGTATTAGAATGAGTAATCAATGCATCTTGCTTATTAAACAAAAAGTTATTTTAAAAAGACCTTCCTCACGCGTCATGAGCCAAAAATGGTCCCTTAAATGGCCAGAAATGTTGTCCAGAAATTACCTCATTGGACAGAAAGGGGCACACCTCCCAACACCAATGTGAAAAAATATTGCATTTTATTGCAAAGGTTTGCTAGCTTAAAGATAAGAACTTTGTGGTTTGAAGAAGCAAGTCATATATTAATGTGAAATAATACCTTTATATAAACAATAGTCAACACAAGCCAAAACCTAAAATTATCAGTTAATTTAACTAAACTTCCATAGTGCATACTCTCAAATGCTGTACCTTCTGGATCAGCTTTTTAAAAGGAAAACCAGAGGATGGAATAAATACCCATGAAAATGATACGTTCTTAAACCATCTTAAAATGTATTTAACATCAAAGCAATACTTTTAGAAGGTGAGGTGTGCCCACACCAGTGACCCTGTGAAGCGTTGTGAATAGATTTACCATAATAATCAATGCTATGGATGATATGCTGCGGTACAGCAACAAAGGATATCCGATTGAATAGTTTACGAGTCCAGCTCTCTGTTCACACGTCAGTCCCAACTCTTTGATTCATGAAAACAAATTCCCTTCTTACCTTTGGCCACTATGGCAGGGCTGAGAGTTAGTACTCATTTATGGAGGGTCCCTTCATCTAACGTTCTGTAGGCATTAGATCTTTAATTTTACACAAAAGTGAACAGTTTGACTTCCCCCACTAATAAATTTGTTGTCTGTCATCCTTTTATAGGGTTATATCTTGGGGGCCCACTTACGTTTTAGGGAAACTTCAGACTCAGCCCTGCTCTGCCTTGACGAAGCACTTGTAAGTGGATGGAGGTTAAGTTAAGCAATAAGGAGTCTCACTTACCCCATGCCTCCACGGCCCATGCCCCCACGGCCCCGGCCACCGTGCATCATGCCGCCCCTGTCATATCCATCCCTGGGAGGCCCACGGCTCTCCCCTGACCCTGGGAACCCAGCAGGCTCAGAGCCAGAGTAGCCAGAGCTGCCTCTGCCCTCCTGCCCATAGTTATCTACAGAATAGCATAACAACAAGGTTAGGGGAAAAGGAGGGAAAATCACATGACTATGACAAATAGCAGGTAGGCATGGGTGTTGAAATAGCAGGAGACTGATGCTCTTACTATAATGGCTTGACTGGTTGTAACCACTTTGAGGTCCGCTCTGTTGTCCATACTGGCTGGCTGCAGGCTGCCCATAGGAGCCCGAGGCCTGAGGGGGATAGCCCGCAGCAGGAGCCTGTTGCTGCGGTGGGGGCTGCTGCTGGTATCCACTCTGCTGCTGCCCATAGCCTCCCTGCTGGGCCTGGTAGCCACTCTGCGGTGCGGCATATCCCCCTGGCTGAGAGTAGCTGCTCTGGCTGTAGCCAGCGGGCTGGCTGCTGGCACTGTAACTAAAGTGATTAGGGACAGGCAGGGATTGAACAGGTCAAAGAGCGCTACATAACTATCTCTCCCGGGTGGCGCAGTGGTCTAAGGCAGTGCTAGCTGTGCCACAAAAGATTCTGGGTTCGAGCTCAGGCTCTGTCGCAGCCGGCCGCAACCGGGAGGCCCATGGGGCGACGCACAATTGGCCTAGCGTCGTCTAGGTTAGGGAGGTTAGGCACGTATATCCTTGTCTCATCGCGCACTAGCGACTCCTGTGGCGGGACGGACGCAGTGCACGCTGACCAGGTCGCCAGGTGTACGGTGTTTCCTCCGACACATTGGTGCGGCTGGCTTCAGGGTTGGATGTCCGTTGTGTCAAGAAGCAGTGCGGCTAGGTTGGGTTGTGTTTCAGAGGACGCATGGCTCTTGACCTATGCCTCTCCCGAGTCTGTACTGGAGTTGCAGCGATGAGACAAGACTGTAACTACTACCAATTGGATACCACAAAATTGGGGAGAAAAAAAACGCTCTATACAGTAGATGGTTCTTAAAAGTTGCCAGCTGCAACTTGTCTTCTAATGTGAACAATCATTAACAAAATATTGTGTAACTAACTGCACAACGACCTCCATTACACCCAGATGGATTTACTACAAAGCAGAATCAATTAGTTCAGCAACCAGAAATAACTACTGATTTTATGATTAATTAAAATAGCTAAACTTAGATGTCTATTAGTTTATTCAATTGTTCAATCAATTAGAACATGTCCATTGCAAACAACTTTATATAAAATAAAAAAGGTATGAATATTTTGGCAAGTTAGACGGCCAACTCCTTGACCCTGCTTTGTAATATACCATTAGGTCTTAATGTAACACTAGTTAGCCTACCTCTGAGGTGCAGTGGAGGCAGGCTGCTGACTGTAGCCAGCGTAGGCAGACTGGGCTGCATAGCCTGGCTGGGATGCATAGGTTGGCTGAGAGGCAGCGGGGGCAGCAGCAGCAGCGCTCTCATATCCACTGGCTCCATAACCCGCGGCAGGCTGGGAGTAGGCATGGGCACTGGGCTGGGCAGCAGGGTACCCAGCTGTGGACAAAGAGGAGATGGTTTAACTAAAACGCTTTAGATGGATAATTCCAGGCACACACTGTTGGGATTTTAGACCAGAGGCTGAACTACCCAAATGAATGAAGCAATCTGTTGCTTATTTGGATCACTCTATACCCAGGATTTCAAAAACAAAAGTGCCCATGAGGAGAACTGATGAAGAATATTATGGCACAGAATACCATTATGTGATTAAGAGTATTAGAATAAGTGTTAGATAAATAATATTATGAAGGGACTATCGTCTTGTATCACTAACATGTCTGTTACAATTGTGATTCAGGATGAGTATATACAATGTCAAAGAATTCTAGCATGTCCAGGGTTCATCTAGTCTACTAACAATACTATAGTCTACTACATATGATTCTAAATACAGTACATTATATGGATCACTCCATCAAGGCATTGAAATGGATGGAGATGCATGAAAGGGAATCTGTGTCAAACCTGTTTTACTCCCTGCTGGAACGTGATAGCAATAGAGGAGAAAATGTTCACATTACATGAGGTCAATAGTTAGTCATTTGATGGACAATTCTCACTCCCACCCCCCCACCAAAATACAGTTGACCAAACATTTGGGTCTCTCTGGAACTGACCTGATGCTGGTTGCCCATAGGAGGAACCATACTGCTGCTGTGTATAGCCACCAGCAGAGGGTGCTGCCTGAGGGTAACCGGTCTCAGCTGCAGCTGGTTGGGCATAGGACCCATATGCTTGCTGGCTATAACCCTGTTGAAATACAAAAAGCCAGAAGCTATTAGTCTATAGAAGAATAAGTCTGCTTTCCCAAGGTACAAGCTTTCCTGTGCTTTAGTTCAAGCTGTATGCAAACATGTCATGAGATCTGGGCATAATGTGGGTCACTGACCATTATTCCATTTTGAATAATTTATAAATTACTTCTAATAAAACTCACCTGGGCAGATTGTCCATATGCCTGTGAGGGCTGAGCAGCATAGGATCCATACCTGCAGGGACACAAGAGCATTCAAGCATACAGTACCCATCTCTGATGTTGGCGTCTTAGTAAATCATAATGAATTTACCTAATTACACAAAACACCCATCCCACTGCATTGATTTGAATAGTCTGGTAGCACAATACCCATGTACAAAGACTTACCCCTGCTGGGCACTGGCCTGGTTGTAGGAACTGTAATCTTTAAAAGAAAAGAAAATACATTTACTAGCCTAGGCTTAACTTTCAGCAACAGTCCTAGTATCAAATTCCGTTTGGGACTCGTGAGATGGAACTGCTCGACAATAATACCGTGTAAACATTTTGCATTGCCAACAACGGCACACAATGTAAAGTATTTCAAGTTCAACAGACCTTGACAATAGACAAAGCACAACTGCAATTCCCTCTAAGCAAGGTCCGACTAGAGGCCGTTTTCCGGCGTTGTGTAGTGGAGGACATCCCGCCTTTGCTTGCATAACTACCGTAGCTAACGTTTTTTTTTTTTTTTTTAACTAGCCACACGTTTCAATTTGCAGACAAAGAAACGACGTGCGGCTAGATTAGCAAGGCCGCATGACCAACGGAATTGCATACGCAAAGGCACGAATTAACAAAGCAGATAAACGTGTGTGGTGAATTTGTACCCTTCGCCCGGCATCGTGGCTAGTTAGGACCCACTGCCCATGATTCTAGCTAAGCTAGCTACAGTAGTAAACTGGTCAATTCACCAAACTGGTCAATTCGGCTGGCTAACTACCAACGTTAGCTAGCTTAATAGCTAGCTACCGACTACTGTACAGATTTAAACGTTCGCATTAGATTTGAATGTTGGATAATAAAATGTATGTAACTATGCAGAATTACATATAACTTTATTTTGATATGCAACAATAAGTAATGTATTCGTGCAAAATCAGATAATAAAAGATCGTTAACGAAACCCACCAGGAGCTGACGCCATCTTCGTTTCTTCGTTTAGTCAGAGAATGGCGCATGCGCGTAAAAGTAGACGAGCCTCTGGCAAAGATGTTCGGTAAGCGCTATCCTGGATACTAGGGATGTCCATACCCTAAACCCTAACCTTAACAATAACCGTTACCTAGCCCTAACCTTAACCGTTACATTAAAAACGCACTATGTAGTAACCGCTCCGGCATTTCCTGGTTGATAAAATTCTATTAGTTCGCGCTCAACGTGATCAAGACAAAGGAGATAATCGTGGACTACATGAAAAGGGCTCCTGAGTGGCACAGCTGTCTAAGGCACTGCATCTCAGTGCAAGAGGGGTCAATGTCGTCCTTGGTTCGAATTTAGGCTGCATCACATATGGCCGTGATTGGGTGTCGTATAGGGCGATGCACAATGGCCGGGGTAGGCCTTCATTGTAAATAAGAATTTGTTCTTAATTGACTTGCCTAGTTTAAATAAAGGTCAAATTTAAATTAAAACTTAAAAAGATCGACTTTAAATAAGTAAAAGTTAAGTTAAGTAAAAAAAAATGGAAAATAAAAGTAACAAATAATTAAACAGCAGCAGTAAAATAACAATAGCAAGGCTATATAAATGGGGTACAGGTACAGAGTCAATGTCCGGGGGCACCGGTTAGTCAAGGTAATTGAGGTAACATGTAGGTAAAGTTAAAGTGACTATGCACAGATAATAAACAGAGAGTAGCAGCAGCATAAAAGAGGGGTCTGGGTAGCCCTTTGATTAGCTGTTCAGGAGTCTTATGGCTCGGGGTAGAAGCTGTAAGAAGCCTTTTGGACCTAAACTCTGGTACCACTTGCCGTGCGGTAGCAGAGGCAGCAGTCCATGACTAGGGTGACTGGAATCTTGGGTAATTTTTAGGGCCTTCCTCTGAAACCCCCTGGTATCGAGGTCTTTGATGGCAGGAAGCTTGGCCCCAGTGATGTACTGGGCCGTATGCACTACCCTCTGTAGTGCCTTCCGGTCGGAGGCCGAGCAGTTGCCATACCAGGCAGTGATGCAACCAGTCACAATGCTCCCAATGGTGCAGCTGTAGAACCTTTTCTTAATTGACTTGCCTAGTTTAAATAAAGGTCAAATTTAAATTAAAACTTAAAAAGATCGACTTTAAATAAGTAAAAGTTAAGTTAAGTAAAAAAAAATGGAAAATAAAAGTAACAAATAATTAAACAGCAGCAGTAAAATAACAATAGCAAGGCTATATAAATGGGGTACAGGTACAGAGTCAATGTCCGGGGGCACCGGTTAGTCAAGGTAATTGAGGTAACATGTAGGTAAAGTTAAAGTGACTATGCACAGATAATAAACAGAGAGTAGCAGCAGCATAAAAGAGGGGTCTGGGTAGCCCTTTGATTAGCTGTTCAGGAGTCTTATGGCTCGGGGTAGAAGCTGTAAGAAGCCTTTTGGACCTAAACTCTGGTACCACTTGCCGTGCGGTAGCAGAGGCAGCAGTCCATGACTAGGGTGACTGGAATCTTGGGTAATTTTTAGGGCCTTCCTCTGAAACCCCCTGGTATCGAGGTCTTTGATGGCAGGAAGCTTGGCCCCAGTGATGTACTGGGCCGTATGCACTACCCTCTGTAGTGCCTTCCGGTCGGAGGCCGAGCAGTTGCCATACCAGGCAGTGATGCAACCAGTCACAATGCTCCCAATGGTGCAGCTGTAGAACCTTTTCAGGATCTGAGGACCCATGCCAAATATTTTCAGTCTCCCGAGGGGGAATAGGCTTTGTCCTGCCCTCTTCACGACTGTCATAGGGTGTTTGGACGATGACAGTTTGATGGTGATGTGGACACCAAGGAACTTGAAGCTCTCAACCTGCTCCATTTCAGCCCTGTTGATGAGAATGGGGGCGTGCTTGGTCCTCCTTTTCCCGTAGTCCACAATTATCTCTTTTGTCTTGATCACGTTGAGCAAGGGGTTGTTGTCCTTGCACCACACGGCCAGGTCTTTGACCTCCTCCATATAGGCTGTCTCATCGTTGTTGGTGATCAGGCCTACCACTGTTGTATCATCGGCAAACTTGATGAGGGTGTTGGGGTGGTGCCTGGCCGTGCAGTCATGAATGAACAGAGAGTACAGGAGAGGACTGAGCATGCACCCCTGAGGGGCCCCCGTGTTGAGGATCAGCGTGGTGGATGTGTTGTTACCTACCCTTACCACCTGAAGGTGGCCCGTCAGGAAGTCCAGGATCCTGTTGCAGAGGGATGTGTTTAGTTCCAGGGTCCTTAACTGAGTGATGAGCTTTGAGGGCACTATGGTGTTGAACGTTGAGCTGTAGTCAATGAATAGCATTCTCACATAAGTTTTCTTTTGTCCATGTGGGAAAGGGCCGTTTTGAGTGCAATAAAGATTGCATCATCTGTGGATCTGTTGGGGTGGTATGCACATTGGAATGAGTCTAGGGTTTCTGGGATAATGGTGTTGATGTGAGCCATGACCAGCCTTTCAAAGCACTTCATGGCTAGAGACGTGAGGGCTACGGGTCGGTAGTCATTTAGGCAGGTTACCTTTGTGTTCTTGGGCACAGGGACTATGGTGGTCTGCTTGAAACATCATGGTATTACAGACTGAGTCAGGGAGAGGTTTAAATTGTCAGTGAAGACACTTCCCAGTTGGTCAGCGCATGCTCGGAGTACACGTCCTGGTAATCCGTCTGGCCTTGCGGCCTTGTGAATGTTGACCTGTTTAAAGGTCTTACTCACATCGGCTACGGAGAGCGTGATCACACACTCATCTGGAACAGCTGATGCTCTCATGCATGTTTCAGGGTTACTTGCCTCGAAGCGAGCATATAAGTAATTTAGCTCGTCTGGTAGGCTCATGTCACTGGGCAGCTCGCAGCTGTGCATCCCTTTGTAGTCTGTAATAGTTTGCAAGCCTTGCCACATCCGAAGATCGTCGGAGCTGGTGTAGTACAATTTAATCTTAGTCCTATTTTGATGCTTTGCCTGTTTGATGGTTCATTGGAGAGCATAGCAGGATTTCTTATAAGCTTCAGGGTTAGAGTCCCGCTCCTTGAAAGTGGCAGCTCTACCCTTTAGCTCAGTGAGGATGTTGCCTGTAATCTATGGCTCCTGACTAATGTGTACCCCCGCACATTGATTCGGGGCCCCCTGTATATAGCCTCGTTATTGTTATTTTATATTTACCTTTAAAAAATGTTTACTTCAGTTTATTTAGTAAATATTTTCTTAACTCTTGTTTTTCTTAAAAACTTATTGTTGGTTAAGGGCTTGTCAGTAAGCATTTCACAGTAAGGTCTACTACACCTGTTGTATTTGGCGCATGTGACCAATACAAATGTCAGTTTATGTGTGAAAATAAGCAAGGGTAGTGTAGAGAATCATTGTACCATCTAAATCACAGGAAGTTTGTGGCACCTTATTTTGGGAGGACGGGCTAGTGGTAATGGCTGGAGCGGAATCGGCGGAATGGTATCTAATACATCAAACACAAGGTTTGATGCCATTACATTCACTCTGTTCCAGACATTATTAAAAGCTATCCTCCCCTCAGCAGCCTCTATAAATCTAAACCAAAGTTAAATATATTTTCCATATTCAAAAAAATTGTATTTTCAGTTGTTTGAAGCTGGTGTACAAAACAAAAAGTAAAAGACAATAAAACTACACTTTTCTGCATAATGCTGCGCTCAAAACAACTGATAAACTTAATTGATGTATTAAAAAATTCTTTATGTATTTTGGTGGAACATTAAGAATCATCATGTATTATTATCATTATTATTATTATTATGATGATCATAATTGATTATAATTATATGATGTAGCCTATATGTAATTATATAGCTTTTAAATAAAACAAAATTAACTCAATCTTGGCCTATCAGCTCAACATTCTCAATAATACACTCTAATGGACATTTTGTAGAATGAAACCAGAAACACCTTACCCCTCAACAATTTCAATGACTGTTTTATTGTCACCAGAGTCAAATACAGCAAAATCAACCAAAATCATATACAATCTAAATGTATTTGTCACATGCGCCGAATACAACAGGTGTAGACCTTACTGTGAAATGTTTACTTACAAGCCCTTAACCTAAAATGCAGTTTTAATGAAAATAAGAGTTAAGAAAATATTTACTAAGTAAACTAGTAAAACTTTAAAATACAAAAAGTAACAAATTAAAATAACAATAATGACTCTATATACAGGGGGTAACAGTACTTAGTCAAAGTGCGGGGGTACAAGTTAGGAATATAGCTAGTTTTAATTTTTTATGTTGGTGAGGTAATATGTTGGTGAGTAAAATGCAGCTGTGCTAGCTTTTTCTATCTAGCAAGTTAGCTGATTGCAGATTTTAGGAATATGAAATTTAACATTTTATCCTATTTAGAAAATGGATTTCTGTTAAGAGAACATTTATTCAATAATTCCCCCCAAAAAATTTCTGCATTAAAATTGCCCAGGGGAGTGTTCCAGTTTGACAGCAACAGGCTGTCCCAGTTTGACAGTAACTTTAGGCTATTGGCATACTGGGACACTCTCAAAATGTAAATATTCTAAAAAAGTGAGAGTAGTAAAAAAAACACTTACAGTCATTTTGATTTACAATTATATCCCATTACAAATATCTTGTAATGATGCACTGAATATCCTTTGTTCGTTTTGTATAACCTTAACATTATTTACCTCAGTACCTTATAGAAAGACGTGTCTTTTCACGGGATACCACGCCCACAGTGATGACGTCACATCAATTGTGAACCCTTTTCTTTTCGTATACTTCCTACAAATATTGTATACCAAACAAATTTCAGGAAGTACACTTTAAAATTCTACATATGATAGATCCATGTAATCTATGTTGTCCAAATATGTGGGTATTGATGATATCTGCATTATCTGTTAAAAAAAGAAAGTGAGAATCTGAGTCACTTGTTCCGCGAATGTACATTTGTGTCAGTATTTGGGGAAAACCTTGCAGAATACTTATTTACCATTATGAACACTACCCATGTTTTTGACATGAAGGATATAATATGTTACTACTGCAATGATAACAAGACCATTGAAATTATTGTGAATTTTTACAATTCTTGTTGCCAAATACTTTATATACAAACAACATTTCAGAATTCTATACCAAAATTACACATATATATATATATTTTAATAATCTTGTTAAGACATTATCCCTTGTGAATAATAACAAGAATAACATCTTCCTGAATCATAAATGAGATTTTTTTTTTATACATTTAAAAAAATGTTTTTGTATTTTCTTGTTATTAATACCTGTGTTTTGTTTGACATGTTTGATGTAGCAATGTAAGTTGTTGATTTTTGTATTACGAAAAATTTAAATAATAATAATATCACAATCTTCCTTACAAACATACAGGCATTGATTGGTGGCTGTGTTATTGTACACATTCAAAGCTATTCTTTACAAAGTTTAAGTGTCCCTCTTAACCAATACTCACCCTACATTTAGTTTTATGTTAGAAACTTTTACAGCAAACTTAACTTTTTGTGAATTGTGGTGTGATTTTTAGTTTAAAAAAAAATGCACATAAAGGCTTCATAATTCATAAAGGTATTGTTAACTGACTGATATTATCTCATAGAACAAAACGTATAAGATTTTATTTATTTTATTTCACCTTTATTTAACCAGGTAGGCAAGTTGAGAACAAGTTCTCATTTACAATTGCGACCTGGCCAAGATAAAGCAAAGCAGTTGGACACATACAACAACACAGAGTTACACATGGAATTAACAAACATACAGTCAATAATACAGTAGAAAAATAAGTCTATATACAATGTGAGCAAATGAGGTGAGATAAGAGAGGTAAAGGTAAAAAAAGGCCATGGCGGCAAAGTAAATACAAAATATCAAGTAAAACACTGGAATTGTAGATTTGCAGTGGAAGAATGTGCAAAGTAGAGATAGAAATATCGGGGTGCAAAGGAGCTAAATAAATAAATAAATACAGTAGGGGGTAGTGGTTTGGGCTAAATTATAGATGGGCTATGTACAGGTGTCGTAATCTGTGAGCTGCTCTGACAGCTGGTGTTTAAAGCTAGTGAGGGAGATAAGTGTTTCCAATTTCAGAGATTTTTGTAGTTCGTTCCAGTCATTGGCAGCAGAGAACTGGAAGGAGAGGTGGCCAAAGGAAGAATTGGTTTTGGGGGTGACCAAAATGATATACCTGCTGGAGCGCATGCTACAGGTGGGTGCTGCTATGGTGACCAGCGAGCTGAGATAAGGGGGGACTTTACCTAGCAGGGTCTTGTAGTTGACCTGGAGCCAGTGGGTTTGGCAACGAGTATGAAGCGAGGGCCAGCCAACGAGACCATACAGGTCGCAGTGGTGGGTAGTATATGGGGCTTTGGTGACAAAACGGAATGCACTGTGATAGACTGCATCTAATTTATTGAGTACGGTATTGGAGGCTATTTCGTAAATGACATCGCCGAAGTCGAGGATCGGTAGGATGGTCAGTTTTACAAGGGTATGTTTGGCAGCATGAGTGAAGGATGCTTTGTTGCGAAATAGGAAGCCAATTCTAGATTTATCTTTGGATTGGAGATGTTTGATGTGAGTCTGGAAGGAGAGTTTACAGTCTAACCAGACACCTAGGTATTTTTAGTTGTCCACATATTCTAAGTCAGAACCGTCCAGAGTAGTGATGTTGGGCGGGCGGGCAGGTGCAGGCAGGGATCGGTTGAAGAGCATGCATTTAGTTTTACTTGTATTTAAGAGCAGTTGGAGGCCATGGAAGGAGAGTTGTATGGTATTGAAGCTCATCTGGAGGGTTGTTAACAAGTGTCCAAAGAAGGGCCAGAAGTATACAGAATGGTATCGTCTGCGTAGAGGTGGATCAGAGACTCACCAGCAGCAAGAGCGACATCATTGATGTATACAGAGAAGAGAGTCGGTCCAGGAATTGAACCCTGTGGCACCCCCATAGAGACTGACAGAGGCCCTATCAGAGAAGTAGTTGGTGAACCAGGCGAGGCAATCATTTGAGAAACCAAGGCTATTGAGTCTGCCGATGAGGATGTGGTGATTGACAGAGTCGAAAGCCTTGGCCAGATCAATGAATACGGCTGCACAGTATTGTTTCTTATCGATGGAGGTTAAGATATTGTTTAGGACCTTGAGCGTGGCTGAGGTGCACCCATGACCAGCTCTGAAACCAGATGGCATAGCGGAGAAGGTATGGTGGGATTCAAAATGGTCGGTAATCTGTTTGTTGACTTGGCTTTCGAATACCTTAGAAAGGCAGGGTAGGATAGATATAGGTCTGTAGCAGTTTGGGTCAAGACTGTCCCCCCCTTTGAAGAGGGGGATGACTGCAGCTGCTTTACAATCTTTTGGAAAGCATTTTTTTTAAATAACCAGGCATCCTCTACTGACGGGATGAGATCAATATCCTTCCAGGATACCCCAGCCAGGTCGATTAGAAAGACCTGCTCGCTGAAGTGTTTCAGGGAGCGTTTGACAGTGATGAGTGGAGGTCGTTTGACCACTGACCCATTACGGATGCAGGCAATGAGGCAGTGATCGCTGAGATCTTGTTTGAAAACAGCAGAGTTGTATTTAGAGGGCAAGTTGGTTAGGATGATATCTATGAGGGTTCCCGTGTTTACGGCTTTGGGGTGGTACCTGGTAGGTTCATTGATAATTTGTGTGAGATTGAGGGCATCAAGCTTAGATTGTAGGATGGCTGGGGTGCTAAGCATGTTCCAGTTTAGGTTGCCTAGCAGCACGAGCTCTGAAGATAGATGGGGGGCAATCAGTTCACATATGGTGTCCAGAGCACAGCTGGGGGCAGAGGGTGGTTTATAGCAGGCGGCAACGGTGAGAGACTTGTTTTTAGAGAGGTGGATTTTTAAAAGTAGAAGTTCAAATTGTTTGGATACAGACCTGGATAGTAGGACAGAACTCTGCAGGCTATCTTTGCAGTAGATTGCAACACCGCCCCCTTTGGCCGTTATATCTTGTGTGAAAATGTTGTAGTTCAGAATTTTTGGTGGTCTTCCTAAACCAGGATTCAGACACGGCTAGAACATCCGGGATGGCAGAGTGTGCTAAAGCAGTGAATAAAACAAACTTAGGGAAGAGGCTTCTAATGTTAACATGCATGAAACCAAGGCTATTACGGTTACAGAAATCATCAAAAGAGAGCGCTTGTGGAATATGAGTGGAGCTAGGCACTGCATAGATACCCTATATCCAATATATCCTAAACCTGTGTTAACCTCAGAACTTATTTTCGGCGTTTATGCCAAAATCCTACTTTGCAACCCAACCGATTCTTTCCCAATTCATTTTCCCCATAGGAATGACTGAACGAATCGTTTTTATTTTTAAGTCCGACTAGAAGGTTTTCACTTGGTTTTCACTAGTTTTCACTAGTTACCACAGTCACAAAGTCAACATGGTCTATATCGAAACAAATTCATGAAAACGAAAACTTTTTCCCCCTTAATTTAAGGTTAGGCATACTTTTAGCAGTGTGGCTAGGGCTAGGATGGAAATCTGATTTTAATCAAATACATTGTAGAAATAAGGGGGGTAAGACTTTGTGGCTGTGGTAATCCACTGAGATATGGTACAATCTGTCTCTGGCATACACCATATTTCAGTGGGTACCAACACATTTACAAAATCAGGGTGCAGAAACATTTCATGAATCAAATAATTACAGAAACACCCCACAAATATTTTCCGCATATAGTCAATGATAATAAATCGATTTAATAGGAGGTTTTACGTTAAGGTAGTCGTGAATGAACTCGTCCAAGAACGTAAACAGGAAGTGTTGATACATTGCAAAGTGGCACATTTTCTATCGGCTCGGGAAATACTTGAGTGTTCATGTTTTATGAATTTTAACACGAAAAACGAAATACTGAATGTCATTGAAGTATCTTACACTTATTGTACATCTTTCGACCCTTGGACAAACACACTTGGACAAGTAGGAATCCTCTCGCTGCTATCATGCTCGCTTTCTGATACGTCGTGCAATCTTATTTTGAATATTGTCAGTCAGTTAATGAAGCGAATATTTTTCAGTTATAAAGCGAAGATGGCGTTGTCATATTTAGAAATATTCAAGTCAAATATGTGCCATTGTCTTTATTGGACATAAAACATATTAGAACTTCGTGTGTCCTGAATATCGTTTGAATGGGGAAAGTGTTTGATTAGAGAGCTTACTACAGTGCTTCTACGACGAGCACTAGTAAGTCCGCTACAATGGTTGACCGCATTTGCTCAATATGGTTTTGGTTTGGCTCGAATCGTCCGGGATTCTTTCTTGGAACAACGTTTCTGTTAACTCTGATGGGGCTGATGTGGCTTGGTGGTATTCCAGCCAGTCTGAGTTTAGGCCCAGGTGGACAGTACCCAGGGTGCCGAGGTAGGTAATCTGCCAGACACAGAGTAAAGCAGGTATGGAATTTGATTTGTTACCCCTGAATAGAAAATAGAAATGAAACTTCCCTCTCTCGCACACAGATCTGTCACTCTATGCCTTTAGTCATGAGGAGCTGCCCTCTCTTCTCTACAACGCAATTCTCCTGCTGTTGCTTGGACCATGCCAGGAGCGACGCTGGGGCACAGTGGCTTTTCTTGCCCTCTCACTCCTCTCTATAGCTCTCCTGCCTCCACTGTATGCCATCCTACTCTTCATCAGTGGGGATGAGGCTAGTCGTGTTTGTGGTTCCTCTGCCACTCAACTGGCTCTGTTTACAGCCCAGTGTCGTCAGGTGACCCAAAGGAAGCTGCTCAGATGTGTACCAGTTTGGTTCCTGCCCTGGCTTCTCTTACTCCTCAATTTGGTGTTGCTTCCAAGCACACCGGGCCTGCTCCACTTCTGTGCCATACTGATAGGACACAACTGTATCCTTCTCTGCCAAAAAATACAACAAATTATTGGAAAGTGTTTTTGACCCCATTGTCTCTGACATATATTTTACATTCTGTGATTATGTACCTTAACTTTGTTTAAAGATCGTCCATCCTTTATTGGGGTTTTGCAGAAAATAGAGAATATAGGGATTTTTAACTTCCTCCCTGATTGGGCCTATGTTCCTTACTACTCCAGGCTAAGGCTTCCCACCTATAACACCTCACAGAGGTGAGAACAACTCATGAGTTACAGTAGCTTGTTGAAGTCTGATTTACTACTACCTATTCTGGGAATGGAGTTGGTGGCATGAGTGAGATGAGAGAATTTAATAGTCACATGTGCAGAGTTGTACAGTGAATGCAGGACAAAGTGAAATGAAACAATGAGACTTTGTTTGTTACAGATCTGGGCCATTCCCTCAGGTAGCTCCCTCTAACAGATCCCCCATGGAGGACTTTCCACCCGTGAACCCACAGCCTTGGTTAGCGTCTGTTCCTCATTGGCTGCTGGACGGGTCTGCAGCAGTGTCAGAGGCCCAGTTATTGGAGGAGCAGATGCTGAGGGCGGGGATATTGGCCTCCTTACAGGATGCTCCTGAGGAACCAGGGACCAAAGTTGAGGTGCCAAAGTCCTCAGTATCCTTTCTGAGGTCAGTCAGGTTTACTCTGACATTTACTAGTATAGAAGATCACATTTGTGGCAGCCTATACACTGAGTGTACAAAACATTAGGAACACATTCCTAATATTGAGCTGCACAACCTTTTGCCCACAGAACAGCTTCAATTTGTCAGGGCATGGACTCTACAAGGTGTTGAAAGCATTCCACAGGGATGTTGGCCCATGATGATTCCAATGCTTCACACAGTTGTGTCAAGTTGGCTGGATGACCATTCTTGATGCACATGGGAAACTGTTGAGCGTGAAAAACCCAGCAGTGTTAGTTCTTGACACACTCAAACCGGTTTGCCTGTCACCTACTATCATAATCCTTTCAAAGGCACTTATCATAACCCTTCCCTAACCTGGACGACGCTGGGACAATTGTGCGCCGCCTCATGGGTCTCCCATGAGCATGGGTCTCCCGGCCGGCTGCAACACAGCCTGGGACCTCATGGGTCTCCCAACACAGCCTGGGATTGAACCCGGGTCTGTGGTGACGCCTCAAGCAATGCGATGTAGTGCCTTAGACTTCCGTGCCACTCGAGAGGCATAAAGAGCAATGTTTTGTACACTCAGTGTATGTACTATATTTTTTTAAGAATCATTTTTGTAATTTGTCATATAATGCTTAACTTTGATTCTGGCCAAATGCAAGCTGTGATCAAATGTATCATCAAAGAAAATACATTCTGAGCAAAACATACAGTACCAGTCTAAAGTTTGGACACACATACTCATTCAAGGGTTTTTCTATATTTTTTAAAACTATTTTCTACAGAAATAATAGTGAAGACATTAAAACTATGAAATAACTCATATGGAATCATGTAGTAACCAAAATTTTTAAAAACATATATTTTATATTTGTGATTCTTCAAAGTAGCCACCCTTTGCCTTGATGACAGCTTTGCACACTTGGTATTCTCACAACCAGCTTCACCTGGAATGCTTTTCCAACAGTCTTGAAGGAGTTCCCACATATGCTGAGTACTTGTTGGCTGCTTTTCCTTCACTCTGCGGTCCAACTCATCCCAAACCATCTCAATTGGTTTGAGGTTGGGTGATTGTGGAGGCCAGGTCATCTGATGCCTTACTCCATCAGTCTCTTTATTGGTTAAATAGAGCCTATACAGCCTGGAGGTGTGTTTTGGATCATTGTCCTGTTGAGAAACAAATGATAGTACCACTAAGCGCAAACTAGATGGGATGCCAGAATGCTGTGGTAGCCATGGTGGTTATGTGTGCCTTGAATTCTAAATAAATCACAGACAGTGTCACCAGCAAAGCACCATCACACCACCTCCTCCATGCTTCACAGTAGGAATCACATGCTGAGTTCATCCGTTCACCTACTCTGCGTCTCACAAAGACACAGCAGTTGGAACTAAAAATCTAAAATTTGGACTCATCAGCCTGAGGACAGATGTCCATTGCTTGTGTTTCTTCACCCAATCAGTCTCTTCCTCTCATTGGTGTCCTTTAGTAGTGGTTTCTTTGCAGCAATTCGACCATGAAGGCCTGATTCACGCAGTCTCCTCTGAACAGTTGATGTTGAGATGTGTCTGTTACTTGAACTCTGTGAAGAATTAGTTTGGGTTGCAATCTGAGGTGCCGATTTCTGAGGCTGGTAACTCTAATGAACTTATCCTCTGCAGCAGAGGTAGCTCTGGGTCTTCCTTTCCTGTGGCGGTCCTCATGAGAGCCAATTTCATCATAGCGCTTGATGGTTATTGTGACTGCACTTGAAGAAACGTTCATAGTTCTTGAAATGTTCTGGGTTGACTGACCTTCATGTCTTAAAGTAATGATGGACTGTCATTTCTCTTTGCTTATTTGAGCTGTTCTTGCCATAATATGGTCCAAATAGGGCTATCTTCTGTATACCCCCCTTCCTTGTCACAACACAACTGATTGGGTCAAATGCATTAAGAAGGAAAGAAATTCCACAAATAAATGTTTAACAAGGCACATCTGTTAATTGAGAGAATGCCAAGAGTGTGCAAAACTGTCAAGACAAAGGGTGGGTATTTTGAATAATCAAAAATATAAGATATTTGTTTAACATTCTTTGGTAACTACATGATTCCAGATGTGTTATTTAATCATTTTGATGGCTTTACTATTATTCTACAATGTAGAAAATAGTAAAAATAAAGAAAAACCCTTGAATGAGTAGGTGTGTTAACTTTTGACTGGTACGGTATATGTATTTATTTATTTTTTACATTATTTTCCCCTCTCAGGCTTCAGCAACTGGAGAAGATGGGGTTTCCTACAGATAAAGCTGTGGTGGCACTGGCTGCAACTCGACAGCTAGATGGTGCCATCTCCCTGCTCATTGATGACAGAGTTGGGGAGGAGGCTGTGATGACATCCAAAGGGAAGATCCCCCTGCCACCAAGAAATACCTGAGGCCTGTCAGATCAGCACATGGTGACCAACTGGACCTTGGAACAGAAGGTGTGATTTAGCATGATGATATTGATATTTTGTTGAGTTTTGCTGAGCTGAACTTTGCTGAGCTGAATGTACCTTGTGGGCTAAAAGGAAAAGATGAGTACCCAAATTAATGTCATTATGAAAAAAATAACAATTGGCCTGTTAAAAAAGCAAAACAATTATTTATTATAAAAACCATCTAGAAGATTATTTTAGCACAATAACACATTAGCAAGCAATATCAAATATGCCCAAAATGGAAAATACATATGATGTTACATACTGTATATCAGCATACAAAACAATAAGCTTCTATTTATCTTTTTTTAAATAATTCACAAAATTTGTATTATAAGATAAAGAAACAAATTATCAAAGAATAAGTTTTTTTTTACTGTGACAGAGAAATCAGTCTAAGTATAAGAATGTAATAGTGGTACAAAGTTACACAAAAATGTATTCAAGTTGCATCAACAGGTCCTGTACTACTGTGTTGTGTGTGTGCGTAGGACTGAAGCTGTTGTAGGAGAAAGATACACCTGTCCCATGAATGGGGGTTCTTAGAGATGTCATTGCTTTAGCTTGTGGGTTTAAAATAAGTGAACTACTGCCCGTTTATGCAGGAGCTGCAGTTTGGGGTTTGAAATAAATGCAGGAATTTGATCACATATCAGTTTTGGTAAAGGAGATACTTAGCTATATGGGTATGAGTTTTGTAGTCCAGCACTGCCATTGAGAACAAATACTGTCTAAGAGTGTAGAAACACATAACTGCATTTTTTTGTGCACCAACAAATCTCCAATAAAATGTGAATAAAATAAATACATTAAATTTCTTGTTGGATTTGTTTGATTTAAAGGGATGGTTATCAGACACCAAGACAAATTCTGTGCACTGATAAGCAATGCTTTCCATAACATGGTACTACTAACTGACATCTTAATAGGAAAGGTGTGCCATGTCTTCATCTTTATAGTGCACTACATAGCAAGGAGTAACACAATATTATAGAAACAAAAAAAAAGAAATATAAGAGGAAGTTATTTTTGTGTACGTGTGCCTTGCAGTCTAGTCTGTACATGCTCAATATATTTAAATAAGTAAACCACAGATTCCCAACATTGTTACAGTCCAAACAAATTCTCAGAGCCAGTCTTTTCTTTTACACTTAATTCCTCCTTTAATTTGCCACAATTTATACTATCCTGCAATGACCCTTATAGTCCAGAATTGTTTTCAGATGATTGAGCACCATTTAACATATCAAGCTTTTTAATGTTTGCATGTTTTCCAGGGGTCTATAGGATATTTTCTTGAAATATTTCCTAGCTGTAGCCACATTGGTGGGACACAGGGGGAACAGGGATGGGACACAGGGGGAGCCATGGGTCTACGAGGAGGTGTATGTTGGGGTAAAGGTGGTTGGTACTGGTTCCCAATGGAAGTGGGCAGACTCCGGAGCACCAGTGGAGCTTCCCTGAGGTGTCCCCCACCTTTCGTCTGATGGTACAGTCCACAGAGGGTATCAGATAAGGTCTGGATCAGTAGAGTGCCAGAGAGACCTAAGGGAGGGGGTAGTTAAACCCAGCCTGTGATCCTCAGAGATGCAGCAGGGAACAATGCTACTTCCCCTGAACCTTGGTGTCTGAGGACAGAGGAGGGGAGACGAGCCGATAGGGTTCGGCTCCTGCTCGCTTATCCCTGTAGAAACCACCTGGGGACGCAGTCCCGTATTGACCATCTCCGGACCCTAGATCAGGCTCTGTTGAAGAAACAAAGAGTTGGGGCCATGCTACTCTATGCATACATATGAGACATAAATAGTTAATAGAGCACATTATTACATATGATAAAGCATTTAAACTCAGCAAAAAAAGAAATGTCCTATCACTGTCAACTGTGTTTATTTTCAGCAAACTTGTGTAAATATTTGTATGAACATAAGATTCAACAACTGAGACATAAACTGAACAAGTTCCACAGACATGAGACTAACAGAAATGGAATAATGTGTCCCTGAACAAAGGGGGGGTCAAAATCAAAAGTAACAGTCAATATCTGGTTGGCCACCATCTGCATTAAGTCCTGCAGTGCATCTCCTCCTCATGGATTGCACCAGATTTGCCAGTTCTTCCTGTGAAATGTTACCCCACACCCACCAAAGCACCTGCGAGTCCCGGACATTTCTGGGCGGAATGGCCCTAGCCCTCACCCTCCGATCCAACAGGTCCCAGACGTGCTCAATGGGATTGAGATCCAGGCTCTTCGCTGGCCATGGCAGAACACTGACATTCCTGTCTTGCAGGAAATCACGCATAGAACGAATAGTATGGCTGGTGGCATTGTCATGCTGGAGGGTCATGTCAGGTTGAGCCTGCAGGAAGGGTACCACATGAGGGAGGAGGATGTCTTCCCTGTAATGCACAGAGTTGAGAATGCCTGCAAAGACAACAAGCTCAGTCCAATGATGCTGTGACACAACGCCCCAGACCATGACAGACCCTCCACCTCCAAATCGATCCCGCTCCAGAGTACAGGCCTCAGTGTAACGCTCATTCCTTCGACGATAAATGCAAATCCGACCATCACCCCTGGTGAGACAAAACCGCGACTCGTCAGTGAAGAGCACTTTTTGCCACTCCTGTCTGGTCCAGCGACGGTGGGTTTGTGCCCATAAGTGACGTTGTTGCCGGTGATGTCTGGTGAGGACCTGCCTTACAACAGGCCTACCAGCCCTCAGTCCAGCCTCTCTCAGCCTATTGCGGACAGTCTGATCACTGATGGAGGGATTGTACTTTCATTCCTGGTGTAACTCGGGCAGTTGTTGTTTCCATCCTGTACCTGTCTCGCAGGTGTGATGTTCGGATGTACCGATCCTGTGCAGATGTTTTTACATGTGGTCTGCCTCTGCGAGGACGATCAACTGTCCGTCCTGTCTCCCTGTAGTGCTGTCTTAGGCGTCTCACAGTATGGACATTGCAATTTATTGCCCTGGCCACATCTGCAGTCCTCATGCCTCCTTGCAGCATGCCTAAGGCACATTCATGCAGATGAGCAGGGACCCAAGGCATCTTTCTTTTGGTGTTTTTCCAGTCAGTAGAAATGCCTAAGTTTTCATAATGGTGACCTTAATTGCCTACCGTCTGTAAGCTGTTCGTGTCTTAACGACTGTTCCACAGTTGCATGTTCATTAGTTGTTTATGGTTCATTGAACACGCATGGGAAACATTGTTTAAACCCTTTACAATGAAGATTTGTGAAGTTATTTGGATTTTTACGAATTATATTTGAAGGACAGGGTCCTGAAAAAGGGACGTTTCTTTTTTTGCTGAGTTTATATGATGTTGCCATACAGTGCATTTGGAAAGTATTGAGACCTTGACTTTTTCCACATTTTGTTACATTACAGCCCTATTCTAAAATTGATTAAATACATTTTCTCCTCAGGCTACGCAGATACCCCATAATGACAAAGCGAAAATAGGTTTAGAAATGTTTGCAAATGTATAAAACATAAAAACCTTATTTACATACATTTTGCTATGAAATTGAGCTCAGGTGCATCCTGTTTCCATTGATTATCCTTGATGTTTCTACAACTTGATTGGAGTCCACCTGTAGTAAATTCAATTGATTGGACATGATTTGGAAAGGGACACACCAGTCTATATAACGTCCCACAGTTGACAGTGCATGTCAGGGCAAAAACCAAGCCATGAGGTTGAAGGAATTGTTCGTAGAGCTCTGAGACAGGATTGTGTTGAGTCACAGATCTGGGGAGGGTTTACCGAAAAAATTCTGCAGCATTGAAGGTCCCCAAGAACACAGTGGCCTCCATCATTCTTAAAATGGAATAAGTTTGGAACAACAAAGACTCTTCCTAGAGCTGGCCGCTCAGGCCAAACTGAGCAATCAAGGAGAAGGGCCTTGGTCAGGGAGGTGACCAAGAACCGATGGTCACCTTGACAGAGATCCAGAGTTCCTCTGTGGAGATGGGAGACACTTCCAGAAGGACAACCACCTCTGCAGTACTCCACTAATCAGGCCTTAATAGTAGAGTGGGCAGACGGAAGCCACTCCTCAGTAAAAGGCACATAACAGCCCGCTTGGAGTTTGCCAAAAGTCACCTAAAGACTCTCAGACCATGAGAAACAAGATTCTCTGATCTGATGAAATCAAGATTGAACTCTTTGGCTTGAATGCCAAGTGTCATGCCTGGAGGAAACCTGGCACCGACCCGACGCTGAAGCATGGTGGCAGCAGTATCATGCTGTGGGGATGTTTTTCAGCGGCAGGGACTGTGAAACTAGGCAGGATCAAGGGAAAGATAAACGGAGCAAAGTACAGAGAGACCCTTGATGAAAACCTGCTCCAGAGCACTTAGGACCTCAGACCGGGACGAAGGCTCACCTTCCAACAGGACAATGACCCTAAGCATGCAGCCAAGACAACACAGGAGTGGCTTTGGGACAAGTCTTTGAATGCCCTTGGGTGGCCCAGCCGGTGCTCAATCGAACATCTCTGTAGAGACCTGAAAATAGCTGTGCAGCGACACTCCCAATCCAACCTGATAGAGCTTGAAAGGATCTGCAGAGAAGAATGGGAGAAACTCCCCAAATACAGGTGTGCCAAGCTTGTAGCATAATACCCAAGACGACTCGAGCAGGTAATCACTGCCAAAGGTGCTTCAAAGTACTGAGGAAAGGGTCTGAATACTTATGTAAATGTTTTTTATTTTTAATAAATTTGCAAACATTACTAAACTTGTTTTTGCTTTGTCATTGTGAGGTATGGGTATAGATTGATGAGGATTTGTTTTTCAATTTTAGAGTAAAGCTGTAATGTAACAACAGTTTGAAAAAGTCAAGGTGTCTGAATACTTTCAGAATGCACTGTATCCATCATTATGATGTGCCTAACTATGAAAGTGATCTTGACAAGTCTAAATCTTTGAGTTACATCAGCTATTTAGTGAATTAATAAGATTGTACTAGTAGGTGCCCACTAATGCGAGTCCAGTTACACAAACAACTCTTAAATCAAAACAGACATAAAATATATATTTTTCATATGGTTCTTGCAAGCCTAATGCAGTAAATAATGTACTAGTGTGACCTGGAGGTGAGGATGGTTACCAGCGTTACCTGGCCAGATGATAGCCTCCAGCAGCGTCACCCTGCGAGCCAGAAGCTCCAGGTCTGCCTGCAAGTCTTGGAACATCTTGAAACTAATGTCCTATCAGAGAACAGTGACAAGGGGACTGGGTGAGGGGTGGGGAGTGGACACACCAGGCCTGGTCCTGGGGCTGTCTGCCTCTGGCCATACCCACTGTCCAGGAGTGGAGGGTGGGGTGACACCCAGCCTCGTCTGACCCCTGCCTAAAGCTGACCCTGCTTCCTCAGGCCTCCTACTCACCATGAATACCGATCATAGTCTCGAGGATTAAAACCCTCTCAGCTAAGATCTTCAGCGCTTCTCTGATCTGATGTATCCCGTCCCCCTGTGAAGATAGATACAGCCGTCAAGGTAAGGAGCACAAGCCAAACAAATTGCTCGCCAAGGTGCAAGTAATTTTCTCTATCAAACTAATACAGCAGTTAGAAGGTTAAAACCAGTCCACGCACCCACCCCGCACCATTTACAGATGTAGGATCTTCATTTGTGTAACGTGTACGCTACTAATCGAGAGTAAGTACCGGGAGTGAATTTAATAAATAAACGAACATGGAACAAAACAAGAAACACGAGTAGCGTACAGACATAACACAGGATCAATAGCGCCTAGGGAAAGAACCAAAGGGAGTGACAAATATAGGGGAGGTAATCAGACAGGTGATGGAGTCTAGGTTAGTGTCATGAGGCGCAGGTGCGCGAAACGATGGTGGCAGGTGTGTGTAATAATGAATAAACTGATGACAACGAGTGCCAGAGAGGTGGAGCGGGAGTTGACCTGACAATTTGAGACACTTTGTTACAGCAGGGAAACATTTTCCTTCAGCAACAGGAAATGTGTGAATTATTATGTGAATGAACATTTTTTGTAGTGATTGATACATTTTCCGTTAGGGCAAATCAAGTCTGACATTTTAAAGTGGAAATTACAAACTTTAGAAGCCTTTTTAAACCTTGAATACACTAAGTTTGCATTTCCTGCTGTGCAGGAAGATTCTCAGCCACAAAATAGTGATCAAATTAAGATCCTACATCTGTACCTTATCCCTCCCCTGTATCTCTCTGTCTCCCTCAATCTCTGGCCATGCTGCCATACCAGGCCAATCTTTGCCATGCTGTGCAAAAACAGCATGCACATCACAGGACATTCCCATGTTGTTGACATAACAGAAGTGGAGGAGACGGTCCAGGGCTTCAGGTTTGACCATGCCATCTGCATTCCTTCTGGACTTGATCAAGATGAGCAGCTATTCAGCCAGGCAAGTTTCTGTTGCATTTCAGAGGGATTTTCTAAAAAGGTTGAAAATAACCTTCTGAAGTCTCAGTATACTGTATCTACATAACGGTTATTAGAGCTGAGTTCACAATAGCTGCCCATCCATCACTCACTGTATTAAACATGCTCACCAAATAAAGCCAGTAAACCTTTACTATTTTTATTGAGTCTGTTTAAAATGAGAAACAGATCAATATCTACTTGTCAAGAAAGACCCACTGGCTTTATGAGTCAACCCCTAATAAATAAATATGAAACATTGAAAAAAATAAACAGAAAGAAAACAGACAAAAGCAATCATGTCAGTGACAGTTGATAAAGAATGCATGCACAATATGACGTTAGTATGGATGCCTGAGTATTTTTCTCTTGGGTGGAGAAATAAACTGATTAACGAGCAAAGGACAAACCTCTATGGAACAAAAGGCAAGATTTCATTAAGCTATATCAATAAATCATATCAAAGACTAATGTCCAGTGTGTTTGTGTTTGTCCAGTTTGTACGATTCCACAATAACAAGATCCTCTGAGTCATGGTTGATTGATGAGGAGCAGATTAGAGCTGAAAGGATAACGGGGCTATTGTGAGACCATTGAGGAGATAAGAAATATATTTTTGGTTTGAGATACAATTTAGAGTGACCTTGCCTGGTTCCTGTGTTATTGATGAATTGTTACACTAAGTTATAGCGTTTACATATGAGTTTGGCAAGCAAGAGATACATGGCAAACAGTGCAGTAACTAAGGATGGGACCATGCAGCCATGCATTGTGGGACACTGGAGGATAGCTGTATCCACTCACATCTCCAACCCCAGTCCACCCAGCACTAACCCACCACCACGGTTCCCACAATAACTCTATATGGAGTGATTTGGCATATACATTCCACACATACCAACGTTAATTTATACAATGTATAAACAGTATGTGCTGTACACAAGTTGACTTGACATATGAACATGTCATCCTTGGAATCATTTATATCATTGGTAGAAGTGTTTGTAAAAGCATGGCATGACCAAATATTGATCCTCATTACAATGCTGTATTACATGACACTCAACAGATTCTTATAGATTCTATTTTCTTTACCTCAATCAGCAAATAGTATGCGTGATGTAGGAACAGCAGGTGTGTGTGTGTGTGTGTGTGTGTGTGTGTGTGTATATGCCAACATCAGATGCTCAGAATGTGACTGTGAAAGGTAACCATGGAGACAGTAGCTTGCAGAGGGAGTCAGGCAGCTTTAGGGTCAGACAGGAGTAGGACAGTGTTTTCAACAAGGGGCAGCACCCCACAGCACACCCCGAGGACCAAAAAAACACAATAATCACATCATCATAACAGAACCCACACAAACAACAAAAACCACAATCCCACATGCCGCAAACTGACATACTATGGGTAATTGAGTACTTTTTAAAACAAGTGCAGGACGATTTGCAGAACAACACCAATAACAATATAGATAAGTGGAAAGTAAAGTTGATAAAAATAATAAATATGTAAATGTGGTGATTGGACATGGATCATAAAAAGGACCAAGCGGTGACTTGGTTCATAAATCCCTTACATTTAGATTGTTCTTGTAAAATGAGATAGAGGCAAAGGAAAATAAGTGATTAGACAGACAGAATAATTGTCTACACAGCATACAGTGGGGAAATTGACTACTTCTCAATGTGTTTTTCTCAATTGCTGGCATCCTCTTTCCTCGCATCCTTATCAAACCCCATTGGAGGAGAAGACCCAAGGTTCCTCCCCTTAGACATTCTCCTCCTATGAGTTTTGAGAAGGACGCAAGGATAGAAGACACAAGGAATCAAGGAAAGACATTGGGAAAGGGCCACTATTTCCCCTCCTGGCTCCTGGTCCTATACAGCCCAGTGAGAGTCAGTGAGGCACAGGGTGAGCTACGGCCCCATCTCTGGTGGTCTTACCGGCAGGCCTTTCTGTCCTGGCTCTCCCTTGGCTCCTGCTACTCCCTGTATAGAAACATTGAGTCAAGAGTAGTGGCACACTAGTGATAACTAGTTATAAGTAGTTATCACTGGCATGAAAGTACTGACTATGAGGGGTTGGGTTAAATGCGGAAGACACATTTCAGTTGAATGCATTCAGTTGTACAACTGACTAGGTATCTCCCTTTCTTTTGATGAAAAAGCAGCAGTAAAACCCATTCTCCAAGTTTGTGAGATCACTGGTTTGTATAGTTGACCATGGTGTAATCAGGTGCGACGTGTTGGTTTTTGCCACACTCATTAGGGCCACAGCTAGACAGGAAGTAGGTGGCTTACCGGCTCTCCTCTGAAACCTCTCTCTCCTGGATAACCCAGAGGACCCTAGGAAGCCAGAGGCAAGTTAGAGGGAGTTTTGTCTCTCTATCTAGGTGATGGAAAGAATGGGGAGGAAAATTAGGTGTGGTTGGGCCCTGGCCTGTGCATGGTACTCACTCTCTCCCCACGTTCTCCTTTTGGCCCCACCGGGCCCTGTAACCCGGGGGCACCCGACTTCCCCTGTAGAGAGACAGGTGAAAAGGTTCAAACAGACACATACACATTTGTTAAAGTGGACAGTAAGTGGATCTAATCTCACTCATATGATTATTATTTCCATTGCACCATTACACACTGCCCACTATAGTCCTAAGGCAAAATCTTACGTTCTGTCCTGCTGGGCCAGGGGGTCCCACGGGGCCTTTGGGGCCTGGAGGACCTGTATACATAAGGACTGTGAGCATCAACGTAATAGGCAGCCTTTCTGTCAGTTTGCCTTTATAGGCCAAGATAGGTTCTTCTCAGACACACAAGGCAAATTGAGAATGAAAAGAGAGACAAAATAAAGGAGGAAAAAATGATGAATTATGGATGAACGATAGGAAAGGGTTTCATGTTACATGTGTGTTGAGGAACAGATGCAGGGTTAAGACAATCAGATTATGCAAGGGTATTTGGACTATGACATAAACCACTATAAACAAAGTAAGAAAATATCCAGAAATCTCAGATGAATACTAACAACTGTGTCCACATTGTCTTTCTATTCTTACCCCCACCCTAGGTGTGTATAGAATTACTGGCCTTGGCAAACCATTACAAATATGGACATGCTTGTTATAATGTTATAATAAACACTCTTAAATCTTCCTTGTTTGGTCATGATAGAAGTGATGCTGGATAAGTCTTATCCAAAATCCGATCAATAATAGGAGCTGGCCGAAACTCACTCACAGTTCACTTTAAAAATGAGAATGGGAAAGGCTCATCTTGACACATGATTTGATGGAACACTGTTGATGCAAACGGAGGCAAGAGGGACAGGCAAACAACAAATCAATCCAACATTTGAGAGACTGGGAGCAAATTCAACTTCCTCTAAAGAGGAAGTCAGGCATCTCCAGATGAGAGTTGAGGACAGGGGAGTTGTGTTTCAGTGAGAGTTGAGGACAGGGGAGTTGTGTTTCAGTAAGAGTTGAGGACAGGGGAGTTGTGTTTCAGTGAGAGTTGAGGACAGGGGAGTTGTGTTTCAGTAAGAGTTGAGGACAGGGGAGTTGTGTTTCAGTGAGAGTTGAGGACAGGGGAGTTGTGTTTCAGTGAGAGTTGAGGACAGGGGAGTTGTGTTTCAGTGAGAGTTGAGGACAGGGGAGTTGTGTTTCAGTAAGAGTTGAGGACAGGGGAGTTGTGTTTCAGTGAGAGTTGAGGACAGGGGAGTTGTGTTTCAGTGAGAGTTGAGGACAGGGGAGTTGTGTTTCAGTAAGAGTTGAGGACAGGGGAGTTGTGTTTCAGTGAGAGTTGAGGACAGGGGAGTTGTGTTTCAGTAAGAGTTGAGGACAGGGGAGTTGTGTTTCAGTGAATCTGACAGAGAACGGAGACTTTTGAGTATTAACCCAAATTAATACTCAATTTAATCACTACACTGACAGGATAATGAAACCAATATGTTACTGGCTAGTGGCTAGTGACCAGGAGAGAAAAACAGACATACTGACCAGCAGGTCCAGCAGGGCCTTGTGGGCCTTGGACAGGCATCCCTCGTGGGTCAGGGAAGGTGTTGGAGAGGAGCAGCTCCTTGCCCTGACCTAGAATACAGAAGATTGAGTGGTTAATAAAAAGGACAAATGAGGGCTGAACCACATACCTGAAAATTACCTACAGGGGGCGATGTTCTCGCACAAATGTTCAGGCTTCTTTCAGCACCATAAAGTATCAAACCTTTACACTGTCCATATTTCATAAAGGTAAATGTAATATATATATATATATATATATATATATATATATATATATATATATATATATATGGCTGAAAATCATAATTATCACATTGTTTGCACTCATTTGTATGTGTACTTCATGTCCTACAGGTACACATGGTACAGTATTTATTAAGAAAGATTTGTGTCACCTCCATTGACATTGTGCTGACAGAGCACTTCTGAGCTGACCTATATCTATCTGTAGGGAAAGAGAGAGGGAGAGGGGTAGGAAATGTCCAGTGATAGGTGGAAGTGTGTGGTTTTAAAGGGTTGCCTCAGGCTGACAGGTAGCACTGTGCTGATGGAGTACCACAGTGAGGGGAAGGACTGTCAACGAGACACATCCTCCAGCTGCCAGACTGACTCTGATCCCTGTTCCAGCCCCACATAACCCTCCTAACAATAGCCCAGGAAAAGAGGTGTCTGTCTGTCTGTCTGCCTGCCTACCTGTCTGCTTGTCCGTTCACCTGCCTGTCTGTCTCTATTGAAACATGATTTTATCTTCATCTCCAGCTCCTGTACTTCAACACCCTCTCTGATAGTGAGTCTCTGTCCATGTACTTTCCAACCCCACAGTGTTCTACAATGTAATACATATGATATTCTAAGATGGCTGGGTTCCTACATCCCCTTATCCTCCTCTTCTCTACCTGTGACCCTGTCCCAGCTTAAAGTTGGAGGGTTCAGTCCAATTCTGCTGCAGGAGATTCCAGCCTCCAGATCCAGACGGGACAGCCAATAAGCCAGGGTTTTCCAAAGGAAGCCTAGCACATAACCCCTGCATCTCCTGCTTTCACTTTGATGTGAAAGAAACAGTTCACAGTCTCAGAATTCTCAATGCCAACCTTAAGTTACCCACAGCTAGAATTCTTCTGTCAACCTACACATCTGTTCACCGTTCAACACATTTCCTCCTCTCAGTCCTCATCCCTTCTCACTGCCTGGGCTCCACTGTTCAACACATTTCCTACTCTCAGTCCTCATTCCCTCTCACTGCCTGGGCTCCACTGTTCAACACATTTCCTACTCTCAGTCCTCATCCCTTCTCACTGCCTGGGCTCCACTGTTGACCACATTTCCTACTCTCAGTCCTCATCCCTTCTCACTGCCTGGGCTCCACTGTTCAACACGCTTCCTACTCTCAGTCCTCATCCCTTCTCACTGCCTGGGCTCCACTGTTCAACACATTTCCTCCTCTCAGTCCTCATCCCTTCTCACTGCCTGGGCTCCACTGTTGAACACATTTCCTAATCTCAGTCCTCATCCCTTCTCACTGCCTGGGCTCCACTGTTCAACACGCTTCCTACTCTCAGTCCTCATCCCTTCTCACTGCCTGGGCTCCACTGTTCAACACGCTTCCTACTCTCAGTCCTCATCCCTTCTCACTGCCTGGGCTCCACTGTTCAACACGCTCCCTACTCTTAGTCCTCATCCCTTCTCACTGCCTGGGCTCCACTGTTCAACACATTTCCTCCTCTCAGTCCTCATCCCTTCTCACTGCCTGGGCTCCACTGTTCAACACATTTCCTCCTCTCAGTCCTCATCCCTTCTCACTGCCTGGGCTCCACTGTTCAACACATTTCCTCCTCTCAGTCCTCATCCCTTCTCACTGCCTGGGCTCCACTGTTCAACACATTTCCTCCTCTCAGTCCTCATCCCTTCTCACTGCCTGGGCTCCACTGTTCAACACATTTCCTCCTCTCAGTCCTCATCCCTTCTCACTGCCTGGGCTCCACTGTTCAACACATTTCCTACTCTCAGTCCTCATCCCTTCTCACTGCCTGGGCTCCACTGTTCAACACATTTCCTCCTCTCAGTCCTCATCCCTTCTCACTGCCTGGGCTCCACTGTTCAACACATTTCCTCCTCTCAGTCCTCATCCCTTCTCACTGCCTGGGCTCCACTGTTCAACACATTTCCTCCTCTCAGTCCTCATCCCTTCTCACTGCCTGGGCTCCACTGTTCAACACATTTCCTCCTCTCAGTCCTCATCCCTTCTCACTGCCTGGGCTCCACTGTTCAACACGCTTCCTACTCTCAGTCCTCATCCCTTCTCACTGCCTGGGCTCCACTGTTCAACACATTTCCTCCTCTCAGTCCTCATCCCTTCTCACTGCCTGGGCTCCACTGTTCAACACATTTCCTCCTCTCAGTCCTCATCCCTTCTCACTGCCTGGGCTCCACTGTTCAACACATTTCCTCCTCTCAGTCCTCATCCCTTCTCACTGCCTGGGCTCCAACCCTTAAGCTGGTTCAACTCCACATCTGGAAGTGGCTGAGTGACATCAGCGGCGGACAGGTCCTTATCCCAGCATGTGACGTTTGGGTCAAGCCATCACCTTCCTCTCAGGCCTTTGGCAGGCACACATGACAGGTGAGAGGGAGAGGGAGCGTCCGTTAAAACACATTGCATACATTTGTCTCTTTCTAATATCCTTACTTTTATTCCCTTTGCCATTATCTCTGTTTCTTCTTCAGTTTCCCTCCCTCCCTCCCTCCCTCCCTCCCTCCCTCCCTCCCTCCCTCCCTCCCTCCCTCCCTCCCTCCCTCCCTCCCTCCCTCCCTCCCTCCCTCCCTCCCTCCCTCCCTCCCTCCCCCTCCCTCCCTCCCTCCCTCCCTCCCTCCCTCCCTCCCTCCCTCCCCCTCCCTCCCTCCCTCCCTCCCTCCCTCCCCCTCCCTCCCTCCCTCCCTCCCTCCCTCCCTCCCTCCCTCCCTCCCTCCCTCCCTCCCTCCCTCCCTCCCTCCCTCCCTCCCTCCCCCTCCCTCCCTTCTAACTCAAATAGATGCTCATCATGACTCTATGTAATGTAATAGACATTGGGAACATGTTGATTCTCAGTGGTAATAAACAGTATCACCTATTTAAAGATCTAAGTAAGATAGAATCCTCAGCCCACACCTCTCACGAAAACTACTGTCTGCAGCTCCAAGCATTTTGGAATTGATTATGTGTGGACTGAGGTCACTTCCTCCAGTTTGGCCCAGAAAAAGACCACCTATTGTGAGAAGGGGAGGGGTGAGGGTGGTTGTCTGACGGGCTGACTATACATCCGTTTTTTTTCTCTGGGACATCTCCAAGTCCATAATACTGGGGTGTGAAAACTCATGAGCTGCACTAGAATGGTCTACCATATTCACACATACCCACTGAATGGAAAATTGTACCCAGATGGGCATGAGCGATGGTGGTATGGAGCACTTAGGGCTGTAAGGCAAGCACATTGGCCTACCCATGGACAGTAGCTACCTGTCATTCAGGGCAGGTGGGGCATGCCTGTTTTGCATGTTATTTTGGCATTAATATGTGTAACATATCAGTGGGCAAACAATGTAAAAAAAAAAGTTAATTAAGCTGCATACAAACGTTGTATCTTTCTGTCTTTCTTGAGTAAGGCAGCTCCAAAATGCAGGTGTTTCAGCCTAGCTCTGTGCTTTCTGTTGTGGTGGGGTAGCCAGTGGAAAAAATGGACCGTAGGGGTTGGTAATGTTCTCTAGTTGTGCCGTTATTGGCTCAGTGTTCTGTCAGTCATGGGGACAATACGTTACCACCAAATCTAAGGGTAGAGCTCGAAAATGCAAGCCCCTTGGGCGCTGCCATAGAGTTACATTAGAAGTGCCCATCCTATAAGGCTCAAGGTCATTGGCCACAGATAAAATGTCAAATCATCATATATCTACAGCAGCTTTGGACTGATCATGTCGACATCTTTCAAAATCTTAGCTAGGAATCTACTTGTCTTTATCATGAATCTAGTTGACAATCTACTGGCAAATCCTTTTTAATCATTGTCATATGAAGAGAAATAATGTAAGAGAAATTATAGATAAAACGTATTGGTGCTCATCGGCCATTGGACATGACACAACATGTTGGAAATCGCAAATTCAACAATGAGTGATTTTGAAGGAATCAGTGGCTAACTGCAAGCATTGCAAAGCAATCACTAGCCTGCTATTCAGTGGAGTGGGTGTGTGGTCCCAAGTCTGGGTTTAAGGGTCTCTTTTCCAAGCTTAAAAGGATAAACATTCAACATTGGCCATGACGTCAATCCAGCATGACTTCTGCCGCGGTCAAAACAACTGGAAACTCAGAACAGGGAAATCTGACTTCCGTGAGTTCAAGACAACTGGGAACGATCTCCTACTGGGAAAATATGTTTTGAACGGTCATCCAACTCAGAACTCCAAGTCGGGAACTTGGGCTTCTTTCTAGAGCTCCAACCTGAAGATCACTGACGTCATCATGATTGGACCTTTTTCAGAGATCCGAGTTGTCTTGAAAATATAATAAATCCAGAGAATAACTTTGATGACAAAGTTTGATGACAAAATGTGCCCCACGAAGAACTGCCGCCCCACCTTCCTGTTCAAGTGAGCACAGCACAACAAGGTGAGTCCAAAAATGTATTGTATGCTGTTGCATGAATGATGTAACATGCCAGGGAGATATGTATACTGTAGCTAAGAAAGTAATAATCAGTGTATGTTGTGTAATAAGCTGTTAGTAGCCCATGCATGAAATATAAAAATAATATTTTGCCCCACCAAGATCATATTTATAAACAAATTCTTTGAGTGTTCCATAACACAACTGTTAATTGAGTGTGTGCGGTGATGGATATGTCTGTAGGGTATAGTGGTGCCTCTCTTACCCCGGTCTGGCTCTGGGATGCGGGCGCTGGCTGGGGCCGGGACTCCAGGGGGTCCAGGAGGGCCAGGAAGCCCAGCTAGACCCCTCTCTCCTGGGAGACCTGATGGACCTTTGGGTCCTGGGGGAGGGGAGATACACCGCACTGTTTCACTGAGGGACAGCATTGGCATGACAACAATGGAAAGGGTAGGAAAGAACTCCATGACAAAAGCAAGAATCAACATTGGGACAGCATTCAAATCAAATCAAGCTTTAGGGTTAAAAAATTAAGAATACCAATAAAAACTGAATAAGACTAAAAAGCACCCTAAGGAAAAGCAAAGCTAAAAAGGTGTGTTTTAAAATGTCTTTTGAATATGTCCACAGTTTCGGCCCCCTCAGGTTCTCTGGCAGGCTGTTCCAGAGGCTGGGGGCATAGTAACTAAAGGCTGTCTCTCCATGCCTCTTGGTCCCCCTCAGGTTCTCTGGCAGGCTGTTCCCCTCAGGTTCTCTGGCAGGCTGTTCCAGAGGCTGGGGGCATAGTAACTAAAGGCTGTCTCTCCATGCCTCTTGGTCCCCCTCAGGTTCTCTGGCAGGCTGTTCCAGAGGCTGGTGGCATAGTAACTAAAGGCTGCCATACCTCTTGGTCCCCATCAGGTTCTCTGGCAGGCTGTTCCAGAGGCTGGGGGCATAGTAACTAAAGGCTGTCTCTCCATGCCTCTTGGTCCCCCTCAGGTTCTCTGGCAGGCTGTTCCAGAAGCTGGTGGCATAGTAACTAAAGGCTGTCTCTCCATACCTCTTGGTCCCCATCAGGTTCTCTGGCAGGCTGTTCCAGAGGCTGGGGGCATAGTAACTAAAGGCTGTCTCTCCATACCTCTTGGTCCCCCTCAGGTTCTCTGGCAGGCTGTTCCAGAGGCTGGTGGCATAGTAACTAAAGGCTGTCTCTCCATACCTCTTGGTCCCCCTCAGGTTCTCTGGCAGGCTGTTCCAGAGGCTGGGGGCATAGTAACTAAAGGCTGTCTCTCCATGCCTCTTGGTCCTAGGCTTTAAAAGGCCAGTGCCAGATGACCTGAGGACCCACTGGGTACATAACTTAAGAGCATGTCTGACATGTACTTGGGTGCACGATCGTTGATTGATTTAAAAACCAATAGAATTATCTTAAAATGAATTCTAAAACTCACAGGCAGCCAGTGCAGAGACCTTAAAACCAATGTAATGTGTCCTCTCCGTCTGGTCTTGGTCAGTACCCACACTGCAGCATTCTGTATGTTTTGCAGTTGACCAATGGCTTTCTTGGGTAGACCAGACCGGAGAGCATTACAGTAGTCAAGCCTGCTTGTAATAAAAGCATGGATGAGTCTCTGTATCCGCCTGAGAGAGAAATGACAGCACCTTGGCAATGTTCCTCAGGTGGTAAAAAGCTATATTGGTCACGTGTGATTCAAAATTGAGTTCAGAATCAAAAATGACACCTAAGTTTTTTACCTGCTGTTTTATCTTTATTGCCCGTGAATTAAAATGTGCAGCCAGATTCTCTCTCTGTGCTTTGGATCCAACAATAAGTACTCCCGTCATGTCTTGATTTAGCTGGAGGAGGTTGTGAGCCATCCAATTATTTAAATCACTAATACAGTCTAATAATTTATCCGTGGAGTTAAAATCCTCTGGTTTTGTATCGTCTGCATAGTAGTGAAAATCAATGCTGTGTCACACCCTGATCGGTTTCACCTGTCTTTGTGCTTGTCTCCACCCACCTCAAGGTGCCACCTATCTCCCCCATTATCCCTTGAGCATTTATACCTGTGTTTTCTGTTTGTCTGTTGCCAGTTCTTCTTGTCTTGTCAGGTCTTACCAGCATGCTTTCCCGGTTTCCTGTTTCTCAAGTGTTTGTTTCCTAGTTTTCCCAATTCTGACCATTTTGCTTGCTGTGACCCCGAGCCTGCCTGTCGTCCTGTACCTGCCTGACTCTGACCTGATTACGAACCTCTGCCTGTCCTCGACCTGCCCTTTGCCCCGTGTTATAATAAATGATTGAGTACTGTACTATCCGCAACCTGTGTCTGCATCTGGGTCATATCCTGAGTCATGATATGCTGTGCTTTCTTACAAGGCTGCCAAGGGTTAACATATGTAAACTGAGCAGTACCGCATCCAAAATCGGAACCTTGTGAAAATGTGATATGCATTTTCTCTGAGTTATCTTCACCAACGGTTACAAAAAACTCTTGCCGGTTAAATAGGTTCTAAACCCATTTAGAGCTGGACCAGAGGCCAACCCACCCCTCCAGTCTGTCCAGAAGGACACCATGGTCAACACTGTCGAATGCAGCACTTAAATCCACAAGGACAGAGAGCTGTTTGGCATCTGTGTTGACTCTTAGATAATTTACCACTTTAACTAAGGCTGTGCTGTGGTGGGCACAACAACTACAAAAAGCAGATTGGAATTAAAAAAGATACGGTTGGCACTTTCAAAATTATTTAGCTGTATGAAAACCAATTTCTCCAGAATTTTGCTTAAAAATGGAAAGTATTTTGGCCGAAAATTGTTAAGAGCTGAAGAATCTAGATGACTTTTCTTCAGAAGTTTCTTCAGTTTTTAGTGCAGTGGGGAAAGTGCCCGGTGTCCGGAGAGAAACTTTTATTATCTTTTGTTATATCATTAGATTTTTCATTGAGTATTTTCATCATTTCAAAGGGCACCAGATAGGTGAACCCATGATGAAGAGGTTTCACCCTGTGTTGCCTTTCCTGGCATGCCGCACAATGGCAGGGGAGCCCTGGTGAACCTAGACAAATTGGTAGGGTACAGGGCTGTATAGATGTATAGTAGAGAATGTGAAGGGAGAGAGGAAGTGAGCGATGCATGGTGTATTAGGTTTCGGTGCTTGGTGGTTAACATCAGCAGCAAGCAAGGAGAGGAGAGAGCGGGCTGAGCGACTGACTGCTGTTCAGCTTTAATTAACAGGCTCTTAATGGCTGTGTGGGAGCTCAAAGGAGGACCTGGGAAAACTCAAATAAACACTATTAAATGTTGGAGCATATTAGCGGCACTGGTGCGCAATAAATTAAATACTGCCTGCATCTGCATGAGCCGGAGTGTGAGAGTGCTCACGGTTGTGTATGTGTGCATTACCAGTCCCAACAAGCCAGCTCGTGAAAGTGTTTCTCCCTCCCTCCCACATCGGTTTCTCCTTTTGTTGAAAAAAGGTGAGAAAGAAAAGCTGAGATGTGACTTGTCCCTGTGGCCCAGCTGGATTGGCCTGCTCCATCCACAAACCCAAACAAAGTGCCTCACCTCCCCACCACAACAACATCTGACCTCATTGTTTGCACTTTCTTGAGGTAATGCTTTGCACACACACACACACACACACACACACACACACACACACACACACACACACACACACACACACACACACACACACACACACACACACACACACACACACACACACACACACACACACACACACACACACACACACACACACACACACACACACACCCTCTATCTCCTATCTCTTTGCCTTGTGAACCTGAATAATGCTCTGGAGGATGATACAACTGACAACAGCTATCTTTGATTGTATTATCAACTATGAATAACTTGGCATAGAAGAGGGTCATTTGTAATTTGTTATTACAGCTCTAATTGGATTTGACACCTCGCTGATTCATTTTCACTTTGCTTTGGTAAACATTGCAGCAAAGACTGGCTGTGTTGTGGTTCTGCACACACTCAATTCCACCTGAAGGACCATAACCCATGGTCAGCAGCACAGTGGCACAGCTGGGTAGTCAAAGTGGCTCCATCTCCAGAGTCTGTGTGTTAACATGCCGTTAAGGCAAACTAGGCTTTATTTTTCCAGCAGGATAATGGGGCCCTGGAGCAGCTGTGGGCTACAGTGTCAAGGTGGGAGTAAAATTGTGTGTGTGTGTGTGTGTGTGTGTGTGTGTGTGTGTGTGTGTGTGTGTGTGTGTGTGTGTGTGTGTGTGTGTGTGTGTGTGTGTGTGTGTGTGTGTGTGTGTGTGTGTGTGTGTGTGTGTGTGTGTGTGTGCGTGCGTGCGTGCGTGTGTGTGTGCGTGTAAGGAAATCGTAGTTCTTCTGTACAGGAAACACATGTCCTGTCTTTGCGCTGATTCAGGGAAAAACAACCCAAAATACATCAGTGCGGCTCACGGCTCCACACACCTTAACCCGAACTCCAACCTCACACTGCTTCCCTCCCTGCGGAAGTCCCTGAGTGTGACAACAGTCTCCCCTTGACTCTTTATGAATCTGTCTGAACCACTTTTACACCACTGCTGAGATCATTCATTTCCCTTCCTCCTAAACTCTTGCTACCAAACATGCTCTCATAAGGCTCAGGGTTTCAGTAACATCAAACACATTTTTGTCAATGTTATCATTTCTAGTATGTGCAATGTACAGAAAGAATTCAGCATATAGGGGAGCAAATTGTTTGTAATAGAAACCCTATAAACAAGGCAACAATAAACAGGTCGTCCACAACTGATGCAGCTTGTGACTAACACATTTCTGTGAATTACTACAGCTCCCACCTTGGGCCAATCAGTGCAATTTTGTAAATGCCCGGATCTCTATGGCAAGACACATCCTTCACCCAAGTTTAGTCAAAATCAGCCCAGTGCTGTCTGAGATATCGCATGTGACTAACGTACGAACAAATGTACAAACGAATGTACGTACGGATGGAGACAGATCCACAGTTCCCTCCCCGATTTCATCATGGGGGACAACAATAACACCGCAGACATATGGAAGACATAAGGAGACAGGACTTATACACATAGCTCATGTTCATTTCAGATTGGATTCACATGGTGTTTCTCAAAAAGTGGGTTTGTAGCTTAACTTTTGCTCTACATCTAATTTCTACCAAGCAGCAGCAGGCAGAGAGCAGGGGTCATATGTCCCTCAGAGAGGGAGGGGTACACTGTCTGCTTGTTCCATACAGAGAGGAACCAGAACCACAGCCACCAGCTCCAACATTTTACTTTTACATTTGAGTAATTTAGCAGACGCTCTTATCGAGAGCAACTTACAGGAGCACATGTATGACAAACTTATATTACTATGTATTTTATTGTCATTAAACTCATAGCTGCTCAGGAATGCCTAGGGATTTCTTGTTTTCGGACTGTTATTTATTATTTGTCCGTAACCATTTACCCTCGAATATAAGCAACAGATTTATGCCTTTCTTTATGTTGCTGAACGAATCGAATCTGGTTAGTCAGGAGGCAGGAACAACAGCGAGTATTGCGAGCCATAGGGGAGTTTTGTGTAGTCTGAAGAGAAATATTTTTGGCGGGCTGCTGGAAACCATGCTGAATCAGCGAACTTTGTATTTAGTAAGTCTTATGGTTGAAAAGTCTGTAAGTTATCACCATGTTGTCCGCAGAGGAACTGCTGTGTTTTTTATGGACTACACATGGCTTTGTGGAATGGCAGAGTGGTTTCACAGAAAGACAAACACTCTGATGCAGGATGTCATGATGCAATTTGTTGAGATCTTTTTTCCACAATTGTTTCAGGCCTTAAGTCAACAGGTAGTGACATACACTCCGGGTTCTTGTCTGCCCTGGCAGACAGAGAGTACTGTCATAGTTGTCTTGGAGACAATGGGTTAAGTGGGTGGGTACACACGCAATCCCCCTGTCCCTACACTGATATTCACCATCTTTACCACAAGCGTATTTATTGACAAACGGTGTCATTGTCTTGTAAAACAAGAAGCGTTTGTTTGACATCGGTGCACCCTGCTTAATCAACTGGAAATCTGGAATTTATCTGTTATTCATGAAACAAACATCTACTGAGTACAGTCTGTTATTATCATATTTCAGCCAAAAGGAATAACTGTCACACATTTGGAGGTTTACACAATTGTACAGTGAAATCAGTGGTTGTTATAAATCATACACTCTGTCATTGTTTAGTTACAATAAGTATCTTACCCACTAGTCCTGGGGTCCCAGAAGGGCCTCTCATCCCAGCCTCGCCCCTGGGGCCACTGGGGCCTGGCAGTCCCCGAGACCCTAGCTTCCCTGAGCAAAGACAGTGGACAGACACTAGTAACCATTGAGCCATACTGATACAGCCACAAATAAGAGTTTGTGTTACAAAGCAATGACTGACTTGACACGTCAAACCTACCATCTTGTCCAGGGGTACCGTCTCTGCCTCTATCGCCCTGTGGACCTGTGTGTTTGGGAATAAATAGACAGGTGTCAGAGAGCAGACAAGGGCCCAAGGAAAGAGGGAGATTAAGGGGTTCAATTGCCTTGTGTGGAAAAATGGACTAGAAGTTGAGCGATTCCTGAGGTGAAGGGTTACCAGATGGAGGTGGCAGAGCAGCTGAGCCGTGGACTGGATTAGATATACTGGCTGAAAGACTAAGCACTGAGATGTTAATTAGGGCCACAGAGGTGCCAGAGAGGAACAAACCCCTTAGCTAGTCATGGGAGACTAAAACCCAAGAGTCCCACACAGGGCAGCAGATTCTGCGAAATTAAAGCTCCAATATTGTAGTGAAACTCAAAACATACAGTACCATTCAAAAGTTTGAAGGGATTTTCATTTGTTTTTACGGTTTTCTGAATAGATCAAAACTATGAAATAACACATGGAATCATGTCGTAACCCTAAAAAGCGTTAAACAAATCAAAATATATTTTATATTTGAGATTCTTCAAAGTAGCCACCCTTTGCCTTGATGACAGCTTTGCACACTCTTGGCATTCTCTCAACCAGCTTCATGAGGTAGTCACCTGGAATGCATTTCAATTAACAGGGGTGCCTTGTTTAAAGTTAATTTGTGGATTTCCTTCCCCTTCCTAATGCATTTGAGGCTATCCGTTGAGTTGTGACAGGGTAGGGGGAGGTATACAGAATATAGACCTATTTGGTAAAAGACCAAGTCCATATTACAGCAAGAACAACTCAAATAAGCAAAGAGAAATTACTTCTTCAAATCAAATCAACTCAAATATTATTGGTCACATACACATGGTTAGAAGATGTTAATGTGAGTGTAGCGAGATGCTTGTGCCACTAGTTCCAACAGTGCAGTAATATCTAACAAGTAATCTAACAATTTCCCAACAACTGCCTAATACACACAAATCTAAAGGGGTGAATGAGAATATGTATACAGTATATAGATATATGGATGGGCGATGGCCGAGCCGGCATAGGCAAGGTGCAATAGAGTATATACATATCATATGAGTAATGTAAGATATGTAAACATTATTGAAGTGGCATTATTTAAAGTGGCATTGTCTAAAGTGACTAGTGGGATGGTAACGGTGCGAACAGGCAGTGGCTCAGGTGGTTGTTGTCTTTTTGGCCTTCCTGTGACATCGGGTGCTGTAGGTGTCATGGAGGGCAGGTAGTTTGCCCCCGGTGATGTGTTGTGCAGACCACACTACCCTCTGGAGAGCCTTGCGGTTGAGGGCAGTGCAGTTGCCGTGCTGTGATACAGCCTGGAAGGATGCTCTCGATTGTGCATCTGTAAAAGTTTGTCTGAGTTTTGGGTGACAAGCCAAATTTCTTCAGCCTCCTGAGGTTGAAGAGGTGTTGTTGCACCTTCTTCATCACACTGTCTGTGTGGGTGGACTATTTAAGTTTGTCTGTGATGTGTACGCCAATTAACTTAAAACTGTCCACCATCTCCAGTGCTATCGCTTCGATGTGGATAGGGGGGGTGCTCCCTCTGCTGTTTCCTGAAGTCCACGATCATCTCCTTTGTTTTGTTGATGTTGAGTGAGAGGTTATTTTCCTGACAGCACACTCTGAGTGCCCTCACCTCCTCCCTGTAGGCTGTCTCGTCATTGTTGGTAATCAAGCCCACTACTGTTGTGTCATCTGCAAACTTGATGATTGAGTTGGAGGCGTGCATGGCCACGCAGTCGTGGGTGAACAGGGAGTACAGGAGGGGGCTGAGCACGCACCCTTGTGAGGCTCCAGTGTTGAGGGTCAGCGAAGTGGAGATGTTGTTTCCTACCTTCACCACCTGGGGGCGGCCCGCCAGAAAGCCCAGGACCCAATTGCACAGGGTGGGGTTGAGACCCAGGGTCTCCAGCTTGATGATGAGCTTGGAGGGTACTCTGGTGTTGAATGCTGAGCTGTAGTCAATTAACAGCATTCTTACATAGGTATTCCTCTTGTCCAGATGGGATAGGGCAGTGTGCAGTGTGATGGCGATTGCATTGTCTGTGGACCTATTGGGGCGATAGGCAAATTGAAGTGGGTCTAGGGTGGCCGGTACGGTGGAGGTGATATGATCCTTGATTAGTCTCCCAAAGCACTTCATGATGACAGAAGTGAGTGCTACAGGGCGGTAGTCATTTAGTTCAGTTATCTTTGCCTACTTGGGTACAGGAACAATGGTGGTCATCTTGAAAAATGTGGGGACAGCAGACTGGGATAGAGAGCGATTGAATATGTCTGTAAACACACCAGCCAACTGGTCTGCGCATGCTCTGAGGACACGGCTAAGGATGCCGTCTGGGCCAGCAGTCTTGCGAGGGTTCACACGTTTAAATGTTTTACTCACATCAGCCACAGAGAAGGAGAGAGGGGTGGGCGCAGTCCTTGTTAGCGAGCCGCGACGGTGGCACTGGATTATCCTCGAAGCGGGCAAAGAAGGTGTTTACTTTATCTGGAAGCGTGACGTCGGTGTCCGTGACGTGGCTGGTTTTCTTTTCGTAGTCCGTGATTTCCTGTAGACCCTGCCACATACGTCTCGTGTCTGAGCCGTTGGATTCCGACTCCACTTTGTCCCTGTACCGGCATTTCGCTTGTTTGATTGCCTTGCGGAGGGAATAACTATATTGTTTATATTCAGCCATATTCCCAGACCTCTTTCCATGGTTAAATGCGGTGGTTCGCGCTTTCAGTTTTGCGCTGATGCCGCCATCCATCCACGGATTCTGGTTAGGGTAGGTGTAATAGTCACAGTGGGTACAACATCTCCAATGCATTCTTTATAAACTCACTCACCGAGTCAGCGTATAGATCGATGTTGTTCTCTGAGGCTAACCGGAACATATCCCAGTCCACGTGATCAAAACAATCTTGAAGCGTGGATTCTGATTGGTCAGACCAGCGTTGAATGGTTCTAGTACATCCTGTTTGAGTTTCTGCATATAAGACAGTAGGAGCAAGATGGAGTTGTAGTCGGATTTGCCGAAGAGAGGCTGGGGGAGGTATTTGTATGCATCGCGGAAGTTAGAGTAGCAGTGATCGAGTGTATTACCCCGGGCGTAGTGCAATTAATATACTGATAGAATTTAGATAGCCTTGCTCTCAGATTTACTTTGTTAAAATCCCCAGCAACAATAAATGCAGCCTCAGGATATATGGTTTCCAGTTTACATAGAATCCAGTGGAGTTCCTTGAGGTTCATCTTGGTGTCTGCTTGAGGGGCAATGTACACAGCTATGACGATACCTGACGAGAATTCTCGTGGGAGGTAATATGACCGGCATTTGGTTGTAAGAAATTCTAGGTCGGGTGAGCAGAATGACTTGAGTTCCTGTATGTTGTTATGATTACACCATGAGTCGTTAATCATGAAGCAACAACATATCCAGAGAGAGCCATGTTTCCATGAAACAGAGAATGTTACAATCTCTGATGTCTCTCTGGAAGGCAACCCTTGCTCGAATTTCATCAACCTTGTTGTCAAGAGACTGGACATTGGTGAGTAGTATACTTGGGAGCCGTAGGCGATGTGCATGTCTACGGATCCTGACCAGGAGGCCGCTCCATCTGCCCCTTCTGCGGCGCTGTTGTTTTGTGTCAGCCTAAGGACTCGAAGTGAGCCGACCATCTCTATCGGCGCCATCTTGCTAAAAAAAAAGTTGCAAAATGCATCAAGCGCTATGATGAAACTGTCTCTCATGAGGACTGCCACAGGAAAGGATTACCCAGAGTTACCTCTGCTGCAGAGGATAAGTTCATTAGAGTTACCAGCCTCAGAAATTGCAGCCCAAATAAATGCTTCACGGAGTTCAAGTAACAGACACATCTCAACATCAACTTTTCAGGGGAGACTGAGTGAATTAGGCCTGCATGGTCGAGTTGCTGCAAAGAAACCACTACCAAAGGGCTCCCAAGTGGCGCAGTGGTCTAAGGCACTGCATCATAGTGCAAGAGGCGACACTATAGTCCCTGGTTTGAATCCAGGCCGTATCACATCCAGCCGTGATTGGGAGTCCTATAGGGCAGTGCACAAGTGGCCCAGCGTCGTCCGGGTTTGGCAGGGGGAGGACATCATTGTAAATTATCTGGCTTGCTTAGTTGAATAAAGGTTAAATATATACAAAAAATAAAGGTCACCAATAATAATAAGAAGAGACTTGCTTGGGCCAAGAAACATGAGCAATGGACTGGTGGAAATCTGTTCTTCGGTCTGATGAGTCCCAATTTGAGATTTTTGGTTCCAACCGCTGGGTCTTTGTGAGAGGCAGAATAGGTGAACGAATAATATCTGCATGTGTGGTTGACTCTGTGAAGCATAGAGGAGGATGTGTGCTGGTGTGGAGGTGCTTTGCTGGTGACACTGTCAGTTATTTACTTAGATTTCAAAGCACCAACATGGCTACCACAGCATGCTGCAGAGATACACCATCTCATCTGGTTTGTGCTTAGTGGGACTATCATTTGTTTTTCAACACGACAATAACCCAACACATCTCCAGGCCCTGTAAGGGCTATTTGACCAAGATGGAAAGTGATGGAGTGCTGCATCAGATGACCTGGCCTCCACAATCACCCAATTGAGATGGTTTGGGATGAGTTTGGACCGCAGAATGAAGGAAAAGCAGCCAACAAGTACTCAGCATATGTGGGATCTCCTTCAAGACTGTTGAAAAAGCAATCCGGGTGAAGCTGGTTTAGAGAATGCCAAGAGTGTGCAAAGCTGTCATCAAAGCAAAGGGTGGCTACTTTGAAGAATCTCAAATTTAAATATATTTAACACTATTTTGGTTACTACATGATCCCATATGTGTTATTTCATAGTTTTGATGTCTTCACTATGATTATATAATGTAGAAATTGTAAAATAAAGAAAAACCCTTGAATGAGTATGTGTGTCAGAACTTTTGACTGGTACTGTATACATGGAGCAGATAATTTCTCTCTCTCTCAAAACTACTAAGACTGACCCACAAACATTGTCTGTGTGGCAGGACAAACATAATGGTGCATTTACATTCTTCTACAGGCCTCAGAAGGCCAGTGAGGATCTTAACCTGAGAGAGCCTTTGGCTAAAACAGATTTGAATGTAATTGGATGGAAGTTGATACACTATTGAAAAGCCTTTTGAAAGTGCACCAGCAGAACACTCTATCTTTCTAGCTGCAGCCAACGCTGGGCTGAGCTCCAGGGAAGGAGAGGGCTTTCATGCCCTGAAGTGTTCACTTTCCACACAACAGAACCCTGAAAGAGAGCAGTGCAGACAACTGGAAATTAGTGTCTGTGTGTGTGTGTGTGTGTGTGTGTGTGTGTGTGTGTGTGTGTGTGTGTGTGTGTGTGTGTGTGTGTGTGTGTGTGTGTGTGTGTGTGTGTGTGTGTGTGTGTGTGTGTGTGTGTGTGTGTGTGTGTGTGTGTGCGTGCGTGCGTGCGTGCGTGCGTGCGTGCGTGTGCACGTCTCTCTTTTAGCGACAGAAGAAATATGATATGGGGGAGGAGAGCTGTTTGAGATGCAATGGAGAACGAATTACAGCACACGAAGAGAGCCGTGCAGAGTGATTTTCTAAGAAATTATCAAACATAACCCGCTTCACTGAAATCTGTAGGAATACATGGTTGTTCCTAAAAACCTGCCCATACATGTGTATAGGAGACTTGTACGTACCTACGGATCCCTGCTCGCCAGGGGCTCCTTTGGTTTGTGGAGCCCCTGTCTGTGAGTAAGACTCCGGTGCCGTTCCTTCTTCACCCTGTAGGTGGCGGTGAGAAGTGGAGGCAGGAGAGGACAGCACTTGGACCTATTGGATAAAATAGGAAAGAGAGAAATTTGAAGAGATGTTTTAATTTACATTTTCATTAGGATCCCCATTATCCGACACCAGTGCCGACAGCTAGTCTTACTGGGTTCCGACACATAACGAAAAAGACAATACAGATAAAATACTTTACAATTTATTGTAGTGTGCATGTGTGTTTTCATCTATGAGAGAGAAATGCCAATGCCTTTCAAATGGACTCATGATCAGAGACTGTAGCCTCTCGCTGCAGCACAGTTTTCAGTAGAGGAGTCCATGACTGTACCTTTTCCTCCAGTGAGCGGAGTCTGTCTGTCAGGGCTGTGAATCGACTACAGTTGAGGCAATCTGGAGAACAGACAAAGAAAAAAATACTATACGTGGACAAGTATCGATATCTGCAAAAAGCACTTCCAAAAATGTACTCCAATGAATATGAGAAACATGGGGCCTGAGTGTTAAAGCTAAACATTGTAAAGGAGATAAATTGGATCCCAGGTGTTCTGAATCTGATGATATTTAAAAGAGAAATATGGTTCCAGGTGTCATAGTACAGTATGAGAGAGTGTTAGGGTCCTGGTTCTTACTGGTGGAGAGCTGCTCTCCTGTTCCTGCTTCTGTGCGGGCAGAGGCAAGAGGTCGGCGGAGAGTGGACGGCTTCCTCACCGCCTCCTGAGCCACCAGCTGGTTTCCTGACTCTGTAGCAGAAAAGGAAGGGGAGGTTGAAGATGAGTCATTTCAGTAGACCACACAGTGAGTTCATACAGTCGTCATTCCGTTATGATGCACTAAGTCAGTCATGCAAATGGCCCTTATAAGCAGTGAGGCTTCCAGACAACAGCACAATCAGTCCACATCAACAAGAAAATACCAACCCTCCCACAAAGTATTTTCACTCAATTTCAGAATGCTCAGTGGTGCCAATATTCCCTTGTCAATTCAGTATTCATTTTTTATTCCATTATTTTTATTCACATGATTTGTCATTCTGATTATGATGAAGCACAGTGGCAGGCTAGTTGGACTGCATGAGAGAGTTCTGCTCTGAAAGCCCTGGACAAAAACTATCTAGCGTCCTGTGACTGCAAGGAGACAGGGAGCTTCTCTCTACCAGGTGACCTCACCAACACCACTGTCAGGGTGGGCTAGCAGGTGAGGAACACAAGGGAGAGGGATGGACGGATGGAGGAATGGATAGAAAGAGGGGTGATAATGCTAGAGCAGGCGTGACTTTTATCTCTGTCCTGTATCCCATCCATAGAGCCATGATTGCATGGAACTCCATTCCATCTCAGATTGCTCAAGTGAACAGCAAACCTGGCTTTGAAAAACAGCACTTCAACTCCTCTCCCCTATTTAAACTAATTATTTGATGTGTATGTATGTACTGATATGAGTGTATAACTCATAGTCTAGTGCTACTGAATTGAGTCACTATTGAGTCAGTACAGAACCTTTCAGTTATATTGTTCTTGTTTTAATTTATTTAGTTCTGTCCTTGAGCTATTCTTGTCTATTTTCTGTATTATGTCATGTTTCATATTTTGTGAGGACACCAGGAAGAGTAGCTACTGCTATAGCAACAGCTAATGGGGATCCTAATAAAATACCAAATAGCATACTGTAAACATCCTACAGAAGTAGGATCTTAATTTGAGACAGTTTGCTACAGCAAGGAAATAATCCTGCAACAACAGGAAATGTGAATTATTATTTGGATTATAATTAATGGATACATTTTTCTTAATCAAGTCTGGCATTTTAAAGGGAAAATTACAAACTTTAGAAGCCTTTTTATACCTTGAATACACTACAAGTTTGCATTTCCTGCTGTGCAGAAAGATTCTCAGCAACAAAAGAGTGATCAAATGATTTGTACACTGCAATTGTATCAAATTCACACACAACAAAAGCTACACTTGGCCAAACTGCTTTCATGTTGGTATGATTTGATTGAATATAAAAACAGTTTCAGCTCTGAGTGCTCTGTTCTATCTGTGGGAGTTTGTGTTCCTGTGGGTTGGGGATGTTTTAAATGGGCAGACCTTTGTGGAGTTCCACACTGTCTCCTCTGTGTGTGTTAGTGTTGTTGTGTCTGTATGACCCAGGTTCTGCGGACACAAACAAGAGTCTGGGTTCAGCACCTCGTTAGACGCCAGCCAACACCTCTTCTCAGAGTCAGCTGGAGCCAAACACACTGCAAACCACTGGCCAACACTGCCTGAGCTCACTCAATCTCTCTCTGTCATTCACACAGTCAGCCACACTTACTGTAATATATATTATGTGCTACTGATGCTTGTCAGTGACAGCACAGACAGAAATACAGTTCAAAGAGTTCATGTCCTGTTCAGAGTTCAGTGGGAGAAAGCAAAAGAGGACAGAAGAGCACAACAGAAAGAGTTAGTGCCCATAAAGAGAGAGAAGGAGAAAGGGAAATCAACAGTGTAAATGGGTCCTGCTCCAGACACTTGCCCTCAATCTTTGTGGATTTGATTTTCTATGTTTTGGGTTGAAAGGCTTTCTCAGTGGGCTACTACTAGCGCATGTGGAAATGAAACAAGGTTCGAGCTGAGACTGTAAATCAATGGTATGTTCTGAGGAATGTGTAAAGATGTACTGCTAAAAGCCCTATCTTCCATTTCAGTAAGAATGCAAAATTAGCGGCGAACTTCGAGTGGGGAAATAACACAGTCTTCGTTCTGCTCCATGTCCGTCTGTCTGCCTGTCTATGTGAGGGTGTGTGTGTGTGCGTATGGTAGGGGAGATGTCCTATGGAGACCAGGTAATATTGATGACAGTGTCCGATTTCAAATAGGCTCGGAATTGATAATATACCCCTGCTGCAGAACGCACTGAAGGCACCTCTAACCCAGACTCCCTTTCCGACAGACAGCACTTCTTTTCTCTTTAGATTATAGACCATTCACGTGCCAAGATCCACCCTCCCACACTTAAACACATTGTATGAAACGTTCAGCTGGCTCTGGCACTCAGACAACCATCCCCCACACAACCCAACTTCCATTCTCTCACTCTCTCTTTCATTCACTCTGCCTGTCCATGTCTCAAGTTTGAGAAATCACAGGATAACAAGTCAACTTATTCCCTATATTCCCATAGACAGTGTCTGTGAAGCAGTGTGTGTTGATTTGGATGTGCTGAGTGTGATCTATTCATCTGGGCCAAGAGTAACAATGTCGGGGGCTTGTGACTGGTCTCTCCCTCTCTCTCTCCCTCTCTCTCTCTCTCTCTCTCTCTCTCTCTCTTTCTTGGCTAAAAGGGGGGGGGGGTCAGAGAGACTTGCCTGAGTGCATTTGACCATTGACCTGTGATGCTCTGGGCCCTAATCAAGGTTTGAATCAGAGCTCTTCATTAGAAGAGACCCCTGTGGAGAGAGGAGAGGTTGTCCTCACATCAGCTCTGTGTCTGGTTCCAGGCTCTGTGGCTGACAGGAGAGGACAGGACACAGAGCACAGCACAAGGGGGAGTTTTCCACTGTTTACAAACACTGACAAGTCATTTCCTCCCCACTGGCCTGGCCTGCCTGGTGAAACTCTCTCAGGAGACAGAAGGAGAGGGGTGAAGGTCACACCACTGCTGTGTCAGGGTTAATTAAAATCTCATTAGTGTTATACAATTATCCACAGCTCTGAGTGTGTGTGTCACAGGAGGTTGGTTGCACCTTTATTGGGGAGAACAGGCTCGTGGTAATGACTGGAGTGGAATCATTGGAACAGTATTAAATACACCAAACACATGGTTTCCAGGTGTTTGATGCCATTCCATTTGCTCTGTTCCGTGTGTGTGTGTCAGTACTGGCAGTAGGAGCATAATGCCTACCCCCTCTGTGACTGTAGTTACCAAAATAACTCCCTCCAACACCCTTTAAGCAGCCCCTGAGGGCCCTCCATGGCAGTCCGGGGGAGGCCCCTGACAGCACACAGTCACAGGGAGAGGGGGCTGGGAGCCATCCTCTTCCTGTGAGACAAAGTCTCACCAACCAGCAGGCTTGTGTGTGTGTGTGTGTGTGTGTGTGTGTGTGTGTGTGTGTGTGTGTGTGTGTGTGTGTGTGTGTGTGTGTGTGTGTGTGTGTGTGTGTGTGTGTGTGTGTGTGTGTGTGTGTGTGTGTGTGTGTGTGTGTGTGTGTGTGTGTCATATTAAATCAATGTTCATTGGTCGTGTACACAGATTTGCATATGTTATCACAGGTGTAGTGAAATGTAGTAATACCTAGCAATAAAAAAAAAACGATACACACATAATCCAGAAAAAGTCTGAAATATAAATATACATATACACTACCATTCAAAAGTTTGGGGTCACTTAGAAATGTCCTTGTTTTTGAAAGAAAAGCACATTTTTTTCCATTAAAATAACATCAACTGAATCCGAAATACAGTGTAGACATTGATAGGGACTTGTGAGGTGTCTGTTTCTCAAACTAGACACTCCAATGTACTTGTCCTCTTGCTCAGTTGTGCACCGAGACCTCCACTCCTCTTTCTATTCTGATTAGAACCAGTTTGCTCTGTTCTGTGAAGGGAGTAGTACACAGCGTTGTACGAGATCTTCAGTTTCTTGGCAATTTTCACATGGAATAGTCTTCATTTCTCAGAACAAGAATAGACTGATGAGTTTCAGAAGAAAGTTTTGAGCCTGTAATCGAACCCACAAATGCTGATGCTCCAGACACTCAACTAGTCTAAAGAAGACCAGTTTTATTGCTTCTTTAATCAGGACAACAGTTTTAAGCAAAAGGTGTTTTCTAATGATCAATTAGCCTTTTAAAATTATAAACTTTTGGCCTCCCGAGTGGCGCAGTGATCTAAGGGACTACATCGCAGTGCTAGCTGTACCACTAGAGATTCTGGTTCGAGTCCAAGCTCTGTCACAGCCGGCCGCGACCGGGTGGCCCAAGGGGCGGTGCACAATTGGCCCAGCATCGTCTGGGTTAGGGAGGGTCTGGCCTGCAGGGATGTCCTTGTCTCATCATGCACTAGCGACTCCTGATGCGGGCTATGCGCAGTGCACACTGACACGGTCGCCAGTTGTATGAGGTTTCCTCCGACACATTGGTGCGGCTGGCTTCCGGGTTGGATGGGCATTGTGTCAAGAAGCAGTGTGGCTTGGTTGGGTTGTGTTTCGGAGGACGCATGGCTCTTGACCTTTGCCTCTCCTGAGTCCGTACGGGAGTTGCAGCGATGAGACAAGACTGTAACTACTACCAATTGGATACTATGAAAATTGGGGAGAAAAAGGGGGTGAAAAATAAATAAATAATAATAATAAACTTGGATTAGCTAACACAACGTGCCAAAGAGAACACAGGAGTGATGGTTGATGACAATGGGCCTCTGTACGCCTATGTAGATATTCCAATCAAAATCAGCAGTTTCCAGCTACAATAGTCATTTACAACATTAACAATGTCTACATTGTATTGCTGATCAATTTGATGTTATTTTAATGGACAAAAAATAAGCTTTTCTTTCAAAAACAAGGGCATTTCTAAGTGACCCCACTCTTTTGAACGGTAGTGTACATTAAGGGTTAAGGTTAAGGTTAGGGGGTAGGGAATACATCTTTTGGTCCCCTTAAGGATAGTACAACAAACGTGTGTGTGTGTGTGTGTGTGTGTGTGTGTGTGTGTGCGTGCGTGCGTGCGTGTGTGTGTGTGTTTAATGGTCCAAGGTCAGTCCTCCAGTGTTACTTTCCCAGTGAAAATAAACCAGACCATTCTGCAGCCAGCCCAGCCAGCCTAGCCTGCCCAGAGAGCACATTTCCTCCTTCTTTTCTTTACAGAGCCCATTAATGCTCCAACTCACTCTAGGCTCCCTCTCCTTAGCTCATTATTTGCCCTTGTTTATTTATTCTCTCTTTGATATGCAAAAGACGTAGCCATGTGCAGACAGACAGCCCTCGTGCTTGGAAGGCCTGTCTTCTGGAGGTATTTCTATGGCTAAAATGTCTCTTTGTTTCTCAATACATATGGTCTGTAATGGTGGGAGGGTGATTATATGCAAGCTCACACACATCTCGTCTCAGTGGTGGCCTTGATGGAGTTTAATCAACAACGAGGAGTACATTTAAACTATGTGATTTTACCACAGCACAGGTCAGAACCTGAGAATGAACTCTGTCAGAGGGGACTGGGGCTCTGGCTACACCTTCTCCTCCTCCTCCTTTAGCTTGAGTTTCATAAGACTGGTTTAGCTCAGAGCCAGAGGTTCCCAGAAGGAGGTATGGGGTCTGAGGGAGCGGCGAGCAGCTGTGGACACAGACCATCCAGTCAACACAGGGCTGGGCCGGGCTGGGGAGGGGAGGAATCGTCCTGATCTGATCCATCTCTGTCTGCTCAGAGAGTGATCGGGTGCTGCTGACCAGCCAGGCCAGGGAGTTTTTATCTGTCACGCTGCTGTTGAAGCCTTCATGAAGACTAAAGACCACTGGTACATGTGGACAAAGATTTGGATGCATCTGTAGATGCATTCCTCTTAGACAAAATTATGATCCTGCGAATATTCCTTACAGAGTGGCTGGCTACCCTTTGTCTATGAGTTCTGACCCAGCAGTTTCACTGGTTTATTAGTGTGACTAAAAAGGGGATATGATAACAAGTTTGGGTGATGCTCCTCCAGTTCTCTCTGTCTCTCTGCCTCCTCTCATTCGCTCTCTCTCTTGCTCTCTCTCCACACATGGCTTCCATCTCCCAAATTGCATTGGGACCATGGTATCGTCACTGTGACCAACCCGAGACTCATCTTCAGTGGGCCAACCCAAAACTGCCCTTGCACCCCAGCGTTTATAGTGCTTTCCCAGGATTCCGGCTTTGCTTTTATTAGGTGATTGGCTGAGAGGGAGGGGTGGCCTACATCATGAACTGCCACTCTCCAGTGACCCCCCACCTCAGCCTGCAGTGGTGAGGCCCACAATTTCTTCTCACACTGCAGTGCCCGCTGGGTTCCTGTGGGACTCTGTAATTAGGGGCAGTTGTATGGGGAAGGGGAAGGGGGGTCCTTAGGCCAACATGGACTATCTCCAGAATTCACTATAAGGGTAGGTTAAGCTCAGAGAGTCTTTCCACGGACACTCACACATATTTGGCTACACACACAAACACACACTGCTAAGGCTGTTGTTGTGAGCAGACCTGCTGCAGAGGTGTTGTGCCAGCCAAACTGCAACTGAAACCAGACGTGGCCTTTAGGACCCTGAGGTGAGGGGTGGAGTGGTGGGGGGGGGGGTCAGGGAGGGGCTCTCACCTCCTACAGACACATCTCACTTCATCAGTCAACACCAGCAGGCCGGCTGGCAGACCAGACAGTCAGACAGGAGATCCCTGGCCTCCAGACACCCCCCCCTCCCTCCACTAGACTAGACCTTCATAACTCCATCGCTAATGGGTCTGAGAACAGACTAAGACTGCCTGGGATCTTTAACAAACACTTTGCCTGGCCACTCAATGGAGTGTTGGAACTTGTGTGGTTGCAGTTACTGACTTCATTCTAATGCTTTCCTCTTGTTCTAGAACACACCTGTGTGTTCTGATTCCAGTTAAGATGATAAGGGTTGACTCAGCTAAATTACATTGCCACGAGTACCACTGCAGAAATTGCGATAAGTAAGATGCAAGACTTCACTGTCACACACAGTGTCTGCGCATGTGCATGGGTTCACTTCGATGCTGTTAGAGCGTGGTAGGTACGGGACTAATCTCGGTCACCCAGAAGTAAAAATCTTCAAAAGTAGTCACTTCCCATTTACACATGAATCTGTCCACGAGAGATTAGTACGGGACCAAAACAGTGGGGAGTTTAGCCTTGCACTTCAACACTCTTAGTTGTTGCAGAAATTGACCCACTATGCTGTTTACTTTATGCACCTACGTCATATCGCTGAGTTTACCTTCACCTGGCCTCTACAGAGTAGACAGACAGACTCAGCAGGGTGGCACTAACCCTAAAGCAGCCCATGCCCAAGCTGTCCCATAATATGGAGCACAGCCAAACACACAAACACACACACGCATCCATACACGCGCACAAGCTCCCGTGCACACGCACGTACACACAAGTTCCTACAGTAGTGTAGTGCTGGTCTGTCAGCCCTGTCAGCTCATCTATTCCATCCAGATGTGCACGCAGACGGACCTCTAATCTCCCGCCTCCTTCTGCCCTCTCTCTTCCTCTCTCCTGCCCCCTCTCCCTCTCCCTCCCTCTCTCTCCCATACCTGTGGCGAGGCTGATGGCAGGGGCAGGGTCCCAGACGGCTCTGTGGAGCCTGGTTGCCCCCCCCACCTTCTCCCTGGCAGGCAGCAGTCTACAACTACAGAGTAGAGCCTGACCTGGCTGTATGCTGCACTGGTGTCTATCTGCCTGCCTGCCTGTCTGTCTGTTCATCTGTCAGTCTAGAACATTTACATCTGCTGCTACTGGGACCCTGTCCGACTGACTGGTTGCTATGGACAGCCTTTAACTTGATTTCGCTCCCCTCCCACTTCTCCTTCCACTCCTCTCTGACCCTCTGGTTATTATTTCCCAACTGCCTGGTCTGTGGTTACCTACACTGGAGTGCAGTCCTCTGGCCCCCCCTGACAGTTTTCACTGCTGAGAATCGCTCCAAGGCGCTCTCATAAATAATAATGACTATAATAGTGAATACAGAAACCATGAGCTGTTTCATAATCTCTCTCTCCCCTCACTTCCCCTCTGACCTTTGAGTAACTAACTACAGTACCTCCGTCTCTTGCTGCCTGACCACTTTATTTCTCTCTCCAAAATATCCCTTTCTTTTTTTCTCTTATCTGCTTCAGCATTCTGTCAGTCCTCTCAGTAAGTTTCATCTCACCAACATGATGTCTGGATGCCCACAACAACAACAACTGGGTGTGTTCATAGAGCAAGCCACAGGAAATAAAACTATTCTGAAATCCTATATTCCAACAAACAGATGTGAAAATGCAAGGCTAAACATGGTTTAAAAAAGCGGAGTTTAAAAGTAGAAACATAATAAGACAATGCTCTCCCCTTCATCCCCCAAAACATAGGGATTGTTAGTGTACGGCACAATGGAAACAATTATCTTGGTGCCGTGAAAACAAACAACGCTGTGGTCTGTGTAAAGTGGCAAACATTAGCAGCAGGCACATCTGGGGAAATGAAGCATGCTGCGTTTGAGACGGTGTGCGGTTGGGATGGGCTGCACCACAAATTCGCTCTACGCTTTTTAAACATTTCCTCCGCTTGAAAGTAACAGATGTCCAATAAATACGTGAGGCAAAGGCTGACGTTACCGAATCCCAACATCACTTTTTATTAAGACAGACACAAAAACATTGGAAAACTATAAAATCTCCTTCCTTTCATGCCCCCGTCTCGTGACCCCAGCTGACCTGCATGCAGACGCCTCCCTCATCACCCTCTCCCTCCTCTGTCAATTAAATTCAAAAAGATATATTGGCATAGGACACATATGTTAAATCAACAATTTAAAAAATTAACAGTAACATTACACTCACAAAAGTTTCAGAGGAATAGAGAGATTTAAAATGGCATATTATGGCTATGTACAGTGTTATAACAATGTGCAAATTGTAAAAGTACGAAAGGGAAAATAAATAAACATAATTATGGGTTGTATTTACAATGGTGTTTGTTGTTGCCCTTTTCTTGTGGCAAAAGGTCACAAATCTTGCTGCTGTGATGACACATTATGATATTTCACCCAATTCATATGGGAATTTATCAAAATTGGATTTGTTTTCAAATTCTTTGTGGGTCTTTGTAATCTGAGGGAAATATGTATCTCTAATATGTTCATACATTTTGTGAGCAGTGTGCACATAGCCTGTCTTCTCTTGAGAACCAGGTCTGCCTACAATGGCCTCTCTCAATAGCAAGGCTATTCTCATTGAGTCTGTAGTCAAAGCTTTCCTTAATTTTGGGTCAGTCACAGTGGTCAGATATTCTGCCACTGTGTACTCTCTATTTAGGGCCAAATAGCATTCCAGTTTGCTCTTTGGTAAATTCTATCCAATGTGTCAAGTAATTATCTTTTTGTCTTCTCATGACTTGGTTGGGTCTGCTTGTGTTGCTGTTGCTCTCCTGGGGCTCTGTGGGGTCTGTTAGTGTTTGTGAACAGAGCCCCAGGACCAGCTTGCTTAGGGGACTCTTTTCTAGGTTAATCTCTCTGTAGATGATGGGTTTGTAATGGAAGGTTTGGGAATTGCCTCCTTTTAGGTGGTTGTAGAATTTAATGGCTCTTTTCTGGATTGTGATATATTTTTGATATTTGAGGATGTTTTTGCAGAATTCTACATGTAGAGTCTCAATTTGGTTTGTCCCATTTTGTGAATTCTTGGTTGGTGACCAGACCTCAGACCTCGCAGCCATAAAGGATAATGGGTTCTATTACTGATTCAAGTATTTTTAGCCAGATCCTAATTGGGATGTTGAATTGTCTCTCCTTGTCTCTCAGATCATTCACAGCCATGTGAAAGTTATCCGTGGTGCTGATGTTTAGGCCGAAGTATGTATCATTTTATTCTGCTCTATGGCAACGGTGTCTACATGGAATTTGTATTAGTGGTCCTGGCAACTGGACCTTTTTTGGAACACCATTATTTTTGTCTTACTGAGATTTACTATCAGGGCCCAGGTCTGAATTAATCTGTGCAGAAGATCTAGGTGCTGCTATAGGCCTTCCTTGGACAAGGACAGAAGCACCAGATCATCAGCAAACAGTAGACATTTGACTTCAGATTGTAGTAGGGTGAGGCCGGGTGCTGCAGCCTGTTCTAGTTCTAATTTGCCAATTCGTTGATATATACGTTGAAGAGGGTGGGGCTGAAGCTGCATCCCTGTCTCACAGTTGTTGTTTGTGTACATGGATTTATAATGTTGTATGTTTTCCCACCAACACCGCTTTCCATCAATTTGTATAGCAGACCCTCATGGCAAATTGAGTCAAAATCTTTTTGGAAATCAACAAAGCATGACAAGATTTTGCCTTTGTTTTGGTTTGTTTGTTTGTCAAATTAGGGTGTGCAGGATGAATATGCAGTTTGTTGTACGATAATTTAGTAAAACGCCAATGTGACATTTGCTCAGTACATTGTTTTCACTGAGGAAATGTCTCTCTCTCTCTCTGAACCCAAGAAGAGTATTGTCCTGTGATGTGTCTTAGCATTCCCTCCCTCCTCCTCCTCCCCTCCCTCCTCCTCCCTTCCCTCCTCCTCCCCTCCCCTCATTCCCCTTTAATGGTCACCAGGGAGACCCTTAAAACCAGGAGCATTGTACTACTGACAGTGCCTGGGTGAAACCACACTATCCTCTGTTGTGTGTTTAGAGTGACAGGGAGGGACTGTCTGTGACATCCTCCCTTCTTGTTCTGACACAGCACAGCAATTAAAACCCAGTCCTCTCAGCCAACACACAGCCACAAACGGCTCAACAAACAAGTGTTCCAAAAATAACTGGGTCCAGGAATCGGCCTGCCTACTCACTTCCATACACACACCATCTCCATAGCCACAGATATAACCACAGACACAGCCACAGATATAACCACAGACAAAGATATATATATATATATATTTAAAAAAGATATATGTATATATTTCACCTTTATTTAACCAGGTAGGCCAGTTGAGAACAAGTTCTCATTTACAACTGCGACCTGGCCAAGATAGAGCAAAGCAGTGTGACACGAACAACAACACAGAATTACACATGGGATAAACAAACGTACAGTCAATGACACAATAGAAAAGTCTATATACAGTGTGTGCAAATGTAGTAAGATTAGGGAGGTAAGGCAATAAATAGGCCATAGTGGCGAAATAATTACAATTTAACAATTAAACACTGGAGTGATAGATGTGCAGAATATGAATGTGCAAGTAGAGATATTGGGGTGCAAAGGAGCAAAAAAATAAATAACAAAATGGGTTGAGGTAGTTGGGTGGGCTATTTACAGATGGGCTATGTACAGGTGCAATGATCGGTAAGCTGCTCTGACAGCTGGTGCTTAAAGTTAGTGAGGGAGATACAAGACTCCAGCTTCAGTGATTTTTGCAATTTGTTCCAGTCATTGGCAGCAGAGAACTGGAAGGAAAGGCGGCCAAAGGAGGAGTTGGCTTCGGGGATGACCAGTGAAAAATACTTGCTGGAGCGCGTGCTACGGATGTTGCCGCTATGGTGACCAGTGAGCTGAAATATAACCACAGATATAACCATAGACACCGCCACAGATATAACCACAGACACAGCCACATATATAACCACAGATATAACCACAGATATAACCACAGACACAGCCACAGATATAACCACAGACACAGCCACAGCCACAGATATAACCACAGATGTAACCACAGATATAACCACTGACACAGCCACAGATATAACCACATACATGGCCACAGATAAAACCACATACACAGACACATATAACCACAGCCTTTCCCTGCTCACTGAGGTTGGACACAGCAAGTACAGAGCAGCTCCGATCCTGTGCATTACTATACATTACTATGTATTAATACTTCGCAATGAGATATTGTCACGACATCCACCAAAGTCGGCTCCTCTCCTTGTTCGAGCGGCGTTCGGAGGTCGACGTCACCAGCTTTCTAGCCATCGCCACTCCATTTTTCATGTATCCATTTGTTTTGTCTTGTTCTCTGCACACCTGGTTTTCATTCCCCAATCAATCCGTATGTATTTATTCCTCTGTTCCCCATCATGTCTTTGTGTAAGATTGTTTGTGTTACGTGTATTTTGGAATTGTGGATATTGTTACGCGCACGACTTTTTGTCTATGCTCCGTGTTCGGGCACATTTTATGTTACTTTGTGCTGTCATTTTGGACCGGAATAAATAGTGTGCCTGTTCACTACACTCTGCTCTCCTGCACCTGACTTCACCTCCAATACACACTCCTAACAGATATGAAGTCCATGCTCACGATGCATAAATTCTAAAACAAAATCACACCCACTGAGGAATTGATTAGCTAAATTTGACAATACATAGTAAATATACACACAGTTATTAGAAGTGCCTTAAAAGGCATGTCGTGTATTGCACTCTTGGCTTGAACATTTTTGAAAACTGTGAGAAAAGGAAAGTTTGTAGCTTTTATTCTAAGAACCCTGATCTTAAACCCAGGTAAGACACTGATCTTAAACCCAGGTAGGAACACTGATCTTAAACCCAGGTAAGAACCCTGATCTTAAACCCAGGTAAGAACCCTGATCTTAACCCCAGGTAAGAACACTGATCTTAAACCCAGGTAAGAACCCTGATCTTAACCCCAGGTAAAAACACTGATCTTAACCCCAGGTAAGAACCCTGATCTTAACCCCAGGTAAGAACCCTGATCTTAACCCCAGGTAAGAACACTGATCTTAACCCCAGGTAAGAACCCTGATCTTAACCCCAGGTAAGAACACTGATCTTAACCCCAGGTAAGAACACTGATCTTAAACCCCAGGTAAAAACCCTGATCTTAACCCCAGGTAAGAACACTGATCTTAAACCCAGGTAAGAACACTGATCTTAACCCCAGGTAAGAACCCTGATCTTAACCCCAGGTAAGAACACTGATCTTAACCCCAGGTAAGAACACTGATCTTAAACCCCAGGTAAAAACCCTGATCTTAACCCCAGGTAAGAACACTGATCTTATTAACCCCAGGTAAGAACACTGATCTTAACCCCAGGTAAGAACACTGATCTTAACCCCAGGTAAGAACACTGATCTTAAACCCCAGGTAAGAACACTGATCTTAACCCCAGGTAAGAACACTGATCTTAAACCCCAGGTAAGAACCCTGATCTTAACCCCAGGTAAGAACACTGATCTTATTAACCCCAGGTAAGAACACTGATCTTAACCCCAGGTAAGAACACTGATCTTAAACCCCAGGTAAGAACCCTGATCTTAACCCCAGGTAAGAACACTGATCTTATTAACCCCAGGTAAGAACACTGATCTTAACCCCAGGTAAGAACACTGATCTTAACCCCAGGTAAGAACACTGATCTTAAACCCCAGGTAAGAACACTGATCTTAAACCCCAGGTAAAAACCCTGATCTTAACCCCAGGTAAGAACACTGATCTTATTAACCCCAGGTAAGAACACTGATCTTAACCCCAGGTAAGAACACTGATCTTAACCCCAGGTAAGAACACTGATCTTATTAACCCCAGGTAAGAACACTGATCTTAACCCCAGGTAAAAACCCTGATCTTAACCCCAGGTAAGAACACTGATCTTATTAACCCCAGGTAAGAACACTGATCTTAACCCCAGGTAAGAACACTGATCTTAACCCCAGGTAAGAACACTGATCTTAAACCCCAGGTAAGAACACTGATCTTAACCCCAGGTAAGAACACTGATCTTAAACCCCAGGTAAGAACCCTGATCTTAACCCCAGGTAAGAACACTGATCTTATTAACCCCAGGTAAGAACACTGATCTTAACCCCAGGTAAGAACACTGATCTTATTAACCCCAGGTAAGAACACTGATCTTATTAACCCCAGGTAAGAACACTGATCTTAACCCCAGGTAAGAACACTGATCTTAACCCCAGGTAAGAACACTGATCTTATTAACCCCAGGTAAGAACCCTGATCTTAACCCCAGGTAAGAACACTGATCTTAACCCCAGGTAAGAACACTGATCTTATTAACCCCAGGTAAGAACACTGATCTTATTAACCCCAGGTAAGAACACTGATCTTAAACCCAGGTAAGAACACTGATCTTAACCCCAGGTAAGAACCCTGATCTTAAACCCAGGTAAGAACCCTGATCTTAAACCCAGGTAAGAACACTGATCTTAACCCCAGGTAAGAACCCTGATCTTAACCCCAGGTAAGAACACTGATCTTAACCCCAGGTAAGAACCCTGATCTTAACCCCAGGTAAGAACACTGATCTTAACCCCAGGTAAGAACACTGATCTTAAACCCAGGTAAGAACAGAGATGAGGGCTATTTTACACACTTTGGTTTTCTGCACAAAGACACCCTGCAACAACATGACGCTGGGGGAATTCTTGGCCAGTGAACCCTGTACTCTGGCCTTGCTCATTACCCTGGGGGGTGACAGTCCCAAATGACACTCTATTCCCTATTTAGTATACTACTTTGACCAGGGCCCCTATGTAATGCACTACTTTTGACCAACATTAGTGCACTAAATAGGGAATAGGGTGCCATTTGGGACACAGTCAAATGAGCCCACTCTGCCCACAACGCCAGCCAAGCATAAAGCAGCCCAGTCCAGCCATGCAGCTAAACATCCTGCCCCATGTCTAATGCTATATACAGAAGGTTCTGTGGGAGTAAACGCTGTGGCCTAAATGTTTGAAGGACAAGCCGACTCCAACACACATAGTTTATATGCCACAGTAAAACCCAGATCACTTGTTATAGCTCTGGGGCCTGGTGTTGCTCCATCAGCCCATAGCACTGTGTTTTCCAGACAGAGAGAGCTGATCTGTCCGTGAGAGCAGATGAGGGCAAGGCTTATTAATAAAAGGCTTAAAACATTTCCAGCTTCCCCACCCGTCACCACCCACCTAAATAACCAGCAAAAATCAAGAGCCCCCTATGACAACAGCGCAACTGTATCCATGGCAATGAAAAACAAAGGTTTTGCTTTAATGCATTGACTGACTATATGAGAGTGACTGCACGGCTCCCCAAGCCAGGCGGCGGTTGCCAGACGTAGCTATTCCAACTCCCCTTTCTGTGATATTCTGCTCCAAAAGCAAACCATAAACCTTCCTTACTGCTACCATGTTGTTGTTATGTTGTGTTTCTGTCTTGCTATGTTGTTGTCTTAGTTCTCTCTATGTAGTGTTGTCTCTCTTGTAGATATGTGTGTTTTATATATATTATATATATATTTTTAATCCCAGGCCCCCATCCCCTCTGCAGGGGGTCTTTTGTATTTTCAATTTGTTCTTAATAACTGACTTACCTAGTTAAATAAAGGTTAAATAACAGGCGCGGTGAGGGGGGACCAAGCAGCAGAGACAGGTGCGGTGAGGGGGGCCAAGCACCAGGGACAGGCGCGTGAGGGGGGGCCAAGCACTAGGGACAGGCGCGTGAGGGGGGGGGCCAAGCACCAGGGACAGGCGCGTGAGGGGGGCCAAGCAGCAGGGACAGGCGCGGTGAGGGGGGGCCAAGCAGCAGAGACAGGCGCGGTGAGGGGGCCAAGCAGCAGAGACAGGCGCGGTGAGGGGGGGGCCAAGCACCAGGGACAGGCGCGGTGAGGGGGGGCATAGCACCAGGGACAGGCGCGTGAGGGGGGCCAAGCAGCAGAGACAGGTGTGGTGAGGGGGGGGCCAAGCACCAGGGACAGGCGCGGTGAGGGGGGCCAAGTAGCAGAGACAGGCGCGTTGAGGGGGGGCCAAGCAGCAGAGACAGGCACGGTGAGAGGGGGCCAAGCAGCAGGGACAGGTGTGGTGAGGGGGGCCAAGCAGCAGAGACAGGTACAGTGAGGGGGGCCAAGCACCAGGGACAGTGACAGGCGTGGGTGAGGGGGGCCAAGCAGCAGAGACAGGTATGGTGAGGGGGGCCAAGTAGGAGGGACATGCACGGTGAGGGGGGCCAAGTAGAAGGGACATGCACGGTGAGGGGGGGCCAAGCAGCAGGGACAGGCACGGTGAGAGGGGGGCCAAGCAGCAGGGACAGGTATGGTGAAGGGGGCCTAAGCAGCAGAGACAGGTATGGTGAGGGGGGGCCAAGCAGCGGGGACAGGTATGGTGAGGGGGGCCAAGCAGCAGGGACAGGTATGGTGAAGGGGGCCTAAGCAGCAGAGACAGGTATGGTGAGGGGGGCCAAGCAGCAGGGGCAGGAACATTGAGGGGGGCCAAGCAGCAGTGACAGGCACTGCGAGCGGGGGCCAAGCAGCAGGGACAGGCACATTGAGGGGGGCCAATCAGCAAAAACAGGCACATTGAGGGGGGCCAAGCAGCAGAGACAGGCACGGCGAGGGGGGCCAAGCAGCAGAGACGGGCACTTTGAGGGAGGCCAAGCAGCGGAGACAGGCACATTGAGGGGGGCCAAGCAGCAGGGACAGGCACGGCGAGGGGGGCCAAGCAGCGGAGACAGGCACAATGAGGGAGGCCAAGCAAGACAGGCAAGGTGAGGTTGGGGCCAAGCAGCAGAGACAGGCACAATGAGGGGGGCCAATCAGCAGAAACAGCCACATTGAGGGGGGCCAAGCAGCAGGGACAGGCGCGGTGAGGGAACCAAGCAGATTCAGGTCCTTTTAGGGAATTGCCCATTTCGCTTCCTCCACATTATAGGCCGTAATTGAAATGTTCCAATGGGACTAGTATGAGAACCATACTTAGGTAGCCTGGTTTGGGTGCTTATTTTCCGTGTCAGTGTTTTGTTCCACACGGAACTGTTTCGGTTTGTTTTTTTCACGTGGTTGTTTATTGTTTTGTTCAGTGTTCATCATGCTTATTAAAAAAACTAAGATGAACATTTACCACGCTGCGTATTGGTCCGATCCTTGCTACTCCTCCTCAGAAGAGGAAGAGGAAAGCCGTTACACTTGTACAGAGCAGAGGAAGAGTGCCCGGAAAGAGTGCTAGGTACACAGTACTTCCTGGTTTATATTCATTGTGTTATTGTAAATTCAGAGCTGTGCATCAGTAGTTCCAGACATAATGCTGATGTATAAGTCTCCCAAGTATTCAGGCAGAGATGGCACCACACTGACATGTACAATAGCACTTATGGTCCATCTATGTATACAACTCTGCACTCTAGGTCCTCTGGTTTCCTAGCAGAGGTTGTGGCTATGGAAGACAGACATGGAAGACTGGATGGTTACAGTGTCTGTGGGCCAGCCAGCCAGGCAGTAAGGCAGCCAGTAATTATGTTAACAGTAGAAGATCTTTGTTGTGGTCCTGACTCACAGAGACACAGACTACAGCGGACAGATAGCTGGGTCTCAGAGGCCTTGATTTAGATAGCCTATATATTCTTCAAATATAAAAACGTCACAGTCGATTTGGGCCGACTGTAAAACCTTAGTGCATAAAAACGCAGGAAGGAATAGCTACATCTAAAAGAACAGTATGTCTCTTCCACTAGATAATATGAAGAATAGCAGGAGCTGATGGTGGGTTACAGGACAAAGAGGGGAGAGCACACCCCCATCCACATCCACAGGGCTGTAGTGGAGCCCATGGCGTCCACATCACTAGGGACATAACATGGTCCACAACACATCTGCACAGTCGTAAAGAGGGCATTCAGGACTTCTATATCAGGCGGTGTCAGGCCCGAAAAATTTACTCCAGCCACCCAAGAGATAGACTGTTCCCTCTGCCCCCGTCCGGCACACGACTCCGGAGCATCGGCTCTCAGACCAACAGGCTCTGAGACAGCTTCTACTCTCAAGCCAGAAGACTGATAAATAGCAATAAGAACGCTAAATAGTTAATGAAATGGTTACCCAGACTATCTGCATGAATCATATCTTGCACTGACTATGTACACTCACAAGACCGTGCACATTCACAGGACTACACATCCTTTGCTCTCAGAAAAGCCTCAATTCGTCGGGGTATGGACTCTGCAAGGTGTCGAAAGGGTTGACTCCAATACTTCCTACAGTTGTCAAGTTGGCTGAATGTCCCTTTTATTTATTATTTATTTAACCTTTATTTAACTAGACAAGTCAGTTAAGAACAATTTAGAACAAATTCTTATTCACAATAACGGTCAACCTCGGCTAAACCTTCCCCTAACCCGGATGACGCTGGACTAGTTGTGCACCGCCCTATGGGACTCCTGATCACGGCCGGTTGTGATACAGCCTGGGATCGAACCAGGGTCTGTAGTGCTGCCTCTAGCACTGAGATGCAGTGCCTTAGACCGCTGTGCCACTTTGGGTGGTGGACCACTCTTGATACACATGTGAAACTGTTGATCGTGATTAACCGAGCAGCATTGCAGTTCTTGACACAAACCAGTGTGCCTGGCACCGGTTACCATGCCCTGTTCAAAGGCACTTAAATCTCTTAAATCTCATGTCTTGCCCATTCACCATCTGAATGACACACATGTACAATGCATGTCTCAATTGTTTCAAAGCTTAAAAATCCTTTGTGAACCTGTCTGCTCCCCTTCATCTACACTGATTGATCAATAAGGGATAATAGCTTAACCTGGATTCACCTGGTCAGTTTGTCATTGAAAGATGTTTTGTACACTCAGTGTATGTATAATAATGGATGGAATGGAGTCAATGGAATGGTATCAACCACATTGAAACCAGCAGCCTCCACTGATAAATATCCACCACCCAAAGGACATCCAGCCAACTTGACACCACTGTGGGAACCATTGGAGTCAACATGGGCCAGTATCCCTTGGAACACTTTCGAAATATATATGGTATATTATGCATAGGAATATTTTTGGAACAGATTTCCAAAATTAAAATCACTTAGAGCTGATTTTTTGCTCAGGAAACTTGGGGGGCCAAATAAAACCATCTGCGTGCCAAATCTGGCCCGACAGTTGGGAAACCGTGATATACACACTCACTTCACTGACAGTCTCACACAAAACCCTTTTTATTATCCTGATGCCTAGTCACTTTACCCTGCCTTCATGTACATATATACCTCAAAAACCTCATACCCCTGCACAGTGATCTGGTACTGGCACTCATATACTGAGCATAAATATAAACGCAACATGACAATAAAAGGCCACTCTAAAATGTGCAGTTTTGTCACACAGAACAATGCCACAGATGTCTCATGTTTTAAGGGAGTGCGCAAAAGGAATGCGAACTGGACAAATGTCCACCAGAGCTGTTGCCAGAGAATTTTGCAGTACGTCCAACTGGCCTCACAATCGCAGACCACGTGTATGGCGTTGTGTGGGTCGAGTGGTTCGCTGATGTCAACATTGTGAACAGAGTGCCCCATGGTGGTGGTGGGGTTATGTTATGGGCAGGCATAAGCTACGGACAATGAACACAATTACATTTTATCGATGGCAACTTGAATGCACAGATATACAGTGATGAGATGCTGAGGCCCGTTGTCGTGCCATTCAGCCGCCGCCATCACCTCATGTTTCAGCGTGATAATGCACAGATATACAGTGATGAGATGCTGAGGCCCGTTGTCGTGCCATTCAGCCGCCGCCATCACCTCATGTTTCAGCGTGATAATGCACAGATATACAGTGATGAGATGCTGAGGCCCGTTGTCGTGCCATTCAGCCGCCGCCATCACCTCATGTTTCAGCGTGATAATGCACAGATATACAGTGATGAGATGCTGAGGCCCGTTGTCGTGCCATTCAGCCGCCGCCATCACCTCATGTTTCAGCGTGATAATGCACAGATATACAGTGATGAGATGCTGAGGCCCGTTGTCGTGCCATTCAGCCGCCGCCATCACCTCATGTTTCAGCGTGATAATGCACAGATATACAGTTATGAGATGCTGAGGTCCGTTGTCGTGCCATTCAGCCGCCGCCATCACCTCATGTTTCAGCGTGATAATGCACAGATATACAGTGATGAGATGCTGAGGCCCGTTGTCGTGCCATTCAGCCACCGCCATCACCTCATGTTTCAGTGTGATAATGCACAGATATACAGTGATGAGATGCTGAGGCCCGTTGTCGTGCCATTCAGCCACCGCAATCACCTCATGTTTCAGCGTGATAATGCACAGCCCCATTTCACAACGATCTGTACACATGTCCCAGTTCTTCCATGGCCTGCATACTCATCATGTTCTGGATCGACGTGTACTACAGCGTGTTCCATTTCCCGCCAATATCCAGCATCTTCACACAGCCATTGAAGAGGAGAAGAATAACATTCCACAGGCCACAATCAACAGCCTGATCAACTGTATGCGAAAGAGATGTGTCGCACTTCATGAGGTGGTCACACCAGATACTGACTGGTTTTGTGATCCACGCCCCTACCTTCTTTAAAGGTATCTGTGACCAAAAGATCTGTATTCCCAGTCATGTGAAATCCATAGATTAGAGCCTAATGAATTTATTTCAATTGACTGATTTCCTTCTATATTTTTTTATGAATTAATTTAACCTTTATATAACTAGGCAAGTCAGTTAAGAACAAATTCTTATTTAAAATGACGGCCTACCCCGACCAAACCCCGACCACGCTGGGCCAATTATGCGCCGCCTTATGGGACTCCCAATCAATGCTGGTTGTGATACAGCCTGGAATTGTCACGTCGTGACCTTCGTTCCTTTTTTATGTCTCTATTTTAGTTTGGTCAGGGCGTGAGTTGGGGTTGGCATTCTATGTTTTGTGTTCTATGTTTTCTATTTCTATGTGTTTGGCCTGGTATGGTTCCCAATCAGAGGCAGCTGGCAATCGTTGTCTCTGATTGAGAACCATACTTAGGCAGCCTGTTCTCCCACTATGGGTTGTGGGTAGTTATTTTCTGTTTAGTGTTTTTGTTGCACCTTACAGAACTGTTCGTTTGTCGGGTTGTTGTTTTTGTTCAGTATTCATCTTTATTAAAATTATTATGAATACGTACCACGCTGCACTTTGGTCTGATCCATCCTATTCCTCATCAGAAGAGGAAGACAATTGTTACAGGAATCGAAGAAGGGTCTGTAGTGACGCCTCTAGCATTGAGATACAGTGCCTCAGACTGGAGTTCCGGTCATGTGAATGGTAACTCAGTAAAATATTTAAAAATGTTGCATTTATATTTTTCTTCAGTATATACATGTATGCACGGACACACGCATGCACGTACACACGGACACGCACACACAGCGGGGTAATTGTCGCATGAGACTGAGCTGCTTTCTGTGAAATCCCTGCTTGAATGGTCTCCTGTGTGCCAGGCATTCCTCTGCGTTTTATAGGGCTCTCTGGGGATTAGAACCCATTTACTTCCAGAGGCAGTGGGGCGGGATCAAAGCGGATTGGGCTGTGGCCTCCAGGGTGGTGGTGTGAGGAACACTGAGCCAATACTCACCTGAGACTGACAGGGGGACAAGGAAACCTGACACCACGGCAAAAACCTGAGACACTAACACAGGTCACACGCACCCGGTGGGGGTCAAATCTGACCTAATTCGTGTCACTGCTAACCTCAGCTGTGATGACTGACAGATTGGCCCTGGGTCTGGGTTTACACAATAAATTATTCTAGACCTCCGTTACTGGAGGTTACACAAACAAGGAACACAAATGAGAAATTATTTTGATTTTGATCTAGAATTCTTTAAATCGATCAATCAATCAATTACATTTATTTTTATAGCTTTTTTTTACATCAACAGATGTCACAATGTGCTTATGCAGAAACCTAGAAGAAAAAGTAACGCACACCTATTAAGACGAGGTGCTGGCTAGCGGAGTAGAAAACTTGAAAATAAAAGAGAGCCGCACACTCTAGGAGCTCAGATGCAATAATTTAATTACCAGCCAAGCTGTCTTCATCAGGGTATAATCACAAACACTGTGGGATGACTCGTTTATATAGTGTCAAAATACACAGGTGTCTGTAATCATGGCCAAGAGTCGCCTAATATCATTGGTTAATAATCAAACATTAAAATGTCACACAAAGAACAGCATACAAACAAATGGATAACATACAATCATAGATTAATTTGACTACACAAGCTTACAAACAATTACAATGGCAAAGTCACAATAATCACAAGAATGAGTTCAGATCAAAGTCTACGTTGAGACCGAAGGGAGCAAGGGTCTTTAAATTAAAGATCCAGGCAGCCTCTCGTTTTAACAATAAATTATCAAGGTCACCCCCTCTCCAAGGGAGGGTGACATGTTCGATGCCAATATAACGCAGAGACGAGATCGAGTGGCCTGCCTCCAAGAAGTGGGCCACAACCGGATAAGTCAAGTTTTTACACCTAATGGTGCTACGATGCTCTGAGATACGTACTTTTAATTCACGCTTTGTTTTACCCACATATTTTTTTTACCACAAGGACAAGTTATAAGATAAATAACTGCCTTAGTGGAGCACGTAATAACGCCTTTGATTGGGATCGATTTCCCTGTTTGTGGGTGTTTGAAGGATCTACATTTCTAAGTGTCATTGCATTGAGCACAGCCATTACATTTGTAATTTCCATCCAGTAGGGGCACAAATAGACGTTGTTTAGGAATATCTTGGGGTGGTAAATCAGAGTTTACCAATTGGTCTCTGAGATTTCTGCCCCGCGAGAATACGACCAAGGGAAGGTCCGAAAACATATTACCGAGACTATCATCGGATTTTAGGATGTGCCAATGTTTGTGAACAATTCCCTTAATTTGTTCAGAGCACTTTGAATAGCGGGTAGTTAGAGCGCAAGAATGCGTCTTTCTGCGAGACTGACCTTGAAAAAGGTCATGTCTCGTTTTGTTTTGAATTTTTTCAATGGTAATATTCATCTGATCATTCTTGTAGCCCCTCTCCTTGAACTGTCTGCGTCTCAGCCATATTTCTGTCGAAATCTGATTGTTTTTTGCAAATTCTTTTGATTCGACAGAATTGGCTGTAGGGCAAACTATTTTTCAAGGGAAGTGGGTGACAACTATCAGCCCTCAACAAACTGTTACGATCAGTAGGCTTCCTGTAAAGATCAGTGTATAGAACATTATCTTCACACAAGATCAGAAGATCAAGAAAACTGATTTGACGTGTATCAGATTGCATAGTAAATCTCAGATGCTCAGAACAGGAGTTAAGAAAAGCATGAAACGCCTGGAGCTGTTTTGCATCACCCCTCCACAGAACACAAATATCATCAACATACCGTTTCCAAATAATGATGTGAGGCAAGAAAGCATTTTTGAGAGGATTGAAAATAGACTGTTTCTCCATGTAACCCACATACAAATTAGCATAGTTAGGAGCCATGGGGGATCCCATACCGTTCTTCTGAATAAAGAAATCATTTAGATTTGGTAAATAAATTAAACGTTGGTAATTAAATTATTGCATCTGAGCTCCTAGAGTGTGCGTCTCTCTTTTATTTTCAACTTAGACAGAAACCTACCTTAAAACCCAAACAGCAAGCAATGTAGATGTAGAAGCATGTTGGCTAGGGAAAAAGTCCCTAGAAAGACAGGAATCTAGGAAGAAACCTAGAGAGGAACCAGGCTCTGAGGGGTGGCCAGTCCTCTTCTGGTTGTGCCGGGTAGAGATTATAAGAGCAAGCTGACTCTAACCAGAGTAGAAAGAGGATTGGGAGGCCCCGGTGCACAACTGAGCAAGAGGACAAGTACATTAGAGTGTCTAGTTCGCAAAATAGACGGCTCACAAGTCCTCAACTGGCAGCTTAATTAAATAGTACCCGTAAAACACCTGTCTCAACGTCAACAGCGAGTTTTCTACGTGGCTTGATTCATGCGGCCTTCACAAAGACAAATCTGCCCGATACCAGGCTTGCTGAAGCATCACCAAATCATCACCGATCCGCCACCAAATTTCATGAATGAAAGCTGTGATTAAAAATCAGGGTTATTCCACTAAATATTGATTTCTGAACTCTTCCTAAGTTAAAACATTAGTATTGTGTTTATTTTCTTTGCATTATTCTAGGTCTGACAACACTGCATCTTTTTTGTTATTTTGATCAGTTGTCATTTTCTGCAAATAAATGCTCTTAATGACAATATTTTTATTTGGAATTTGGGAGAAATGTTGTCAAAAGTTTATAGAATAAAACAAAAATGTTAAAACCAGAGAAACGGATCATTTTGCAGTGGTCTCAATGTTTTCCAGATCTGTATATTTTTTATATAATCTCAACTATTTTTCTTCAATCAATGTATTTTCAATATAGAGTTATTAGCAGCGCAATTTAGCAGATTTTATTGATTTTGTGGTCTCAAACCAGTGAGCTTAAAATTCTTCATCAAGAATATGGGCAAAATGGAATGATTGACAATGAAAAAGGTGTTGTTCCCTTGTCATATAATTGGTACATGTACTATCAATATAGCATTAAACATAGTTTTCCAGATTGCATTTTGGCACATAAATATTGGATCGCCACTGAGACAACCTGGTTCAATTTGGGTCCCGAGGAAAAAACAGTTGTGAACCACTGTCATAGAAGGGCATTACTTTAGACCAGGGGTGTCAAACTCATTCCACGGAGGGCCAAGTGTCTGCTGGTTTTTGTTTTTTCCTTTCAATTGAGACCTAGACAACCAGGTGTGGGGAGTTCCTTACTCATTAATGACCTTAATTCATCAATCAAGTACAAAGTTGGAGCAAAAACCAGCAGACACTCCGTGGAATTGTTCCCTGGTGGCACAGCGGTCTAAGGCACTGCATCTCATCTCAGGTATCACTACAGTTCCTGGTTCGAATCCAGGCTGAATCACATCCGGCCATGATTGGGAGTCCCCTAGGGCAGCGCACAATTGGCCCAGCGTTGCCCAGGTTTGGCTGGGGTAAGCCGTCATTGTAAATAAGAATTTGTTCTTAACTGACTTGCCTAGTTGAAAAAGGTTAAATAAATAAATAAAAATGAGTTTGACATGTTCTTTAGACCTTTACTCAGGTACTCTCAGAGGGACACAGAGAGAGAAAGAGCAGATTTCTCAATAGTATGTCTAAGGGTTTTCCTCTGTTCTGCAATGACAAGTCTTTATCATCAAAATAGACAGTGTAAAAGTCAGGAAGTGAAGCAGCTCAACTAGAGGTGGAGTTGGCAGAGATCCTAGCACTCTGTCTGTCTCTCTTCCCTCTGGCCAGGAACACATGGAGATAAACAAGAGGAAGATTAGCATAGCTTTATGAGGCCCCCCTGGGCACACTCTGGAAATAAACCTGCTTCTACTGCGCCTACAGGCCCCCTTCACCAACACATGATACATGGCAGTTCAGTGTATCCACATGCGCGCACACACACACACACAGAGGGAAAACACCCACACACAAGCACACACACACATTCACAACCTTGTTCTTTGTGTGCAGGAATTTCAATGGATTATCCACGTATAGCCTTAGATATTCGGTGCATCTCTACCTCAACCTAAATATAGCACAACAATGTGACAGACTTCAACACACACACACGCCCACGCATGAGTGCACGAACACACCCACACACCCACTTGCTCTAAGACAACAAACAGATTGGAGAGATAATAGGAGTCATTCAAATAGTTGGCACATTGGCATATGGACACAAATGAACCATACAATAGACTGGGAGGTCTGTGCAGAACACACTTTGATAATAATCACAACACATTCTGCTGTTTTGGTGGGTAACATGTGGGCACTGAATAAATGTAACAAGACTATTGTAATAAGATAAATACATATGTTATTTCATAAGTGTAACTCTGCTAGTTGAACTAAATCCAATGGCTTTGTGAGAAGAATTAATAGCAGTTAATTTACCTTTAAAGGACCTGAGCATTCAGCTCCAGGTGAGCGCGACCAGGCAGACGGGCAGGCAGGCGGGCAGGCAGGAGCTGGCACAACTCCCCCTCCCTGGCATTTAATGAATGGGTAAGCCAAGACAAATACTGAGAATGTGTGTGTGTGGATGGTTGTATAGTGTTATCTTATTTCTCTGTGTGTGCTGCTGTTGTCTCACTGATATCAGCCCAGATGGAAGCCCTCTCATCTCATTTAATCTCCACACTGGTCCTTTGTGCTACAGATCTATGCATCTACACCTTTTATCTCATCCCGATCTGAACCAGCCACCCCAGCCCCCCTCTCCTGAACAGTGTTAGAGAGGCACATGGGTCTGTCTCTCATCTGATTTCCATGACAGACAGAAATAGAGAGAGCCCTCTGGCCCGCAAGCTGTTTGTGTTTTGCACCATTGGAGATAAGTGTGCATGCTCTGTGTAGAGCACAAAGGGATGATAAGGGGAGGACAGGCATCCAAAACATGACAGAGGAAGGGATGGAGCAGGGCTGGGGAGAGAGCAGGGCTGGGGATAGAACAGGGCTGGGGAGAGAGCAGGGCTGGGGAGAGAGCAGGGCTGGGGAGAGAGCAGGGCTGGGGAGAGAGTAGGGCTGGGGATGGAGCAGGGCTGGGGAGAGAGCAGGGCTGGGGAGAGAGCAGGGCTGGGGATAGAACAGGGCTGGGGAGAGAGCAGGGCTGGAGAGAGAGTAGGGCTGGGGAGAGAGTAGGGCTGGGGATGGAGCAGGGCTGGGGAGAGAGCAAGGCTGGGGAGAGAGCAGGGCTGGGGGAGAGAGCAGGGCTGGGGAGAGAGCAGGGCTGGGGAGAGAGCAGGGCTGGGGGAGAGAGCAGGGCTGGGGAGAGAGCAAGGCTGGGGAGAGAGCAAGGCTGGGAAGAGAGCAAGGCTGGGGAGAGAGCAGGGCTGGGGAGAGAGCAGGGCTGGGGGAGAGAGCAGGGCTGGGGAGAGAGCAAGGCTGGGAAGAGAGCAAGGCTGGGAAGAGAGCAAGGCTGGGGAGAGAGCAGAGCTGGGGGTGAGAGCAGGGCTGGGGGTGAGAGCAGGGCTGGGGAGATATCAGGGCTGAGGAGAGAGCAGGGCTGGGGAGGGAGAGAAGTGCTGGGGGAGAGAGCAAGGCTGGGGAGAGAGCAGGGCTGGGGAGATATCAGGGCTGAGGAGAGAGCAGGGCTGGGGAGATATCAGGGCTGAGGAGAGAGCAGGGCTGGGGAGGGAGAGAAGTGCTGGGGGAGAAGGGGTCAGCAGGGGCCAGTGGATCAGGAGAGAGGACTGGGGATGGCTACTTGGTTCAACATGGGGCCTTTCTCAGAGTTAAGTGTCCAAATTAGTGTTTACTCAGTGGCAGACTGCAATGTAGACACTTAAGTAACTGGAGATAAAAGTGCCAGAGCAGTGTGTGTGCATGCGTGTGTGTGTGTGTGTGTGTCTAGATGCCTAACTAAGCTGCTCTGCATCCTAGAAGCATAGGTTTTCAACCTTCCCAAGTTCTCCCATGTCACCCCACTCCTCCGCACACTGCACTGGCTTCCAGTCGAAGCTCGCATCCACTACAAGATCACGGTGGTTGCCTACGGACTGTAAGTCACTCTGCACAAGAGCGTCTGCTAAATGACTAAAATGTAAATGTGAATAAAACAAGGTGTAGCCACCAGTAAAATTTCACCAGTCACACCAACACACACACACACACACACACACACACACACACACACACACACACACACACACACACACACACACACACACACACACACACACACACACACACACACACACACACACACACACACACACACAAAATGCCCTCGTCGCATGCACCCCTCCCTGTCATTATTGTTTTACTGTGGCTAAAAGGGGGAGTTGTTTATTTTAAAGGTCGAATTTATTAAGCGTGTGATGAGTGCTCTCAGAGTCTTATAGCAGACGTGGGGGTTTGGGCTTTCTCAGCGTCTTGGCTGAAATACACCAAGGCCAGTAGAGGACACCGAGAGAGGCCCATAGAGACGGCTGCTCTCTCCCCTTCTCTCTCTCTCTCCCTCTCTCTCCCTTTCCCTCTTGCTGTCTCTCTCTCTCTCTCTCTCTCTCTCTCTCTCTGCTCTCTCCTCTCTCTCTCTTCTTCCAACTCCCTTCCATCTATCAGCCTGACCTGCTGCAGTGATAAAGTGATCTAGCCTTCCTCTGACATTCATTCTCAGCCCAAGCGCCAGGCAACAATACAGCTGAGGCTGGGGTTCAATAACAGCATGACGGAGACACATGCCTGCTCTCTCAATACACTGGACCACCTCAACACTACACGTCAACCACAGGAAGAGACAGAGAGAAATTGAGGCAGGGAAACTGAATGAGAGTGAAAGAAGCACAGGAGTAAGAGAGAGAATGCGGGAGGATTCTATTCATGGTGTCTTTGCCCCATTCTTGTTCCCTCCTTTTCCCAGCAGGCAGAATGATGAGGGTCTTATCTTATCTCTGAAAAGCACATTAACACAACATGGCGTCAGACAGAGCTGTGTATGTGAAGACATGCAGGGATAAAGGACACACACTCAAACGCGTGCGCCATGAACGCACACACGCACGCACAGAGCGGAGGTTCCTATGCAGGATTGTGGAAGAGGATTAGAAGATCAGGAGAGAGGGACAATAGAGGAGGCAGATCTAAACGGAAAATGAACAAAAAATAGCACTATCACTGGCTTTACTGTAGAGAAAACGACAACGAAGGGAAATAATGAATATATCTATCCAGAGCCATCCATCTGTGGAAAGCTGTTCTCTCGTCAGCTAATAAAACAGGGTCTGTTTGATCACAACTCAGGGTCAACATGGGTCAGCTCACCCTCAGGGGCCCAGCAGGGGAATACGTGTGGGACGGGGCCCTTATCTCAGCACACTGGTTCAAAAGAACACATGCTCCCCCACTCTAAGCCCTTAACCACTAAGTACCACATTCCCTCCCACACACATCAGCCTTGGTGGAAGGGTGAACCAATGTGAATGACCTATTGATGTTAGCCATATGCTTTCATGTAGCAGGGGGGGGGGACATAATAAAGAAACACTAACAAATTGGAACATGGTGTAATATTATCAAATCATTGATATCTAGTAGAGTAGGGGACTGGGTATAAGAGTAGGGGACTGGGTATAAGAGTAGGGGACTGGGTATAAGAGTAGGGGACTGGGTATAAGAGTAGGGGACTGGGTATAAGAGTAGGGGACTGGGTATAAGAGTAGGGGACTGGGTATAAGAGTAGGGGACTGGGTATAAGAGTAGGGGACTGGGTATAATTTCATTACCTGGTTTTATTGGACGCAAACATGGTCACCAGAGAAAATCTCCTGCATTTACGAGTTATTAGAGACTTGCAGTTAAAGTAGTGTTTTCTGGCTGCTAACTGTAACTGTTTATAAGGTCTAAATCATGTGCAGGCAGGACCCCCCATGGTTACTGGGGTCGGTGTGATTTATTGGAGTGGTCCCAGTCCCTCTAAGCTGTCACAATGGAAACCTGCCCAGCTCAGCTCCACGCTCCAGAGACTAGCACTCTTCACTCAGCCAGACGCAGTGCTTTGACACACGTACAGAGACTTTATAAAACATCCAGCCATAACGTTCTCTGTCTGCTCCACTGTATCTCTCCTCTGTGTGTGTGTGTGTCCTCCTGATGTGTCTGGCAGTGTGTGTTGTGTTCTGGAGGAGGCCCAGAGGTCTTGGCTGGGAGAGACCTAGGTCCTTAGGCGTATGGCAGTGTAATGTAGTAAAGCAGAATGGATATATAGTATACTGTCTCTCACACTGACTCCTGGCCCAGGAACTGGTGAGACAAGAAACATCAATCAAACATAGTGGCATCCAGGTACAGACAGAGAGAGTGTGTGTGTGTGTTCATGTGTCTCTGAGTGAGAGAATGTGACAGCGTATGTTTGGTACTGTAAGCAGGACAGGGTGTGTGGATGTGGATAAGTGAGAGTGTGTGAGTATGTGTCTACATGGTGAGCGTAGCTTTGAGTGATGGGGTGATAGTGGATCCAGCTGTCATACAAACCGTTGGACAGTAACTCTAATCTAAACGATACAACAGTGGGAAGAGGAAGAAGACTAGTGAAGAGTCCACACACTCATCCTGTCTTTCCCTTTCTCCTTCTCCATCTTCAACTCTTTGTTGGGACTTAATGGGTTTATGAAGGTATAATTGAACTGAAGTTCCTAAGTCCTTTTTCAGAGAGTATAAAATGTTTTGATATATTTGGTAGAGTTTAATAAGAACAAGGTCCTTGACTTAGCAGACTATCTATGTTTTATCAGCAGCCTGTTAAACTACTCATGAAATCTGTAAAAATCACAAGTGACATTTTAGGACAATCATGTTAAAATAAGTATTTTAAAGTCATTATACTCCCATCTATATTAAAATGGTCTTTACACAAAGCCGTCGTAAAAAGTATTTAATTTAAAATCTTTATAAAATATTTGTAATTATAAATGACATCACATGGTGGTGAGATGAGATGCTAAAGTAATTTACAGCAATTTCAGCACTAAAGCATTTTACCATATTTCTGTGGGTGGATGAGGGTGGAAAGGGGGGCGAGGGTGCATGTTGTGATAGAACCCTCAGGCTCCTTGGCTGCTTCCATAGCAACACTATAGATCTATTTTGAACACAAAGGAACACCATGGAGCTCTAAGGAACACTATGGAACACTATGAAGCTCTATGGAACACTATGGAGTTCTATGGAACACTATAGATCTATATTGAACACAATGGAACACTATGGAGCTCTAAGGAACACTATGGAACACTATGGAGCTCTATCTTGAACACAAATGAACATTTAAGAGCTCTATGGAACTCTAATGAGCTCTATGGAACACTATAGATCTATATAGAACACAATGGAACACTGGGGAGCTCTAAGGAACACTATGGAACACTATGGCACACTATAGATATATATTGAACACAAAGGAACACTATAGAACTCTATGGAACACTATGGAACACTATAGATCTATATTGAACACAAATGAACACTATAGAGCTCTATGGAACACTATAGATCTATATTGAACACAATGGAACACTATGCACCTCTAAGGAACACTATGGAGCTCTATGGAACACTATAGATCTATATTGAACACAATGAAACACTGTGGAGCTCTAAGGAACACTATGGGACACTATGGCACACTATAGATCTATATTGAACACTAAGGAACCCTATAGAGCTCTATGGAACACTATGGAATGCTATAGATCTATATTGAACACAAAGGACCACTATAGAGCTCTATGGAACACTATGGAACATTATAGATCTATATTGAATACAAATGAACACTATAGAGCTCTATGGAACACTATGGAACACTAATGAGCTCTATGGAACACTATAGATCTATATTGAACACAAAGGACCACTATAGAGCTCTATGGAACACTATGGAACTCTAATGAGCTCTATGGAACACTATAGATCTATATTGAACACAATGGAACACTATGCACCTCTAAGGAACACTATGGAGCTCTATGGAACACTATAGATCTATATTGAACACAATGGAACAATATGCAGCTCTAAGGAACACTATGGAACACTATGTAGCTCTATGGAACACTATAGATCTATATTGAACACAAAGGAACACTATAGAGCACCATGGAACACTATAGATCTATATTGAACACAAAGGACCACTATAGAGCTCTATGGAACACTATGGAACACTATGGCACACTATAGATCTATATTGAACACAAAGGAACACTATAGAGCTTTATGGAACACTATGGAGCTATATTGAACACAATGGAACACTATGGAGCTCTATGGAACACTACGGAACACCGCAGCTCTATGAAACCTGCTGTACTGTTAGGAGTGGGTCAGGTTTCTGTTCTGTCAGGTACAGTCAGGAGAAAGGAATTACAGTTTGCCAAAATAGCTCCTCTCTCTCTCCATCTACAACTGGGGTGAATAGATTCTTACCTTTCTGAGAGAGAGGGAGAAAGAGAAGAGGAGAGAGATGAGAGGAGGATCTAAACTGAGCTTGGACTTTCAGCACTTCTCAACAGTCTCTGAACCCATCTGGCTACAGCTTCAGTAACACAGTCTGAATGTGTCTCTGTTTACACCAGCAGCTAGATTTACACTGCCAAAGTGGAGGTTTCATACAAAACGCATTAGCTGGGAATAAGGTTTCAGTTAATTTCTAAATAGGATGTAATGAAGGATTTATTTCCAGGAAGGAATAATAATCTTTAAGGAGACTAAGACAGAGAGAGATTTGTGTACAGTCTGATGATACTCAGATACTTAGTTTTGCATGAATGCATGATTGAGAACCAGGGCATTATATCATTTAATTCATTAGGTGAGAGGCAGGTATCTATCTCCAGAATAAGCAGTTATTTGACTGACCGTCCCATTGTCTCTCAGACCCAGATAGTGCAGTCCCTGTCAGGTGAACCCTTCAGACAGACAACATGGAGGTGAGCCAACATAAATAATACAGCCACCCTTCTCCCTGCCTCACTACAACGACAGCAGCAGCTAGACAGGGCTGTGATGGGAGGCCCTGCTCTGCTCCCACCCAGTAGCACTGAGACTATACTATGTCTAGACTTAATCTATCTCTCTCTATCTCTCTCTCTGCTTCTCTGCCTCTCCCTATCTCTCTGCCTCTCTCTCTATCTGCCTCTATCTATCTCTCTCTCTCCCTCTCTGTCTCTCTCTCTCTCTCACACACACACACACACACACACACACACACACACACACACACACACACACACACACACACACACACACACACACACACACACACACACACACACACACCAGACAGAGGAGCGTTTCCCTCTGCAGGGTTTACCCTGCGTTAATAGAGCGTGTAAGACATGCATCATTTAAGAAAGAGCTCATATCTCCTCTGTCCTGACTCCTTCACTGTCACACCTCAGAGTCCTCTGGACTCCATCATACTGTCCTTACACATGCACACGCGCATCCACATATGCACACACACACACCCACACACACATACACAAACCACACACTCATGTATCCACACACACACACACACGCACATATATTCTCTCCTTCAAGCCCAGAATGGAGGGAGCAGCATGGTCACCCGTGAGAGCAGCATGGTCACCCGTGATACGTCAGAGCAGCCAGGTCACCCGTGATACGTCAGAGCAGCCAGGTCACCCGTGATACGTCAGAGCAGCCTGGTCACCCGTGATACGTCAGAGCAGCCAGGTCACCCGTGATACGTCAGAGCAGCCAGGTCACCCGTGATACGTCAGAGCAGCCTGGTCACCCGTGATACGTCAGAGCAGCCAAGTCACCCGTGATACGTCAGAGCAGTGTGCCCGTGATACGTCAGAGCAGTGTACCCGTGATACGTCAGAGCAGTGTGCCCGTGATATGTCAGAGCAGCCAGGTCACCCGTGATACGTCAGAGCAGCCAGGTCACCCGTGATACGTCAGAGCAGCCTGGTCACCCGTGATACGTCAGAGCAGCCAAGTCACCCGTGATACGTCAGAGCAGTGTACCCGTGATACGTCAGAGCAGTGTGCCCGTGATACGTCAGAGCAGTGTGCCCGTGATACGTCAGAGCAGCCAGGTCACCCGTGATACGTCAGAGCAGCCTGGTCGCCCGTGATACGTCAGAGCAGCCTGGTCACCCGTGATACGTCAGAGCAGCCAGGTCACCCGTGATACGTCAGAGCAGTGTGCCCGTGATACGTCAGAGCAGTGTGCCCGTGATACGTCAGAGCAGCCAGGTCACCCGTGATACGTCAGAGCAGTGTGCCCGTGATACGTCAGAGCAGCCAGGTCACCCGTGATACGTCAGAGCAGCCTGGTCACCCGTGATACGTCAGAGCAGCCAGGTCACCCGTGATACGTCAGAGCAGCCTGGTCACCCGTGATACGTCAGAGCAGTGTGCCCGTGATACGTCAGAGCAGTGTGCTCGTGATACGTCAGAGCAGCCAGGTCACCCGTGATACGTCAGAGCAGTGTGCCCGTGATACGTCAGAGCAGCCAGGTCACCCGTGATACGTCAGAGCAGTGTGCCCGTGATACGTCAGAGCAGCCAGGTCACCCGTGATACGTCAGAGCAGCCAGGTCACCCGTGATACGTCAGAGCAGCCAGGTCACCCGTGATACGTCAGAGCAGCCTGGTCACCCGTGATACGTCAGAGCAGCCAGGTCACCCGTGATACGTCAGAGCAGTGTGCCCGTGATACGTCAGAGCAGCCAGGTCACCCGTGATACGTCATAGCAGCTAGGTCACCCGTGATACGTCAGAGCAGCCAGGTCACCCGTGATACGTCAGAGCAGTGTGCCCATGATACGTCAGAGCAGCCAGGTCACCCGTGATACGTCAGAACAGCCAGGTCACCCGTGATACAAGTCAGTATTCGACACCCATCCGTGTCTGACGACGTCAGGAGTTGACATGGAAACCAGCCACTAGGGGCAACAGTGAGCGCTGTTACCTTCAAGTAGGTTTCAGTTTTGCTAGGGTGTTGTGGATGGGTGTAAGCATAGAATCTGCCTCTGGTGCAAAAGGTTGCAAGTTTGAATCCAGCCATAGAAAGTTGTTGACACGGTTGTGTGGAGAGACGGACCAAGGCGCAGCGGGATTGGAGTTCCACATCTTTATTTTTGTGAAACTTAAACAAACCAAGAAACAAACAACGACCATGCCGTACTGAAGTGCTACATGCACTCTCTCAAAACAATATCCCACAAAGCAGGTGGGAGAAAGGGCTTCCTAAATATGATCCCCAATTAGAGGCAACGATTACCAGCTGCCTCTAATTGGGAACCATACAAACCAGCCACATAGAAAATAAATGACTAGAACACCCCCCTAGTCTGACCTAAACACCATAGAGAAACGAGGGCTCTCTATGGTCAGAGTGTGACAGTTGTTTTTGACCCTTACCTTAAGATTACCGAGTTAATGCCTAAACTTAACCTTAAAAACACTTTGAATTTCGACGTTTGGGACAACTTAGAAATTTGACGTTTGAGAAACATGGATGAACGTCTAATTCTGAAGTGAAACTGTGAGAACTTATTGGCCAGAGAGTCTCTGCAGGGTGAGATCATTAACAAGAGGTCGTACCCCCGAACCTCCAATCCCAGGCCTGCATTCCGCCTGCCCTGCCCTGCCACCCTCTGGGACTCATCCAGAATGGGTTAATGGCCCTGTGTTATGGTTGGACCCCCGCCTGCCTTCCACGGCCATGCAGAGCCAACAGTGGACTCCCCCGCTCCACTCTGGTCAGGAACATAATACAGCCTAATGAGAGAGCTGTGTGTTCCTGCCTCCTCAGGTGTTTATGATCCTCTCACTCATTCACACTGAGCTCACAGCCAGGGCCTGACAACACACACACACACAGTCTTGTATAACTAACCTTGTGGGGACACACAATTCAGTCACATTCAAAATCCTATTTTCCCTATCCCCTAACCCTAACATTAACTCTAAAACTAACTCTACGTACGAACCCTAACCCTAAGATTAATTCTAACCCTAACACTGATTAGTTGCCATATTTCCGAGAACCCACATATTTTCATAGCGAGCTTGCGAGGGATGGAAAGAGAGGTGAGGGGCACAGTATAAGCAGGTCGGCCACAAGGCAGACAGTCAGAAACGTGCATTAGGGCTATCTATCGGCAATCATAAGCTGTATCTCACAATGGAATGCTGTATCTTGCCATTTCAGTAAAGCAGGGCCTAACATCAATTAATATGAGAATATATTTTACACGCAACAGACTGAAGACTGAATACACACTTGCAATCATTGGCGAAGAGCAAAAGCAGGCGAGCCAAAGCAGGCGAGCCAGCGCGAGGGAGAGTGAGTCACCAAAGTAGCTTAGTTTAGCTCTTCCTCTCTGTTTTATTGAAATTACACAACTTTACCCAGGCCTTTACAGCATATTGTCGGCTAGGGAGTTTTCTTAACGTTAAAGATGCCCTATGCAGAAATCGCCATTTCCTGGTTTCAAAAATGTGAATAGTTCACCTAATTTCAGTTTATGTGACAAAACAAGCAAGTATAGTGTAGAGAATCATTGTACCATCTAAACCTCTGTGAAATAGAGTTTCCATTAAAAAAAGCATTATATTTTCAGCTGTTTGAAGCTGGTGAACAAAACCGAAAGTAAAAGATGCAAAAAACAAAACTTAAGCACAAGAAGCATAGAAATATCGCCATTAGAGCATATCTACCACTTCTTAGACTTGGGAGGACGGCTCATAATAATGGATGGAATGGAGTTTACTGGATGGAATAGAGTAAATGGAATGGTATCAAACAAATGAAAACAATGTTTTTGATACCATTCCATTTACTCCATACCAGCCATTAATATGTCGTTCTTCCCTGACCAGCCTCCACTGATTTCTATGTGAATTTGGTCAGGTCGCCCAGAAAGTTACATATTGCAGCTTTAAGGATCCCAACTTCATTTAAACGTTTAAACGTTCACACCCCTAATTTGGCCTCATACTGTATTCCAGTAATCGGATCGTTAGAGACACTCCTATACCTTCCACTGTTCCCTGTTCCAGCCTATGAGGTGAAGTCATTTTCCCCCAGTCAAGGCGATTGGTTCCACAGAGGCCAGAGGGAATTATTGTCCTTTGTAGTCTCTGGTTGCTGCTCACAGAACCAGGCTTGTCTCTAATTAGCCTGTGTGCAAGTGCAGCTCATCCAAAACCCCTTCTCCAGCTCCAACCCATAATGAATCACTAACATCACCAAACCTCTCTCTTTTTGACTCAGCACCACCTCACTCCACCACATACGCAGGCGAGAGGAGAGGAACAGTAAATAGTGTTCACAAAGGGCAGAGTGGGGATAGCAATGTGACTGCAACCTGAGTCTACCTATTTATCCAGTTTGGTTTGAAGGACTGGGTTTTAGAGGAACAGCAAGACGATGGGTTTTGGGAGGTCCCTGAAATTATCCTTGAAATGAGGGGTCATAAATGACAACACCACCCATCCATCCACCGCAGCCCAATGCTTTGTTGTGGTTGTCTGTCTGTCTGTGGTTTGGGATAGGGGAGTGTAGTGGGAGGCATGGTTTGGTTTAGATAGCTGCTTTCTCAACCCACACCAATTGGACCACAATTCTTTGAGTCCCTTTCATGTGGCGTCGTATATGTTTATGAACTCATGTAAAGATGACGAATGTGCAATCAGACAATTAAGGCTTCTGGGAGTATGCAAAACCTCAAACAGATACTGCATATACACTATGATACACAGCACCAGCATAGCAACTGCTAGCATAATTTCCATGCTGGTTTCATACTAAATATTTTGCTTTGCAGCATCTGGACAACTGCAGGAGGGAGGGAGGAAAGAGGAGAGGAGGAGGGATGGGCATAATTCGATTTAATTTGGATTAATATCTGCAGCTGTCCAGGGCTGTAATAAAATAATAAAGGGATCAGTCAGAGAGAGAGAGTTGGCAGTGTGGAGGATTGAGAGGCAGCCAGGACTGACGCACTGCACAGCGAGAGGGAAGAGAGAAGTAGAGATAAGAGAGGAACAGACGAAAGGATAAGAGGAAAGAGGAGAGGCGAGGAATGAGGATGCAAGAAGACAGGAGAGATGAAGTGAGTGGAGAGACTGACAGGGTAAGGTAAGGAGAGAGGTAGAAGATAGATTGAGAAAAGAGAAAAGATAGTTTAGGTTTAATTTATTTAACTAGGCAAGTCAGTTAAGAACATATTCGTATTTACAATGACGGCCTACCCTGGCAAAACCCTAACCCGGACGATGCTGTGCCAATTGTGCGCCACCCCAACTTGAGGGAATGAGTGGAGGTCCTTCCGTGAAAGAGATCCACAGACGAAGAGAGGGCAATCCCATTGGGAGCCAGCGCTGGGCTAGGTGAACTCATCAGGGATGTACAGCACATTACCACCAGCACCCTGAGAGCACAGGCCAGTCCCATTAATGCTGCCATTGTCTCAGCCTCAACGATGTCAAAACATTTAGAAATATACCTCACGGCCTTGTCATAATCCATCAAAGCTACAGTAAAGGTAATAGGTTTAGACTATGAGGGGGTGCGGGACATCAGACAGACCTAGTGCACCTCTGATGACATCACTCAGTAGAGCAGAGACAGTCGAGGGCTGCAGCACAATTCCACACCATGGCTGACCTTCTTTACACCACAAGCTTCTCCTGAGAACTGTGGCTAACACAGGGAGATCAGGGTGAGGTCATTAGCAGCACTGACCCAAAACAAAAAGAATAGGATATCTGACGGCTTTTAGATGTTTAAACCCAATTTATGTTTGTTCCCCCACTCTCCTCCCGCCTCTCCTCCTTTCTGCGCATTTTCATTGATAGTCCTTTGCTTGTGGGTCACTCATACAGCAGCACACAGGTCATGTTAAACTGCAGGGTAAGAGGTAATGCCTCTCATTTATTGGGTACAGAGGAGCGCATAGTGGCTGCCATTGGGCTAGGGCAGGAGTGTGTGTGTGTGTGTGTGTGTGTGTGTGTGTGTGTGTGTGTGTGTGTGTGTGTGTGTGTGTGTGTGTGTGTGTGTGTGTGTGTGTGTGTGTGTGTGTGTGTGTGTGTGTGTGTGTGTGTGTGAATGAGTGGTGGAGAGGGCAGGCATGCACACAGTTCTATCTCTGCCTGCTGGGTCCATTTCCCCAGAAGAAGAAGCATGATTTTCAATAATCCATGATGCCTTGGGACTCCAGGGACTCCAGGGAAACCATAAATAAACTGACCTGCAGCACAGGGAACCTCAACCTTCATCTGATCTGTGGCAATAGTTGGTTTCCTCTAAGATATACTTTGAAATAATCTAAAACAACTCTTTACCATTTCCATCTTAAAAAAATGAGCACAAACACACAACAACAGAGTAGCGTGGAAAACAGACAGAGAGAGAAAAATAGCTTCCTTTCCCCTGTTTGCTTTAGTTAATTGATGGCTGGTCCCACTAATAATTCGGCTGGTGTCGTATGGTAATGGATGACTAATCCCCTCTGAGTGGAGAAGCGAGGTGCCAGGGGCTGGACTCTCTCGTCTCTAATCTCATCTGGGACCCTTTGCTCTCCTCCCCTTGCCTTGCCTGGCTTCAGCTGCTTCCAATTTGGGCTCAGCACTTGTGCTGCTGTCGCTTGCCATTTACACAGCCATGAATCTCCGCAGCACAGGCCTGTCTGCATATGACTGGGAGCATGCCTGTCTGTGTGGATGTATAGGATTCCTTCATGGCTATGTGTGTCTGTGCTAATAGTGTTTTGTGGCTGACGGTGAGTGTGTGTTCGTGTACGTGCAGGAGTATGTGTGTGCATCTGAAAGTGCATATGTGTGTAATTCGTGACGTGTGTGTCTACGTTTCCTTCTAAATAAATCAGTGTGTATGTGTGAGTGTGTTTGGGTATATGTGTATGTGTGAGTGTGTTTGCGTGTATGTGTATGTGTGAGTGTGTTTGGGTGTATGTGTATGTGTGAGTGTGTTTGGGTGTATGTGTGAGTGTGTTTGGGTGTATGTGTATGTGTGAGTGTGTTTGGGTGTATGTGTATGTGTGAGTGTGTTTGGGTGTATGTGTATGTGTGAGTGTGTTTGGGTGTATGTGTATGTGTGAGTGTGTTTGGGTGTATGTGTATGTGTGAGTGTGTTTGGGTGTATGTGTATGTGTATGTGTATGTGTATGTGTGAGTGTGTTTGGGTGTATGTGTATGTGTGAGTGTGTTTGGGTGTATGTGTATGTGTATGTGTGAGTGTGTTTGGGTGTATGTGTATGTGTGAGTGTGAGTGTGTTTGGGTGTATGTGTATGTGTTAATGTGTTTGGGTGTATGTGTATGTGTGAGTGTGAGTGTGTTTGGGTGAATGTGTGAGTGTGTTTGGGTGTATGTGTATGTGTTAGTGTGTTTGGGTGTATGTGTATGTGTGAGTGTGTTTGGGTGTATGTGTATGTGTGAGTGTGTTTGGGTGTATGTGTATGTGTGAGTGTGTTTGGGTGTATGTGTATGTGTATGTGTGAGTGTGTTTGGGTGTATGTGTATGTGTGAGTGTGTTTGGGTGTATGTGTATGTGTATGTGTGAGTGTGTTTGGGTGTATGTGTATGTGTGAGTGTGAGTGTGTTTGGGTGTATGTGTATGTGTGAGTGTGAGTGTGTTTGGGTGAATGTGTGAGTGTGTTTGGGTGTATGTGTAGGTGTTAGTGTGTTTGGGTGTATGTGTATGTGTGAGTGTGAGTGTGTTTGGGTGTATGTGTGAGTGTGTTTGGGTGTATGTGTATGTGTATGTGTGAGTGTGTTTGGGTGTATGTGTATGTGTATGTGTATGCGTATGTGTGTTTGGGTGTATGTGTATGTGTATGTGTGAGTGTGTTTGGGTGTTTAATGCAAACAAGGCGACTGTGGGACCAGGGGGGTGGTTGAGAGGAGAGAGAAGGGCCACTTCAGAGACAGCTCTGGAAAGTGGTGGCTTTATGTTGGGTCATAATATGTTGTTTTTGACAGTGTTCCTTTGTGTGATCCAAGAGGAGTGGGAGTGGTCAGCACTCAGAGAGAGAGGAACTGGTCTTGTGCGGCTCCCACACCCGTGACCTCACACTGGGGTCTTTCCACTTACAGCTACTAAAAACTACAGTCATTAAAATGGCTAATCACGCTTAACAGCTGCATCCTTCATCATACAAATGCTCAACACCTCGCTCTCCCACCCACACATATACACTTATGTATACATACGCACACACGCACGCAGGCACACACGCACGCACGCACGCTCACACACACACACACACCCTGAACACACCAGCCCCCACGTACTCTCACACTCCCCTTGCTAATGGCAAGCTGCAGCCCAGCGATGTTTAAAGTGAGGGGCTTAGAGTGTAGGCCTCTGATAAGCCGAGCTGAGCTGTGAAAACACAGATTACATTTTTGCGGCTTATTAAATATGCCGAGCCTCTGCCTCTCGGCCACGCCGTAATTGCAGCCCAGAAACCGCAGCCTCCGCTTGGCTGAGAAACATGGCTTGATGGGGCTTTTTCAGCCGCACTAATTCAGCAAAACCTCCTCCCTTTACAGGAGGTTGGTTATGGCTGGAGCTCCTGGTAATGGCTGGAGCTCCTGGTATCAAATATGTCAAACACATGGGTTCCATGTGTTTGATGCTATTCCATTAACTCATTTCCAGACATTAGTATGTGTCTCAGCAGCCTCCACTGCCTCCCTAATGTCTCAATGTGCTGCCTGCGGCCCCCTCCTGAGGTAAGCTGCCCGGTGTTGTGTTGTTTCACGTGTCTGTCTTTATAAATCATGTTCAGTCTGTGATATCAACTGGAACCTCCCATTGTCATCCTCTCTTTCTCACACTCTATCCTCACATAACTCAGTCACAGCAGGGGAAACGGGCAGGAGGCCAACTAACACACCTGACCTGAGGGAGACAGGAATACTATCACAGGGTATATGCCAGGGAGACAGGAATACTATCACAGCGTATATGCCAGGGAGACAGGAATACTATCACAGGGTATATGCCAGGGAGACAGGAATACTATCACAGGGTATATGCCAGGGAGACAGGAATACTATCACAGGGTATATGCCAGGGAGACAGGAATACTATCACAGCGTATATGCCAGGGAGACAGGAATACTATCACAGGGTATATGCCAGGGAGACAGGAATACTATCACAGGGTATATGCCAGGGAGACAGGAATACTATCACAGGGTATATGCCAGGGAGACAGGAATACTATCACAGCGTATATGCCAGGGAGACAGGAATACTATCACAGGGTATATGCCAGGGAGACAGGAATACTATCACAGGGTATATGCCAGGGAGACAGGAATACTATCACAGGGTATATGCCAGGGAGACAGGAATACTATCACAGCGTATATGCCAGGGAGACAGGAATACTATCACAGGGTATATGCCAGGGAGACAGGAATACTATCACAGGGTATATGCCAGGGAGACAGGAATACTATCACAGGGTATATGCCAGGGAGACAGGAATACTATCACAGGGTATATGCCAGGGAGACTATGACCTCCATTACAAGTTCCAAGGTTTATTAGTTGTATGTACGGGATACGCATGGTGTACATCGTCCAACAAAATGCTTACTTGCAGGTTCCTTCTCAACAATACGAAATAGTAAAACATAAGAATACTAACATAAAGTAAATGGCAGTAGTATAGAATAAACATTTTAGCATCAGTATAATACAGGAAGGCACAATTTAAAGTCCAATATTTACAGGTGTATTGGAGAAGAGGGGATGGGGGGCAAGAGTATAAATTGAGCAGTAAAATAAGAGTCTGGTAGCAGCAGCTGTGATGTGTGCTAAGATGCGGAGAATCAGAGCAGGTGGTCAGTCCAGTTCAAGTGTTCAGCAGTCTGATGGCTTGTAGATAGAAACTGTCTCTGAGCCTGTTGGTATCAGACCTCCAATACTTTCTGCCCAATGGTAAAGAAGTGAACAGCTTGTGGCTGGGGTGTGGGGTCCCTGATGATGCTGCGGCCTTCTTCGGGCACCGTTTCCTGGATGGGTGGAAGCACGATCCCAGGGGTGTACTAGGCCGTCTTCACCACGAGACCAGATCCGTCTTCACCACCCGCTGGAGGGTCTTGTTTTCGTGGACAGAGCAAGTCCCGTACCAGGCTGTGATGCAACCGGTCAGGACGCTCTCGATGATGCAGCCATAGTATTTTGAGAGGACCCGGGGCAGAATGCCATATTTCTTCAGCCGCCATAGGAAGTAGAGACGCTGTTGCGCCTTGACAGGGGAGGTGGTGATGTTGGTCCATGAAAGTCCTCGGTGATGTGGACGGCGAACAATTTAAAACTCGTGACTCTCTCTACTATAGTCCCATTGATGTGGATCGGGGTATGTTCCCTTCTATACTTCCTGAAGTCAACCATGAACTCCAATGTCATAATCAAATATAAGGAATACAGAATATGTTTGATATTCTGTTGTAATAAAATGGGGTATAATTTTGATAGCGTTATTTGATGTATTGTAACTTGGGATATCCCAAGTGAAAACAAGAGTTGTGTTGCTTGGAAGGGTGATGCGATCCAGGCATACATTATATCCATGTTCTCTGGCAGTTTATAAAAGTGCCTCCATCTGCAAATACTTAGATGTTTTTTCAAGCTCAATCAGAGATAAAGACCATTGTGTTGCAGGTCCAGCAGTAAGACAATATCTCCCCAACCTCATAGAAAACAATTACGATGAGGTAATTACACCACTGGTTTGGAATTTCAGCCAAAGCTTGAGATTTGGTTGGGGGCCTGAGAAACAGAGAGAAATATGAGGGGTGGCTGTCTTAATACAGTGTTATCTTACTCCACATAGACTCTCTCTGACTCAGTGGGTTTGTCTGTTATCAGCCTGTGTGTGATGTAATGTTTTGTTTTTGGAGCCCATGGGCTGGATGTGGTGGAGCCAACGGGCCACAGATCCCACGGGATCCTCTGATTGGAGTGACTTGAGTGACTTGAACCCATCCAATAGTATTCACTCACTCATCCTGGGTCTGGGCACTCTGCACCCGGGCCATTGGGACTGGGGGAGACAATTCAAGAGGTTCTAAACTAAAACAGAGACGTGTTATCTCTAGGTCAGACACACCAGACAGACTGGACCCTAGTCAGCCACTCTGACAATAGGCAGGGGACCAAACTCCAAAGCACCTAACAAGGTCAGAGAGTACACGCATTTAAGGGAAAGAACTCAGTTAAGTGAGTGAAGGAACAAAAGTGAAAACAACCCTCAACAATCAACGCTACGATTACAGCGCCCTCACCACTCTGGCTTTCCTGAGTGAGGAGGATTGTCATCATTCAGTCTCACCTTAACTCTCACCCTCCCAGTGAGAATCCCAGTCCCAGTCCCAGTTTGCAGCTGGCCTGTCTGCTGTGGTGATGGCTGCAGTAATGCAGACCAGCCCTGGGAGTGGGGTCAGTCAGGGTAGTGGTACAGTACAGAGAAGTTAGGGGAGGTAATGTAAATCAAAGGATCATGCACATTTTCCACAGTCTGTGAGAGGCAGACAGCAGACAGGCAGCAGAGGGAGTGTGTAGATGGAAGGAAGGGGGGAAAACCTAAGACTACTCTTCACTGGAACTTTGAATGGGTCATAGATCAAGAGAACAGGACATCACATTAGTTCAACTTCAGACCAAAGATATATCCCGTATGTCCACTTCAACGAATAATTAATAACATACATCTATGTTATGTGTCAAAAACACACAAATACATTCTCTAGGCCATGTATCCGCAAAGCTAGAGCCTAACAATCACAACAACGTCACACACAGCTCATCTTTGACCTCGCACTCGAATGCTGCATCAACTGAGAATGCTGCACTAACTTCCCTTGGCAACACTAGGGCAACAATTTGTGCATGTGCTGTCCCATCTCCAGTCATCCAGTGTCGCTGGTTTTTATTTGTCCTTACGGTAGTTGAAGAGGGGGCTGAGAGGAGGGGTATCAGGTTGGGTGCAGGGGCCTCTCCTACACAGTCCCGGCGGCGGTCCTGGATGCTATCCACCCGCTGCATAGTAGGGCTCTCTGAATAGGAGCTGACACTTCCACTCAGCGCTGCTTGTGATCTGAGACACCCGGAACGGCGCTCTCATAAGTGTCTAATCTCAGCATCCCTGTCCCTGTCTCAACCCCCCCAGACAACCCCCCTCCATGGCCCTCTAGTACTACTTAACTGGATAATTCTAGGTCTTTTGACAGTGTGTGTGTGTGTGTGTGTGTGTGTGTGTGTGTGTGTGTGTGTGTGTGTGTGTGTGTGTGTGTGTGTGTGTGTGTGTGTGTGTGTGTGTGTGTGTGTGTGTGTGTGTGTGTGTGTTGTCTGTGTGTGTGTATCTCGGTAGTCTGTCCATGCGTGTGTGGGAGTTTTTGAGTGTCTCATACGCTGTATCAGAGGGCTTCTGACATATGTACAATTCAGTGGTGGTCAGTGACATTTAAGATGTATTTTTTCATGAGAATGGCCTATATTTATAGCATATTGGATGACTGTCATTCATATCCCATTCACCTAGTTCAATGTAACAGCGAGAGGTGTAGGCTACTACATGATACTAAAAATGTCCCTATAGTCATCACGAGGTTGCTACAACCTAGCCTATGAATGAAAGTTTACAAAGTAGGTGCACACAGGTCGAGAGATACATTTAAGGTAAAAGACAGTGACACATGAACAGACAGTGACACATTAAACACAGCCTTGCACAGTCTTGCCTGCATCTAGCTGATATAAGGTGTAGTCCAACAGTTGCAAACGAGAGTTTCTATTCGACAAATGTCGGTACGTTTATCCCTGTTTTGTTCCGTTTGCTTCCGTTTAAGAAACTCTTTTCAACAGAATCGGCAGAATGAAAACACCTCTGATCACATTTCACAGTTCACTTTCATAGCAGAGTTGTATTCCTTCTCTCCTCCTATCACCTTGTCCCTTCACTTGTAGACTTCAATGCACAACACATCAGCTGTATGTGACCAGGCGAAAAAAACTTTCCAAGCCAAACCATATCATAACCACTACACACAGCCTACATCGTTGTCACCATATTACCTAAAGTAACGTCATAGTCAACATAGCTAATAGACATTACAGTAACGTTGCAGTCTACAGGCAGTAAGCAGTTTAGCTCTTACACAGGCAGGCCCCGGTAGCAATAAATTAGTAAAACCAAAAGCTTACCTTGATTTTGAAGAGTTCTCGTGTTTTGTTGGATAGTCATCGCCAGCTAGCTAATATAGCATCCTTATTTTTGAGCAGGGTGTTTGAGTAGGTTAAACAAGCTAGCTCCATTTGCTAGCTAAGTAAGTGAAACTGAAAGTAAAAAAATAAATGATGTATCTGTCTTTCACTTGCTTCTCCTTCATTTTGGAAGAAATGGATTTGTTCAAAACTGTTCAACTTTTGTCTTTCTCTCTCTTTGAATCAACTACTTACCACATTGTATGCACTGCACTGCAGTGCTAGCTAGCTGTAGCTTATGCTTTCAGTACTATATTAATTCTCTGATCCTTTGATTGGGTGGACAACATATTCATGATGCAAGACCACCTCTGGAAGTTGTCATAATTACTGTGTAAGTCTATGGAATGGGGTGAGAACCATGAGCCTTCTAGGTTTTGTATTGAGGCAATGTACCCAGAGCAGGACGGAAGCTAGTTGTCCTCCGGCTACACCATGGTGCTGTTGAGGCTACTGTAGACGTTCATTGCCAAATAGTGTGTTTTAATCAATTATTTGGTGACGTGATTCTATTTAGTATAGTTTTATCTAAAAAGTATAACTTTTTCAATGTTTTAAAAATTGTGTTTTTATGAAATTCACTGAAGATGGTCCTCTCCTTCGTCCTCTGAGGAGCCTCCACCGGTACACCTTGTGTCAACATGTGTAGGCACATGTAGGGCAGTTGCGGTGACCATGTTACCGCCACACCGGCTGTCACGACTCATGAAGGCAGTCACGGTAATTAGGCTTCTCCAAGCTCTGATGCTGCTGATGGTTATTAATAGCCTACCAATCTTGCTAACTGCCTGGTGCTCAGCACTATATTGTCCTTCTAATAACTCTGTCATCAATGCAAATGTAATCGATTCAAACACTTCATGAGAGCCCATGACCTCATGTTGTGCAACATTTCTGTAGGTTATGCAATTGTACAAGAAAACAGAGGGATGGCCTCTACTAAAAAGAGGAGGCTCCCATCAGCTTTCTATAGGCTAGGCCTACTATTTTTATTTCTCAACTTTCCTAATATTAAGCACATTGCATATCTTTACAACAGGAATACAGGCTACCTGGCTGGCAAGAAAATAAACCATGGGAAAAGCATCCTCCATTCGCTATTTAAGTGCATAGAGGGCATTCAAGACAGGTGCATGATAATGGTCCATTCTAAATCAAAACAAATTTCACACATATATTATTTAGTGTAAAGACAAGATTGAATCTAGAATGAATGATGCCCAGCAAAAGAAACAATGCCTTTTTTTGCAACTTTTTCTAATCATAGTGGCACACCTCATGTAGAGTGTAGGGCTATATTTTTGATAAGGTTCAGGGAGAAGGGCACAATGCAGCACTCCGGGCCAAGGGAACCACAGCCATTGGCCTTAAAAAAGCATGGATTTTTGTAGGGTGCATTACATCCACACATAGGGAATGCCGCTGTGAAATCCGAGGCATTATCAAGTGCTTGCCAAATTGTGAATGAGAGACTGAGTGTGTACAGCCTGCGCAAAAAAAACAAAGCAGAGCACATGCCCTTCAAGCAACTTTTTTCAAATAATCATTAGAGTCGCATCACGCAGCATTACAGTGTATTGAAAATCAAAACATATAGCCCAACGTATGTAAAACAACTAAAATTACATTAATAACTCAAAATGAAGCATATAGGAGTACGTATATCTTCGTTAACTGCTCAACCCAGAATAGCTGCATGTGCGCACTCCCTCAAATCTTTTGGAGAAAATATCCTTGATATCTTATTCAGCTTTGTTCAATTGTATTCTTCTAACTATAAAATAATATCAAATAATGCCACGAGATTCTAAGCAAATCTTGTCTGCTAAATTAACTAGTATAGCCCAAAGCCATTTGGCTTAGCCAGATCAGGACCTAACATAAGGACATCTCAGAGTATGCTATTTTGTTCTTCTGAAATAGACTACATTTTCTTCATATCATGCTTCTTTTGACCTGTCTAAAATAAAGAATGGATTTATTGTGAAGGTGTAGGCTATTGTCACACCCTGGCCTTAGTTATCTTTGTTTTCTTTATTATTTTGGTTAGGCCAGGGTGTGACATGGGTGATTTATGTGTTTTGTCTTGTCTAGGGTTTTTTGCAGATTTATGGGGTTGTGTTCTTTTAGGTGTCAAGGTAAGTCTATGGTTGCCTGGATTGGTTCTCAATCAGAGGCAGGTGTTTATCGTTGTCTCTGATTGGGAGCCATATTTAGGCAGCCATGTTCTTTGGATATTTTGTGGGGGATTGTTTCCTGTGTCATTGGTTGTGTCACACGGGACTGTTTCGGGTTTTCACATTTTGTAGTTCATGTTAAGTGTCTCTTATTAAAGAACCATGAACTATAACCACGCTGCGTTTTGGTCCGCCTCACTTTCCCAGGAAGAAAGCCGCTATATTATATGGATTTATTAGACTTTTCAAAATGTAGATGTTCCAAAGGTCTTCATCAGTGGCTTGTAGGCCACTGTGTGGAAGCCAGGAGATGCTAAATGTGTTTATGTTAATTAACGGTCAATTACTGTGAGACCGACAGTTATTTGCTTGACAATCACCAGCTGACTATATTTCGTGACCACCACAGCCCTAGGCACATGTGTAAAGGGGTTGCTGGTGGGAAAAGTGGGGTAATTTCTCCCAAATGAGGCCCTATTAAAGCACCCTTCAGCAGGTAGTGGGCCCCTGTGAGCCCCCTAGAGAGACTGTTAGCTCACCTGGGAGGAGTGGGCTGGCTGGTGAGGGAAACAGTAGTCCCATGTCAACACCACTGAGAACTCAACGTTTTATCACAGTAAAGGGTTATTGTAATCAGCCCTGGGTCCTGGGGCAAACAGTCACTCCACCCTCTACACCAGACAGGGGGCCAGCCAGCGCCAAGGGAAATTATTAGGCTCTGTTCTGGGTGAGTGGTGTGAGGAGAAGTGTATGTGTGGGAGTTACTGGAGTTGAAAGGATCAGAATAGCAATAACAGAGTGTTGGTATTTTAAGGGGATGAAACCATACTTGCAGATGGACCATAAAATGCAAAACCATACAAAATAATTGACCTTATGCAATTCAATAGCAGTCAAGTTGGACACTTAAAAAAACCTAAAAGATTAATAAACTGGAAGCTGTTGGCTCTGCCCTAAAATGCTGATGTGAGGTTTCTCTAGACCATTGGCGAGTGAGTGTATTGATATGCAGGCAAACAGAGGGATATCCTAGTGTTTATCCATGTTACTCATTTATTCGTTTTGAGGAACCCCTAAGAGGCTAACAGTGAGGAACTGGGGATACTGGATAACACAGAGGAAAATAGAGATAGAGAGATATGTTGAAATGGGGAATGGAACGAAGACAAAGATACATTATTGAACTTGAGATAAGTGAGAAAAGATAACTTACAGACATGAAGAAAGGGATGACAAAAAAAGAAAGAAATGAGAGAGATATCAAACTTGAGAGTGAGAAAGTGAACCAAACGAGAGAGAGTGAGAAGGCGAAGTGAGAGTGTGGAAAGAAGGAGGAAGTGGGGGAGAGCTAAGGCAGTCCTGGCAGCCGTCTGGTCTTCATGGTTTCTCCGACCACAACATGGCTGAGGGGCTGGCCCCCGCGCAGAGCTGCGTCAGAACCAGGCTCCAGGACTACATATCACATGCATAGGATTCACTACCTCAGCCCTTAATCACCCTCACCTCCTCTGGTCTCTCTCTCTCCTCGCACCAAAATCTCATGTCCTCATTGTTCTGTTCACATTCATGTGTTTTCAGTTGTGAGCATTGAGGGGGGATGCAGAGAGAGGAGAGAAAGGCACTACAGGGACCAGAAACTAGAGAAGTACAGAGATTTACAGAGAAGTACAGAGATGTACAGAGAAATACAGAGATGTACAGAGAAGTACAGAGAAATACAGAGAAATACAGAGATGTACAGAGATGCACAGAGAAGTACAGAGATGTACAGAGAAGTACAGAGAAGTACAGAGATGTACAGAGAAGTACAGAGAAGTACAGAGGTGTACAGAGAAGTACAGAGATGTACAGAGAAGTACAGAGATGTACAGAGAAGTACAGATATGTACAGAGATGTACAGAGAAGTACAGAGTTGTACCGAGAAGTACAGAGAAGTACAGAGATGTACAGAGAAGTACAGAGATGTACAGAGAAGTACAGAGATGTGCTCAGCTGGAGAAGAACAGAGAAATATGTAAGTGCATAAATTCCAGAAGATGCTGACCTCTGTTGCCCTCTTACCTTCTTCACAGGCCGTGCCGCTGTAGCCTGGACAGCACTTCCACTCCAGAGAGTTGATGGTACGGTACACCACCTTATAGGAGGGTCTGACCACTGTCCGGTAGCTGGGGAACACACACACACAGGCCAACATCACAAACAGTGTAAGGAGAAAACAGTTCCTCTGATCTTGTGGCTCATTCATCAAGGTGTAGATGTCGGGTGTGTTTGGTGAGGTTTTGACATGCAGTGTTTTGGATAAGAGGTCCCAGACTCACCTGCCCCCTGTGCATCCCTGTGGCCAGCGACATGTCTGGTAGACACGCTGCAGGGTTGTCCCATTCTGCACCTGGCAAGTCACCGTCTTAGTGACCGTATGGGGACACCAGTTCCTGAAAGAGAGGAAAGAGGAAGAGAGAGAAAGAAAGAAAGAGAGGGAGAGAGAGGGAGGGATAAAGTAGGACACAGAGCAGGTTTAGCATGCATACTCAAATTCAACAAGACAAAGGGTAAGAGAAACACACTATTGGCTCCACACCTGTACAAAAAAAAAATACAAGCCACAGGTGGTCATATCATTATCTGATAAAAACACACACACCCTGCAATCTCTCTCTCTCTCAAACACACACACACAGACACACACAGACACATAAAGGGAAATTAGCCTTGCCCTCGCACTCCGTAAGCCGTCTACTCTGGGATTTGAATCTCTTTTCTCATTCTCGGCCCTCTTTCTTTTCAAAGTCCTTATGGTGTTTACATGAGTTCAATCAGCCATGACACTTGAGGGAGTGCATTGTAGGCTGTGTTTATATTGCGGTCTTTCCCCTATCAATACACATCCGCTGGCTTTTTCCCACCTGGGTCTCAGAAGAGGCAGAGTCACTGAGGGGGACCAGAGGGGGCAGGGTCTCACACAGAGAATAGAGTGAGTTTTCAAACACAGGCTAATAGTAGGTCATAGGCCCACTCCTTTTCCAAGACGACTCCTTTCGTAATACGTTATCAGGAATTGCTTTGCACAGCTGGAAAGGCTGGGAGTGGGATGACCTGCCAGGAAAACAGCTTACCCAGAGGTCACAGGTCAACATCAGATGCTGAAGCCCTCATTAGTCAAAGCTTGTCTTTTAAGAATAAGTTATACACATTTACCTCAAGTTTTTATATAGTCTCTATAAAGGCTTTGTATACTTACTCTCACTACTTATGAAGCTCTCACCACTCTTGGTTTTCGGACCGCTTTTGAACCATATGCAGCCAAGGACAAAGAACAGGGAGTCAGTGCAGTAGTGTATCAGTTAGCCTGGACCAGCTCTTGTCCATGTTAGTCAACCAGGACTAGATCTGTTTCCCTGGGCTGTGCCGTGTAGAATAGATATCTGAGTCGGATTAGGAGAGGAGCTATGGGATGGTTTCAATCACTGCATTATTGGTCGGAAGAAAATGCTAACAAGGGAAACAATACTCAGAAGTAAAGGGGAAAACCTCTCCATGGTAGTCGTTAAACATGTCCTACAGCGCATTCGGAAAGGATTCAGAACCCTTCACTTTTTCCACATTTTGTTACGTTACAGCCTTAATCTAAAATGGATTAAATCATATTTTTTCCTCATCCCCCATCCCGACAACCATAAATCAAGGAAACATGGAGCGGCACTTAGAGAAATGTAATGTATGAGGAACATACGGAGGCTATTCCACGAAACATGTGTTAGCAGTTTTTTATTAACAATGAAGTGCACAAATACCCTGATTACCCTCATATGGCTTGGGCTGAATAGATGTGATGCAGTAACACTGGAGTCACAATGTTTCAACCAACGATTGTACTGAATGTGTGTGAGACTGTGTGTGTGTGTACACTGCTGGACAATGCCAAGGGCATAAGATGCTGAGCAGCCCTAAAACAGCTCACAGTAACAATCCACACATGCTGTGGTGTCCGTACACAAGCCCCTAATAGGGCTGAATGATAGAGGGAACCAGTTTGAACTATTTGAGCAATTTCCAAGGGCATAAAATCCTAAATGCAACTCCCTTATTGGCGTTAGAAGACAGACGAGGGGAGGTGGGATGCAGCAGGACACTGTTGGCAGCAACTAGTGGCCATGCGTGAGCACAGGTCTTCCTCCCACCTACACACTTAATATGCGTAATTGTGCAAACACAATGATCTCTTTCATGGTGAATTAGCACAAGCAGAACAATGAAGTCTTTCTTTACATGTTTTTCATCTAACTAACATACTTCTGGATGCCAGTGCTAAACTCTTGCTTCTTATTCATCCACCCAGAGGTGTCCCAATATGCTTTAAGCAGAGTCAGTGGCACACCATCTACTGTGTAGCTATAGAGACGTATACGCCCCAGGAAAACGCCCACCCCTGCTAACTCTGCCACCGCTGCTGAAAAAAATCTTAGGGGAAACACTGATCCACCTGACACAGACCATGACAACAGCTGTCACTTTTCCCTATTTAACACTGTAAGAGCCTCCACCTTCCCGAAGCCAGGTGAAGTCACACAGTAGTACCATTCAGTCTCGACAGAGCTGTGGTCAGGTAGGGTTAAAGGTCCAATGCAAATCAAATCAAAGTTTATTTGTCACGTGCGCCGAATACAGCAGGTAAAACAGTGAAATGCTTGCTTACTTAAAATAGGTATTAGGTGAACAATAGACAAGTAAAGAAATAAAAAACCACAGTAAAAAGATATAACAGTAGCGAGGCTCTATACGGGCACTGGAGAGTCAGGCCAATTGAGGTAGTATGTACATGTAGGTATGGTTAAAGTGACAATGCATATATGATAAAGAGAGAGTAGCAGTAGCGTAAAAGAGGGGTTGGCGGGTGGTGGGTGGCGGGACACAATGCAGATAGTCCGGGTAGCCAATGTGTCTAGTCGGGTTAATTGAGGTAGTATGTACATGAATGTATAGTTAAAGTGACTATGCATATATGATAAACAGAGAGTAGCAACAACGTAAAAGAGGGGTTGGGGACACACCCAATGCAAATAGTCTGGGTAATCATTTGATTACCTGTTCAGGAGTCGTATGGCTTGGGGGTTGAGCTGTTGAGAAGCCTTTGGTTCTAGACTTGGCGCTCCGGTACCGCTTGCTATCCGGTAGTAGAGAGAACAGTCTATGACTGGGGTGGCTGGGGTCTTTGACGATGTTTAGGGCCTTCCTCTGACACCGCCTGGTGTAGAGGTCCTGGATGGCAGGTAGCTTATCCCTAATGATGTACTGGGCCATACGCACTACCCTCTGTAGTGCCTTGCGGTCAGAGGCCGAGCAGTTGCCGTACCAGGCAGTGATGCAACCAGTCAGGATGCTCTCGATGTTGCAGCTGTAAAACCTTTTGAGGATCTGAGGACCCATGCCAAATATTTTTTGTTTCCTGAGGGGGAATAGGCTTTGTCGTGCCCTCTTCACGACTGTCTTGGTGTGTTTGGACCATTCTAGTTTGTTGTTGATGTGGACACCAAGGAACTTGAAGCTCTAAACCTGCTCCACTACAGCCCCGTCGATGAGAATGGGGGCGATGCTCGGCCCTCCTTTTCCTGTAGTCCAAAATCATCTCCTTCGTCTTGATTACGTTGAGGGATAGGTTGTTATTCTGGCACCACCCGGCCAGGTCTCTGACCTCCTCTCTATAGGTTGTCTCATCGTTGTCAGTGATCAGGCCTACCACTGTTGTGTCGTCTGCAAACTTAATGATGGTGTTGGAGCCGTGCCTGGCCGTGCAGTCATGGGTGAACAGGGAGTACAGGAGGGGACTAAGCATGCACCCCTGAGGGGCACCAGTGTTTAGGATCAACGTGACAGATGTGTTGCTACCTACCCTCACCACCTGGCGGCGGCCCGTCAGGAAGTCTAGGATCCAGTTGCAGAGGGAGGTGTTTAGTCCTAGGTTCCTTAGCTTAGTGATGAGCTTTGATGGTACTATGGTGTTGAACACTGAGCTGAAGTCAATGAATAGCACTCTCACATAGGTGTTCCTTATGTCCAGGTGGGAAAGGGCAGTGTGGAGTGCAACAGAGATTGCGTCATGTTGAAAATGTCAGTGAAGACACCTGCCAGTTGGTCAGCACATGCCCGGAGCACACGTCCTGGTAATCCATCTGACCTCGCGGCCGTGTGAATGTTGACCTGTTTAAAGGTCTTACTCACGTCGGCTTCGGCTACGGAGAGCGTGATCACACAGTCGTCCTGAACAGCTGATGCTTTCATGCATGCTTCTGTGTTGCTTGCCTCGAAGCAAGCATAGAAGTGATTTAGCTCGTCTGGTAGGCTCGTGTCACTGGGCAGCTCGCGACTGTGCTTCCCATTTGTAGTGTGTAATAGTTTGCAAGTCCTGCCACATAAGACAAGCATCGGAGCCGGTGTTGTACGATTCAGTCTTAGCCCTGTATTGGTGCTTTGCCTGTTTAATGGTTCGTCGGAGGGCATAGCCGGATTTCTTATAAGCTTCTGGGTTAGAGTCCAGCATCTTGAAAGCGGCAGCTCTACCCTTTAGCTCAGTGTGAATGTTGCCTGTAATCCATGACATCTGGTTGGGGTAGGTACGTACAGTCACTGTGAGGATGATGTCCTCGATGCACTTATTGATAAAGCCAGTGACTGATGTGGTGTACTCCTCAATGCAATCGGAAGAATCCCAGAACATATTCAAATCTGTGATAGCAAAACAGTCCTGTAGTCTAGCATCTGCTTCATCTGACCATTTTTTTATAGACTGTGGTGCTTTCTGCTTTAATTTTTGCTGGTAAGCAGGAATCAGGAGGATAGAATTGTGGTCAGATTTACCAAATGGAGTCCGAGGGAGAGCTTTGGTCGTGTCTCTGTGTGTGGAGTACAGGTAATCTAGAATTTTTCCCCCTCTTTTTGCACATGTAACATGTTGATAGAGATTAGGTAAAACTGATTTAAGTTTCCCTGTATTAAAGCCTCCGGCCACTGGGAACGCCGCCTCTGGGTGAGTGGTTTCCTGTTTGCTTATTTCCTTATACAGCTGACTGAGTGCGGTCTTAGTGCCAGCATCCATCTGTGGTGGTAAATAGACAGCCACGAAAAGTATAGATGAAAACTCTCTTGGCAAATAGTGTGGTCTACAGTTTATCATAAGATATTCTACTTCAGGCGAGTAAATCTAGAGACTTCCTTAGATTTCGTGCAGCAAGTATGTGGACATCCCTTCAAATTAGTGGATTCGGCTATTTCAGCCACACCCGTTGCTGACAGGTGTATAAAACCGAGCACACAGCCATGCAATCTCCATAGACAAACATTGGCAGTAGAATGGCCCGTACTGAAGAGCACAGGGACTTTCAACATGGCACCGTCTTAGGATGCCACCTGTCCAACAAGTCAGTTCTGTCAGGATTTGGCCAGGGTTGTTCCGGGTTTTGGTCAGTAGATGTCCCCATTGTGCTTTTTGTCCCTATGTTTTTCCCTTGATCCCCATTATTATTTGCACCTGTGTCTGTTTCCCCTGATTGTATTTAAACCCTTTGTTTCCCTCAGTTCTGTGCTCTGTGTTTGTATGTTAGCACCCTGCCCTAGTGTTCTGTGTGCTCTTGTGTGAAGTTCTTGTGGTATTCTGTTTTTGTTTTAGTTTATTTTTGGTGAGTTTCTTTTGAAATGTTTTTCCTACCACCTTTTGGATTTGCCATTTTTTGTATTTTAGGATTTTTTCTTTATTAAATACACCGTCTTAAGTACTGCTGTGTCTGCCTCATCGTCTGGGTTCTGCTGTCAATGGCTGTTGGTTAAGTGACTGTTTCTCACTCCGGAGACCCAGGTTTGAAACCGGGACAGAAACACAGAGCCAAAAATGAACCCAAGGCAGCCAGTTCCCAGGACCTTTTTGCCACGCTGTCCCACCACCAGGAGACTGTCCAACGCCACGAAGCCGCCCTGGTTCAGCAAGAGGCCTTAATGGCTAGACATTCTCATCTTCTGTCGGAGATGCTGACTTCCATTAAGCAAATATCTGATCGACTTACCCCTGGCTTCACAGCCATAACCCTCACATCGACTGGTCTGTGGGCACTATCAAGCAGTGGGGTCCTACGTGCCAAGCTACTTGTATTTTCCAGAATTCCCGAGTTCTACTCCCGAGTCTTTAGAATCCATCGACCTGACCCGAGTTCCCGAGTGTTACCATGACCTCAAACTGGTGTTTAGCAAACAGAGGGCCACCATACCACCCCATAGATCTTACGATTGCCCCATCGACCTGTTTCCGGGCACTTGCCCCCCAGGGGTCGGATCTTTTCCCTATCTCCACCCGAACAGCTGCATGGATACCTACATCAAGGACTCTCTGGAAGCAGGCCTCATGCGTCCATCAACCTCCCGGCGGGAGCAGGGTTTTTCTTTGTGGCCAAGAAAGATGGTGGATTACGTCCTTGCATCGACTACCGGGGACTCAATGACATAACCGTCCGTAACCGTTACCCGCTACCCCTTATGGCCACAGCCTTCGAGCTGCTCCAGGAAGCAGTTGTTTTCACTAAGCTTGACCTGCGGAACGCATACCATCTTGTGCGGATCAGACCTGGTGACGAGTGGAAGACCGCTTTCAACACGCCTACTGGTCACTATGAATACTTGGTGATGCCCTTCGGCCTGACCAACGCCCCAGCGGTGTTCCAAGCGCTCATAAACGATGTGCTTAGGGATATGCTTAACATATTTGTGTTCGTTTACTTGGATGACATCCTCATCTTTTCGAGCTCCTTCAAGAACACACTAAGCATGTCAGACAAGTACTCAAACGCCTCCTGGACAGCCATCTGTACGTTAAGCCGGAAAAATGTGAATTCCATTCATCCCGAGTACAATTCCTGGGATTTGTAGTGGAACCCGGTCGAGTCCAAATGGACCCTAGGAAGGTAGGGGCAGCGGATTGGCCCACCCCCAAATCCGTTAAGGATGTTCAGCGTTTCCTGGGCTTCACAAACTTTTACCGCAAGTTCATCAAGAACTTCAGTTTGGTGGCAGCTCCTCTCTCAGCTTTAACCAAAGGTGGCAATGCAAGGTTTTTGTGGGGAAGAGAAGCTGAGACGGCCTTCCAAGGACTCAAGCAGCGCGTCCTCTCTGCTCCCATCCTGATACTACCGACTCACGGATGAACCATTTGTGGTGGAGGTAGACGCATCAGAGGTTGGTGTTGGAGCTGTCCTGTCTCAGAGGGGTGAAGACAAGAAGCTTCATCCGTGCGCTTTCTTCTCACACCGGCTTACCCCGACTGAGAGGAACTACGATGTGGGGGATCGTGAACTCCTAGCGGTTAAGATGGCATTGAAGGAATGGAGACACTGGCTCGAGGGGCTTCTCACCCGTTTCAAGTGCTTACGGACCACAAAAATCTGGAGTATATCCAGCAGGCGAAGCGATTGAACTCTAGACAAGCTAGATGGTCTCTTTTCTTCAATCGATTCCAGTTTATCCTCACCTATCAATATGGTTACACGTGCCCGGGTCGAAGAATCTCAAACCGGATGCCCTGTCCCGAGTCTACGCTCCTGCCATTCGAGATGACACGGACATGCCTGTCCTTCCTGCTGCTAAGATTGTGGCTCCGATCTCGTGGCAAGTTGAGGATAGCGTGAGACGTGCTCAAGCTAGCGAACCGGACCCTAAAGGAGGCCCTGCCAATCGGTTGTTTGTCCCCAAGGCAGTGAGGACTCAGGTCCTTCTGTGGGGGCACTCCTCTCGCCTCACCTGTCATCCGGGCGTAGGTCGCACCTTGGAGTTCATCCAGCGTAAGTTCTGGTGGCCTACCATAAGAGAAGACGTTGCCACTTTACAATGCCTGCCCCGTGTGCTGCCAGGGCAAATCTTCTCACCTCCGCCCTCAAGGACTCCTTCACCCTTTACCTGTTCCCCACAGACCCTGGTCCCATATCTCATTGGACTTTATTACTGGACTTCCTCCATCCCATGGCAATACTACTATCCTAGTCATAATCGACAGGTTTTCAAAGGCGGCCAGGTGTCCCTCTGACTAAGTTACCTTCTGCCAAGGAAACGGCTGAGTTGGTAATTAATCATGTGTTCCGAGTCTTCGGCATTCCTCAAGATGTGGTTTCTGACAGAGGTCCCCAGTTTCAAGGTTTTGGAAGGCCTTCTGCCAACTCATGGGGGCTTCTGCCAGTCTATCTTCAGGGTACCATCCGGAGTCCAACGGCCAAACAGAGAGGATGAATCAAGAGCTGGAAACCACCCTCCGATGTATGACTCGTGACAACCCGTCCACATGGTCATCCTTTATTGTTTCCTCTGACAACACCTTGCGCTCCTCCTCCACTGGTATGTCCCCGCACAGTGTCAGTTTGGCTATGCTCCTCCATTGTTCCCGGACCAGGAGGCAGAAGTCAGAGTGCCTTCAGCCTTGAGGTTCGTCAGACGCTGTCGGCTTATGTGGAGGAAGACCCGTCTTAATCTGATGCGTTCCTCACAGAGGTATCAACAACAAGCCAACAGACGTCGCCGTCCCGGGCCTTGCCCGGCCAGAGAGTCTGGCTTTCCACAAGAGACTTACCTCTACGGGTGGAGTCTCGCAAGCTGTCCCAAAAATACATCGGTCCCTTCAAGGTTGCCAGGAGAGTTAACCCAGTTTCTTATCGCCTACACTTACCCAGATCCCTTAAGATTAATCCCACATTTCATGTGTCATTGTTAAAACCTGTTGTTTTTTCTCCCCTTGTCCCGGCAGACAGACCTCCCCTCCGCCTCGTGTTATTGGAGGCCAGCCGGCTTATACCGTCCACCGGATACTGGATTCCCGCCGGGTGCAGCGGTCCTGGCAGTATCTGGTGGACTGGGAAGGCTACGGTCCTGAGGAGCGCTCCTGGGTTCCTGCCAAAGACATCCTGGACCCTGACCTCATTCGTCAGTTCAGGGTCCTCCACCCTGAGAGAGCTGGTAGGAACGTCAGGAGCCGTTCCTAGGGGGATTCTGTCAGGATTTGGCCAGGGTTGTTCCGGGTTTTGGTCAGTAGATGTCCCCATTGTGCTTTTTGTCCCTATGTTTTTCCCTTGATCCCCATTATTTCTGCCATGCTAGAGCTACCCCGGTCAACTGTAAGTGCTGTTATTGTGACTTTATTCTAATAATAATGCTTATCCTTATCCTTCTGTACGCCTATATCTCTATAGCAATAGAAGCCTCTCTGAAAAGTATAAATGCATGTCGGTGTCAGGAACATGGCTCCAGCATATGTCTATATTTCTCTCGGTCTCTCTAGGGCTAGGCCTATGCATTATATTCATAAAATATATCAATACACTGTAGAGTGGAGAGGCCTAAGCATTATATTTATAAAATATATCAATATACTGTAGAGTGGAGAGGCCTAAGCATTATATTCATAAAATATATCAATATACTGTAGAGTGGAGGGGCCTAAGCATTATATTCATAAAATATATCAATATACTGTAGAGTGGAGAGGCCTAAGCATTATATTCATAAAATATATCAATATACTGTAGAGTGGAGGGGCCTAAGCATTATATTCATAAAATATATCAATATACTGTAGAGTGGAGGGGCCTAAGCATTATATTCATAAAATATATCAATATACTGTAGAGTGGAGGGGCCTAAGCATTATATTCATAAAATATATCAATATACTGTAGAGTGGAGGGGCCTAAGCATTATATTCATAAAATATATCAATATACTGTAGAGTGGAGAGGCCTAAGCATTATATTTATAAAATATATAAATATACTGTAGAGTGGAGATGCCTAAGCATTATATTTATAATATATATAAATACACTGTAGAGTGGAGATACCTAAGCATTATATTTATAATATATATAAATATACTGTAGAGTGGAGATGCCTAAGCATTATATTTATAAAATATATAAATATACTGTAGAGTGGAGAGGCCTAGGCATTATATTTATAAAATATATCAATATACTGTAGAGTGGAGAACCCTAAGCGTTATATTTATAAAATATATCAATATACTGTAGAGTGGAGAGGCCTAAGCATTATATTTATAAAATATATCAATATACTGTAGAGTAGAGCCGCCCTAGCGTTATATTTATAAAATATATCAATATCTGTGGAGAGGCCTAAGCGTTATATTTATAAAATATATCAATATACTGTAGAATGGAGAACCTAAGCGTTATATTTATAAAATATATCAATATACTGTAGAGTGGAGAACCCTAAAGCGTTATATTTATAAAATATATCAATATACTGTAGAGTGGAGAACCCTAAGCATTATATTTATAAAATATATCAATATACTGTAGAGTAGAGCCGCCTAAGCGTTATATTTATAAAATATATCAATATACTGTAGAGTGGCCCTAAGCATTATATTTATAAAATATATCAATATACTGTAGAGTAGAGCCGCCTAAGCGTTATATTTATAAAATATATCAATATACTGTAGAGTGGAGAACCCTAAGCATTATATTTATAAAATATATCAATATACTGTAGAGTGGAGAACCCTAAGCGTTATATTTATAAAATATATCAATATACTGTAGAGTGGAGAACCCTAAGCATTATATTTATAAAATATATCAATATACTGTAGAGTGGAGAACCCTAAGCATTATATTTATAAAATATATCAATATACTGTAGAGTAGAGTGGAGATCCTAAGCATTATATTTATAAAATATATCAATATACTGTAGAGTGGAGAACCCTAAGCGTTATATTTATAAAATATATCAATATACTGTAGAGTGGAGATCCTAAGCATTATATTTATAAAATATATCAATATACTGTAGAGTGGAGAACCCATTATATTTATAAAATATATCAATATACTGTAGAGTGGAGATCCTAAGCATTATATTTATAAAATATATCAATATACTGTAGAGTGGAGAACCCTAAGCGTTATATTTATAAAATATATCAATATACTGTAGAGTGGAGAACCCTAAGCGTTATATTTATAAAATATATCAATATACTGTAGAGTGGAGAACCCTAAGCGTTATATTTATAAAATATATCAATATACTGTAGAGTGGAGAACCCTAAGCGTTATATTTATAAAATATATCAATATACTGTAGAGTGGAGAACCCTAAGCCTATAGGCCTATCTGTATGTAGTGCCCTATATTTATCAAATCTCTGAATGAACCGTAGGTGGACAATTATTGTTTTAGGAAAGTAAAAATGAATATACTATGTTTTGAATAGAAACCCAACAAATATTTTTTTGTAATTTGTTTTAGGCAGGTTTTAAGGACAAGAAACTGTGGATATTTATTTATCAAAATATATCAATAATTAATGGGTATTTGGTATTTATAAGGATTCCCATCAGCCACTGCAAAAGCATCAGCTACTCTTCCTGGGGTCCACATGAAACATGACACATTTATAAAATATATCAATATACATCAAACATAGCCTACATATGTACATACACCTAAGTCACGTTATATTTATAAAATATATCAATTTACCATCCAGGTGTCGGTACCAGGTGGTTTGTACTTGTTTATAGACAGCAGCAACGTTTTCACCTCTTCAACACCCACTTTGTGGAACTTAAAACTACAGCGCTTGTCTTTCATTATTGGGTCCTTTATATAAATATGAACAATAGCATTTGTTGTTTACATGTCATACCTAAGTTCACTAATCTTGTCATCAAAAATGTTACTAGTTTGGTAATATCAAAGACTTTTTTATAAAATACATCAATATAATGAAGGATGGAGCCAAGCTCTCTTTTTGCCTAGAATTTCATTTAAAGTACTCCATAGATTTTTACTATCATTCTTTATATCATTTGTTTTTGTTCCATAGTATAGTTTCTTCAATTTTTGTTTAGTTTAGTTAGGTGATTTCTCAATTTACTGTGTGTTTGCCAGTCTGCTGACAGACTTATTTGTTATTTTGCCTCATCCCTCTCAGCCATTGTAACGATCGTCGTATGAAGGAGTGGACCAAAACGCAGCGTGGTAAGTGTTCATGATAAATGTAATACTAAAAACACTCGAACAAAATAACAAAGAGGGGAAAACCGAAACAGTCCTGTCAGGTGCAGACTCTTAACAGAAAATAACTACCCACAAAACCCAAACGAAAAAGGACAACTTATATATGTCCCCAATCAGAGACAACGATAGACAGCTGCCTCTGATTGGGAACCACACCAACATAGAAATAAAGAAACTAGAATGCCCACCCTAGTCACCCTAGTCACGTGACAGCCATACAGTTTTTCAATACATCATCTATCCATGGGGATTTGGCAGTTCTAAAAGTCCGTTTCCTGATGGATGCATGTCTATCAGTAACCGGAAGAAGCAGTTTAATAAATGCTTCAAGTGATTCCTTCGATATAGGAATCATTGCAAAATCTCTTGTTTGATTGTTTATACACAATTTTAGGTCCAGTTTTCGGGAACTTTTTTCTAGACATGGCTATTATATTAGGATCACTACATCCAATGTGGATACTGCTCTCTTGGATCCAAACCGGCACGTGTCTGTTTGGGTCTGTTTTTCCAATGGGCCTTTTTGGAACGGGTCTATGTTTAAAAATATATACAGTATATTCATGCACATTAGGTCGGGTGGGAAAGCTACAGATCTATTTCGAAACAGGTCTAACCTTTTGGACCCGTGAAGACCTCTAGTGCAAACCTTCTACAGCGTTGAGCTGTTCCCAAGGGTACAAGGTGTGAAACCCAACAGCACGGCTGTGTTTAACTGGCACTGGCACCAGGCAGGCAGGCAGGCCCACAGTGGGTATCAGGTCTCTCTGCAAACACCCCACACTCCCTCCCTTCCTGCCAGCTTCCCTCCCTGCCTCCCTCCTTTACTCCTGATGCCGGGCCAAAACCATGTAAATCACAAAGCACCATGCGCACTCAAACAGATCACAGCCAATGTTTAGAAGGAGAAAGAAAATAGAAATCCATAAGGGAGATGGATCTCGCCAAGACAGTAAAATAGAGGGGGGAGTGTGATGCTGATGACAATATTCTACTCTTCAAAAAGAGATTTGCTGCTGTTGTCCCCTCACTGCAGTGTGGCTGGGGACTGTTAACACAAGGAGGCTCCTTCAAGACCATATACAGTTAGGTAATAACACTTTAAGCTTTAAGAGAGACATTGGAAAGAGATGAACAACAACAGAGAGAGTGAGAGAGATAAAGAGGGGAACAACCCCAGAGCCAAGCCCTCAGATGCAAAGAGAAAGAAAAAGTAGTTGAGGTAGGCAGGCTCACAGAGTACAGAAGAAGGCCAGGTTAGGGTGAATAACGTCCAGGTGCGTTCCCCACTGAGCTTCCTGTTTCAGTCCCTCTCCCTCTCAATAACTCTGCATTTGGGACAGAGTTGAAGAATCCCAGCCCCCCTTCTTCCCCTCTTTCTCCACCCCTATGCTGTGTGAGGAGGGTAGAATGCAAAAAAATATGAAATTTAGTATGATAAAAAATCTCACAGAATTTCTCTAGATTTCTGGCTGTGGGAAAAGTGCTTGTGGAGAACAAATGACAATAGACAGATTTGGCAGACAGCCAGACGAGAGGAGAGGAGAGGAGGAGGAGAGAAGGAGGCAGAGGTCATTTTACCATAGAGTTCACAAAGGAAGCCCCCAGTAGGACAGACAAGGTGTTAGAGGATGGACCAATTAGGATGCACTGTGGGTCCAAAGGCACAGGTAAGTGGGAAATCTGAGGTTTGTAGGTTTTCAACTCATTGCCTATCAAATATACAGTGTAAATGGGGTCATATTGCACTTCCTAAGGCTTCCACTAGATGTCAACAGTCTTTAGAACCTTGTTTCAGGCATCTACTGTGAAGGAGGAGAGAATAAGAGCTGATTGAGTAAGAGGTCTGGCAGAGTGCCATGAGCTCAGTCTCGCGTGCGCCCGTGAGAGGTAGGTGCGTTCCTTTTCCTTTCTAAAGACAAAGGAATTCTCCGGTTGAAACATTATTGAAGATTTATGTTAAAAACATCCTAAAGATTGATTATATCGTTTGACATGTTTCTACGACCTGTAATGTAACTTTTTGGACTTTTCGTCTGAACTTTCGCCTGGACTTGCCCGCGCCTTGTGAGTTTGGATTTGTGAACTAAACGCGCTAACATGAGGTATTTGGACATAAATTATGGACTTTATCGAACAAAACAAACATTTATTGTGGAACTGGGATTCCTGGGAGTGCATTCTGATGATCATCAAAAGTAAGTGAATATTTATAATGCTATTTCTGACTTCTGTTGACTCCACAACATGTCGGGTATCTGTATGGCTTGTTTTTGTGTCTGAGCACCGTACTCAGATTATTGCATGGTGTACTTTTTTCGTAAAGCTTTTTTGAAATCTGACACAGCGGTTGCATTAACCAATATTTACTTCAATATTTTTGAATTTCGCGCTCTGCCTTTTCAGCGGATGTTGTCGAGGAACCCCTAGCCTTATTAACAGTGGTGTAAAATACTTTAGTAAAAATACTTGAAAGTACTACTTAAGTTGATTTTTGGGGTATCTGTACTTTCTATTTATATTTCTGACAACTTTTACTTTTACTACTTTCTGTAACGGTTTTCTCTAGGTGAAGGAGAGTCGGACCAAAATGCGGTGTGGTTATTGAGATTCATGTTTAATGAAAAAACACACTAAACACAAACACTACAAAACAATAAACGTAACGAAAACTGAAACAGCCTAATACTGGTGCAAACTAGTACACGACAGACATAAGGACAGGAAAAGGAACAAAAGGACAATCACCCACCAAACACTCAAAGAATATGGCTGCCTAAATATGGTTCCCAATCAGAGACAACGATAAACACCTGCCTCTGATTGCGAACCACTTCAGACAGCCATAGACTCATCTAGAACACCCCCCTAAGCTACAATCCCAATACCTATGAAAAAACCCCAAGACAGAACACACCACATACAAAAACCCATGTCACACCCTGGCCTGACCAAATAGATAAAGAAAACACAAAAATACTAAGACCAGGGCGTGACACTTTCCTAAATAAATGAATGTATATTTATTCCATACATTTTCCCTTACACCCAAAAGTACGCACAAATACTTAGCAGGACATTGATAATGGTCTAATTCATACACTTATCAAAAGAACATACCTGGTCAACCCTGCAGCCTCTTATCTGATGGACTCACTAAACACATTTGTAAATTATGTCTGAGTGTTGGAGCGTGCACCTGGCTATCCGTAAATAAATAAAAAAACAAGAAAATGATGCTGTCTGGTTTGCTTAATATAAGGAATTTGAAATTATTTTCACTTTTATTTTAGATACTTAAGTATATTTTAGCTTTTGATACTTTTGATACTGGAGAGAACGAGCTGGAAAGAGTGAGAGTGAGCTTCTAGACTATCTTGTCGACAAAGTAAATACATTATTCTGCACAAAGCTAGAGGGAAAGTTAGAAGGACAGATTTTTTTTTATCAAGGATATCAGAGAATACAACACAGAGTTAGATAATAAGGGTATTTTCTTTTAGAAAACCACACTAATAGAGAGAGAGAAACGCAAAAGAGATCAATAGAAAAAGATAACGCCAAAGAAAAGTAAAGATGATATAAGTAATACTAATATAGAGAGTTTCATGGTCTTCACGGCACTGCTCTGTGGATTGAAATACTGCAGTGGTGTAGAGGAGGTGTTGAATGAGAGAGTTTAATTGGGGACATTAGGGGTGACCTATTGAACCAGCAGCACAATCAGGTTCAAAGGACATGTCAGGGGCCAGTCAGGCCAAGGTGAATGAGAGGAGGGGGCCAAGCAGAGCCGGCAAAAGGGCTTTCCATAGTGGATAAACGTCCCTGTCCTGGGTCAGTGAACGCCCAATGAAAACACCTAGACACCATCAAAGTACCTGAGCGAGGCCTTGAAGTGGTTTTGGAAGACAAGTGGGTATCACACAGCAGTCTGACACAGTGAGCCTGAATGGACCCATTCTCATCCAGCCCAGCTGCGGCCAAGACAACAGGTTGGAGTTCACCTGTGATGTGTGTGTGTGTGTGTGTGTGTGTGTGTGTGTGTGTGTGTGTGTGTGTGTGTGTGTGTGTGTGTGTGTGTGTGTGTGTGTGTGTGTGTGACTGTCAGCTCCTCTGTTGGGGGTAGTTCAGGAGAATGCGTGGTGAGGCTGAGTGGAGGTGGTGATGGGTCAGGTTCTAAAGGTCCCACAGGGAGTAGGCTGTCTGGCAGTCAGACCATGACTTCCCCTCCTCACGCAGCACAGGAAATAGCTGCTGTCTTAACCCTTCCCTCTGCTTGGCTCCAATAGCCCTCATTAAGGCCATGGTTGAAAAAACTGCTGCATTGGGCTGGCTACTCAACAGAGGGATGGTACAAGTCAAGAGCTCACTCAAGTACAGTTAACCCCTTCCATTTGCATAGGTGGTACTATTTCTATTGAACAGGTTGTTGGGGCATGCAGTTGTTTCTAGTTATTATCCAATGTAATTAGTTGCATTGCCTTATTGTAAGAAAGCATAGTTGTTTAGTACGATTATTTTTGATACTGTAATTACTTTAATACTTTAGTGTTTCTACTTGCCACTGGCTGTCACTAGTCAGCATGCCTCTATTATAAGAATGCATAGTGGTTTACTTAAAAATATTTTGGAAAAATGTAATAGCCATGTGATTTTCTGCCAGCTCTGATGCTTGACGTATTGCACTCTGATATTCTTTGGCTTGTGTCGTGTACATGTTCGTTACTGACGTGCTGCTTATTGCATTGACGTCATTTTTGTCTGATTGTATGTCATGTACCTGTTTGTGTGATACTGATGTGCAGTGGTGGAAAAAGGACCCAATAGACCTACTTGAGTACTAGTAGAGATACCTTAATAGAAAAGGATTCATGTAAATGTGAAAGTCACCTAGTAAAATACTACTTGAGTAAAGGTCAACAAGTATTTTGTTTTAAATATACTTATGTATCAAAAGTAAAAGAAACAGTACAAATAATTTAAAAATCCTTATATTAAGAATTTTTTACATTTATGGATAGCCAGGGGCACACTCCAACACTCAGATATAATTTATAAACAAAGCATTTGTGTTTAGTGAATCTGCCAGATCAGAGGCAGTAGATGACCAGGGATGTTATCTTGATAAGTGTGTGAAATGGACTATTTTACTGTCCTGTTAAGCATTCAAAATGTAACAAGTACTTTTGGCTGTTAGGGAAAATGTATGGAGTAAAAAGTACATCATTTTCTTTAGGAATGTAGTGAAGTAAAAGTTGTAAAAAATATAAATAGTAAAGTAAAGTACAGCAACCCAAAAAACGACTTAAGCAGTACTTTAAAGTTTTTTACTTATGTGCTTTACACAACTGCTGACGTGTTCATGATACGGTCTTGGTCCAGGTCTCTCTTTATTTGTATTCCTTTTTATGCCGTTCTGGTTGCTGGTCTGAATCTAGCACTAGGTAGGTATGACTTCTTTCAGTCATTGTTATCTCTTGACCAATACTCGTTATCTCTTGACCACCCTTCCCTTGTTGAAATCAACTTTTATCTCTCTCAGTACCTCTGTTGTCAATACATTGTTCAATGCCTTGTATGTGGACAAAGGACTTGGGCCTTTAGGAATGTTACAGTGCTCCTACTATGGCCATGTGAGCGGAGAGGACAGCCCTCTGTCCTACACAGAGCTAATGGTAATGCCCCCAACTGGTCTTGTTGACACACACCATAAACATGCCTGACTACATAAAGCAGCCTAGACAGACAGCAGGTGGAGGGAGATTAGTTATGCAGCTCCTCTAATGTCATGTCAAACCCACTGATCCCATCCTCAGACCAGGGCTGACTCACTAGAATACCCCCTCTCCTCCCTCCATGCGCCCTCCCTCCCTTCCCCACTAGCCTAAGTAACCTTCAAACAGCAGCCGAGTAAACTGTAAACTTCACCTCTTCCAAGTCCAGATGCATTAGGGCTGCAGCTGCATGTGCTTAGTAAACATGTCCACCAACCACGGCACATGAATGACAGAGAGAGGCTCAGGGTGGGGTAGTGAACACAGCACCAGCGGACCAAAACCAGGATCTCTCTGCACCATCTGGACACTTCCCAGGGACACTTCACCCATCAGGAGGATCCTCCACCCACTGCCCCCCACCACTCAGAACCTGAGAGCGTAAATATTAGTGTGATGGGGAACTTAATCACATCCACATTGGCTGTCTGGTCTCTGTGAAAAACTAGTTCTAAAGGGAAGCTGTTGTTTTCCCCCTCTGTGTTTAGTCTGACGGCTTTGCTCACAGAACCACCCTCATCAACAACCATGCTGTCATGTGGAACACTCACCTCTGAGGATCACAGGGGAGGAACACACAAAGGGTGAAATACAAAACACTGACAGAGAGAGTACTAAACAGAGATCTTATGAGTTCACACAAAATATTTGTATATTTGTGCAAAGAATGATAAATAGTACCTTCATTCAGCAGATCCACTTTATTATAAAATAAAACAGACCAGTGTTGTCCATTCACTACCCATTCCCATTGTAGAACTCCCCAGATGAGAGTGTTGAGTTTGTGGTTTGTGTCTGTCGTTAAGGATGTGTATGGGGCTTAGTGGAAGAGCCTCAAAGGACTGAGGACTGAGCCTGGTCAGATGTGAGGAGGTTCCTGACAGCTGAGCGGCAGCAGATGTTGGAGAGAAGAGAGAAGTGCTGCTGGACAGACTAGAGCACAGTTTAGAGACAGCGCTTCTCTCACAGGACAGGAGCCAATAGGCCACCCAGAGCGACAGTGGACAGGCCAGGCAGGAACGCAGAGACAATGAGGATGGTACAGGGTGCTGCTTGGACAGGAAAAAGGAAAACCCAGTGTGAAGAAGACAATGAGACCTGCTAGATGGATAGGATAGAGCTGGGGAAGCTGGCATTGTTGGTTGTATAAACAGGCAGAAAAGGGGACTTTGAGGAGATGGATGGAATTGATAACAATAGGAGGTTAATTATAAGTATATCGGAAAATAAATAATAGCATTTTAGTCAACTAAAATGAGTTGTGGATAGAGTATTTATTTAGGGATATTAAATGTAGCACAGTCTATGAATGTGTCACATTGTGAATATGCATTATGAATGGTACGCAAACTAAAGCAGGTAGTTCATCTGAACGGATGCTTCAAGGACACAGAACCTTTGAGTGAGACTTTGACACGTTTGTTTTATTATGCCTTATGATGATCTAGCCTACTTACAGTATCATCAACATTCCCCTGAAATGTTATAATTAGCCTCTCATACACGAAATTAGAAGATAAACAACAATAAATGATCATGCATGTATCCATACCTTTTTTGATAAATAGAGGTTTGAGACGCTGCGGACGACTCTCTGTTGAGTTGGGTCCCAGCTGAATATTTGTAAAGCCCCGTCCTCCAGGTGGCATGAGCTGCAGAGGTCAGCCACAGCAGCAGCACAATCCAACGGAAACTTTTTCGGCAAAGCGCGGACACAACGTCCCGTTGACACGCTCCCATTTCCGCGGCCTCAAAAAAGCACAGGCAGAAAAGTTCCTAAAAAGCTCAGGCTGACTGGAAAGCAGAGCTAGTGATTGAAATATTTATATGCCTTAAAGTCCAGGTTTTTGCGTCACCGAGAGGAAGCGCATTCCATCATCAACCAAATACATAAAATGTAAATATATAAATTACACGTACCGTTATAATAGCAAAAAATAAAGTGGATTCCTTTTAAATGCCACGAAAAGAAAGGTGACAATGACACCCCGTGATGTCGCACAAAAACCAAAATCACGGACTTAGCCGAAAGTTCCCCACATGCCCAAATCTACCAGCAGTATTCCGAAGCAACCAGACGAAGTAAACTTGGAATTGTGACTGGTCAGTCTCTTTTCAATATCAACTCTCCCTCCCCCCGTCTTTGCGTAATGTAGCCTGTCTCGTGTCGAGCGTCTCACAATGAGCAAGAAACTATAGTTTTATACTCTACGCGAGTCTTTTAAAAGCAGAGCCTGCAGTCTTTTACCCTGCCCATTCCCCGTTTCAACCTTTCACCGCGGACAAGGCATGCCTACAACAACACGGGTTCGCTTTACGCATCTGTCATCACGTCATTACACGAAACACTGAACTACCCCGGAGTGACTGATATTCCTAAGTAATCATTTAGTTTAGAACATCTACTATGGTACACGTGGGATTCATGTGCACATGATTGTGAAATAAAGAAGTGAGTAGGATCATGCATTCTGATGATAATAAACTGATGATAATAAACATGAATACATACACATACTGTAGTTTAATATTATGGTGGTGTTGATGACCTTAAATTAAAGTCTTTGCTATTGATTGTCATTGAGTGGCATATAAATGTGCATCCTTTACCATAGGACAAAAGACCCACATGCCAGACACACTTTTGCATTGTGTCATCTGGTTTATATTGACCGGGGTTGGGGTCAATTCCATTTAAATTCCAGTCAATTCAGAAAGTAAACCAAATTCCAATTACACATTTTCCTAATTGAAAAGCATTGACTTTAACTGGAATTGGAATGTCAGCGTACTTCCTGAATTGACTGGAATTGAAATTAAATTGACCCCAACCCTTTTAGAGACATGCTATTTGTTCTCGCTTTTCTCTGTATCCTTCTTCCTCCCACCTAATCTTGGCCTTTGTCCAGCCTTGAGCTATGTGGTTGCCATTGGCATCATAACTCAGCAGCCCGTGCGGGCAAACACCAATGTTTGGGCATGGTCCAGGCAGACAGAGCCAGACAGCAGGGGAGGTTAGCTCTCTGTAACCTCTTTCCCGTATCCAGTGGAGGTAGAACTTGGAGGGTTTCTGTCCAAACAGCCACTAACCACAGGGCTGTGGGACGGCTCCAAGCTAAACACCTGGCAGCCTGGAAACCAGTAATCTATATCTGTGGTCAGAGTGACTACACTTCTCAGGTCTCCCAATGGGCAGCACAGTAGCGTTCACCACTGCAGGCAGGCATGACGCCAAATAGGAAGAGAGGCCATCTAAGAGCATGATTCATACCAGCACACAGTTACACCACAACACAGGACAGACATCTTGGCATCCTGTCCTCCTGAGGGCACACATTATGCTGTGTGGTGGTTCACTCCTGCATTGGTGATGATGCGATTAGTTAGCACTTACACACATTAGGTGGCCGCTGGCCAAGCTTCCCTAATGTAGTGTCTGTAGTTGTGGCTGTAACAGGGTGGGTGCAGACTCAGAGACACCCTGGCACAGATGGGCATGGTTTAGGACTGGCACAGGGCTCTCCTCGCAGCGCAGTGGGAGCTCTGGTCTACTCTCTCCTAGGCTCACCTGCTCCCAATCACCCCGGGAGCGGGGGGCTAGTGAAGTGTCAGTATTTTTTGATTCAGGGCACTGGTGGCATATTATAAGGCAGCAGACCGGTGCAGAGCGGTGCCAAGAAGGAACTGGAAGAGTTTAGGGTTAATGTAAATCCCTCCAGTCCCTCGCAGCTGAAAATAATCTTGGCCTCTGAAGGGGGAGGTGGGAGTCGTTTTCATTGAGGTTTTTTTCCTACCCTTTTTTCTTCTCTCCACTGTGCAATTAAACATAAAGAGTTCCTTTACCTATTGTCTCTCTAAGGCTGAATTACTGAAGTTCATTTGACTAATTTGCTGTGCACATATACTAAAAGGTAGACTTTTCCCACTCCCTATTCTATGGAGTGACAACACAGACTTTTTACTGCCCTCCCCCCTTCCTGAGTAGGCTAATAAACGTGTTTCTTGCTCCGCTCCTCTCCTCTGCTGTCTGCTTTATGACAGCGTACCAGTGAAACCAGTGAGTGCTCTCTGGCCTGGCTCCCACTCTCTTACCTTTGCCCCACACTGTCAGGAGGACTAAAGTCACATTGCTCACTGTTCACTGCCGTGGGATTATACAGTACAGAGCTTGCGCTGGGTGAATTAGCCAATTAATTCCAGACAGAACTGCCTGTACATGTGCTGTATGTTGATGTCATGGTCACCCTGGAGCCCCTCTGTGACCCAGACTGCTGTCTCACCTCACTACCTGAGATTAGTCAATATCATAAAGTCTATTTGCTCACTCTGAATAGCTTTAAGGGAGAGAACAAAGGCAAAGATTATAGCCAGAGCTTAGTCAAATAATGAAAAAGGATAAGAATATAGGAGGTCTAGGATAAGTTTGTGGAAAAGTTTCACAGTGCGCACTTTGGTCAATGTTTCACTCAGATACACATTTTCCAGACTCCTGGTTTTCCCAATGCGACAGCTATAATCCATTAATCTTTAAACATTGACTGAATTCCTTTTGAGACATTTTGGATTATGTATGAAAAAATTAAATGTTTCTAAGAACTCAAGTACAAACATATGGAGACAGCACGTACACATCTGACCTGTACGATCAGATTCAGACCTAAATCTACATTTAATCTGTGGGGATATCTATTTTAAAACGTCTCCCTTCAGTCTGAATCAGAATTGAGGGCCTCCTCCCCCAATACGCCAGATCTATGTAGTCAGGGAAAAGGAGGAGGGAGAATGAAATATAACCTGGAGAAATAATGTTAAGATTTTAATTAAAACGAATACAAAGCAGACTTTCTTCTCCTTGTGGATTTATCTCCCCCGTCAGTTGGTCAGGGTGACCTGAGCACAGATGCTGGGCGTTAGAAATGTCACAAGGAATAAAGCAGACAGAGAAATCTGTCTTCAGAGATTAAAAATAGCAGGGGTTCGGGTTAGAGGCTCTGAGATCCACTGGCACCTCTCCAGAGGACTGACTGGAGACAGGAGTTCTGCAGTGGGGCTCTACTACACTACCCTGAGAGGACCAGGGACTGGGGTGGGCTGCCACCTAGTGTTAGAGCGATAATAAGAACACCTGTGGAGTAATCCATTTTCTGAAAGATTTCTATTTATGTAATAGTATGTTTATAAGCATGTCATCGAATGTGATATGTGATAGTTTCCAAAACATTTATTTGTGTTGTAGTGATATAATAAAATCAGCCTTTAAAATGTGTCTTTAAATGATCTACATATAAATATAAAACAAAAACAGAAACAGTCGACGTTGATGCACAGACAGACTCCCAGCAGCACCCAGTGGAGGATGTGCTTGGTGGTGAAGAGATCTGCCTCAAACACAAGCCTCAGACCCAAAACATTCTTCCTCATGAACGTGGTGTACACTGGAGTCCTCCGAGTGTTCGAAGAGACATATACACTGACATCATGGACACAGTTAGAAAATGTCAAAAGAGACATTCGCTAGAGAGGACAGCAGCTAGAGAGGACAGCAGCTAGAGAGGACAGCAGCTAGAGAGGACAGCAGCTAGAGAGGACAGTAGCTCGAGAGGACAGTAGCTCGAGAGGACAGTAGCTCGAGAGGACAGTAGCTCGAGAGGACAGTAGCTCGGGAGGACAGTAGCTTGAGAGGACAGTAGCTCAGCCAGATATCCCAGATATTCAGATTCTAAACAGATAAGGTGGTGCTGCCCCCTAACTGTAGTTTGAGGTGATGTGCCTCTATGGGGATGACCTTGAGGATGGGTTTACTCCTGACCAGACAACCCCTCTCTCTGTCCCAGTCTGCTCCCTCCAGATACAGGCCTGACACAAAGCAGCCTGGGGGAACACAAACAGCACCCTCAGTATCAAAGCATCACTGTGTGTGTAACGGCTGTTGGAAGGAGTGGACCAAAGCGCAGCGTGGTACGTGTTCATCTTTATTACTTGAACACTGATTAACAAAAACAAGAACTCTGTTTTCTGTTAAAACCGGACCCTTTTCACTCCGCCGTCGAGATTTGAATTGTCTGCTGCTCGACATGCCGTTGAGACCCTGGCCGTCCAACCCTCACAAGACAGGTTCACCAACTCCACCTCGCCGCCCACTTCCAAGATCAACAACCCGCCGTGTTACTCTGGGGAGCCCACTGAGTGCCGCCATTCCTCACTCAGTGTGATGTGGTGTCTTCTCCAGCCCAACACTTCAGGACCAACTCGCAAGAGACTAAATGAAACCGAAACAGTTCTGTCTGGTGCAACTATCCACAAAACCCATGTGGGTTCTCAATCAGAGACAACGATAGACAGCTGCCTCTGATTGAGAACCTGTTAGGTGAGAATTATCGGTTAATTAAATGATTAGAATATTCTGCCCTGAAACATATAATTGTATGGAAGTGATTAGAATGTATAACATCATAATCAATAAATGTGTAGTCCAGTCAGAATTAGGGTAAAGACAATATGTCTTTATGGTATTATAAACACAGACTGTCTGAGTTTGGTGCTGACCTGACTAGAGATTTGGGAGAAGAACAAGGGAGTATGTCTCAAGGACAAGGTCACTAATCTCTGGCGGCTGGGTAGTGTGTGTGTGTGTGTGTGTGCGTGTGTGTGTGTGTGTGTGTGTATGTGTGTGTGGTTGTGTGAATGTGTGGGAAGTCAGTATAAAATGAATTGTTTTGTATTCCTGACTTTAGGACGTTCCCGTGAATAAACCTTTTTGACTATCTATTGTAGCTGGGCCTCCGTCTGTTTCATTCGACCAGGATCTTACAAATTCTGGTTTGCAGACTGAGTAATATAATTAAATTGGGTTATGTACCTGGAGAACAAAATTCTCTAATCAGAACCACACCCGGCCAAACAACAAAGAAATACAAAACATAAAAAATGAACATAGAATGCCCACCCTAGTCACACCCTGGCCTAACGAAAATAGAGAATAAAAGCCTCTCTATGGCCAGGGCGTGACAGTGTGTGTGTGTGTGTGTGTCTGTTAAAGGATTCTCACGTTGACCTCCTCCTCAGTGCTGTACTGGGTGACCTGTGTGTAGAGTGTGGAGCAGTCTAGCTGTTCCTCCTGCAGGTGGCCTGAACCAGAGCAGTCAGGTAGGACTCTGGGACCTGCAATCCAGATAACCACATCCCATTGGGCCTCCACTTCATCCACCTGGAAGGAAGAACCATTCAGTACAACATAACTACACACACAGTACATACACAACATGCATGCACATACTGTATACACAGTGTTTGTATCTGTTTATGACGAGACGTGCATATTCATGGCTGCTTTGATACTGAGACAGTGCAACTTTTAAAAATATACATTGACTCTACCAAACACCTTCCTAATATTGAGTTGCACCCATTTTCGCTCTTAGAACAGCCTTAATTCGTTGGGGCATGGACTCTACAAGGGATGGTGGCCCATGTTGACTCCAATACTTCTCACAGTTGTGCAAAGTTGGCTGGATGCTCTTTAGGTGATGGACCATTCTTGATACACACAGGAAACTGTTGAGCGTGAAAAACCCAGCAGCGTTGTAGTTATTGACACACTCAAACCAGTGTGCCTGGCACCTACTACTATACCCTGTTCAAAGGCACAATATTTTGTCTTGGCCATTTACCCTCTAAATGGCACACATACACAATCCATGTCTCAATTATCTAAAGGTTTAAAATCTTTCTTTAATATGCCTCCTCCCTTTCATCTACATTGATTGAAGTGGATTTAACAAGTGACATCAATAAGGGATTCACCTGGATTCACCTGGTCAGTCTGTGTCATGGAAAGAGGTGTTGCTAATGCTTTGTACCCTCATTGCATATTCTATGAGATGTGTGTTAGAAAGAACGTATGAGATCATGAGCCTCTGTAGTGTTGGCCAGTGGCAGGGTCTCAGTCTCCCCAGTGACACATAACAAGTCAATCAGAGAACATGGAAGATGATGACAAGTTAATAACAACAATGGTCGTGCAGCAGAGCTCGTGTGTAAAAAGCTACATTTGACGTCTGCATATCAGATCAGTGATGAACTTAATCCACTGACCAACATCATTTTCCTTGGGCCCGTCAGGAGGGACCTTGTAGTCCATCTCCTTGTTGTGGAAGAAGTGGAAGGGCTGGAAGATACAGAAAAGGTAGTCAGAAAATGGAACATATCAACATGGTCCTCAGCCTTTCAACTGTCTGTAAGCCATGCTGTCTTCTCTGTGTGTGAATATATCCACTCCACTTGTTCTCTGAGCCTAGGCCTGAGATGAGTTTGTCAGCAGCGAATCAGCCTCCTCTACATGACCTCAGCCTCTTTGTGCAGCAACTGCATCTCCCCATGGCAGTATTGTACTTGTCCCCTAGCGCCCCCAGCTCCCTATGGATGGTTCTGAATACGCTCCAGCTCACGCTTGCTCTGGAAGACGTTCTTCTCTGGGCACCTCACCTGCAACAGACAGCCAGGGGGAGTGAAAAACCACTAACTAACACAACACTGCTAATTCTCATTGGCTGGTGCCATATAACTGCCATGGGCCATGTGCAAGCTAGTGTTATGCCTACGTAAACAGAAGAGATTCATAACTATGGAAGGTCCCCAATGCCGGTCAAAGTAATGTACACTGTTTATACTATCTCGATCATATTGCCTGGGTCATGTTACCTTCTCTCTCTTGGGCTTGATCTCCCTGGCGACGTCACAGTAGCTCATGACAGCCTCCACAAACTTGAACATCCCAGAACCAGCCTTACTGATAGTCTGCATTTCTTCAAAGCTGGTGTTGAGGTTCTCCAAGAAGCTTGGCCAAGGGAAACACATGGCGAATAGAGTGAACATATGTCAGACTAATGTAAAATGATATATTTGCTATTTTATGGCTCATGATAAAGTTGCAATGTGGATTTTGTTAGACCTATTGTTGTCCTGTTTGGTGTGAACAGCACAGAACAGAAGTGACCTACCTCTGACAGTCTTGACCTGGCTGGTGTTGATGGCATCCCAGTACATTTCCATCATGCTCTTGGCTGACTTCCAGCTGATCTCCTGGCCTCGCATAACCAGGATGCACTCACACACCACCTGGACTTACTTGGGTGGCTTGCCAAACGATTTGCACAGCGGTGGCGTGCCAGACGAGTAAACAGAAGCACAACTAGAGAGACAGAAAAACAACAATCAATGGACATGAATAGAGCTCTAAGGCAATTTGGATAAGGTAAAACAGTGCCACTGTTTCGCCACAGCACATTTGTTAGTATTTTGTTTTGCTGATGAAATGGAGGAGAGGAAAGTACGGCATCATGGTAAAAAAAAATCACAGTACATACTCTGCTGTTCTATTGCGTAAGCAATGATGTCTGAGGGGAAAAACACTGTTCATTGTTTGAAGAATTAAAAAATAATAATAATATTTAACCTGGCAAGTCAGTTAAGAACAAATTCTTATTTACAATGACAGCCTACCCTGGCCAAACCTGGACGACACCCTATGAGAATCCCAATCATGGCCGGATGTGATACAGCCTGGATTCGAACCAGGGACTGTAGTGACACCTCTTGCACCGAGATGCAGTGACTTAGACCTCTGCACCACTTGGGAGTAACTTCTTTGTTGTTATAATAGGTTGTTATAATATCCCAAACGGACGTGGCAGTTTCACCAAGCATGGATTCCAGCTTTAAAGGAGTCAAGCAGGAAAACGATCTAAACCAGAAAATATTTGTTTTGTTTTTATCCATCATTTAAGTGTACAATGAATAGGATTTGCAAATCCTACACCCCCCAAGGAACACAACAATGCAGGTTCTGTAAAACAGGATTTATGTTCTTTGGAGCACTGTTGAAATGGAGTTTTTAACTAATTAGGATAAGGATAACGGAAAAAAGCATAGGTCACACTAGGTTCGTACTTACATCCTCCTTCAACAGATGGCATAAAAACAAAACAGATCTCCAGTTAATGTTTTTAAAGTGTGGGAGTGACATGCATTTGATTTGTGTTTAATTATAATATGTTTTTATTCATTTGTGTCTAACCACAGCTGCCTCCTCTATCTAGGAAGTTAGGGGTCTGTACCATGTGTGTTTAGTTCAGTTTAGTCCTGCTCCTGGAGGTCTACTATGCTTTGTGTAAGTTAAAGCCACTGAGCAACTTATTCCATTAATCAACATCAGACATTTCCCCAAATCATCTGTAATTTTCCTATGACACAATTTTCCTATTTTCCTGAGGACGAAGAGCCGGGGAACAGGCCAGATGACAACGTAACACTTCATCAGGACGAGACTGCAGACTCCGGGCCCGGCTATCTGATATGAGGGTCACCAGTACATTATGGGTGCCTCCCAAATGACACTCTATTCCCTGTATAGTGTACAGTCTAAAGTAGTGCACCATAGGGAACAGGGTGCCATTTGGAATTCAGCCTGTGTTGAACTTGTGGAACACAGAACTAGGGAGCGGGGGGTGGCACAGGCGGCCCAGGGCAGGCAGCCAGGGCCTCAGCCAATGAGCTCTCAGCAAGTCAGCATCCTTCTTCCCCACAGCAATCACCTTGTTCTGCTCCTCGATATCCTTGGCTTTGTCCTCCACATGGTCAGGTGCTCCACGGCGTCATCAAACAGAACCAGGTTCATTCTGGACTTGTTCTCAATGTACTCCTCAAGGATCTCCTACAGAGCAGTGACAGGGGCAGGTCAGCACTGACACAAAGACAAGGATCCAGACTGGACACACAATGAAGTTCTGACATCTGACGGTGCTGTTTAATTATGCCAAGTCCAGATGGGGGACAATTCGAGAGCTGGGGACTATAAGGTTCTATCTATTTTGTCAAAATGTATTTATTGTCATAGCCTTGTGCGGTTCAATGTTCTCTACCTACAGCATACAGTGCATTTGGAAAGTATTCAGACTCAAATCAAATCAAATGTATTTATATAGCCCTTCTTACATCAGCTGATATCTCAAAGTGCTGTACAGAAACCCAGCCTAAAACCCCAAACAGCAAGCAATGCAGGTGTTGAAGCACGGTGGCTAGGAAAAACTCCCTAGAAAGGCCAAAACCTAGGAAGAAACCTAGAGAGGAACCAGGCTATGAGGGGTGGCCAGTCCTCTTCTGGCTGTGCCGGATGGAGATTATAACAGAACATGGCCAAGATGTTCAAATGTTCATAAATGACCAGCATGGTCAAATAATAGGTCCGGGACAGGTAGCACGTCCGGTGAACAGGTCAGGATTCCATAGCCGCAGGCAGAAAAGTTGAAACTGGAGCAGCAGCATGGCCAGGTGGACTGGGGACAGCAAGGAGTCATCATGCCAGGTAGTCCCGAGGCATGGTCCTAGGGCTCAGGTCCTCCGAGAGAGAGAAAGAAAGAGAGAAAAAGAGAATTAGAGAACATACTTAAATTCACACAGGACACCGGATAAGACAGGAGAAGTACTCCAGATATAACAAACTGACCTTAGCCCCCCGACACATAAACTACTGCAGCATAAATACTGGAGGCTGAGACAGGAGGGGTCAGGAGACACTGTGGCCCCATCCGATGATACCCCCGGACAGGGCCAAACAGGAAGGATATAACCCCACCCACTTTGCCAAAGCACAGCCCCCACACCACTAGAGGGATATCTTCAACCACCAACTTACCATCGAGAGACAAGGCCGAGTATAGCCCACAAAGATCTCCTCCATGGCACAACCCAAGGGGGGGCGCCAACCCAGACAGGAAGTTCACATCAGTGAGTCAACCCACTCAAGTGACGCACCCCTCCTAGGGACAGCATGAAAGAACACCAGTAAGCCAGTGACTCAGCCCCTGTAATAGGGTTAGAGGCAGAGAATCACAGTGGAAAGAGGGGGACCGGCCAGGCAGAGACAGCAAGGGCGGGTTCGTTGCTCCAGAGCCTTTCCGTTCACCTTCACACATGACCCACTGAAGAGATGAGTCTTCAGTAAAGACTTAAAGGTTGAGACCGAGTTTGCGTCTCTCACAGGCAGACCATTCCATAAAAATGGAGTTCTATAGGAGAAAGCCCTGCCTCCAGCTGTTTGCTTAGAAATTCTAGGGACAATTAGGAGGCCTGTGTCTTGTGTCCGTAGCGTACATGTAGGTATGTGCGGCAGGACCAAATCAGAGAGATAGGTAGGAGCAAGCCCATGTAATGCTTTGTAGGTTAGCAGTAAAACCTTGAAATCAGCCCTTGCCTTGACAGGAAGCCAGTGTCGGGAGGCTAGCACTGGAGTAATATGATCACATTTTTTGGTTCTAGTCAGGATTCTAGCAGCCGTATTTAGCACTAACTGAAGTTTATTTAGTGCTTTATCCAGGTAGCCGGAAAGTAGAGCATTGCAGTAGTCTAACTTAGAAGTAACAAAAGCATGGATACATTTTTCTGCATCATTTTTGGACAGAAAGATTCTGATTTTTGTAATGTTACGTAGATGGAAAAAAGCTGTCCTTGAAACAGTCTTGATATGTTCGTCAAAAGAGAGAACAGGGTCCAGAGTAACGCCGAGGTCCTTCAAAGTTTTATTTGAGACGACTGTCAACGCTGGTCAACGCTGGTCCGACAAATCTGATTCCACGCTTCAAGATTGCTTCGATCACGTGGACTGGGATATGTTCCGCATAGTCTTCGTTCAATAACATTGATGAATACGCTGATTCGGTGAGCGAGTTTATTAGTGCAACTGAAAGTGAGAACCACTGCTTTTAATCAGGGCAAGGTGACTGGAAACATGACCGAATACAAACAGTGTAGCTATTCACTCCGCAAGGCAATCAAACAAGCTAAGCATCAGTATAGAGACAAAGTAGATTCTCAATTCAACGGCTCAGACACGAGAGGTATGTGGCAGGGTCTACAGTCAATCAAGGACTACAAAAAGAAAACCAGCCCTGTCGCGGACCACAATGTCCTGCTCCCAGGCAAACTAAACAACTTCTTTGCTCGCTTTGAGGACAATATAGTGACAACGACACAGCCCGCTACCAAAACCTGCGGGCTCTCTTTCACCGCAGCCAACGTGAGTAAAGCATTTAAACGTCTTAACCCTCGCAAGGCTGCCAGCCCAGACAGCATCCCCAGCCGTGTCCCCAGAGCATGCACAGACCAGCTGGCTGGTGTGTTTACGGACATATTCAATCTATCCTTATCCCAGTCTGCTGTTCCCACATGCTTCAAGATGGCCACCATTGTTCCAGTTCCCAAGAAAGCTAAGGTAACTGAGCTGAATGACTATCGCCACATAGCACTCACCTCCGTCATCTTGAAGTGCTTTGAGAGACTAGTCAAGGATCATATCACCTCCACCCTACTTGACACCCACTCCAATTTGCTTACCGCCCCAATAGGTCCACAGACGACGCAATCACAATCACACTGCACACTGCCCAAACCCATCTGGACAAGAGGAATACCTATGTGAGAATGCTGTTCATCGACTACAGCTCAGCATTCAACACCATAGTACCCTCCAAACTCTTCATTATGCTTGGGACCCTGGGTCTCGACCCCGCACTGTGCAACTGGGTCCTGGACTTCCTGACGGACGCCCCCAGGTGGTGAGGGTAGGAAACAACATCTCCACCCCGCTGATCCTTAACACTGGGGTCCCACAAGGGTGCGTTCTCAGCCCTCTCCTGTACTCGCTGTTCACCCATGACTGCGTGTAGACGACACTACAGTGGTAGGCTTGATTACCAACAACGATGAGACGGCCTACAGCGAGGAGGTGAGGGCTCTCGGAGTGTGGTGTCAGAAAAATAGCCTCACACTCAACGTTAACAAAACAAAGGAGATGCTCGTGGACTTTAGGAAACAGCAGAGGGAGCACCCCCCTATCCACATCAAGGGGACAGTAATGGAGAAGGTGGAAAGTTTTAAGTTCCTCGGCGTACACATCATAGACAAACTGAAATGGTCCACCCACACAGACAGCGTGATGAAGAAGGCGCAACAGTGCCTCTTCAACCTCAGGAGGCTGAAGAAATTTGGCTTGTCGCCAAAAGCACTCACAAACCTTTACAGATGCACAAACGAGAGCATCCTGTCGGACTGTATCCCCGCCTGGTACAGCAACTGCTCCACCCACAACCGTAAGGCTCTCCAGAGGACAGTGAGGTCTGCACAACGCATCACCGGGGGCAAACTACCTGCTCTCCAGGACACCTACACCACCCGATGTCACAGGAAGGCCAAAAAGATCATCAAGGACAACAACCACCCGAGCCACTGCCTGTTTACCCTGCTATCACCCAGAAGGCGAGGGCAGTACAGGTGCATCAAAGCTGGGACCGAGAAACTGAAAAACAGCTTCTATCTCAAGACCATCAGACTATTAAACAGCCATCACTAACATTGAGTGGGTGCTGCCAACATACTGACTCAATCTCTAGCCACTTTAATAATGAAAAATTTGATGTAATAAGGATGTAATAAAAATTGGATGTATTACTAGTCACATAAAACTATGCCACTTTATATGATGCTTACATACCCTACACTCATATGTATATCCTGTACTCTATACCATCTACTGCATCTTTCCTATGACATTCGGCATCGCTCATCCATATATATTTTTATGTACATATACTTATTCATTCCTTTAGACTTGTGGGTATAAGGTGCTTGTTGTGAAATTGTTAGATTACTTGTTAGATATTACTGCATGGTCGGAACTAGAAGCACAAGCATTTCGCTACACTCGCATTAACATCTGCTAACCATGTGTATGTGACAAATACATTTTGATTTGATTTGATGCTGCCACCACCATGCTTCACTGTAGGGATAGTGTCAGGTTTCCTCCAGATTTGACGCTTGGCATTCAGGCCAAAGAGTTCAATCTTGGTTTCATCAGACCAGAGAATCTTGTTTCTCATGATCTGAGAGTTCTTTAGGTGCCTTTTGGCAAACTCCAAGTGGCCTGTCATGTGCCTTTTACTGAGAAGTGGCTTCCGTCTGGCCACTCTACCATAGAGGTCTGATTGGTGAATTGGCAGAATTGCAAAGAAAAAGCCATATCTCAGACTGGCCAATAAAAAGAAAAGATTAAGATGGGCAAAAGAACACAGATACTGGACAGAGGAACTCTGCTTAGAAGGCCAGCATCCCGGAGTCGCCTCTTCACTGTTGACGTTGAGACTGGTGTTTTGATTGTACTATTTAAAGAAGCTGCCAGTTGAGGACTTGTGAGGCATCTGTTTCTCAAACTAGACACTCTAATGTACTTGTCCTCTTGCTCACTTGTGCACCGGGGCCTCCCACTCCTCTTTCTATTCTGGTTAGAGACCGTTTGCGCTGTTCTGTGAAGGGAGTAGTACAAATCATTGTACGAGATCTTCAGTTTCTTGGCAATTTCTCGCATGGAATAGCCTTGATTTGTCAGAACAAGAATAGACTGACGAGTTTCAGAAGAAAGTTATTTGTTTCTGGCCATTTTGAGCCTCTAATCAAACCTACAAATACTGATGCTCCAGATACTCAAATTGTCTAAAGAAGGCCAGTTTTATTGCTTCTTTAATCAGAACAACAGTTTTCAGCTGAGCTAAAATAATTGCAAAAGGGTTTTCTAATGATCAATTAGCCTTTTAAAATTACACATTTGGATTAGATAACACAAAGTGCCATTGGAACACAGGAGTGATGTTTGCTGATAATGGGCCTCTGTACGCCTATGTAGATATTCCGTAGATATTTTGATCAGCCGTTTCCAGCTACAACAGTCATTTACAACATTAACAATGTCTACACTGTATTTCTGATCAATTTGATGTTATTTTAATGTACAAAAAATGTGCTTTTCTTTCAAAAACAAGGACATTTCTAAGTGACCCCAAACTTTTGAACGGTAGTGTATGTAAATAAGGTATTTCTGTTTTTTGATTTTTAAAAATAATTTTGCAAAAACTTCCCAAAATCTGTTTTCACTTTGTCATTATGGTGTATTGTGTGTAGATTGACAAGGAAAATATTAATTTAATCAAGTTTAGAATAAGGCTGTAACGTAACAAAATGTGGAAAAAGTCAAGGAGTCTGAATACTTTCCAAATGCACTGTATATACTGAACAAAAATATAAAACACAACATGCAACAATTTCAAAGATTTTACTAAGTTACAGTTCATATGAGGAAATAAGTCAATTGAAATAAATTCATTAGGCCCTAATCAATCAATGAATTTCACTTGACTGGGAATACAGATATGCATCTGTTGGTCACAGATACAATAAAAAAATGGGCCTCAGGATCTCCTTACAGTATTTCTGTGCATTAAAATTGCCATCGCTAAAATGCAATTGTGTTTGTTATCTGTAGCTTATTCCTGCCCATACCATAACCCCACCGCCACCATGGGGTTACTCTGTTCACAACGTTGACATAAGCAAACCACTCGCCCACACAACGCCATACACGTGGTCTGTGGTTGTGAGCCCAGTACTTCCAAATTCGCTAAAACGTTGAAGGAGACAAATAGTAGAGAACAGAACATTAAATTCTCTGGCAACAACTCTGGTGGACATTCCTGCAGTCAGCATGTTATTGCACGCTCCCTCAAAACTTAAGACATCTGTGGCATTGTGTTGTGTGACAAAACTGCACATTAGAGTGACCCTCAGCACAAGGTGCACTTGTGCAATGATCACGCTGTTTAATCAGCTTTTTGATATGCCACACCTGTCAGGTGGATGGATTATCTTGGCAAAGGAGAAAAGCTCACTAACAGAGATGTAAACCAACACAACATGTTACAGAAATAAGCTTTATTTGCAGAAGGCACATTTCTGGGATCTTTTATTTCAGCTCATGAAACATGGGACCAACTACCTATTTTGGTAATATTTTTGTTCAGTGTCGTCTAAATACCTCAATTCATGTTGTTACAAGAATACAATATAAAAACACCATTCAAACCAATGAGGGTTCGGAACTTTAAAGCCATTTTTCTCAGAATGTTAGAATGTTTTTGTTGACAAAATGCCCTCAATAGAGAACTGTGTTCAATCAAGAAACCTACTCCTGACTCGTTTATTCCACCTTCCCGCTTTAGAGTGACACCCAATTACTTGGTCCGCTCACACTAAACATTTTGATGACCTTGTTCGTGAAAAATTACTCAATGACTTATCATTCTGATGACACTGACATGATCATTGGCATGAATATTTACTTTTGAGAGATGTACTAAGGATTTTTAGTGACTGACTAGCTTTAGAAACATATCTATTGTATATTGCAGTTTGTACAAATTGTTCTGAGAAATGCACTTATTATTTTGCACATGTTAGGGATGATGTGAAAAATGCACCAAAGCGACTGAGAAAAACTGTCACGTCACACTCAACTTAGTGTATATAAACTTCTGATCCACTAGAATTGTGATACGGTGACAAATAAGTGAAATAATCTGTAAACAATTGTTGGAAAGATTACTTGTGTCATGCACAAAGTAGATGTCCTAACCGACTTGCCAAAAGTATAGTTTGTTAACAAGAAATTTGTGGAGTGGTTGAAAAATGAGTTTTAATGATTCCAACCTAAGTGTATGTAAACTTCCGACTTCAACTGTACATCAATGCTTCAGACAGACAGACAGACAGACAGACAGACAGACAGACAGACAGACAGACAGACAGACAGACAGACAGACAGACAGACAGACAGACAGACAGACAGACAGACAGACAGACAGGGATGAAAATGGACTATGGAAGTAGAAATGTAGGGTAAGAAGTTTGCTGGGTCCAATCTTAGGTGGGTGATACAGCAACTGATTTTGTTGCAGGAAATATGAGATTCAATTTGGGAGAAACCTCTGCCTTAAGATATTCTTATCATTAGCAACTTGTTATAACACTCGAGAAGGCCAGGCTGTACTAACCATGTGATCTGTCTGAGGGACGATGGTCTTCAGTTTCTCTACCTGTTTGCCATCAACAATACCCTCCACTATCAGGTCAATAGTGTTGGGCACTGGCACATTCTGACCATAGTTCTTTTGTTTTCTTTGTTTTAGTGTTGGTCAGGACGTGAGCTGAGTGTGCATTCTATGTTGGGTGTCTAGTTTTCCCGTTTCTATGTTTGGCCTGATATGGTTCTCAATCAGAGGCAGGTGTTAGTCATTGTCTCTGTTTGGGAACCATATTTAGGTAGCCTGTTTTGTATTGGGTTTTGTGGGTGGTTGTCTACTGTCTTTGTGTTTCTGCACCAGACAGAACTGTTTCTGGTTTTCACATTTGTTGTTTTGTATTTTGTAGTGTTCATGTTTACCGTCTTTATTAAACATGATGAACACTGACCACGCTGCGCTTTGGTCCTCTCCTTCTTCCACAGAAGAAAGTCATTACAGGCACGTACTACACAAACAGCTTGTCCAGGTGTGGTGGTTCCTGTCCAGGAAAACACAAGTCGATGCAAGATGAGCCATTTCAACATCCTTTTTGATAATGCCAGGCTTGTTACCTTTGGAGGTCTGTTGCTGACCCATTTCTTCAAGTAGGGCGTATAGAGAATATTTGAATACTGCAGATTTCCAACCTACAACACATGCTGGATAATTGGATTTACAATTCGCATGGAGAAATTCTTAACAACTGTGCAAATAAAGTTTGATCTGCAGAGACCATAGTGATCATATACTGACAAACCTCAAAGCGCATAGCGCAGTGGTTCTGCAGACGGATCCTCTCTCGATTGGCTAGGGTGAGCAGTTTGTTGTCGTTCATGTTCTCCCCCCACAGAGCATCTCCTTCCCCATCAAACAGAATGTACCTGTAGGTCAGGGCCATGTCTCAACAAGATATGTGTATATACAGCATTGGATACTATGCTCTAACAAAATACCAAGAAGCTTCATACAGTGGAGTCGAGTTAGGTTCTACAAGGGGATGGCAGTGACAAGGATTGAAACCCAAATTACACCCTATTCCCTTTAAAGACAAATACTTTTGACAAGATCCCTATGGGCCCTGGTCACAAGTAGTGAACTATAAAGTGAATAGGGTGCCAACTGGGATGCAGACATGATCTTTACCTCCTCTCCTTTCTGTCGGTGGGCTTGTTGATGTCTCTGAAGATGTTGGACAGGATCCCATCAGTCCAGTCTCTGGTGACAGGGTCCAGAATGCCGTACACCTTGATGACACTCAAGGCTTTAGGGTTCAGGGAGTACAGCTTGGTCACCAAGCCTAACCTGTAGGCATGAAAACAACCACAATTATGAGGGCTACTATCCCCCCAAAACACTCTCTTTTGAATGCTTTGAGAAGCCAAGCTGTTGGGAAGCCAGCTGTCCCAGTGGTCTGATGACCACTGACCTGGTCTGGGCCTGGCACAGAGTGCTGATGACCACTGACCTGGTCTGGGCCTGGCACAGAGTGCTGATGACCACTGACCTGGTCTGGGCCTGGCACAGAGTGCTGATGACCACTGACCTGGTCTGGGCCTGGCACAGAGAGCTGATGACCTGGTCTGGGCCTGGCACAGAGAGCTGATGACCACTGACTTGCCTCCACCTGTGGGGCCCACCAGCATAGCGGTGTGTCTGGTCATCATGGTCTCGTACATCTTCACCACCTTGTCCACCTGAACACCACAGACACACCACAGCATTAGGATAGGGACTTAACATCTCCAGTTTCATGTGTTGAAATAATAACATAATTTGTCATCTTTCAATTGTATAATACTAATGGTCATTTTCACAAAGTTTCCTATGCCCTGAGATTTAATGTTGAGACAGAGAAGGGTCTGCTCTGCAGCATCGTTGAATCTGGGGTAGCGCACACGGGGTTAGTCAAGCCCCGGGAACAGGTCTGAGATCAGCCCCAGGAACGGAGGCACGTCCTCAAACACAAACTTAGGCAGGTCCATGTCACACAGGGCACGCATCAACACTACATCCTGAGAGAGAAACAGTGAGAGAGAGAGGGTGAGAAGGAGTTGGAGAAGGGGAAAGATCATTTTAAAAAATAGAGGGAGAGAGAAAGAGAACAATTGTCTAAGACATATTCAAGGGCATAGAAATTAAACCACCCACAATTTCCAGAAAATCATGAATGCTCTCTTTGTCTACTTACTGTAAATAAAATACAGAGGAATCGGATGGATCACAGTGGACTTTCACAGGTCTTCAATGAGATCTGGTGAGCCTCTCTTCAGTTCTCCTGCCATCACTAACACACATTTCAGAGCCTGCAGTCCAAAGTCATAGCAGAACTGCTTAGACACCTGCTCCCTGGCCAGCTTGTACAGCACTGTCATCTTCTTGGCCAGAATCTGCATTCAAATGAAGATCACTAACTGAGTAATGTGACTGTCTAACAATGTCAGATACAACAGTCATCTATAACAGTGTATGTGTCTGTGCATGTCAGTGTATGCATGTGTGCGTGTGCGTGTGTGCGTGCGTGCGCGCGTGTGTGTGTGTGTTGATGAGAGGATATGCTGCTCATTTTGGCCAAGAGGAATCCCCCTGAGAAGAGCATGGTTTCACTGATCTGCTGCAGGTCAGGTACCATGACCACCACAGGTCTGAACAGGGCTTTGATTGACTCAGGCAGCTCTGTGCGTCCAGCTCTGTGAGTCCAGCTCTGTGAGTCCAGCGTAGCCAGGGTTCATAGTGCTGAAGATTCCCATGAGGTCGTCCATGCTGATCTCCAGGCCCTGAAAACTGACACCCACAACAAAACTGAGTTCAAAGCCTCCTGAGTCAATGTCACCAACAGTCTTTAGGGAAAACGTCTTAAAAGTGTTATTACCTTGCCATAAGTACATCATTGATGTTCTGTAGCAATTGTTTCTAGCTACTTACTCAAATTGCAATGCTTTTGTAACAGCCTCTCCCAATCCAGAACTGTCCTGGCAGTCTCCAGACATCAAAGAAACGGCTGTGTGCCATAATAACTCACATGGAAGCACTTTGAGGTGCAGGATGAGAGCATTGCGGATGGTCTGGATCTGGGAGTAGATGACAGACAGCAAGAGTCATCGATGAGGTTCAATTCATCAAAGCAGCCCCAGGCAACACACTGGGCCAGGCCAGACAAAATCTTACCCACAGCCTGGTCACAGAGGGGGAAGACAGAGGAGAGGAGAAATATGAGAAATTAATACATAAGATAAATAAAGAAACCATTAATATGGACTACAATTGCCGTTATAACCATACCTGCAACAGCGCAAATAATGTAAAAGCATATTATGCATTTTTTAAATAATAATTATAGAGAAAATAAAACTTTATTTTTGCCGTGTGGCCCCGAACCGTGGCAAGGTCCTTGGTGGACTGTTTTCCCTGTTCCAGCCAGCCCTGCAGGGGCTCCACCCAGGTACATGTACAGGGCCTGAGGCAAGCACAAACACAGTGGTAGCTAAGTTAGACAAAATCTTTGTTGAGGTTCAGGTATTGGACCTGTGTGAGGGTGAGGTAGATGCGGCTAGTCAGCTGGGTGATGACCAGATGACCATTCAGCCCCATGTATTCATAATCATAGCAGAAAGCTGGTGCACAAACAGAGCACGTGGACATTGATGATATGAGCCACGCACACAGACAGCTCCCGGGCAATGCGCTCCATGAAGGGCTCCATGTGTTTGTCCTTGTTGTAGTAGCTGGAGATGATCCACACCATGTACAGACAGTTCATCATCAGAGGGATGGTGTCCAGAATCACAGCAAAGTCTGCCCCGGTGGCCAGGTTTTGGAACACACAACACAAATGCTTAGTCTCTGGGCATGGAGAAGAGCCTACAACTTAGCCTCAGGGATAGGACAACATATCAAAAGAGCATGTCAGCAGCAGAAAAGTCAGACCTACAATACAAGTCAAAAGTTTGGACACACCTACTCATTCAAAGGCTTTCTTAATTTTTTACTATTTTCTACATTGTAGTGAAAACATCCAAATGATAAAATAATACATGTAGTAACCAAAAAATTGTTAAACAAATCAAAATACATTTGAGATTTTTGATTCTTCAAAGTAGCCACCCTTTGCCATGATGCCATCCTTGTCCCCATTCCCATCACCACTGGCCTCCTTATCCTAGGAGGCTGCTGCCCACTGCTGGTAGCCTCCATCAGTCAGCTGGTTGACAGACTGACAGTATTGCGATATTCATATGAGAGCACCAAAAAGTCAAGAGTGTAGTGTAATGAAGGCTAGAAGGAGACAACAAAAACAACCAAGAACAAAAAGCAGTGGAGGGACTATTGTGGAGGTCTAATAGGACACTTGCATGAAAAGTGCATAGTGTGCATGTGTATACAGTGGGGCAAAAAGGTATTTAGTCAGTCACCAATTGTGCAAGTTCTCCCACTTAAAACTATGACAGACAAAATGAGAAAAATAAATCCAGAAAATCACATACCAAATACTTATTTTCCACCATAATTTGCAAATAAATAAATTAAAAATCCTACAATGTGATTTTCTGGATTTTTTTTTTCTCATTTTGCCTGTCATAGTTGAAGTGTACATATGATGAAAATTACAGACCTCTCTCATCTTTTTAAGTGGGAGTACCTCCACAATTGGTGGCTGACTAAATACTTTTTTGCCCCACTGTATATACAGTACCGGTCAAAAGTTTGGACACACCTACTCATTCAAGGGTTTTTCTTTATTTTTACTATTTTCTATATTGTAGAATAATAGTGAAGACATCAAAACTAAGAAATAACACATATGGAATCATGTAGTAACCAAAAAAGAGTTAAACAAATCCAAATATAGTTTATATTTGAGATTCTTCAAAGTAGCCACCCTTTGACTTGATGACAGCTTTGCACACTCTTGGCATTCTCTCAACCAGCTTCATGAGGTAGTCACCTGGATTTTCTAATTCCTAATGCATTTGGGCCAATAATTTCTGTTGTGACAAGGTAGGGGTGGTATACAGAAGATAGCTATATTTGGTAAAAGACCAAGTCCATATTATGGCAAAGACAGCTCAAATAAGCAAAGAGAAACGACAGTCAATGATTACTTAAAACCACAGGAAAGGAAGACCCGGAGTTATCTCTGGAAGACCCGGAGTATACCACCCCTACCTTGCAGAGGACAAGTTCATTAGAGTTAACTGCACCTCAGTTTGCAGCCCAAATAAATGCTACTACTACTAAAGGACACCAATAATAAGAAAATACTTGCTTGGGCCAAGAAACACGCTTGTGTTGGACATTAGACCAGTGGAAATCTGTCCTTTGGTCTAATGAGTCCAAATTTGAGTGTCTTTGTGAGACTGTTTGTGATTTATTTAGAATTCAAGGCTCACTTAACCAGCATGGCTACCACAGCATTCTGATTAAATAAAACAAATTCCTCATCAATCTACACACAATACCCCATATCGACAAAGGAAAAACAGGTTTTTAGAAATTCAGCACATTTATAACATTTTTCAAGCAGAAATATCTTATTTACATAAGTATTCAGACCCTTCGCTATGAGTCTCGAAATTGAGCTCAGGTGCATCCTGTTTCCGTTGATCATCCTTGAGAAGTTTCTACAACTTGATTGGAGTACACCTGTGGTAAATTCAACTGATTGGACAATATTTGGAATGGCACACACATGTCTATATAATGTCCCACAGTTGACAGTGCACAGATCTGGGAAGGGTACCAAAAAAAATATTCAGCATTGAAGGTCCCCGAGAACAGAGTGGTCTCCATCATTATTAAATGTAAGAATACTTCCGGCGCCGACAGAGCTGGCTGCCTCGCTTCGCGTTCCTAGGAAACTATGCAGTATTTTGTTTTTTTACGTGTTATTTTTTACATTGGTACCCCAGGTAATCTTAGGTTTTATTACATACAGTCAGGAGGAATTACTGGACATAAGAGCAACGTCAACTCACCATCATTACGACCAGGAATACGACTTTCCCGAAGCGGATCCTCTGTTTTGCCCACCACCCAGGACGATGGATCGGATCCCAGCTGGCGAACCAAAACAACGACGCCGTAAAAGGGGCAAACGAAGCGGCCTTCTGGTCAGGGTCTGGAGACGGGCTCATCGCAGACCACTCCCTAGCATAGTACTCTCCAATGTCCTCTCTTGACAACAAGGTTGATGAAACCCGAGCAAGGGTAGCATTCCATAGAGACATAAGTGACTGTAACGTTCTTTGCTTCACGGAAACATGGCTCACTCGAGACACGCTATCGGAGTCGGTACAGCCAGCTGGTTTCTTCACGCATCGCGCCGACAGAAACAAGCATCTTTCTGGTAAGAAGAGGGGCGGGGGGGTATGCCTTATGATTAACGAGACGTGGTGTGATCATAACAACATACAGGAACTCAAGTCCTTATGTTCACCTGACTTAAAATTCCTCACAATCAAATGTCGACCGCATTATCTACCAAGAGAATTCTCTTCAATTATAATCACAGCCGCATATATTCCCCCCAAGCAGACATGTCGATGGCCCTGAACTAACTTTAATTGACTCTATGTAAACTGGAAACACATATCCTGAGGCTGCATTCATTGTAGCTGGGGATTTTAACAAGGCTAATCTGAAAACAAGACTCCCGAAATTATATCAGCATATCGATTGTGCTACCCACAGCAACTATTAAAACGTTCCCAAACCAGAAACCATGGATTGATGGCAGAATTCGCGTCAAACTGAAAGCGTGAACCACTGCTTTAACAAGGGCAAGGTGACCGGAAACATGACCGAATACAAACAGTGTAGCTATTCCCTCCGCAAGGCAATCAAACAAGCTAAGCGTCAGTATAGAGACAAAGTAGAGTCGCAATTCAACGGCTCAGACACAAGAGGTATGTGGCAGGGTCTACAGTCAATCACGGATTACTTGCTTCCAGACAGACCAAACAGATTCTTTGCTCGCTTTGAGGACAATACAGTGCCACTGACACGGCCCGCTACCAAAACCTGCGGACTGTCCTTCACTGCAGCCGACATGAGTAAAACATTTAAAAGTGTTAACCCTCACAAGGCTGCAGGCCCAGACGGCATCCCCAGCCGTGTCCTCAGAGCATGCGCAGACCAGCTGGCTGGTGTGTTTACGGACATATTCAATCTATCCTTATCCCAGTCTGCTGTTCCCACATGCTTCAAGAGGGCCACCATTGTTCATGTTCCCAAGAAAGCTAAGGTAACTGAGCTAAACGACTACCGCCCCGTAGCACTCACTTCCGTCATCATGAAGTGCTTTGAGAGAATAGTCAAGGACCATATCACCTCCACCGCAATCGCAACTACACTGCCCTAACCCATCTGGACAAGCGGAATACCTATGTGTGAATGCTATTATTCGACTACAGCTCAGCATATAACACCACAGTACCCTTCAAACTCGTCATCAAGCTTGAGACCCTGGGTCTCGACCCCGCCCTGTACAACTCGGTCCTGGACTACCTGACAGTCTACCCCCAGGTGGTGAGGGTAGGTAACAACATCTCCACTTCGCTGACCCTCAATACTGGGGCCCCACAAGGGTGCGTTCTGAGTCCTCTCCTGTACTCCCTGTTCACCCACGACTGCGTGGCCATGCACGCTTCCAACTCAATCATCAAGTTTGCAGACGACACTACAGTGGTAGGCTTGATTACTAACAACGACGAGACGGCCTACAGGGAGGAGGTGAGGGCCCTCGGAGTGTGATGTCAGGAAAATAACCTCACACTCAACGTCAGCAAAACAAAGGAGATGACCGTGGACTTCAGGAAACAGCAGAGGGAGCAGCCGCCTATCCACATCGAGGGGACAGTAGTGGAGAAGATAGTCAGTTTTAAGTTCCTCGGCGTACACATCACGAACAAACTGAATTGGTCCACCCACACAGACAGGGTGGTGAAGAAGACGCAACAGCGCCTCTTCAACCTCAGGAGGCTGAAAAAATTTGGCTTGTCGCCAAAAGCACTCACAAACCTTTACAAATGCACAATCGAGAGCATCCTGTCGGGCTGTACCCCCGCCTGGTATGGCAACTGCTCCGCCCACATCCGTAAGGTTCTACAGAGGGTAGTGAGGTCTGCACTACGCATCACCGGGGGCAAACTACCTGCTCTCCAGGACACCTACACCACCCGATGTCACAGGAAGGCCATAAAGATCATCAAGGACAACAATCACTCAAGCCACTGCCTGTTCACCCCGCTATCATCCAGAAGGCGAGGTCAGTACAGGTGCATCAAAGCAGGGACCGAGAGACAGAAAACAGCTTCTATCTCAAGGCCATCAGACTGTTAAACAGCCAACACTAACATTTGAGTGGCTGCTGCCAAAATACTGACTCAACTCCAGCCACTTTAATAATGTAAAAATTTATGTAAAAAATGTATCACTAGCCACTTTAAACAACACCACTTAATATAATGTTTACATACCCTACATTACTCATCTCATATGTACAGTGGGGGAAAAAAGTATTTAGTCAGCCACCAATTGTGCAAGTTCTCCCACTTAAAAAGATGAGAGAGGCCTGTAATTTTCATCATAGGTACACTTCAACTATGACAGACAAAATGAGAAAAAAAATCCAGAAAATCACATTGTAGGATTTTTAATGATTTATTTGCAAATTATGGTGGAAAATAAGTATTTGGTCAATAACAAAAGTTTATCTAAATACTTTGTTATATACCCTTTGTTGGCAATGACAGAGGTCAAACGTTTTCTGTAAGTCTTCACAAGGTTTTCACACACTGTTGCTGGTATTTTGGCCCATTCCTCCATGCAGATCTCCTCCAGAGCAGTGATGTTTTGGGGCTGTTGCTGGGCAACACGGACTTTCAACTCCCTCCAAAGATTTTCTATGGGGTTGAGATCTGGAGACTGGCCTGGCCACTCCAGGACCTTGAAATGCTTCTTACGAAGCCACTCCTTCGTTGCCCGGGCGGTGTGTTAGGGATCATTGTCATGCTGATAGACCCAGCCACGTTTCATCTTCAGTGTCCTTGCTGATGGAAGGAGGTTTTCACTCAAAATCTCACGATACATGGCCCCATTCATTCTTTCCTTTACACGGATCAGTCGTCTTGGTCCCTTTGCAGAAAAACAGCCCCAAAGCATGATGTTTCCACCCCCATGCTTCACAGTAAGTATGGTGTTCTTTGGATGCAACTCAGCATTCTTTGTCCTCCAAACACGACGAGTTGAGTTTTTACCAAAAAATTCTATTTTGGTTTCATCTGACCATATGACATTCTCCCAATCTTCTTCTGGATCATCCAAATGCTCTCCAGCAAACTTCAGACGGGCCTGGACTTGTACTGGCTTAAGCAGGGGGACACATCTGGCACTGCAGGATTTGAGTCCCTGGCGGCATAGTGTGTTACTGATGGTAGGCTTTGTTACTTTGGTCCCAGCTCTCTGCAGGTCATTCACTAGGTCCCCCCGTGTGGTTCTGGAATTTTTGCTCACAGTTCCTGTGATCATTTTGACCCCACAGGGTGAGATCTTGCGTGGAGCCCCAGACCGAGGGAGATTATCAGGGGTCTTGTATGTCTTCCATTTCCCAATAATTGCTCCCACAGTTGATTTCTTCAAACCAAGCTGCTTTCCTATTGCAGATTCAGTCTTCCCAGCCTGGTGCAGGTCTACAATTTTGTTTCTGGTGTCTTTTGACAGCTCTTTGGTCTTGGCCATAGTGGAGTTTGGAGTGTGACTGTTTGAGGTTGTGGACAGGTGTCTTTTATACTGATAACAAGTTCAAACAGGTGCCATTAATACAGGTAACGAGTGGAGGACAGAGGAGCCTCTTAAAGTTACAGGTCTGTGAGAGCCAGAAATCTTGCTTGTTTGTAGGTGACCAAATACTTATTTTCCACCATAATTTGCAAATAAATTCATTAAAAATCCTACAATGTGATTTGCTGGATTTTGTTTTCTCATTTTGTCTGTCATAGTTGAAGTGTACCTATGATGAAAATTACAGGCCTCTCTCATCTTTTTGAGTGGGAGAACTTGCACAATTGGTGGCTGACTGTATATAGTGTACGCTATACCATCTACTGCATCTTGCCATCTTTATGTAATACATGTATCACTAGACACTTTAAACAATGCCACTTTTATATGTTTACATACCCTACATTACTCATCTCATATGTATACACTGTACTCGATACCATCTACTGCATCTTGCCTATGACATTCTGTTCCATCACTCATTCATTTATCTTTATATACATATTATTCATCCCTTTACACTTGTATGTATAAGGTAGTTGTGAAATTGTTAGGTTAGATTAGTCGTTGGTTATTACTGCATTGTCGGAACTAGAAGCACAAGCATTTCGCTACACTCGCATTTACATCTGCTAACCATGTGTATGTGACAAATAAAATTTGATTTGAAGTTTGTAACCCCCAAGACTCTTCCCAGAGCTGGCTCCCTGACCAAACTGAGCAATCAGGCTAGAAGGGCCTTGGTCAGGAAGGTGACCAAGAACCTGTTGGTCACTCTGACAGAGCTCCAGAGTTCCTCTGTGGAGCTGGGAGAAGCTTCCAGAAGGACAACCATATCTGCAGCACTTCACCAATCAGGCCTTTATGGTAGTGTCCAGACGGAAGCCACTCCTCAGTAAACAGCACTTAATAGGCCGCTTGGAGTTTGCCAAAAGGGTCCTAAAGGACTCTCAGACCATGAGAAACAACATTTTCTGGTCTGATGAAACAAAAATGTAACTCTTTGGCCTGAATGCCAAGCTTCATGTTTGGAGGAAATCTGGCACCATCCCTACCGTAAAGCATGTTGGAGGCAGCAATGTGCTGTGGGGATGTTTTTCAGCGACAGGGACTTGGAGACAAGCCAAGATCGAGGGAAAGATGAACTGAGCAAAGTACAGAGGGATCCGACTTGAGAATGGCGCCGAAGAAGATGGCTGCCGTTTTACTATCCCATAACCAACTGTGCTATAGTGTATGTTTTTTCACGTAATTTGTAATTTATTTTGTACATAATGTTTCTGCCATCGTGTCTTATGACCGAAAAGAGCTTCTAGATATCAGGACAGCGATTACTTACCCCATACTGGAGGAATACTTTTATTCAACGAGTCAGACAGGAAGGATTTACTTCAGATGCCCAACAAGGCCCTCATTCCCCATCATCCGCAGGAGAAAGAGACAGAGGTATCAGGGACGAACGTCTGGGTGCCTTGTAAGGATCCGTTGACGAGAGGGTAATCTACCTTTACCATTGATCCTATTAGCCAATGTACAATCAATCGATTGAATAGGCAAACTACGATTACGTATAACCTACCAACGGGACATTAAAAACTGTAATATCTTATGTGTCACAGTCGTGGCTGAATGACGACATGAAAAACATACAGCTGGCAGGTTTTAAGCTTTTTCGGCAGGATAGAACAGCGGCCTCTGGTAAGACAAGGGGTGAGGTCTATGTATATTTGTAAACAACAGCTGGTGCATGAAATCTAAGGAAGTCTCAAGGTTTCGCTCACCCGAGGTAGAGTATCTTGTGATAAGCTGTAGACTTCTCTATTTACCAAGAGAGTTTTCATCTGTATTTTTCGTAACTGTCTATATACCACCACAAACTGATGTTGGCACTAATACCGCACTCAATGAGCTGTATACGGCCATAAACAAACAGGAAAACGGTCATCCAGAGGTGGCGCACCTAGTGTCCGAGGACTTTAATGCAGGGAAACTCGAATCCGTTTTACCTCATTTCTACCAGCATGTTAAATGTGCAACCAGAGTGGAAAAAAACTCTAGACCACCACACACAGAAACGCATACAAAGCTCTCCCTCGGCCTACATTTGGCAAATCTGACCATTATTTTATCCTCCTGGTTCCTGCTTACAAGGAAAAACTAAAGCAGGAAGCACCAGTGACTCGATCAATAAGAAAGTGGTCAGATGAAGCAGATGCTAAGCTACAGGACTGTTTTGCTAGCACAGACTGGAATATGTTCCGGGATCCTTCTGATTGCATTGAGGAGTACAGCACATCAGTCACTGGCTTCATCAATAAGTGCATCAATGACGTTATCCCCACAGTGACTGAATGTACATACTCCAACCAGAAGCCATGGATTACAGGCAACATCCTCACTGAGCTAAATGATAGAGCTGCAGCTTTCACGGAGTGGGACACTAACCCGGAAGCTTATAAGAAATCCCGATATGCCCTCAAACGAACCATTAAAGAGGAGTTTGGACTAATATTGGACTAAGATTGAATTGTACTACACCAGCTCCAACGCTCGTTGGATGTGGCAGGGCTTGCAAATTATTACAGACTACAAAGGGAAGCACAGCCACGAGCTGCCCAGTGATACGAGCCTACCAGACGAGCTAAACTACTTCTATGCTCGCTTCGAGGCAAGTAACACTGAAGCATGCATGAGCGCATCAGCTGTTCCGGATGACTGTGTTATTACGCTCTCCGTAGCCGATGTAAGTAAGACCTTTAAACAGGTCAACATTCGCAAGGCTGCAGGACCAGACGGATTACCACAACGTATACTCCGAGCATTCGCTACACTTTGTAGATGTGGACCCTGGTCTTGTGACTTGCATGCAATGTCATCTGGGTTTGGATTTGGATTTTTGTTCAAAGTCTCACCACTAACATGCTGAAGAGGTCAGAGACCTGGCCGGGTGGTGCCAGGGCAACAACCTCTCCCTCAACGTGATCAAGACAAAGGAGATGATTTTGGACTACAGGAAAAGGAGGACTGAGCACGCCCCCATTCTCATCAACGGGACTGTAGTGGAGCAGGTTGAGAGCTTCAAGTTCCTTGGTGTCCACATCATACTGCTGCGGGCTCGGTGGCTTCTGACGTTATCTCATTACTCTGTTGAAGGATAAAGTCTGCCTGCCATAGAGTAGTAGAAGACTGTGGGCAGGAAAATTATCTTCATACCGTTCACATTTGATCCAACAATTTCAAAAGCAGCTGAATCTGTATGCTACAAGGAAATGGTGGATGTTAGAATCTTAGAATCTTTCTGGCTTCAATTAACTTTGCTGGGGAAGGAATTGATGGATTTTATCAGTATTTTTCTGACTTTCTTGGTTGCCTTTATCTGAAACTCTTCACTTGACCCTTCACTTGAGATCTTTTCAATGACTGAGGCTGAAGTAAAACGTACTCCCTCCAACGATGAGGAACTGAATGTAAACCATATGCCATAGCTGTCTAAGTCATCAAACTGAACACTTACGGGAGATTCTGGAGTGGCACCTGAGACAGCTTTTTCTACCACCATCAACAAAACACCAAATGATGGTATTTGTCATGGAACAATGGTGTTGTATCACTCCAATAGAGGTCCAGACACTAGTAGAATCTATGCCGTTTGAAGCAGCTCTGGCTCGTGGTGGCCTAACGACACTTTATGTTGGTGTTTCCTATATTTTGGCAGTTTCTTGAATGTGAGGCTAGAGCAAAACATGTAGGCCTAACATACCTATCAGTCAGATTGCACAGGAATGAGATGAGGATTGGGTAGCAGTATTCCATCTCATCCTTGTTGCCTGGACTGAATGCAGCCTTAACAGCCTTCTTCTCCAGGAGCTCAGGAGCTAATCCTCTGTCCAGGTGTTTATTACTCAATCCTAAAGACAAGTGCCAAAGCAAAAAAAAAAAGAGAAATCAAAACCTTCATCTCTTAATACTATACTCACAAGAATTGTTACGATAGGCCTATTTGAATAAAACTATCCATGCAACCTTTCTTACTCCAGTTTGACTCGTTAGACCTAACCAGCACATCACAGATATGCATAGAGAACCAACATACAAGAGTTAAATCTCTGACCAGCAGTTGTATCGGTGCACTGCTCCCCTGGCTTCTTGGAACTATTTTCCTCTTTGCCTTAGATGGAATAGAACAGATTCCAGATCACAAATAATGGAGGTTACATTAGGTCAATGCAGCTGTGACAATTGAATGTTACTAGTCTAGTAGTTGCCCGGTCACTTCTGACATCTTACTCCTCAGCACACTCGAAAAGCATGTCCTTGTCTGTGTTGGCTAATTTCAAGTCGAGTTATGATTGAAAGCAATTTTTGCTTTCAAAAACAGTGTGCGTGTCCAAATTCAGTCAGGAATGTCAGGCCTCTATACCTTTTCAATCAAATCATCAGGTTTATTCACAAGTGACATGTCATATTTTGACAACACATTCACCATTATAAAATAGAAAATAATTATGCAAAGCAAAAACAGAGGAATGTATAGATACCCCTAAGTAAGGACTTTTTAATGACGCAAAGTAATAAAGTAGTTACATTACTCTTTAAAATAAATATGATTACATCTAGACCAGGAACAGACATTTACAGCAACCCTTCAACAAACCACACAGATTGTGTTATCAAGGATTAGATGACAAGAAGCTAATGACATACTACACCTCTCTAAGAATTAGTGGTGATCATAGTTGTAGAAGTCTTTCTAGCCACTATGTTGACATTACCGAGTCTCAACTTCACAGCAGCATTTCCCATAGAATCCTGCTTTAGGACCATATGTAAGCATCAATAACATACAGCTCATTGAGGTTTGATAACACAGAAAATCTGTTTACAATGAAATGGTGCAAGCTCCCCATAATGTTCTGTTACATGGTAATCACAATTAAATCAATTAGCTCCTCTTCAAAGGGTTTAATACCATTTAGACAAATACAATATATATACAGTAGCAGTCAAAAGTTGACACCTTCTCATTCAAGGGTTTTCTTTATTTGGACTGTTTTCTACATTGTAGAGTAATTGTGAAGACATCAAAACTATTAAAGAAAATATATGGAATCATACAGTAAACAAAAAAAGTGTTAAATCAAAATATTCATTATATTTGAGATTCTTCAGAGTAGCCACCCTTTGCCTTGATGACAGCTTTGCACACTCTCGGCATTCTCTCAATCAGCTTCATGAGGTAGTCACCTGGAATGCATTTCAATTAACAGGTGTGCCTTGTTAAAAGTTAATTTGTGGAATTTCTTTGCTTCTTAATGCATTGGAGCGAATTAGTTGTGTTGTGACAAGGTAGGGGTGGTATTTTACCAAATAGGGCTACGTCCATATTATGGCAAGAACAGCTCAAATAAGCAAAGATAAACGACAATCCATGATTACTTTAAGACATGGTCAGTCAAGCTGGAAAATGTAGTCGCAAAAACCATCAAATGGTATGATGAAATTGGCTTTCATGAGGACTGCCACAGGAAAGGAAGACAGAGGTACCCCTGCTGTAGAGGATAAGTTCATTATAGTTAACGGCACCTCAAATTGCAGCCCAAATAAATGCTTCAGAGTTCAAGTAACAGACACATCTCAACATCAACAGTTCAGAGGAGACCACGTGAATCAGGCTTTCATGGTCAAATTGCAGCAAAGAAAACCCTACTACTAAAGGACACCAATAAGAAGAGTTGCTTGGGCCAAGAAACACGAGCAATGGACATGAGACCGGTGGAAATCTGTCCTTTGGTCTGATGAGTTCAAATTTGAGATTTTTGGTCCCAACCACCGTGTCTTCGTGAGACACAAAGTAGGTAAATGGATGATCTCTGCATGTGTGGTTCCCACCATGAAACATGGAGGTGGTGCTTTGCTGGTGACACTGTCAGTGATTTATTTAGAATTCAAGGCACACAACCAGCATGGCTACCACAGCATTCTACAGCGATACACCATGCCATCTGGTTTACGCTTAGTGGGACTATCATATAGGACAATGACCCAAAAGACACCTCCACGTTATGTAAGGGCAATTTGACCACAAAGGGTGGCTACTTCGAAGAATCTCAAATATATTTGGACTTTTTCACACTTTTTTGGTTACTACATGATTCCATGTGTTATTTCATAGTTACGTCTTCAGTATTATTCCACAATGTAGAAAATAGTAAAAATAAAGAAAAAACCAAACTTTTGACAGGTACTGTATATATATAATAAATTATACCCCTTTTTTCATCTTTAAGGTACAATGCCATTACCCAACAACGAAAACAACATTCTCCTGCTATGGTGCTACAGGATGGGAATATAGGAAAAGGCTTCAGCAAGAATTGATCGCTGCACTGGTCCAGTACCTGCTTTTCTTGCTTTATTCCTAATCGGGGATTGTTGGTGTCATTAAAATGGCTCTTGACCAGCAGAACTAACTCTGAATGATGTCTTGAGCTATACATTCAATTTCCATCGATGGAATGTACAGTTAAGAGTAGTCTCCCACAAAGCGATGGAGGCATAGGCAACATGTGTTAGGACATTTTTGCTAACATTCAGCACAACAGTATGCATACATTTTCTCTTGAATATATGCACCACTATAGTTAAGCCTGTCGTAGTCTTTCAAATGCTAAACTCTCATTCCAACTTTATTTTTTATAAAATAAAATGTACATCCCGCTCCTACATTCATCTAAAAATACTTTTCATTTTCAACCAAGACTGAATGAGGCTTTTCTTTGCAAAGTTTTGGTAACCCAGAATATCATTCAATTGAAAATAGAGCATGATATGTTGACATTTGTTTGTACATATGTAAGGCAGTCAGTCAGTACAACAAATAGTATAAAAAAAACACTATGAAATTGAACTGTACATCGGAGGCTCAATAGTAGTTAGGGTACCAATCGTTTTGTGCCATCACATGTCGCAGGCAGAGAAGGCCAGCCACTTGTAGATCATGTTTGGCATGAAAAGGAGTGGCATGATGGCACAAAGAGACTGGTACGCAGGCTAGCTCAATAGCACTGGATCCTGCTGGTACATTGTGGCAGTTTGCCTCGGAGGGCGGGAGCATTGTGTCCCATTCACAGCAAGCCATCATGTTCAAAGCTAGAGGGCAGGAGGGAGAAGGCAAAGGGAACAAACTTGATTCCAGTCCCAGTGTAGAACTTATTTTGGAACTCCACCCTATGGAGAGAGAACAGAGATCACTGAATATAGAGTATGAACTAATCAAAGCATTATAAAGGTGTGATGTGTTGCATTTTTACACAGATTTCCTCTACTACACTGTCAATTCTGCAAGTTTAGTAAGTAACCAACCAGTGCAGCCTGAGAGCATGGAGGAAGGCAGACAGTCCCTCCATAACCAGGAGGATAGACACAGTGAGCACAGCGAATATCCCAAACACTGGCACCAGAAACATGATGCCCAGACTGGTGTCCATCCGCAGACCCACCCGCATCACCATGGACCACAGCACATCCGACAGCTCTGGGGGAGCAAGGACAAATAAACGTCACATCAGTCGCTGATTTAATTAAATGTATTTGTTAACTAAAAAGAAGGCTTCAAGTCAGAGACAAAATATATATGTTTGTAATAAGTTAACACAAGGCTTATTTCCAATGTGTTCCACTCTCACAATAAAATAAACTTTAAATGCTCATCCATCAGAAAGATGAATTTACCAAACTGTTTAGGTGCGGTGATACTCACGGGCATGTGCCAGACTCAGAGCCCAGAGGCGCAGGTAGGAGGCTGTGTTGGAGATGCAGCCCAGGCAGTACTCTATGGTGTGAATAGATTGGTGCAGGAACACATCCCCAAAGTCAAACTGTAAAAAAAAGAAAAAAAAGACATGGGTACTGAAAGTATTGGATCCTCCTTATGGTATAATATTTTTCCAGAAAATGTTCCGTCCCGAGAGAAAAAAATAAACAATCCCAGGTAACCCGGTATTTCCCGCCAAAACCGGAAGTGTCATTCAAAATCATAAATGTGTCTAGATTTGATTAGAACTTAGATCAGCATGAAAATTCAAACCTGATGCTACCGGACCCTGGTGAGACATATATTAACATTTAATGGGCCGAAGCCCAAATGATTGTGCCGTTATCTAATACATATGGGCACATTACACACAAAAGAAAAACAAAAGCCCATAGATGTAGCTAGCTATATGCTCTTGTCATGACTGTCTTCTGATGATCAGAATGGGTCACATCAGACTGGTGTGGGGAGGGAGGGGTGACAGTAACCAGGCCACTTTCTCTCTCCCAAAGAGGGGAGCTGTTGGATGGACGACCGTTCACACGGTTGAAAATTAAGCAGGAGGGTACTCTTTCCCTTTAGTATCAACTAAAGTAGTGGTAACCAACCTTCGAGTTAAGAAAACTTTCGCATTCAAAAAGCAAGCTGAGATCTACTGCTCAGATAAAAAATATCTATATAATTTTATTTTTTACATTAACGCACATTAACAGTTTTGTAAGAATGAGGTTTGGGCAGTAGGCCTAATACATTATCACAGCATATTGGCTATATGAGTGGTCTGCCAATATTGTTAGTCAGACCATGTTATATTTCAAAACTCAAGCTTTTTCGCAAAACAAAATAGATCAGTTGGTTTAGCACTTGTGAGGCACTGTGGAGCATGAATAAAAATCATTAGCTTTTTTATATTACAGGACTGATGGTACCTGCATCTAATGATCAACGAGATCAAATCACTACCTCAATTATCTTCAGGTTGAAAAGTCAGAGCTCTAGAAAGATGCCTGAGCTGGATGACCGTTCAAAACTATTTTTCCCCAACCTCCTCTCACGGTCCCTGCTCTCTCCTTCCCTTCCTCCAGTGAGACTGCCCAAAGAGAGGGGACAGCATCTTCCACCTGATGGCAAAACTCGAGTCGCACCGCATCTGCCTCATGCACAAATTCATGTTGTTCCTATGACTAGAGAAAGTTAAATATTCCTTAATATTATAAAATCGACACAACGAGCAGCTAATAATAAAAACGCAGGGCTATCAATACTTGGCAACTCATTCATTGCAGCTGCAGCCAAAGCGGAAGTACGGAGAAGAGTGTTCGCAATAGTGTTGAATAAAGTCACAGTGCTGAATATAAACTTAAACTCAAATCAGAAAAACAGCAGTGCTTTGCTGTAATCGTTGACAGTCTCTCGGTGGTCATGGTTTTAAAAGTGATTAAATCTTACGTAGGCTAGTAGCCTATTAAACTTGGCTATGACCAGGGTCATGGAAGCTCTGTAGCCACGGTGATTTGAGCTAGCCGATTGGGCAGCAGAGCAGGAGCACTTGATTTAGTCACAGATTTTCCGGTTCGCCGGGTAGGCGGAGTTTGTCTCATGGGAACACTTTGTTTACCCGGTGCGCAAGACTTTTGAATCAAGTGCACCTACCGGCAACAGCTCAACACGACTTTTTAAAAAGGAGTGCAAGCCTTTATCGTTCGTTGGCTTTTCTACAGAAATATTTGGTGATCGACTAGGAATGTCTTGAAGATCACGATCGACCGGTTGGCGACCACTGAACTAAAGGAATGTACTTTGGTCCCCAGAGACTTTTGCCCGTCCAAAACTCTACCGTCCCAAAAGTGGAGAAAGGAACAATTCTAATAAAGAATTTGGGGAATGGTCAGTGGGGAGATGTAGAGAACTAATGTAATATTGTTTTTCATTGTGTGAGGTTATTAAAAACTGTATGGACCAAATACTGTAACTTGGAATGGATGCCCCCTATATCTGTTAAGTTAACAAAAACAATTCATATTTGATAAGATAGGAATGTGATTTTAGTGTCTCCCCCTTTGAAGAGGGGGATGACCGTGAGACACTCTAGACAAACTGCTACAGACCTAAGGTCTTCGAAAGCCAAATTAACAAACAGATCACCGACCACTTCGAAATCCACCATACCTTCTCCGCTATGCAATCTGTTGAGATTGCAGAGCGCCAAACTAAAATATAGAAATACTCATGATAAAAATTCAGAAAAGATACAACTATTTTACATAGGTTTAAAGATGAACTTCTTGTGAATCCAACCACGGTGTCAGATTTCAAAAATGCGTTACGGCGAAAGCATACCTTACAATTATTTGAAAACATAGCCCAGCAGACAAATCATTACAAACAGTAACCAGCCAAGCAGAAGAGTTACACAGAAATAGAGTACACAGAAATAGAGTACACAGAAATAGAGATAAAATTCACCACTTACCTTTGATGATCTTCATATGTTTGCACTCAGAAGACATTCATTTATTCAATAAAATGTTCTTTTTGTTCGATAAAGTCTCTCTGTATATCCGAAAACCTCTGTTTTGTTCGCACGTTTTCTTCAGTAATCCACAGGCTCAAACACAGTCACAACAGGCAGACAAAAAACATTAAAATTGTATCCGTAAAGTTCATAGAAACATGTCAAACGATGTTTATATTCAATCCTCAGGTTGTTTTTAGCCTAAATAAATCAATAATATTTCACCTGGACAATAACGTCATCAATATTAAAATGTACACAAGAAAGGCACTCTCGGTCACACGCATGAAAAATCTGACACTGCAGGGTCCACTCATTCAGACTGCTCTTACTCCCTCATTTTTCATAATACAAGCCTAAAACAATTTGAGTCCTAAGTCAATGGATACTGTAATGGCATTGAATAGAAAACTATAACAAAAATCCTACTTCCTGAATGGATTTCTCTCAGGTTTTCGCCTGCCAAATCAGTTATGTTATACTCAGACATTATTTTTAACAGTTTTGGAAACTTTAGAGTGTTTTCTATCCAAATCTACTAATTATATGAATCTCCTATCTTCTAGGTCTGAGTAGAAGGCAGATTAATTTGGGCATGCTAACCTCCAGACGAGCTTCAATGCCATACAACTTTCCTTCCGTTGCCTCCAACTTCTTTTAAAATGCGAGTAAAACTAAATGCATGCTCTTCAACCGATTGCTGTCCACACCTGCCCGCCCGTCCAGCATCACTACTCTGGACGGTTTTGACTTAGAATATGTGGACTACAAATACCTAGGTGTCTGGTTAGACTGTAAACTCTCCTTCCAGACTGACATTAACCTGTTGAAACTCTAGGGGCGCAATTTCATTTTTGGATGAAAAACGTTCCCGTTTTAAACAAGATATTTTGTCACAAAAAGATGCTCGACTATGCATATAATTGGTAGCTTTGGAAAGAAAACACTCGTTTCCAGAACTGCAAAGATATTTTCTGTGCGTGCCCTAGAACGTGAGCTTCAGGCAAAACCAAGATGAGACGGCATCCAGGAAATGAGCAGGATTTTTGAGGCTCTGTTTTCCATTGTCTCCTTATATGGCTGTGAATGCGAGATGAGTAAGTCTGCCCTTTCTGTCGTTTCCCCAAGGTGTCTGCAGCATTGTGACGTATTTGTAGGCATATCATTGGAAGATTGACCATAAGAGACCACATTTACCAGGTGTCCGCCCGGTGTCCTGCGCCGAAATTGGTGCGCAAAAGTCAGCTGCAAGTATTTTTCCATGGAATTTAGAGAAGAATGCAGGCTTCCACGAACGATATATCAATGAAGAGATATGTAAAAAAACACCTTGAGGATTGATTCCAAACAACGTTTGCCATGTTTCGGTCGATATTATGGAGTTAATTCGGAAAAAGTTTGACGTTGTAGGTGACTGAATTTTCGGTTCGTTTCGGTAGCCAAATGTGATGTACAAAACGGAGCGATTTATCCTACACACAGACGCTTTTTGGAAAAACTGCGCATTTGGTATGTAACTGAGAGTCTCCTCATTGAAAACATCCGAAGCTCTTCAAAAGTAAATGATTTTATTTATTTGGTTATCTGGGTTTTGTGAAAATGTTGCGTGCTAAATGCTACTCAAAATGCTAAGCTAGCTTAGCATACTCTTACACAAATTAGTCAATTGCTATGGTTCAAAAGCATATTTTGAAAATCTGAGATGACAGTGTTAAGAAAAGGCTAAGCTTGAGAGCAGGCGCATTATTTTCATTTTATTTGCGATTTTCAGAAATCGTTAACTTTGCGTTATGCTAATGAGCCTGAGGCTTTAGTCACGATCCCGGATCCGGGATGGGGAGTTTCAACAGGTTAAGCATCACACGAATCCAAAATGAAATCTAGAATCAGCTTCCTATTTCACAACAAAACATCCTTCACTCATGCTGCCAAACATACCCTCGTAAAACTGACTATCCTACCGATCCTTGACTTCGGCGATGTCATTTACAAAATAGCCTCCAACACTACTCAGAATGCATCCAATTTGCTATCACAGTGCCAACCGTTTTGTCACCGAAGCCCCATATACTACTCTCCACTGCGATTTGTATGCGCTCATTGGCTGGCCCTCGCTTCATATTGGTCGCCAAACCACTGGCTCCAGGTCATAAATAAGTCTTTGCTCGGTAAAGCCCTACCTTATCTCAGCTCACTGCTCACCATAGCAGCAGCCACCTGTAGCACATACTACAGCAGGTATATTTCACTGGTCACCCACCCCCCCAAAGCCAATTCCTGCTTCGGCCGCGTTTCCTTCCAGTTCTCTGCTGCCAATTACTGGATCAAACTGCAAAAATCACTGAAGCTGGAGACTCATATCTCCCTCACTAGCTTTAAGCACCAGCTGTCAGAGCAGCTCACAGATCACTGCACATAGCCTATCTGTAAATAGCCCATCCAACTACCTCATCCCCATACTTTTATCCATTTTATTTATTTTTGCTCCTTTGCACCCCAGTATCTACCACTCCAGTGTTTAATTGATAAATTGTAATTATTTGGCCACTATGGCCTATTTATTGCCTTACCTCCGTCCTCCTACCTCATTTGCACACACTATATAGACGTTCTGTACTGTATTATTGACTGAATGTTTGTTTATTCCATGTGTAACTGTGTTGTTTGTGTTGCACTGCTTTGCTTTATCTTGGCCAGGTCGCAGTTGTAAATGAGAACTTGTTCATAAATTGTAAATGAGAACATGCTCATAAAAAATGGGTCTGAATAAATAACTGCTATAGCCTACCGCCATTACACGTTCACTCTTCTTTCAAACTACCTGTGAGTTCTATTGGTTGCTGTATTTAACATTGAGCAAAACAGAGCTTGCATCCCTCTTCAGTATAAGAAGTGCAAAAAAAAAAAAGGAATGTCCAGCAAGCTATTGTAACAGTATAGCTTCCGTCCCTCTCCTCACCCCTACCTTGGTTCATACCAGGGAACTTCTGCACACATCGACAACAGCCACCCTCGAAGCATCGTTACCCATCACTCCACAAAAGCCGCAGCCCTTACAGAGCAAGAGGAACAACTAATTCAAGGTCTCAGAGCGAGTGATGTCACCGATTGAAACACTATTAGCGAGCACCCCGCTAACTAGCTAGCCATTTCACATCGGTTACACTAATCTAGTCTAGATTTTCCTGCATGGGACTCCAAGAGAAAGGCCAGCGGAGGACAGGTGGTTACGTACTACGCAAGAGAGAGAGGCTATAAGTTAAGCTTATTATGCATAACCCATTATTAATGAGCTAAATACAAGTTTAATATTGCATTTGAATCAATTACCTGAAAGGGGTAGGCTAGGACATCTATATATCAATCTAGAACAGGATGATCCATTGTGGATGCAATTTGAATGGAGTTGATGGCGAGAAAGACAGAGTGCTCATGGGTGCATGGATTTAAAGCAACGATATTCGAGTGATAAGCTGTTTTAAAAACACAGCAGCTGCAATTATTATTATTTTTTCATCTTCATGATTAAAAAAAGGTGAACCGCAAAAGCCAGATAGAGATGGGTAAATTAGACACGCATTAAGTCTCTATTACTGTGGCATATGCTGCAGCAAATATAGGTCTACGTGTCACAAGAAAAAAGTTGCCATGATGAGATTATACTTCAAGTAGGTCTGCATGCATTGTGAACTACACTACACATACTGAGATGGGCTGTCTGTTCCCACCCTGAGCATTGATTCATCATGAGGCCGTAGAAAATATTTAGACATCTCAGTTATTTATCCCGGGGAAAGGGAGTGGTTTTGGGCAGTAACTGGGTTCCTGCCATTCAACCCTAGTACCCATACTGTAGTGTACTGATGCCTGAGTGAGAGACTAGTGGGAGGTGGTGATGGTGTTGTCATCAGCTAACCTCCTCTTTCTGCTGCTCTCTGCTAGTGGAGAGGTCATTGTGGACACTGCCCTCCTCCATGTCATGAGCCCTCATCAGGGAAAGCTCTTCCTCGCTGTGCCGCCGCACACGCTCATAACCCTGGGGAGGGACACACACAAACACCACACTGTTACAACCAGAACACACTCCTATAAAACAGACTACACACCAGCATACTGTTACAACCAGAACACAGACCCATATGGACAAACTACACACACGCCCATGACTCTTGAGGTCAGAAACAGACACACACAAAACCTCACCCTGTACATTCCCATGAGGTTGGCTCCTCCGTTGTGCAGCAAGTAGAGGTAAACTGGTTTCCCCAGCAGTAAGACAGGCACTGATAATAGAGCAATTACCACCAGGAACACCTGCAGCCCAACCTATCGTAGCAGAGGGACACAACAGACAGGTCTGTTAGTCTCACCGAAGTATCTTTGGAGCGGGTTGGGCTTGTATACATGTCTTCACACCCACTGGGAAAACCACTCACTTTTCCCAGTGGGTGCGTCCGAAATGCCACACTATTCCCTATATAGTACACTACTTTTGACCAGGGCTCTATAGTAGTGCACTATATAGGGAATAGGATGCCATTTGGGACACAAAACCTGTGCGATCCCCATCTTTGTACCTGTCCTGGGAAGAGGGGCGGCACCCCGTCCCCCTGCATGAGGAACATGTTGATGAAGTGGATGAGGATGCTGGGGGCCATCTGGGAGTCACGGGCAGAGAAGGCCAGCCACTTGTAGATGATCATGAAGACCAGGTAGCCAAACAGACAAAGCAGGAACAGCAGCTCCGGGAGTAATACTAAGTACAGGTTGAACTTCTTTCTGAAGTGTCTACACAGACAGACAACAGGGCTTTAAAGTGTCTGCACAGACACAAACATAGCTTTAAAGTGCCTGCACACACATTCTATATCTTTAAATTGGCCATAATTTTATATAGTTCTTAGCAATCCAGTGCTGATATTGTGGGGAATGTGTGTGCTGTAACTCACAGGTGGTTGAAGACACCTAGGATGACCCCGAAGCTCATGTGAATGATACCCACAATCACAGACATCTTCATCTTGTAGGAGTTCAGAAAGGTCAGACGATTTTTCGCCAAGTTCCAAATCTACATAGTGGAAGAAATTAGGAAAACCCTGTCAGGTTGAGGTATGGACAGACTACATCACAGTCAGATTGATGGGATTGTTAACAAATATTGTTATAAGAACATTAAAATGAGTAATGATCCATGATTTACTTTATTGGCTCTGGTTGGTGAGAGGCAAGTGTGTATGGTTATGAAGGGACAGGGAATAACGTGTGTGAGTGTAGTGAACATGGAGACAAGACAATGCTGTTTATGACCATGGATCATAAAGCCATGTACTTACTGGGTCAATGCCCAAAGGGTAGGGTCCATTGAAAACCCCAGGGACAATGGGATCAAGGGTCAGTAAGGCATTGGTGCGGAGCGTGGAATCCCTTTTAAAGAAAATACCAAAGTCAACAATTATAATAAAGAGCAAACTATCAGTTGATTTAATGTGTAATGTCACATGCATTGTTATTTTGAAACTTTATTTGACATATAATTCATATGTAATTGAAAAAAAAAGTGTTCAATCAGCGATAAGGAAAAGGGATAGCTTCTTCAGGAGATCAATGATCATATCAATGAATGAATGACAAATCTCTTGCACATCATCATAAACCTGACTTTTTTTTAAAGAGACAGTGTACAATTTTCTATGTACTCCATATCATTAGGAAAACAGTGCTTTTACACAATGTAGACACCTAATATTCCACAAATGACTAATTTCAATGACAGGTATTTGTATGTATTTTCAGTGTTACATTAGTTTATAGGACACAACGTGCTTCAAAAGTAGATAGAATTCATTAAAGGGCTGTATCTCAATCCATTTTAAAAATAGTATTTTCTGGTGCCCTTAAATTAATGTGGTGCTCCTAACTTTTTAAAATTGGGAGCACCAGTTCAACCAATGAAAAATGTTAATCTAGAGCCCTGGGTACATTACAGAACAGATTATAGTATAGTACTAACCAAGTCCAATTTCCAGATTTAAACATGGCGTTGACACTCCAGCCAGAGCTAAAGATGTTGAGAGACTTGGAGAAGCAGTCGTTGTAGATGAGGCCGGTGTAGACCGAGAACAAGCCCATCATCAGGATGATGTAACGGCCCTCGAAGAACGTGTTCCAGATCTGAGCATATAAACACACCAATATCAATGTCGGGGAAATAATCTAGCTAACCAGATTTACAGTTAACTTATTCATATGGGCCCTGGTCAAACCTAGTTCACTACATAGGGAATAGGGTGCCATTTGAGTGGCACCCCCAAGAGCCTCTCCCTGGCCCTCTCACCTCGTTTCTTGTGCGCTTCAGTTTGCGGTTGTCCTCATACAGCACCATCCAGAGAGCAAACAGAGCCATGATCATACCATGGCCCAGGTCTCCAAACATCACAGCAAACAGGAAGGGGAAGGTGATGACTGTATAAGGAGCTGTTAGACAACAGACAATACATCATATTCCATATACACATTTAACTATACCTCAAGTTCATTGTCCATTCTTGTTAGGAGTGGAAATGTGTCTTTTGGCTACAGGCATGTAGCTCATACACATAGCAAACAAACAGAAAAGCCGTAGGGCTAATGACAGCTACCTAAATATACTCATCAGTGGTCATTGACTGATGAGGTCTTACTGTACCTGGGTTAACCTCTCTATAGTTTCCCACTCCATAGGCCTCCACTATGCTCTGGAAGCCTGAGGTGAACTTGTTGGTCCTTATCAGGGTGGGCGGAGTGTCATTGCTGGGGATACGGTTGACAAAAGAAGGCACTGTGGCTCCACTTTTCCTCTGTGAAGGCAAGTCAATTATGTCAGACAGACCAGGATTATTGCAATGTTATTAGTCTAAAAGTTGCATAGAGGTTTTTTTGAGGGCAAGCCAATAACTTTTTTTCCAGAGGTAAGACAGAAACCTAAGAGCTTATCAAATAGCTAGTAAGTTCAAATACTTTAAGACCATTCAAATACATTTTGACCATTCAAGCCTCGTTTTTGGAAACCTCATTTAAGCCATGTTTAAAGGACTAAAACCCCTGGCAGAACGCTGACATGGGCTACTGCCATTGAACTGACTGACCTTAATTATGCACATTAGCCAGTGCAATTAATGAATGGACAGAAGCCCTGATAGCCATCAATTGGGACCCAACAGGACCTATAACATGACTAGTTTATTAAATATGGCTTAAATCATCAGACGTGGTCAAGATAAGATCAATGCCACTCCCCTCTTTCTACAACAACCATGACCCCATTACTAAAGCAGGGCATGCTGACGAGGTGTGTGTTGGTTTAGCCAAATACTGAACTTAGAAGGGGGAGGTCACAAACAATGACATTACAATCCAAAACGCAAAGAGTTAAGCCCAACAATGACATTACACGGGTAGCCATGGTAACAACGAGCTGACTGACCGATCCTTCCTCTAGCGCCCGCCGCAGGGTCGGCAGGTCGTTGACAGGGCACCACACCTCAGCTATTAGACACTTGTTAGTGACGTCAAAGCTGCACAGGTTGAGGATGTAGTAGATGGACTTCATCTTCTTGACCTGGATGACCCAGGTGTAGACAGACTCAGAGGCCTTGTTCAACACCTGTCTTAGGTAGTCTTCTGTCCTATGGAGAACCTGGGGACAGACAGCATGGGGAGAGGAATAGTATTACATTTTAACAATGGGAGGGTTTCCCATCCATTTTGAATATCAAGAGGGTGTGGGCAAATGATGAATGACTGTTTAAGAATGTTCTGTGCATGAGAGAATCTTCCAATACACATGCTCGGGATGGAATTTGAGTGTGCATGCTGGTAGTTTTAGTGTGTGTTAATGTTAGCATGAACGAGAAAGAAAAACAAAGAGTGAGCATTCAGCTACGTCCTCATGGAGATCATATGCTGGGACCAGAGGTTAACGGAATTATTTTTTCCCTCCGGGGGTAGAACATCCAAAAGGATTGATCTGAAAAGTCTACCAGACAGCAAGGAACAAGCTAAGTCATTTGACCCCACAGTGGTCATGACAGAAATGACTCTGGCGCCTGAGTGAGAGCTCTCCCTTTCTCTCGCGCCTGAGAAATATACCCCTCACACGCCATTCTGCTTCTTTCCAAAAAGTTATGTTCTAAATCACTCTAAACACCCGCTGTCCATGCCTCGCTCTAGCCAGAAGCACAAGGCCCATTCTGTGAGGGATACCTCCAGCACTTCTTTACTATCAGCCAAGCTTAATTTTCTATTTTATCTAACAGCCAAAGTCACAAGTCTTGCAACATCCTCCTTTGTTAAAATGCCTCATCAAGCACAAGATATTTCAACAGCTAAATCCAGCAGTAGGAACACCTTAAGCTGTAAGCCATTGATAGATTACATTTTAACTAGCAAAATATTGCTGTTTTAAAGTTAATTTCCTGCAATTCTAATTGCTGCTGTTAAATACATTTAGGGGAAACACTAACTTATAAATGCCTCATGAGCTTAGTTCAACTCTCGTACCCCATCAATTTGTAAACAGTGTAAATGTAAACAAACACTAAAGCCTCAAAACATGCTTAAAAGTATCATTTTTATATCTTGGATGGTCAGTCCTTGCATCCAGAGCTCCATATATACATTTGAGAGTGGTTACATATCTCCAGGCTCTGCCTCAACTTTTTACCAAAACAGAGACGGGGAGGGCTCTTCATTATCATTTCAATTGCAGACTTGCCCTTTAAAAAAATAATATTAATAAATAACACATCAACCACCATCTTGTTGCTGACAAGGCTTTTTTATTTATTTAAATTTTACCCCCTTTTTCTCCCCAATTTCGTGATATCCAATTGTTAGTAGCTACTATCTTGTCTCATCGCTACAACTCCTGTAGGCGCTCGGGAGAGACGAAGGTTGAAAATCACAACCCAACCAAGTCGCACTGCTTCTTCACACAGCGCGCATCCAACCCGGAAGCCAGCTGCACCAATGTGTCGAAGGAAACACCGTGCACCTGGCAACCTTGGTTAGCGTGCACTGTGCCCGGCCCGCCACAGGAGTCGCTGGTGTGCGATGAGACAAGGATATCCCTACCGGCCAAACCCTCCCTAAACCGGACAACGCTAGGCCAATTGTGCGTCGCCCTACAATCCTCCCGGTCGCGGCCGGCTGACAAGGCTTTTATAGAGCTTACAGTGTGCAGGTCCTGGATGCGAGTCCTGAGTCCCTCCACAACGTCATTCCTCTCCTCATTGTTGTTAGGGTATGGATACACATGACAGTGGTAGCTGAGGGGCAAAAAGAGGAGATGGTGACTTTAACCTGTGCGATAATAACATCATCTTCAGAGCTTGTTGGGGACAACATATTAGGCCTAATGGTTTGACAGAGAATGACCTCAAGCTGAAAGTGGAACAGGAGGTCATTGGGAGAAAGGTTTAATTACCAGTCACAGATCTTCTTGACTTTCTGTCCGATCTGCTCACCCCAATAAGAGATGAGGAACACCACACTCTTGGTTGGCTCACCCTGCAATAACCATAGAACAGGAAGTGGTTTAGAATAGACACACATTACTGCAGAGGTGAGAGGTTCTAATTCTCATAGGCCCAACACAGGTGCTGTTATATTTAGCTATGTGATAAACAGCCTCATTCTTTTATCTTTGATTTCACTTTCACACTCAAGCACTTACTGTAGAAAATGGTTAACAATATATTTTACACAGAACAAGATTGACCCACCGTGTCAGGGTCCTCCAAATACTCGTCAATCTCAGAGTAGCTAAGAATGGTGTAGCCCTTACACACTCTCCACAGCATGCGCTCAAAGGCCTCTATCTTCACCCTCTGAATCAGCCCTGATATAAACCTGCAGGGGGAGGGGAGAGAAACAGGGTGCTACAGTAAACAGGCACACACAAGTGTGTATAAATCTATATGTCTGCTAATAGCCCCTTACCCTAGTTTGGCTCCTAGCCGCTGCATGCTAGTGTACTCCATCATTGAGTCCTCTAGGAAGGAGAACTCCTCATGCTGGGCGTGCAGGGGCTCACGCTGGGAAAAATAACATTTTCACAGCGTAAGAACACACATACCAAAATACATACCCCAAATTCACACCAGGAGAGAAAAACACATTGCTAGAATAAATGCTACATTTTGCCCTTGCATGAATGAGGTTTTGGCCAATCGAAGATTTATCCCCAAAACCTCCTATATAGGAGGGGAGGAAAGAGCAAAGAAATTGTCGCAATGGAAGCAGCCAAGCCAAATCATGTGATTTAAACTATTTAATGTCTCCTCTTCAAGCATACCAAAGCAAGTGCTCTGAAGTCAAACGGTGGGGCAGAGCACTTGGTCAGTAGTGGGATCTCGCTTTGTGGAGGAGCTGTTGGACTTACTTCTGTGCTGCGGTGCACAAAGTTGCGTGTGATACGCAGCATGTGTGTGTACTCGGTCAGCTCTAGGAGGTTCTTCTGTAGCTTCTCCTTATTCCTGGTCACCTCGCTCAGCTCCACCTCCAGCCTCTGCAACTGTTCCTGGAGACAGCCATACATAGTGTCAATTAGCAATGATAATATGGGATGTCCCAAATGGCACCCTATTCTCCATATAGTAAATAAACTGAACAAAATTTTAAAACGCAACATGCAACAATTTCAAGGATTTTACTGAGTTACAGTTTGTATAAGGGAATCAGTCAATTTAAATACATTCATTAGGCCCTAATCTATGGATTTCACAGATGTGCATCCTGTTGGTCACACATACTTAAAAAAAACAGTATCTGGTGTGACCACCATTTACCTCATGCAGCAAGACAAATCTCCTTCACATAGAGTTGATCAGGCTGCTAATTTTGGCCTGTGGAATGTTGTCCAAATGGATGTGCAAAGTTGCTGGATATTGGCGGGAAATGGAACGCGCTGTCGTACACGTCGATCCAAAGCATCCCAAACATGCTCAATGGGTGAAATGTATGGAGAGTCTGCAGGCCATGGAAGAACTGGGGCATTTTTAGCTTCCAGGAATTGTGAACAGATTCTTGTGACATGGAGCAATGCATTACTATGCAGAATGGAGGCGGATGTCTGGCACGATAATGGGCCTCAGGATCTCGTCACGGTATCTCGGAGTGTTCAAAATGGTCATGCCAGCCATCCAAATTAGCTTATGCCTGCCCATACCCCCACCGCCACCATGGGGCACTCAGCATACAATGTTGACGTCAGCAAACCGCTCACCCACACGATACCATACAGACGCGGTCTGCCCGGTACAGGTGAAACTGGGATACATCCGTGAAAGGCACACCAATGACCAGCGTGCCAGTGGCCATCGAAGGTGAATATTTGCCCTCTGAAGTCAGTTACGACACCGAACTGCAGTCAGGTCAAGATTCTGGTGTAAACAACGAGCACACAGATGAGCTTCCCTGGGACGGTTTCTGACAGTTTTTGCTGAAATTCTTTGGTTGGTCAAACCCAGTTTCATCAGCTTATACTGGAGAAATTAACATTCAATTCTCTGGCAACAGCTCTGGTGGAGATTCTTGCAGTCAACATTACAATTGCACACTCCCTCAAAATTTGAGAGATCTGTGGCATTGTGATGTGACAAAACTGCATTTTAGAGTGGCCTTTTATTGTCCCCAGAACAAGGTGCTTCTTGATATGCCACAACTGTCAGGTGGATGGATTATCTTGGCAAAGGAGAAATGTTAACTAACAGGGATGTCAACAGCGAACCAACATTTAACATGTTCTGTTTATATTTTTGTTCAGTGTATATGGTGCCATTTGGGACAAATAAAATACTTAATTCTTATGAAAAAAAGGATTCATAACATTTTAGAGAATGAGAGACAGGTAGAGTGTGCTAACCATTATAACCAGGACATGCTTGGGCTGGGGTGCAATCGGGTTCACTTCTCCCTCTGGAAGTGGGATGTCTGCTCTCTTGATTTCCCTTAGAAGGTACCCTGTCAAAGACGCAGTGAAGTCTTAGTACACAACACACAGTCACTGAATCTATTTGTTTAAAATACTACATCTTAAGCAATAAGCTTAATACGATTTCATTTAAAAACTCTAGTGTTTTTCATTGAATCTTAGAGTCTCTATTCTGCCTCACGCTAACTCTCTCGCTCTTCCCTCAGGAACTCACATTCCTCTGAGAAACCTACCGAAACACTCCTTGTACTTTCCTTTTTTGGGGGCCTAAATTTAATCTCCAAGCGTCTGCCTCCAATTAAGCCTGAGTTTAGATTCCTTTAAATGAGACTCATTGGCCAGGGCACAGTGTATCTCAGAACTGTACAGTGGTCATGTAATGGAGACTGGGATTTGTGTAGCAACTGTGTGAAAGTTAATTAGTTATTCCGGAGCGCATCAATGTCCATCACTTTTAAACAAGGGTGAAAGTAAACCTATACGGTCCAGTACAGTATCTCAGCAAAATACAAAGTGGGGGTACACCATACCGTTAAAACATGAGCCTATCACAATAATTAACACAAAATGCCAAGAATACTATAGGCTATCACACCATTATTTAACCTCACTGTATGTCAGTCGCATGAACATTTAGCGAATTGACTTGAAACCGGGTTGTATAAGCTCCAAATTGAGTTGTGGTTTGACGAGAACACTTACATTTTGCCAAGGCAGAGATGAGTGGCCAAGACCGAGACACGTGTGGACAGCAGTGGAAGAATCAATTTGGGCTACAAGTGTAGGCCTAATGGCAGAATGTGATTATGTAACGGATGTGAAACGGCTAGCTAGTTAGCTGTGGTGCGCGCTAAATAGCGTTTCAATCGGTGACGTCACTTGCTCTGAGACCTTGAAGTAGTGGTTCCCCTTGCTCTGCAAGGGTTGCAGTTTTTGTGGGGCAATGGGTAGCAATGCTTCGTGGGTGACTGTTGACGTGTGCAGAGGGTCCCTGGTTCGCGACAGAGTATGGGCGAGGGGACGGTCTAAAGTTATACTGTTACAATTACAATACACGTGTAGGTTTTGGGACAGACGTCTTTCCATTCATCAAATTGCAGGTGCACAGTTTGGATGCTGGAATTATTTTGTGAGTGGAAGAGCGTACGCGGGGAGCCGACAGGAGCACCTGTTTGAAGTGATTGACAACCAGATGAACACTGCATGGCTGGTTGTGTTCATTCCACAATAAAAGGTAATACATGTTAGAAGTTCTATGACAATACTTTACTAAGCCCACAGATCATAAGAAATGATTAGAGATTCTATATGCAATTCCATGATTACACATGGGCTATAAAAACATTTTTTTTAAGTGCACGCACACGCATAGGGAGTCCCGTACCGTAAGAAATGACATGTACTTTCACTCCTGCTTTTAAGTTAGGAACAAACCAACCCGTTTTATCCTTACCTAGAATTCTCTCCATTTCCTCACATCGTTTTATCTCAGTGACAAACTTCCGCTGGAATAGGTTTACGCTGGGGTTGAGCTGAAACAGTAGGAGCAGAGCCACATTGTTACTGTCACCACGAACACACACCTGTCTAAGCTGATATTGAATGGATTTTGCAAATGATCGCCAACATTTCACATTCTCTCTGATACACAACCCTACAGGGCAAGTAGCAACATTTTGAGATGTCACTATGAAATCAAACTGGTCCACAGACTTCTCATGATCCTATTAAAAGTGTCAGTAAACAAGCATATCCATAATCTACTGTACTCGGTAAGGTTAGATATAGTCTGGTTAATCAGGCTGTAATACACAATTAATTGGCATCTACAGACAAACATTTGTGCAAAATTGTGTAAATGTTGCTTACAAGCCAGAATGTTGAAAGAAATGACATTGGAACTTACTCCACCGGTTGTCTATGCAGTATGTCCTTCAGCTGCTCGAAATTTGAGACAAAAATATCCACAGGAAAGTATTGCTTAGGCAACTTTTTAGAAAGCTGGTAGTTCGGTTTGGAACCAAGGTACATTTAGTATTGTGTTGAATATTCCGTTTTCTATCGTCAGACATTGAACCAAGCACGCCATGACAATGAACATTGTATATTCTGAACCAGGGGACGTTGGAGAACAACTCACCCTTTTTTTTGTATTTATCTTTCAATTAGGGGTGGAATATTCTCCATCCTCGCCTGATTCAGAGTATACCATTTTCATGTATTGTTTGGTTCAATAGCTATTGACAAGAGAAAACTGAATATCCAATATAAAAACATATTGAGAGCCTACTGGCTCTCTAAAAAGTCTGGTCAACAATACATTCCACTGGAAATTTGTCTACAATTTTGAGCAGCTGAAGGACAAACCGCACAGACAACCGGTAGAGTAAATTCAAATCTAATTGTATTCAACATTCTGGCTTGTACGGAAAATGTACACAATTCTACACACAAATGTTTCAGGTTGTATATACACCAATAAATTGTGTATTACAGCCTGATTAATCAGACTAGGTTAGACAAGACGTTATCTAAGCCAGTGTTTCCAAACTCCACTCCTCAAGTACCCACAACAATGAGTTTAATCAGGTGCTTTTGTCCAGGGCTACAACAAAAATGTGTGCTGTTGGGGGTACTCGAGGACCAGAGTTGGGAAACACTGATCTAAGCTATTTTATCAAGTCTTGTGTTAGGAACGCTCTAGCTCTCAAACTCTAGGCGGCATTCTGTGTTCTCCCTACAGTTCTCAGACATCATTAGTTTCGCCCATGACTGCCTCATGTGAACTACAATCCACACGCTGTGTTTTAACATTTGGAAACGTCAATAATCATCGCTTGCAATATATACACCTTATCTTTCATCGGCGAGAAAGAATTCTTAAAATTAAAAATATACACTTACTGTAGCAGCTTCGCACAGATCCATAAACTATGGGTGCCTTCATCTGACTAAACTAAACCAAGTTACCGCTTACACACAGGTGTTCAGAGCATGCTAGAAAGCACAGGTAAACACGCGCTGTAACATGGAGATGTGGCCATGTGGGAACACTAACCCATTCAAGGTGTGTATAAATGTTATCTTAAAAATAATGTATATTTACATAAAATACGTTCCTTATGCTTCCAAACCCGTAACGCAAATGGTGCATGTTAATGTTCAGGCTGAGCGTCAGGGATCTTAACAAAAAAATACCCTACAAAAGACGCCTTCGTCCAATAACTCGTGTAATGTAATGAACCTAGAGTCATGATCAAGGGCTAGGATCGGGCAACAGTCTACCTACCTGATCATGTCTGACAGCTCACAATGCAACTTGACCATCAAAGAGAGATTAACTTCGACAGCTGCGCTAGTTACATGAGACTTTATTTGGGAATAAATCAGTAAATTACTTACGTCTCTGAATTCCACCAGACCCATTTCTCCCAGTTCGCTAATGCAGTCGTATGCCGATCCAGACTGCAGAAACATCTGGGCCAAACACATCTCTTCACTTCGGAACAACGAACCCATCTTGACAGCTTGCTCTTGTCCTTACAATACAACCAGCTAGTTAGCTTCAACTACAGCTAACTAACGTTAGTCTCAAGCGCAAACCACTTAACTGGGTCGGCTTATAAATGCGGGCTCCGGCGTCGTTGGAAGTAGCTACCTAGCATGCTAGCTAACAAACTACACTGACGAGCATTCGCTTCAACACCGTGTCAATCATTGGCTAATCAGTGACACGTCTCGAGTCCAGTCAAGACGTTCCAGTCGAAGTGGTTGTTGAAGTCATCTTGCTGTAGCCATATAACGTAGCTATCGATAGAGAACCAGAAGATCCTAGCTAGTAGGAGCTCTGTCACTTGGGCTAGCTAGCTCTGCTTCCGTGAACTCTTCTCAATTTAGTTGTCGTAGTTAGCAGAAGCTACTGTTAGCTAACTGACTCCAGAAACGTTCATGTTTGGTAGCAAACTATGACTATAAGCACATTTAAACTTGAAACTTCAATAAAGATTACAGTAGCTCGTTTTATTAAATACTCTCGAAATCATGCGCATTTGATATCGCGCTTGTAAGCAAGTTACAAATTCCACGTCATTTCATACAACTCTTGTGCGTGCTCTGGGGCGTATTCTCATTACGCAAATGATGTTGCAAAACGTTTCTTTAACAGAACGAAATGGGGAGGGACCTACCTCAATTTGTCCAGTAGAAACTCTCGTTTTAGTTTTGCAACTGTTTAGACTAATGATTGCCTCCTCGGACATCTGAAGCGAGAGGTTTTACTCCGCCCAAAATCTGTCGACAAAATTAACCACAGAAGTGGTGAATTTTTAGATGGAGGTTAATGAGAGGGTGTCGAATTTGATCAACAAAACAAATGTAATTGCTAATTTGCTACGGAAAGCTTATTTGATCAACTTTGATAGGTTTTATAATGGTTAGGTTGTTACGAGTGCACTGATATAAGTTATGGATAAGTGGACCTATGTGGCATTTCGGCAACTTTTAAAGAAAAAATACTTTATTTCAATTGTGCCTAATTATTGTTTAAACCTTTATTTTATCAGGGAGTCATACTCAGACAAAGGTCTCTTTTTTTATACAGATGAGCCCTGAATGACATAAATTACAGAAAATACACACATCAAAATATAAATACAACATGCAGAAAGTAAAACATGGTCATAAATGTCTATGTCTTAAAAATGTGTTGTTCTGACCTTGAATAAGGCAGTTAACACACTGTTCCCTGGTAGGCTGTCATTGTTCGGATGTCATAAGGTGAATTCACCAATTTGTAAGTCGCTCTGGATAAGAGCGTCTGCCAAATGACTTAAATGTAAATGTTAACTGACTTGCCTTTTTAAATAAAGGTTAAATGAGATAAATAAAAAAAATAGAATAAACATTCATCAGTAATAAGGTCCCCAATCAGCTTTCTGAAATGCCCTGGAGGCACCAGAACATAAAATGTGGCACCAGAACATAAAATGTGAGAACATTTTGAAGATTGTTTCACAAATAAGGTGCAAGAAAGCTAAAAGCTGATTTACCTAACTCAGTAGAGATCAAAGGAATTTCCAAAATTTGCAATCCTTGAGACCGGGTATGGTAACTCCAATGTCTAAAGATTAGTAATGATGTTAGGTACAGTAGGACTTTTTTGTAAAAGGGCTTAATAAATGAAAACATAGCAATATATCAACATACATGACATCAAAAAAGGCCATCCAACTATATGGTAGAGAATGCAGTGATTTGTACAAAAATTATCGCCCGTAATAAAGCACAGTGCGCTATGATAAACTGCATTTAACGGTTTTAATCACGTGGCAGCTGTGTTCATATAGATGATGTCGACAAAGTCTAGGACCGATAGGAACATTGACTGAATAATCTACTTTCTAGTATTAAGCGAGAGGCAGGACCTATTTCTATAAAAGAAGACCATTTTCATTCTCAGCTTCTTAACTAACTCATCCATGTGCTTTTTAAAAGACAGCTTTTCATCTAACAGATGCCCAGATATTTGTAAGCATGGACACGATCAATATGGACACCATTCAAAGTACATATGCATAAATCATTGGACTTGTTTCTATGCGCTCAAGAGAACAACATCATCACAGATATAACCTGTTTTAGCATGGACATTGCCATTGAAGGGTTCCACCATTTTGAAGTAGTCTACTGTGTGGGGATTCCTATTAGTTAGTAACAATCAGCTATAGAAGACGAATAACTTATAAATTCAGCAAAAAAAGAAACGTCCTCTCACTGTCAACTGCATTTATTTTCAGCAAACTTAACATGTGTAAATATTTGTATGAACATAGCAAGATTCAACAACTGAGACATAAACTGAACAAGTTCCACGGACATGTGACTAACAGAAATGGAATAATGTGTCCCTGAACAAAGGGGGGAGGGTAAAAATTAAAAGTAACAGTCAGTATCTGGTTGGCCAACAGCTGCATTAAGTACTGCAGTGTATCTCCTCCTCTTGGACAACACCAGATTTGCCAGTTCTTGCTGTGAGATGTTACCCCACTCTTCCACCAAGGCACCTGCAAGTTCCCAGACATTTCTGGGGGGAATGGCCCGAGCACTCACCCTCCAATCCAACAGGTCCCAGACGTGCTCAATAGGATTGAGATCCGAGATCTTCGCTGGCCATGGCAGAACACTGACATTCCTGTCTCCAGGAAATCACACACAGAACGAGCAGTATGGCTGGTGGCATTGTCATGCCAAGATGAGCCTGCAGGAAGAGTACCACATGAGGGAGGTGGATGGCTTCCCTGTAAAGCACAGGGTTGAGATTGCCTGTAATGACAACAAGCTCAGTCCGATGATGCTGTGACACACCGCCCCAGACCATGAATGACCCTCCACCTCCAAATCGATCCCGCTCCAGAGTGCAGGCCTCGGTGTAATGTTCATTCCTTCAACGATAAACGCAAATCCAACCCATCACCCCTGGTGAGACAAAACCGTGACTCGTCAGTGAAGAGCACTTTTTGCCACTCCTGTCTGGTCCAGCGACGGTGGGTTTGTGCCCATAGGTGACATTGTTGCCCGTGATGTCTGGTGAGGACCTGCCTTACAACAGGCCTACAAGCCCTCAGTCCAGCCTCTCTCAGCCTATTGAGGACACTCTGAGCACTGATGGAGGGATTGTGCGTTCCTGGTGTAACTCGGGCAGTTGTTGTTGCCATCATGTACCTGTCCCGCAGGTGTGATGTTCGGATGTACCGATCCTGTGCAGATGTTGTTACACGTGGTCTACCACTGCGAGGACGATCAGCTGTCCATCCTGTCTCCCTGTAGCGCTGTCTTAGGTGTCTCACAGTACGGACATTGCAATTTATTGTCCTCGGCCACATCTGCAGTCCTCATGCCTTCTTGCAGCATGCCTAAGGCACGTTCACGCAGATGAGCAGGGACCCTGGGCATCTTTCTTTTGGTGTTTTTCATAGTCAGTAGAAAGGCCTCTTTAGTGTCCTAAGTTTTCATAACTGTGACCTTAATTGCCTACCGTCTGTAAGCTGTTAGTGTCTTAACGACCATTCCACAGGTGCATGTTCATTAATTGTTTATGGTTCATTGAACAAGCATGGGAAACAGTGTTTAAACCCTTTACAATGAAGGTCTGTGAAGTTATTTGGATTTTTACAAAAAAGTGACGTTTCTTTTTTTTGCTGAGTTTAGTACTTTAAAATGGAGATCATCACCTACAAAACACTAGTCTCAACGTCAACAGTGAAGAGGCAAGTCCGGGATGCTAGTTTTCTAGGCAGAGTTGCAAAGAAAAAGCCATATCTCAGACTGGCCAATACAATTAAAAGATTAAGATGGGCAAAAGAACACAGACACTGGACAGAGGAACAGAGGAACTGCCTACAAGGCTAGCATCATGGAGTCGCCGCTTCATTGTTGACTTTGAGACTGGTGTTTGGCGGGTACTATTTAATGCAGCTGCCAGTTGAGGACTTGTGAGGCATCTGTTTCTAAAACTAGACTCTCTAATGTACTTGTCCTCTTGCTCAGTTGTGCACTGAGGCCTCCCGCTCCTCTTTCTATTCTGGTTCGAGTCAGTTTGCGCTGTTCTGTGAAGGGAGTATTACACAGCGTTGTACGAGATCTTCAGTTTCTTGGCAGTTTCTCGCATGGAATAGCCTTCATTTCTTAGAACAAGAATAGACTGATGAGTTTCAGAAGAAAGGTAATTGATTCTGGCCATTTTAAGCCTGTAATCAAACCCACAAATGCTGATGCTCCAGATACTCAACTAGTCTAAAGAAGGCCAGTTTTTTTTGCTTCTTTAATCAGCACAACAGTTTTCAGCTGTGCTTACATAATTGCAAAAGGGTTTTCTAATGGTCAATTAGCCCTATTAAATGATAAACTTGGATTAGCTAACACAACGTGCCAATGGAATACAGGAGTAATGGTTGCTGATAATGGGCCTCTGTATGTTTCCTGCAACAATAGTCATTTACGACATTCACAATGTCTACACAGTATTTCTGATCAACTTTGATGTTATTTTAATGGACAAAAAATGTGCTTTTCTTTCAAAAACAAGGACATTTCTAAGTGACCCCAAACTTTTGAATGGAAGTGTATGTGTATATAAAATACAGTACCAGTCAAAAGTTTGGACACACCTACTCATTCAAGGGTTTTTCTTTATTTTTTACTATTTTCTTCATCGTAGAATAATAGTGATGACATCACAACTATGTAATAACACATGGAATCATGTAGTAAGCAAAAAAGTGTTAAACAAATAAAACATATTTTATATATGAGATTCTTCAAAGTAGCCACCCTTTGCCTTGATGACAGCTTTGCACACTTGGCATTCTCTCAACCAGCTTCATGAGGAATGCTTTTCCAACAGTCTTGAAGGAGTTCCCACATATGCTGAGCACGTGTTGGCTGCTTTTCCTTCACTCTGCGGTCTAACTCGTCCCAAACCATCTCAATTGGTTTGAGGTCGGGTGATTGTGGAGGCCAGGTCTGATGCAGCTCTCCATCCCTCTCCTTCTTGGTCAAATATTCCTTACACAGCCTGGAGATGTGTTTTGGGTCATTGTTCTGTTGAAAAACAATAGCCGCATTAAGCGCAAACTTGTGGTAGCCATGCTGATTATTGTGCCCTGACTTCTAAATAAATCACTGACAGTCTCACCAGCAAAGCACCCCCACAACATCACACCTCCTCCATGCTTCACGGTGGGAACCACACATACAGAGGACATCCGTTCACCTACTCTGCATCTCAGAAAAACACGGCGGTTGGACTCAAATTTGGACTCATCATACAAAAGGACAGATTTCCATCGGTCTAATGTCCATTGCTTGTGTTTCTTGGTCCAAGCAAGTCTCTTCTTATTGGTGTACTTTAGTAGTGGTTTCTTTGCAGCAATGTGACCATGAAGGCCTGATTCACGCAGTCTCCTCTGAACAGTTAATGTTGAGAGGTGTCTGTTACTTGAACTCTGTGAAGAATTTATTTGGGCTGCAATCTGAGGTGCAGTTAACTCTAATGAACTTATCCTCTGCAGCAGGTAACTCTGGGTCTTCCTTTCCTGTGTTGGTCCTCATGAGACCCAGTTTCATCATAGAGCTTGATGGGTTTTGCAACTGCACTTGAAGAAACATTAACGTTTCTGGATTGACTGACCTTCATGTCTTAAAGTAATGATGGACTGTCATTTTTCTTTGCTGATTTGAGCTGTTCTTGCCATCATATGGACTTGGTCTTTTGCCAAATAGAGCTATCTTCTGTATACCACCCCTACCTAGTCACAACACAACTTATTGGCTCAAACGCATTAGGAAGGATGGAAATTCCACAAATGAACATTTAACAAGGCACACCTGTTAATTGAAATGCATTCCAGGTGACTACCTCATGAAGCTGGTTGAGAGAATGCCAAGAGTGTACAAAGCTGTCATCAAGGCAAAAGGTGGTTACTTTGAAGAATCTGAAGTATAGTACATGATTCCATGAGATATTTCAGTTTTTGTGTTTTTATACTATTTTCAACATTGGAGAAAAATGTAAAATAAATTAAAACCCTTGAATGAGTAGGTGTGTCCAAACCTTTGACTCGAGATTATTTCATTTTCATATAACCAAAAGTGAGAGGTTGTGATCTGAAGAAAGGGAAAAAGGCCATTCTTGAACATGCGGTGAGAAATTCTTACTAATCTGATAGAGAACCAGTTCAGATTTAAGTATAACTTTTGTATGACTAAGCCTTTAGTGAGCGATTTAATGCTTTAATATTTAATAATTTCTGCCCTCCGAATTCATATTCATTTTTAAATAGGCCCATTTAGTTTTGTGTTGCTTGCCGTTCCAAATACAATTGAATATTTTTTGCTGCTCATATAATGACGTAAAATAAGATGCTAGGTGTAAGCAAGGCCATAAGCATATAGGTAAACTTGGATAGGACTAATATGTTAAATCAGGGTGATTTTTCAACAAATAGACAGATATTTTCCTTTCCATGGTTGCAAGAGCTTATCTCTTTTAGTTAACTTTCTATTAAAATGTATTGTAGTGAGATAATTTCTTTCGGGATATGAATATTGAGTATGTTTACTTCACCATCATACCATTTTATTTGAAAAACTACACAGGAATGTAAAAGTTTTATTTTTTTTAATGGTCTAGTTTTCCCTCCTCTGAGGAGGAGTAGGAAGGATCAGACCAATATGCAGCATGGTACGTGTCCATGTTAATATTTATTAAACTGAACACAAAATAACAAGTGAATGACCAAAAACTAAACAGTTCTGTCTGGTGCAGACACAGAGTCAGAAAACAATCACCCACACTCAAAATGGGAAAACAGGCTACCTCAGTATGGCTCTCAATCAGAGACAACGATAGACAGCTGCCTCTGATTGAGAACCATACCAGGCCAAACACATAGAAATACAAAAACATAGAACAACACATAGAATGCCCAAAAAGGAACTAAAGTCAGGACATGACACTAGTACGTAACATAGTACACTTATCAGAATTTTGTTGTAATCCAGAAAGGTTTGAATAGTTGTCTAGATGATCTATGAGGATTTTATTTTTTTAATTTTACCTTTATTTTACTAGGTAAGTCAGTTAAGAACAAATTCTTATTTTCAATGACGGTCTAGGAACAGTGGGTTAACTGCCTGTTCAGGGTCAGAACGACAGATTTGTACCTTGTCAGCTTGGGGGTTTGAACTTGCAACCTTTCGGTTACTAGTCCAACGCTCTAACCACTAAGCTACCCTGCCGCCCCAGTAGGGACATTTGCCTCAATGCTGTCATATCCGTGGCTTATTGCTAGTGTGGCTTTCAGTTAGTTACTTTTGGCAACCTACCCTGTGAGAGGGAATATCATCATATATTTAATCAAATCTGACTAACCCAGTGCACTGCTTGCTATGAATTCTATTGGAGGGTGTTTGCATGTTTATGTAAAAATACACACCCCTGACTCTCACACAAAACCTATACACATTCCCATACAGTGCAATCAGGAAAGTATTCTGACCCCTTCACCTTTTCCACATTTTGTTATATTACAGCCTTATTCTAAAATGTATTAAATAAAAATGTCCTCAATCTACACACAATATCCCACAATGACAAAGTGAAAACAGGTTTTTAGAAATGTTTGCAAATGTTTTAAAAATATTTACCTAAGTATTCAGACCCTTTGCTATATGAATCAAAATTGAGCTCAGGTGCATCCTGTTTCCATTGATCAACCTTGAGATGTTTCTACAACTTGGAGTCCACCTGTCGTAAATTAAATTGATTGGACATGATTTGTAAAAAGCACACACCTGTCTATATAAAAGGTCCGATAGTTGACAGTGCATGTCAGAGCAAAAAAACAAGCCATGAGGTCAAAGGAATTGTCCGTAGAGCACCGAGACAGGATTGTGTCGAGGCACAGATCTGGGGAAGGGTACCAAAACATTTCTGCAGCATTGAAGGTCCCCAAGAACACAGTGGCCTCCGTCATTCTTAAATGGAAGACATTTAGAACCACCAAGACTTTTCCTAGAGCTGGCCACCCGGCCAAACCAAGCAATCGGGGGAGAAGGTCCTTGGTCAGGGAGATGGCCAAGAACCCGATGGTCACTCTGATGGAGCTCCAGAGTTCCTCTGTGGAGATGGGAGAACCTTCCAGAAGAACAACCATCTCTCCTTTATTCCACCAATCAGGCCTTTATGGTAGAGTGGTGAGACGGAAGCCACTCTCAGTAAAAGGCACATGACCACCCACTTGGAGTTTGCCAAAAAGGCACCTAAAGGACTCTGACCATGAAAACCAAGATTGAACACTTTGGCCTAAATGCCAATCGTCACATCTGGAGGAAACCAGGCACCGCTCATCACCTGGCCAATACCATCCCTACGGTGAAGCATGATGGTGGCAGCATCATGCTGTGGGGATGTTTTTCAGTGGCAGGGACTGGGAGACTAGTCAGGATCGAGAGAAAGGTGAATGGAGCAAAGTACAGAGAGATCCTTGATGAAAACCTGCTGCAGAGCGCTCAAGACCTCCGACTGGGGCGAAGGTTTATCTTCCAACAGGACAATGACCCTAAGCACACAGCCAAGACAATGCAGGAGTGGCTTTGGGACAAGTCTCTGAATGTCCTTGAGTGTCCCAGCCAGAGTCTGGACTTGAACCCGATTTGAACATCTCTGGAGACCTGAAAATAGCTGTGCAGACGCTCCCCATCAACCTGACAGAGCTTGAGAGGATCTGCAGAGAATGGAAGAAACTCCCCAAATACAGATGTGCCAAGCATTTAGCGTCATACCCAAGAAGACTAGAGGCTGTAATTGCTGCCAAAGGTGCTTCAACAAAGTACTGAGTAAAAAGAGTGAATAATTATGAAAACTTGATATTTCAAAAACCTGTTTTTGCTTTGTCATTGCGGTATTGTGTGTAGATTGATGAGGAGAAAAAAACAATGTAATCAATTTTAGAATAAGGCTGTAACGTAACAAAATGTGGAAAAAGTGAAGGTCTGAATACTTCCAAATGCACTGTACATTCCATATACACCTACACAAACACACACGCTTCTGCAGTCATCATATGCTGCTGCTACTCTGTTCTTTATTTTACTCTTTATCATCTATCCTGATGCCTAGTCACTTTACCCTGCCTTCATTTGCATATCTACCTGAAATACTGTAGCTCATACCCCTGCACATTGATCTGGTACTGGTATTCCCTGTCTGTATATTGCTCCATTCTTGTGTATTTTACTCCTCGAGTTACCATTTTTTACTCAAATTTTTCTTTTTACTCTGCATCGTTGGGAAGGGCTAGTAAGCAAGCATTTCACAGTAAAGTCTACACCCATTGAATTCGACGCATGTGACAAATAAGAATGTGATTTGATTTATCCCAGGCCAGATTCACATTTCAAGCCTAAATCAAAAATGAAAATTTCCAAAAGGTAACAAAAATATCAAAATACAGTCAACTTGATAATTTACATTCTTACCAACCATGAAAGAAACCTGCTAAACATGTTTGAATTTACCACCTGAAAATTACTTACTTACTGGCTGTTTACTAGCTCAATAACAATATGTTCATCCATTATCTTTCAGCAGGATCAAGAAAATTTAAGCCATTAGACAGTCATGGTCAAGGTGGGTAGCCCACGTCAACAACGAGGGCATGTCAATATGTCTACTATTGCTCTCTTTCTCAGATTCATTGGTTTAGAGAGAAGCACTTCTCCATGCCTGTCGGATCTGTTTCCATGGGGTCCCGAGAATGGAGGCTGCGATGAAGAAAAACACCAAGATGAGGCCCTTGGCCAGAGACAGGGAGTACGACTCACCTGGAGATAGAGGGGTGGAGGAAAATAGTTAATCCTACTGTCATCATCCATTTAGCATATTTAATTAGTCACATTTTGGGACAGCAGAGTCTCACCTGTATAATACCTGGTGAGGGGGAAGGCAAGCTGGGGCCAGCACACATCGTTCCTGTCGCAGTCATACTCAGTAAAGTTAATCTGAAACCTGAAGGAGACCAGGGCAGAACTACATCAGAGTTTTATTCACTGCACTTACCAACTGTTCAACATAGTCAGGAAACCTTATACTGAGGCTATATTTAAATTCTCAGGCCTTTAGCCTTTCAGACTCACCTGGTTTTGGGTGGTCCTGTGTTGATGGAGATATCAGTGAAGGTGATGGAGGAGGTGACAGGGAAAGCCTGAATCCTAGTTGGCTCCAGACAGGGGTCACCCCCTCCACACTCAAACTTCCAAGTGGACACATGGTCACTGTGGAGAGGCAACACTCACATCAGAGACAGTGGAGTAAACAAGGAGGACTTTATTCAATCACACATCCAATCACTGCATTGTAATGGGCCCGTCCTGAGTATGAACAGAAGGTCAAGATGAAAGGAAAGATGTTTGTGATGGCAATGGACAGTGTTGTAGGCTGTTACCACATACCTGACTTCCACTGCTTGTATCTCCCGCTGAGGCAACCCCCCCACCACCTCTGTCACAATGCTCCTAACGTGGATGTGCCGGTGGGAGGGAATCCCAGAACATATTCCAATACCACCACCCACAGACTGGTTGGAGTTCAGTTCTACAACTGTTGGTTATTCAGTGTGTTGGATACAGAAGTGGAATTGAAGCAAGAAACAAAACCAAAATAATGAACTAATAGGGTGAATATTTTGGCTAATATTTAGATGAATTTAACAGTTAAAGTTTGAAAGGTTTCTACTCACAGCTAATGTTCAACCAGTCAGTCAGGTTCAGAACATCTGGGTCTCCATTCCTCGCTATGTGTGTTGCTGTGCTCAGTGCCCTCTGAAGAGAGGCCACATTCTGACTAGCAGAGGTTAAAAAAAAGGAGGCCAAACATCTTACAGGAGACATGGATCCTTTCCATTTGCAGGCATGCAGCTGTAATTTGATCAACTCCAGAAATGCTATTTATCTGTGTGTGTGTGTTTCAAGTTTCTAAGTTGTATTGTCACATGCACAGGATACAGTATGTGTAAAACAGTACGGGACACACTCTTTTTACACGACTTCGATACAAAGATTTTCGTAGCAGGTTAGGAGAGCATTTTCGCTAACCCCAACCCTTTTCTTAACCTTAACCTCAGTCTCCTAACCTGCTACGAAAAAGTCGGTGTCGAAGTGGCGTGAAAATAGTTTCTTTGTGTATCCAGTGACTCACCTAAGTAGGCTACATTGGGTCAGGTTCTGTAGGCTCACAGGTAACAGACATCCTGCAGTTGAGTTCTCCCCAAATAGTACTATTTTTCCCTCAGAGGCACACAGTCCACTGCTTACTGAAAACAGAAATAGAAAAACATAAAATACACATACACTAACAGGCCACAAGCCATCCAACAGCTGTAACTGCTGGTTCTCACAATAGTCTAATCGAAGTGCCTCAGCTAAAATATGTAATATATTTTTGAAGTGTAGAGTTAAATAATTGAGGCCTTTCAAAGCCGTTGATTTTTCAGTGCACTATCCATGGTACAAAGACGACCGTTACCTGGCTTCCAAAGATTGACTGGGGTCTTCTGTATGACTGTTCCATTCTCCAAGGTGTCCACAATCCCACCAATCACAGGCCTGCCCACCTGGTAACCTGAGAGATTACACAAGGCTTTGTCTGTAAATCAGTGAAACTAGTCTCATCTTTTTATGTTGCACATTAAGATCCCCATTATGAAACGCTTAGAAAAAGTGTATTAGGTTGCACAAACCTGGGTTCCCCGAGTTGGGCTGAGCCAAAGCATCTCCATTCAGAAACACAACAGAATAGCTGGCTGTCAAACCCACTGTGAAAAAACACACAAAAGCAGGACAATTATCTGTTAATCATTAACAAACACAACGTCAGCGTTGATAAGGATAATTAATGATACTACAAATACCCAGTAATGCCCAGCATGTAAAAACTAAACAAAAAGAGGCCCTTACCACTAGCAGAAAGGACATTCCCAAGTATGCGGGTTAGTGTGATATTTGTGAGACCATTCCCTTTCCAGAAGAATTTGTAATTTAAGGCCAAGGTCACATTTTCACACAGCAGTCTGCCATCTTCAGCCACAGGACTCGCGACAAAGGGCCTCAGATCAACAGCCATTTTATCTGTGACATCCACTGTGACCACACCTGAAATGTTTCCCCAATGACCACACAAAGCAAATCAAATCAATCAGAAAAAGTTGAAAAAGTAAGTAATTGTTCTGATCATAGAGAGAGAGTACCCCCTTGGCCATCCCTGACTTGCACCCTCAGCTCAGTTGGTGTCGTCTGTAAGGGGGGTCCAGTTGGGCAGGAGAGGAGACGGGTCACACACTGCGCTTGGAAGTTTTTCAAAAATGCCACAGGGGCATTATCTACACACTGGCCAACCAGGGAGTTCTGAGGAATTAAGACATATCAGATGGCATAGAAGACAAAACACTTTGCTTTGAGCCACAGAGACTTCTGACTATACATTTACAAACACACAGTTTAAACACACACACAGAGACAGAGACAGAGACAGAGAGAGAGAGAGAGAGAGAGAGAGAGAGAGAGAGAGAGAGAGAGACAGAGAGAGACAGAGAGAGAGAGAGAGAGAGAGAGAGAGAGAGAGAGAGGTTCAGACACACAAGTCTAACCTGAGGAATGGTGAAATACTGATCACTTATGGTAAAAATGGGATCCCCCTGCTGGTAGATATGGGTGGGCAGTGGAGCTGACAGCACTGGCCTTTGGAAAGATGGCCTGGGCTTTGGTGTGCTGGAGCACGTATAGAAGAAGGCACAACACATATTAGGTTGATGCAGTAAAGGAGATATAGCAAACACAAAAACTCTATCAATTAAGATTGAAGTCTATGTTAATCAAGACAAAACTGTCTTAAGGAAATAGACGGCGCCTCACATTGTGTCCCCTTCATAAAAGAGTCCAAGGAAGGGATTGTTTTCAGGCAGGGAGATGACACAGAGAAATGGAAACCAATCAGGGGCATTTTCAGCAGACTGTGCAATGCACAGGTAATCAGGAACTGGAGAAACTTCCCCTCCAAAGGGCCCCGAAAGACACTGGCCCTGAAACAGCTTCAGGGCTTCAGGGGAACAGTCCTGGGGGAGACACATGACAGAAACACCATTACCTGATGGACAGACAAACAGAATCAAAATGTCTACTCTAGCCACAGAGCAAGCAGATTAGTATGTGTAAAGATGGACGTACATACCTTGTCACAGCAGCATCGCACATCACAGGCTCCCACAGTGAGGTCGCAGGAACAGGAGCCCAGGGGCCGGTACACTTGGTTGGGAATTACTGTTTTGTTGTCTGACAAAAATAAAAAAGCACTATTAAAAAAGGGGGACAACCAGAGAAAATATCTCTTGGATTGATTAAAGATACCTACTTTAAAAAGAGGCTGACTTACCAGACACAGGTTCAGTGGGAAACACCTGGGCATAGATCCTAGCCTGGATTAGCAGTGAAGCCTGAGATGTGTTCCCCAGACAGGCAGACACACGTAGAGTCTCCAGCACACACAGTGGCTCAGGACAGCAGTCTGTGTCATTATTATTACCACACAGGAGCAGGCTGCGGTTCAGACTCAGCTGCACTCGCACTGTAGTCTGACACACAGGGAAAGAGAGAGGTTGCAGGGAGACAGCAATTAAGTGGCGAGAGTCATTTCCATGAAGAAAGTTCTGAATGGTGTCAATCATTTGGTGTCTTTGTGTGCAGACAAGACTATTTGGTTGCAAACAAAATATTTTATGTCAACTTAAACCATGAAAAAGCAGCCCACTTGTGTGGTATGTGGTGCTGCTAAAAGGCCAGGTAGAGGTAGCAGTCATTTTTGGTAGCAGTGGTCAGGGGGGACTCTGCCGTGCTAAAAAACAGCTCCTGATGAGAGCAGTATGTCACACACTTACCTTGCCCACCAGCTCCTGTGTGAGAACCCACTGTGTCAGATCTTCTGAGCCTGATGGGGGTGGAAGGCGATCTGTCAAAATGAATCCACAAAATGCATGTCATTGCTGACAAAACCCATGCCATGGACAATGACAAGTGTTCACTGACAACACCATGCAAGTAGCCTATTTACCTGGGGGATTGGAGAGCGATAGAGAGCTCAGGGTCAGGGATATGCCAGATGTGTTTCCAAGCAAGAAAGCAGACAATCTAGGTCCAGATGTGACGAGATACGACGGCTGAAAAACTAGAAAAGGGATTGCTGCTTGATGTTAACCAGGTAACGTTAGCTAGCTAACGTTAGCTAGCCTTAGGGCCACACATCATGTTAGTTGATTGATTGATGGAAAAAGTCTGAGAGTTGAATGACTTACCGACATTGCTCTTTGCATCCGTAATCAAAACAATCAAAAGAATGTATGCACATCGACATAGAACACGTGCAGAAAGTATATTAGCCATCGCTGAAAATATCGCTTCACCAGGGAGTCGCCATTTTTACGAAGTGTTGTAGAGATGTCTAGCTATGGCAACGACATATCAACCAATCAGAGTTTATACGATGACTTATTCGCTCGTGCTCCATAGAGGCCATGCTACTGTTAAGACAGTCAACAGCGACGCTTGTGGAGCCGAGTGTGTACTATATAAACAGACAAATAATCATGCAACTGTTAAAGAACGCTAACTTCTTGAAACCAACATGCAACATTATATATAATCTCTGCATGCACTCGAATTAATTTGCAACACAACATGAAAACGAAAGCATAATGTTGCAAAAATGATCTTTTGAGCCAATGTATAATCCTATACACTAGATGGCGGCAATTCATCAGCTCCAATAGTAGAGTTAAAATGAAAGGGAAAACACGAGGAAGGAAGCAAAAGCCTTAGGAATTAGCAAACAATGGTGCCCGTTGGATCAGTCGAAGATCAAATGAAAGCTGTACTAGACTGTCTGGTCACCGAGGATAAAATACCCACAGATGCCAGCACTACTTTGAAGCTCTTCATAAACAACCTTGATGAGTGCTCAAGGTAAATCTGGTTGGGAAGTGCCTAATGTGAATAAAAAATATAAAAAATAAGTGCCTAATGTGTTATCTCTGGCAGTTGTAGGGAAGAGCATGTGTAGCCTCACCTGTATATGAATGATGTACTACTGCTTCTGCCAAAATATCTGGGATTTTGTGGCATAGGCAGTATGTGGTAGTGCAATGACTGGAACGAACTGCAAAAATCACTGAAGCTGGAGACTCATATCTCCCTCACTAACTTTAAGCACCAGCTGTCAGAGCAGCTCACAGATCACTCCACCTGTACATAGCCCATCTGTAAACAGCCCATCCAACTACCTCATCCCAATACTGTATTTATTTATCTTGCTCCTTTGCACCTCAGTATCCCTACTTGCACATTAATCTTCTGCACATCTATCACTCCAGTGTTTAATTGCTATATTGTAATTATTTTGCCACCATGGCCTATTTATTGCCTTACCTCCCTTATCCTACCTCATTTGCACACACTGTATATAGACTTTTTCTACTGTATTATTGACTGTATGTTTGTTAATTCCATGTGTAACTCTGTGTTGTTGTACGTGTCCAACTGTTTTGCTTTATCTCGGCCAGGTCGCAGTTGTAAATGAGAACTTGTTCTCAACTAGCCTACCTGGTTAAATAAAGGTGAAATAAAAGAAATACATTTTTACCCCTTAACCACAAGGTTGCTGCTTCAAGCTCTGCAATGACTGTTCTCATTCAATCACTACGTTGGTGGCAGCAGTGGTATATTATCTGCGGTCTCTGAGTGACTGGTTCAAGCTCACCACTGACTGTTCCTACCATCATGTTACACATACATTGTTTGCCGTTTGTGTCACTGTCTCTTGATGGCATCACATATTGTCCCCACACTAGATACAAACATACACAGACACACACAAACAACGACTACATCTCATCTGCCCAGTCCTGCATTCTCACACCCCCATCCCTAGTGCCTGCATTATTATTATTATATTTTTTTAAACCTTTATTTAACTAGGCAATTGTTGATTTTCACATGGCCTTAAATTGTACCAATTTGTTTTTCTCGGTCGCCCATGCTATTTCAATAATAAATCATTTGAGTTTCCATGGTGATGTTTTCAATGATCAGTAGTAACTAATTTGCTATCCTGAATATGTGTTTGATCATGTCATTACAGATTTTTCAACATCTGGTGAAAGTCAACCACCTTTTGGTTCTTAGAGAGATCCAACCCTGCTTGTCCACTATAGTGGAAAATTAAAAATCTTATTGTTCTAAAAAATAATCCATGGTCAGAAGTATTCTTGAGCAATGCAGTAATATTTCAGCAGCTTTCCTTTTCAGACCTCCACAGAAGTCATCATTTTTGTCTTCTGTTTTAGTGTGAGTGGCATTGTCAACATGAACAGTGATCTTGTTGGCCTCATTTTAAGTTCCATGTTATATCATACCCGCAAGACATGCTAACCTCTCACTATTACAATAACAGGTGGAGGTTAGCATTTTTGAGAGGGATATGACATTTATGTCTGTGTAACTCTCTCACTCATTATAATTATTTACGATTCATTCAGGATTATCTGTAATAATGGTAGCATCCACATTAATGTAGAAGTGTCTAGAAATATTCTTATTTTACAATAAAAGTGACTCCAAAATGACACAGTACATTATGTACCATTAATTTCTATTGGGCACAAAATAATCTTAAATATAACCTAAACAAACAGCCAATGCATCCAACAAGTTTGTAGTCACAGGTTTGATGTAGTCATTGCGTGCTATGAATATGGGACCAAATGCTTAACTTTTGACTACTTTAATACACGTACAGTTGAAGTCAGAAGTTTACATACACTTTAGCCAAATATATTTAAACTCAGTTTTTCACAATTCCTGACATTTAATCCCAGTAAAAATGTACTGTCTTAGGTCAGTTAGGATCACTACTTTATTATAAGAAAGTGAAATGTCAGAATAATAGTGGAGAGAAGGATTTATTTCAGCTTTTATTTCTTTCATCACATTCCCAGTAGGTCAGAGGTTTACATAGACTCAATAAGTATTTGGTAGCATTGCCTTTAAATTGTTTTAACTTGGGTCAAAATTAATGTTTCAGGTAGCCTTCCACAAGTTTCCCACAATAAATTGGATGAATTTTGGCCCATACCTCCTGACAGAGCTGGAGTGGGCCTCCTGTTTTAGGCCTCCTTGCTCGTACATGCATTTTCTATAGGATTGAGGTCAGGGCTTTGTGATGGCCACTCCAATACCTTGACTTTGTTGTCCTTAAGCCATTTTGCCACAACTTTGGAAGTATGCTTGGGGTCATTGTCCATTTAGAAAACCCATTTGCATCCAAGCTTTAACTTCCTGACTGATGTCTTGAGATGTTGCTTCAATAAATCCACATAATTTTCCTCCCTCAGGATGCCATCTATTTTGTGAAGTGCACCAGTCCCTCCTGCAGCAAAGCACCCCCACAACATGATGCTGCCACCCCCGTGCTTCACGGTTGGGATGGTGTTCTTCGGCTTGTGTAACAGTATAACTTTAGACCGTCCACTCGCCCATACCCGGGCGCAAACCAGGGACCCTCTGCACACATCAACAACAGTCACCCACGAAGCATCGTTACCCATCGCTCTACAAAAGCCGCGGCCCTTGCAGAGCAAGGGGAACTACTACTTCAAGGTCTCAGAGCAAGTGACGTCACCTATTGAAACGCTATTTAGCGCACACCACCGCTAACTAAGCTAGCCGTTTCACATCCGTTACACTCACCCCCCTTTTGACCTCCTCCTTTTCCGCAGCAACCAGTGATCCGGGTCAACAGCATCAATGTAACAGTATAACCTCAGACCTTCCCCTCGCTACAGTAATCATTTACAAAATTAACAATGTCTACACTGTATTTCTGATCAATTTGATATTTTAATGGATAAAAAATGTGCTTTTCTTTCAAAAACAAACTTCTGCCATCCTGTTAAAGGATGACAAACCTGTATGCTCAGTTAGGCACATAATCATTTACAGTGTTCTGTGCAACCGTCCCCCTGCATTATGGAAAGTGATCCATGTAATCTTTGTTCCCAGGGCTCTGTCAGACTTCCTGATTCCCCTGCTCCATCTGGCTGCCAGTCTCATCTGCAGTGTGAGGATCTAGACCTCCAAAGCCTTGGTTGCCTTGGTTACCTTGGTTGCCATGATGCCCCCCCCCCCCAACCCCCTGCTCCATTTGACAGGAGACTGGCAAGGTCCCAGGACCACTGTGCTCACAACCGTCTGCATGGATAGCTACTGCAGATCAGAGCCATCCTGGACTGAGCTCTATGCACACACAGCTGAGGGTTTACAGAACAGAATAAAAGGGAAAGATTCTATTGAGGTCATAGAGATCCTTTAATTCATGTTATTTTTAATTCAGTGATTGTCAGGTTTTATAATCTGTTTTCTATTTCCCCGGCCCTCTCCCTGATGTGATGTGGTGGGCTATGTAGAGTCCAGACTATGGCTGGTGATGGAGGTTCAACATTTCCCACTGGTGCGGGGGCCTACCTGGGAGTGACAGGCATGCTGTGGGGGCGCTGCTCACAGGGGTTCCTCAGCCAGCTGAGTAATGTACTCCAGGCAGAGCTGCACTCACCACAGGCTCCAAGTATCTCTCTCGCTTTCTCTCTCTCTCACTCACTCGCTCGCTCACTCACTCGCTCACTCACTCGCTCACTCACTCACTCGCTCACTCCCTCACTCACACTTTTCCAGATACACAGTTCAGTCATGATGTGGGTAACTAACCACATTGTGTTTGTGTTAACCATTCCACCATACAGAAGGTTTATGACATGATTTGTGAACCTTACAGGTTGGGTACACCTCCTTCCGGCTCTATCGACTTCTTGTGTGCTTAGCCCAAGTGGGTTTGGGGGTGTTTATCCTCTGAGAGCTCCGACCTGAGGCTGCTATTGGTCAGTTGGGCGGAGATGGTTTGGGACCAGCATGCAACGATGGCACTGCAGGTGAGACATGAATGCCGGTATGGACTTGAGCATGCTGGGAAAGTCACCCTGCCCAAAACCTACTGACAGTTTTCATGGACTAGTTTTCAACCCACAATATGAGGAAACCAAGGCATTAAAGATATGTTTGACTTAAAACACACTTCTGCATGGCGCTGAAATCAAGCTGCATGGGGCTGAAATGGGTGTGTATCAGCTCACAGCTATTATATACTAACTAATCAGGCAGACCTGAACAAGACCAGTCAAGGATATCCGTCCTTTTTCTCTGTTGTGTCAAAGTCATTATGGGTTTGCTGAGATTGTTTTATTAAAGAAAACTAAGTCAACACTGCACTACATTCTCTCCATAACCCATTGGTGACCAAATAGGGATCTGCCTTTCAGTCCGCAAATGTTTCCTGTAGCATAGTCTGATAAGAGCTCTTGATCCTTCCTCTATATAAAGAAAACATTATTTTGCCTTTGATAAAAGCCCCATAGGTCCAATCAATGTGCTTGTGTCAGTGCCCGTGTTACACCTCCTTCAGTTTCTGGAAAGCTAAGTGTCCCCACCTATTGGCTGCCCTTTTAGTCCCTTTAATGACTCCACATTCCTGAATTGACAATGCTGACCTGACCTTGCTGTGTGTTAAGTTGAATGGTGTTTAACATTGCACTCTGCTCCGTCCTGAAGGAGGCGCTGTTAGACCAGAGTGTGGAGTACAGCAGGATATACTGTATCTGACAGCCCAAGTGGCAGTGATGACTCTGTCCCAGGACCCATCTCCTTCTCCCACACTGGATGGTCCAGTCCTGCTGGAGTGTGTGGAGCTGCTGCTGGTGGCCCTGGCGGGCAACAGAAGGGGGTACAGAGTTCCTCTCCCAGACCCTGTGGGATGCCAGCCTGCTACTCTCCCAAAGGTCAGGATACAGATTCAGCACACCACACTCTTCTCTGTTTTTGCCATGATTTATTACACTGTACAATAACATATCATTATGGTGTCAGAGACACAAAAAACATGCAGAAACCTTCAGAGTCTTTTTCTTCTCCCTGGTGCAGTCTGTTGGAGGTCCACCTGGCCCGAAGGCCCCTGAGGCTCTCTCTGGCTGGGACCCCCTCACTGAGCACGGCCCTGAGGGACCACACTCCTCTCCCTGTCTTCAGCATCAGGTAGAGATCTAGAGCAGGGTCGTAGATTAAAAAGTACAGTATACTATACCTACTGACCTTCTCACAATCTGCTGTCGTTTATCTCATCTCATCATGATAATATCCTCTACTTGTGCTTCCTATGCATGCTGATCAACGCAGTGCTTTACCTGCTGCAGGATGAGAGTAGGCCAGGAGAGGAGGAAGGGAGAGGAGCATGTACCTGATGCAGGTCAATCAGGCTCTGCCCTTCCTGCTGGAGCTGCTGCTGGAGGAATACTGGGATAATGCTGGTGCCCTGGAAGTGTTGCTGTGTCACCTTCCCCAGTCTGACCTGAGACCTGTACTGAGGGAGGCCAGGGACACTGGGTGAGTTACCGCACTCACAGGCAATTAACAAGCTCATGTAAACAGAATATTAGCGGTGAGCAATTTAGTGTTTTTTGAGGTTGGTTCAAATATTTTAAAAAATATCACTGTTTCGGCTTCTATTCATGTTTTTATTTTTACATTAAATGCAATATGCATTATGTGAGTTGAATGCTGTAACAACACAGAATAAAACAATTAATAATGTATTATTTAATTCCAAGTCATCATCTCATCTGTCTGACAAAAATCACTATTTTAGTAGTTCTTCAAAGTAAGTAAGGCATACATTTGACTGCTGAATACCAATACCTCATGAAGCAACTGCTCTCTATGCCATGATTTATAACTTATAAGAGCCCTGATAATGAACTACATTGACCCTAATCCATTGCATGGCTATTTGTCCTGTCTGTGTTTCTTTTACGCCTGCTGGATAAGAGACAGAAGCAATGGAGTATGGTCATTGTAGTTAATTATCAGGTTTTCTGTGCTAAACTATGCAGAACATTGGTCTGTTGGAAACTACAACTCCTTACTACATTGCACAGTTCGGGCTTGATTGGATTTATCTCTAGAGAAACTGCAGCATAATGTGCACATTGAGCCCGTTGAAAAAAAACGAACCAAATGGAATTTAAATAATTGAACCGATGTCGGTCAATTACTTGCCTAAAAAAATGAAAAATAGCCGACATTTCGGTTAATCGCTCATCACGACAGAATATGTATTTTGTCATTCAGTCTTATGTTCTTTTTTTGTTGTTCATCGTTCACTCTGTGTTTCACAGGTGTGCTAGTCTCTATGAGCAGGATGAGGCCAACGTGTTTGCAGAACCATCTGTGATGTCAGCATCTCGGCTTCCATACCTGCTTCAGCTCGCTGAAAAGTACCCAGCATCGTCAGGGGTGGCAGAGCGCGTGGGTGTGTGCGCCAGGGAGAATGTTACAGACCTGCTGGAGAACCTTGGTGTCTGCAAAGACCTCCAGCCATTTAACACAGAGGCCAAGGGCCACATATTTACCGATCGTGTCTAACTGTTCTTCCATTCTAGGTGAGCCTCGGCCCGGCCTGGTTGGCTCTTCTTGTGGATTCTGGTTTCCATGGTGGCCTGTTGGCCAGGCCAGTATTCCTCCTGTGGCTGCTGGAAATGTCTGACCTACGGCCCCCTCTGTGATCCTAAGAGTTTATGTAAGAACATCCAGGAAATTACCTGAATGCTCAGCCAGAACGGTATCCAGTTGCCTGCTGCCTTTACTGCAGCTATGACTGGAGACCTGCCTGGATGATACAGTAGTCTGGTTTATTTATTGCCTTAGGACCTCCTCTTTGATGATTTAAGTCCAGAATAAATACATCCATGGATGCTGTATGAATGCCTACAAAAGTTACAAACTATGTGGACTTTGAATGAACACTCTGCAGCTGCTTAATTCCTATGTTCCTATCCCACACTACAGTACAGTACACTACAATGCAGTAGCATTTGGCAGGCAGGCTCTCAGATGAGTAATGTACGAGAGCTGACTGACTACAGCCAGATGAATGGCAATGATCAGATTACTCACTGCTGCTGATGAGAGGCCTGCTAAGTATTGAACAGCTATAACCTATGGAGAGCCTCTCCTTACACCTCCAATGCCTGAGCTGAGTGTCTATACTGACTCATCCAAAAAGCCTCATTTCAGTTGATGCTATTGCTTGTTTTATTAACAATATTAACAAAATTTAAAACAATAACAATGTTCGAGCATTTGCATGTCTGCGTAATAATAATGCAACCATGATGCAAGTAATATTTTGCATTGTTTTAAAAGTTATGTTTTTAATGTCATAGATTAAATAATCTATTCAAGTGGGATTGTCCTCTCTTTCCTAAAGCCGTTCATGTTTAGATGTGTTTTATCTGTAGCCCAACGTTAAATCCCTCTGTTGTACTTGACTAGACCATGAACAAAGCCCCTCTGTGAGGATATGCAGCTCTGACTCCCTAGACCGGTTCCAACTGCCTCTGACCACTCCTGGTGTAACTGCCATACCCCCAGCAGCCACAGCAAGGCACCCTCCTTAATTTCAGTCTACAGTAAACTACATTGCCTTTTCTTTTCTTCTGTTGATTGATTGAAATTATTATACAATTTAAAAAAAAATACATACTTAAGGGTGCTCAATACAATACAATTTAAGAAAAGCATCAAAGATGACATTTAATAAAGGAAGGGGGGAATGCAGCAAGGTTAAGCAATGGTAGTGGCAAACAATAGAGTATCACAGCATTAAAACCTAGCATCATACAAGGAAATGGTTCCAATTGTTTTTCCAGCATTCATTTTTCCTATTTTTAGAAACACTTAAAATAAGGGCTGTGTTTCATGTAGGTTTACCCTGGCATGACGTTTAGATAACCGTGTAAATCTCTAGGACAAGGGGAATTTTATCAATATATTCACCTGTATTTCCCCCGACAAAAAAATGAATGCTAATTAGCTGCTAATGTGGTCATCATAAAGAACTACTAATGACATGATGATCTGGACAAGACAGGAGCTTACAGAGATTTGTAATCTCGCCTGATGTCTACTTTGATTCTAATTCACATTTTCTAATCTGAGCGTAAATAGTGCTTAATATATTGATAAAATTCCCCTTGTCCTAGAGAGATTTACACGGTTATCTAAACGTCACGCCAGGGTAAGCCTACATGAAACACAGCCCCTATTTTAAGTATTTCTAAAATTCCCTATGGGAATAATAAATGGTGGGAAAATGATTGGAACCATTTTCCTGTTTGACCGCTAGGTTTTATTGGTATTATGACACCTCCACTGTGGGGTTCTAATACAGAAAAAAATAGTTGTTTGTTTCATAAAATAAGCTAATTAGTAAAGTTCCATTTCCTATTAAACTACTCTGGACAGGTACATCTCCCTGGTCTCGCATACACCCAATACATACAACAATCAATGTCTTATACATACACAAGACAATCACAATATGATACACCAAAGGCAGACCATATGCTATCCTGGGTATTTTCTTCTCACCCACGTACTGTAGTCTTATGACTCACTTCTTCTTTCTATATTAGCTACGTCTTATTGGGTTTCATCTGCAGCAGAGAGACTCAGACGGTGACGTAATGCCAGCAGTAGGCCGGCAGCAGTAGGCCGGCAGCAGTAGAGACAGACAGACAGACAGACAGACAGCATGGGAATACAAGGCTTCATGCTCCGTTAGTGGTCGGCCTTCTTCCTGGATAAGTGTCCATTGTCAGACCGCCTGCCTCCCTCCGTCAGATGAAGATGGTTGACTGTACTGTGAGCTGCTGGTTTCCCTGCAACACCCTACACACTGGAAAAGTCTTACATCATAATCATTACAGCAGTCCACTCCTTTTGTTGGAGATGTGCATCTATCAGTGCAGGCAAATATTTGATAAGAGGCTACAGCTACTGTGCTGTCCACCCTCTTTGGAAGCGTTTGTGTGTACATTGGGTCTGAATGACCTTTTCTAATATGTCCTTGATGTGCTTGGAGGAGGTCAGTGTGATCATGTGTGATGTAGTGTCATTGAGGCGAGGAGCATATACACCAGATGTGATCAACAGTCAGACAAATAATACAATTCTGCCTTCTTGGCCTTGGAGGAAATAATAGTGTGGTGGAGGGAGGTGGAGGGCAGCACACAAAGGGGGTAGTGATAACTTAAGAAAACAAGAGTCTATTATCTGAACATTTGATTCTGAAAAATGAGAGACACAGAGAGATAAACGGGTTGTATAATCTTGCAGGATTTAAATAGGTCTAAGAGCAGGTACAATACTATAGCACTAACATAATCTACTGATTTACCCATTGTGATACCAACACTGTGTGCTTTAAAAACAAACAGTAAAAATGTTTCTATGTGAACTCTGTGCTACTTACAGACAGACAAATAACATGTTGTGATTTCGGTCCTTGAGCATGTCTGAACACTGAACTAAAAAATACATTATGAAATGAATAATGGAAATAACTTGTGTAATCTTATACACAACATTTTAGTATTTTCTTGCTCCTTTCACTTCAGTGTTGTTTCCTTATCTGGCTCACTCGAACTATGACCTATTTAACTGTCCAAATGTTTTTCCATGGGAAACTTTCCATAGATAATTAAGAAAATTAAAGTTGGGCATTTTCCGGAGTGTGTGTGTCGGTGTGTGTGTGTTTCCTGCACTCTGGCTGGGGTTTAATAGGAACCTAGAGGCAGACCATCTGGCCTTATTAGAGCCTTTGTTACCATTCCCTGAGACTGCAGGGTTATCTGGATACAGTCTCAGAGGTTTTCATTAAGTCTGTGTCCATGTAATGAAATGATTAGCCACGGCAGACAGGAACAAGGCCAAGTAAGCATCAAGGCTTTTATGAGCTGTGTGTTCCATTTAAGGTCACAAGGAATCTGCTTTTCCACTCACTGACATATCACTGCCAGTCTTCTGTTCTGGTTAAGAAAACAATAAGAGGGAACATTCACACTTTACTCAGCATCAACACAACATGATTTTAGGTCAACTCAATGTAAAGAGCTAATCAAATATATGAAGTCAGTTTGAATAAGATTGGTTTTAACTTACACTGCTATCAGCAGCAGTGGGTATTTGTGTTTAAATGAGAGAAAAAGAGAGCGTGAGAGAGTATTTGTGTTAGCTTGGGAAGAAAGAACAAGTGACTGTAGAATGGGATAGAGAGTTTGAGAGAGAGAGAGAGGGAGAATGTTTGTATTGGTAATTGACAAAGCAGGGTGACATTTGTGTGAAAAGCCGCTGCTGAGTGAACGCTGACTGAGTCATGCTCTGTTAGTGGCCTGTGGCTCTTTCCTTCTGCTGGGGTCAGCCAACAATGACAGGGGCCTCTCTCCTTTAAGCACCCAGCTGCCTGCACAAGGAGAGGAGATAGCATTTAACATTGGCCTCCTTCGGTCCCCATGCCCTTATGAAGTCTTGGCCTGTCAGTGACATCAACATGGGTCAGTGACTGAGGCTGAGGGAGAATACAGTAGGGTTCAGAGAGAGGGGCTGTGTGGGGGGATGAAAGGGTCTGTCTGGGATAAAGTGTTGAATGTAAAGTCTATTGCCAGCATTATTTTATAGGGTGTGTCTGATAATAATTCAAGTAACTCTGACACTAAAGTAACATAGTCCTTAAAATATTGTGAATATTTTTGGTAAAAGTTTCTCTGGGATGAGACCTCCTGTAAGTAAAAAGCCACAGGGAAGTTGAAATCTCTGTCAACAAAATTTGCAGAAAGTATTGCATTTAGAATGAAGGCAAGTAAATCATTAGAGTGGTTATTTATTTTAGTGTTAAAAGCAGGAATGTCTGAATAGTAAACTAATCCAGCATGTGTTGGCAGAGTGTGAGTTTTTTGGGAAAATCTTTGGACAGCTCAGGAAGGCAGAGATTTGAGATATACAGTGGAACAGTGTCTGGACTCTGAACAGTCTCTAAAGTGATGTTTTGGAAGCTTGCAAAGTAGGGCAGTGGGGCAAATGATTTATGAGTACTGTAATGTGCTCTATTTGGCCTAGTGGGCCAGCAGGATAAATGGTGAACAAACAAGGGAGACGGGTTTCAATACTGCTACTGTACAGGGAGATTGTTCCTTTTTTCTTTTGCTGCATTTATTTTTTCTTTCCATGTATCCTGCAGCCTATAATCTGATTGGCAGGGCAGTTCTATGCTGCCAAAGGGGGAGATCAAGTCTTACCACCATAAAAAAAAGATTGGAAAAAACTGATCAGTATAACAAGGCCCTTGGTGACCAAGTCTAGAGTAACAACTTCATGGTTCTTCCTCTGTTTCATTTAACACAGGGTTCAGATCAGAAGATCCTAAAAGAACCAGATATATTATTTACCAATAAAAACATTTATTAAGCTACTCAAATATCAGGAGAAACCATAAGTTATTCAAATCAAACTGCGTTGTATGACCCTCACTATAACTTAATTAAAATTAGTAGCATTCAGTGCCAAATAGGCCTGATCTATTTGAGCATGTACAGTTTTTTTTGGGCTGTCCATAGGAGAAATGTAGGACCCTCAGTGGAACTGGGCCAGAGTGGTGTCACACTTGTCCCCCATCCCTAGAAAACACAGCTGATTAAAGTAATTGCATTCTAAACTGAAGATCATGATTAGTTGATTATTGGAGTCAGGTGTGTTAGCTGGGACTGGGGCAAAAGTGTGACACCACACAGGTTCGAAGGACTGGAGTTGCCAATCCCTGGATTAGAACATGGACACAAAGGCCATTTAGTAGACTACTAATTGAGTTTTGGGATTAGTAATCCGTTAAATTACCTGCAGCAGGCTCACATTGTTGTACAGAGACAACATTGCTTCATTTATTTTATTCGCAGTGTCACGCAACAAGTGCTCAAACTTGGTCCCAATGGATAAAGCTTGTTTTCTGCAGTGGTGGAAAAAGTACAAAATGGTCATACTCGAGTAAAAGTAAAGAAAAGATACCTTAATAGAAAATTACTCAAGTGAAAGTATAAATATACTGAAGTATCAAAAGTAAATGTAATTGATAAAATGTACTTAAGTTTCAAAAGTAAAAGTATAAATAATTTCAAATTCCTTATTAAGCAAAGCAGGTGGCACCATTTATAAAATTGTTTTATTTAATGGATAGCCAGGGGCACACTCAGAGAATTTACAAACGAAGTATTTGCCAGATCAGAGGCAGTTGGGATGACCAGGGATGTTCTCTTGATAAGTATGTGAATCAGACCATGTTACTGTCTTGCTAAGTATTCAAAATATAAGGAGTACTTTTGGGTGCCAGGGAAAATGTATGGAGTAAAAAGTACATACTTTTCTTTAGGAATGTAATAAAGTAAAAGTTGTCAAAAATATAAATAGCAAAGTAGAGATAGCAACAACAAAAAAAAACACTTAAGTACTGTACACACCTGTTTTTATGCATGGAGCTAGGTTGGCTCTAGGACCTTGAAGATGCTGGCGCAGCCGCACGATACTGCAAATGGGATTTCCTTGTCCAAGAGAGAGGCTGTTTACGAAGAAAGCTCTACTCCCTTCGACAAGAAAGGGCTGATCTGCAGATGGGAGCAGTTTGACTGAATTATTCAGCATAGGCTTCCACACAAAGTTATTTTTTGGGTTGAGAAATTGCCTATCAATTTAAATTTCGTGCATATTGTTTTCGTTTTAATTCATCCTATAAATTCTACAGTATGTTTTTGTCGTTGCACTTTGTTTTGCTGAGCGTCGCTTTTGTGGGCAGCGCATCCATTGTGGAAGGTAACATTCATATGGCTGAAAATCAATGCCTTTGTTCACATTAGTCCACATTATCCGATAGAATGTGTGCATTTGTTACTTAATTAATGTGCAATGCTTTGTTGAAAAAGTTATCATCCTATTTTCAGTTTAAAATGTGGATTTTATAGTTCCGTTATTGTATAGGACCTGAGAAATGTCTAAGCAGTTGCAAAATAAGTTATAAAATGTATTTGTTTACAACAAGAATATTCAATAATACCATTTTTGTTGATTTATTATTAAGCATAATTGCTACACTTCAATGGGAATTCCTTTTTGAATGTATGGCATTGTGGAAACATCAGACTTTTACATTCCACATTTAGTATGTTTTATTTGCTGGTAATGTATCCTCTTAATTTTCAAAACAATTATTCCATAAATCACTGAATGTGTCCCCAGACTGCATCAGATTCAATGGTGTGGAGTACAGAGGGGAGCAACAGAGCTCTTCCGCAGGACAAACCTGTCTAAACTGGACCAACACAACCCGGGACTATGATGTAATGGCATATACAGATTCACAAATGGGTAAATTACGTTACACAATCAAACATGTAATATGCCATCAAATTGATGTTTCATTGATTTGACACAGGTTTATCATCTGCTACCATTGCTGTGGTGGTCACTACAAGTGCCACGATTTAAATGTCACTCACATTTGTTTTAATGGTACACAGTTTGTTTGGTTATAGATGTTATTTAGAGTGTATAACTGCAGGCTCCAGTCTCTCTGTGTGGGTTATAGTTCAAACCTGACCTTGCTAATAACTGAATCTTGTTGGCAAAATACCTACCCAGAGTATGCATTTCAGTAGTACAGTATATCAAAGATGTCACATGCATATCGACACACACACACACATTTGTTTTTACTATCCTTTTGGGGACCAAACAGTTGACTCCCATTCAAAATCCTGTTTTTCCTAATGCTAAACCTAACTTTAACCCCTAGTCCTAACCTTAATTGTAATCCTGAACTTAAGCCTAAAATAGTCTTTTCCTTGTGGGGACCAGCAACATGTCCCCACTTGTCAGAATGTTCCTTGTTTTACTATCCTTGTGAGGACTTGGTTGATGTGTCCTTTTCTTTATGCTCTGTAGGCGTTGGGGACCATAACTACTGCCGTAACCCAGACTCCTCTGAGAAGCCCTGGTGCTACGTGACTGGCCTAGATGCACAGGCCCAGAGACAATCATGTGCCATTGACACCTGCAAAGGTATTTAGCTAGGTTTCCATCCAACTGGCAACATATTTTCATGTGACTATTCTAAAAGCTGCATAAAGAAAATATGCAGTTTTTCTCACCAGTGGCAGGTTTCCACCAAACTGACTTGTTGCAGATAAATCAGTTCGTGATGACACAGTGCACACACAATGTACTTTTTCACTTAAGTTTTCATGTGCCAAATAAAAATCTAAAGTTCAATGCGTTTCCATCGCATTTTCAATGCTACTGATAGTTTTGTCATGTCACCAGAATAAGACCCTCAATATTTATTGGAAAGGAGCATCAAGATCACTGTGCACTTTCACCACCCTGTGAAGTTCATTATTTATTTAATCTGTAGCCTAATAAACTGCATTGTTTCCCAAGTCATAGTGGGAGGACCACACACCATATCAAGTTTACTTCGATATGATGGTTGTTATATCAATTTTTGGTGTTTCCACTGCCATTAGTCACAATTTATTTTAGACACAAATATTGCACAATGTCGAACGTAAGATCTGTCGGCATTTATAAAATTGTACCGAAACTTCCTGTTTCCATCACAGCTGTCGTGATATATTTTTTGTACGGTATGACTTGCATAAAACATGTGGATGGAAACGTGGTTACTGAAATGCATACAGTGCACAGGTGAACGGACTACATTGGGAAAATGTATGTAAAATGCTGTTTAAACATAGCTGCGACGGAGTGAATACATATTGTGCAGACATTGAAATGTAGGTCAAGGCTGGGCAAAAAGACTGTCGCCTCAGCCCTTCCCTAAATTGAGTCTCGATGCAGTTCTTGGAAAAGGGTGTCACTGTATTTGGGGAATGTCTGTCTCTAAAGAGATTAAATGTAAATGTTTTTCTGAGGCTCTTTCTAACCCTGTGAATGTTATTATTAAATCCAAAGTGAGAGTCTGGAAGTGAGAGTCTCCCCCCCCCCCAGAGTGGGCCGTGAGAACAAAGAAAACACATGGCTCCCCTCAGTTTCTTTCTTGGGAACCTAGAATGTATTTATTCTCATAAGGAAGCTAGAGCACTTTTGCCACTATTTTTTGACTGTATATTATTTTATAGTTATGCAACAATTTATACAAGAACTGCTGCAAAATTGTCGAGATCCTATTAAAGTATTCTAATTCTTTGTGCACAATGTTCAAATAAGACAGCTAATTAGGCACCTCTAGAGAAATATCTTATCCCACGTGAGAAGCTGTGGGAGAAGAAAAGACTGGGCCAGTTTGTCAGTTAATCCACTTTGAGGATGTTTCCTGGGGTTTGACCTTTGCTCTCACATTGTCTGGGAAGGCGGTGCATGTCAAGCAATAACAAGGGCCCTGTCCTACTGAGCCTGTAGAGCCATAACTTGTTAGGCAGATGGCTGCCTCAGGGTAGGTGTAAGCCCCACCCTATTCCTCAACCCATTGGTGGAAAATTATACTTTTACCATGGAGACAGTAGGTAATTGGCTACTGCTGGTTATGACCTCAGGCTCTTCAACTCCAGCAGAGTTGATAAACAACTTTTTCTGGAGGGGTAGGGCCTGACTCAGTGGAGCTCAAGAGCAGATGTTGACACTAGCAGCTTCCTTTCCTCCGAGACGTGTAGTGCACTTCTGCCCCATTTTGCTGGGAAATGGCTGTCCTTTTTTAACTATTTAATTTCTTTATAGAACTGCTTCCAAAGTGAACAAATGAGACCAATCCAGTAGCTCTCCTTGTCCTACTGAGTCCATGCAGCAACGTTTTTAATGTCAAACAATGCAGTGATTTTAGAAACCATGCTGTCTGATTTCTTAAAATGGGACAAAGTGGAAATTATTCACGCATTTATTCTACAATAAAAGCACTTTTAGTGAAATTAAACAATACAGTTAAATTGAATCCACTACTACTATCATGTGTTCAAGTATGCAAACCCAAAGGAAACATCAGTAAACCTAGAAAGCAAACTAACATGGTGGTCGAGCGGTGTATGGGGATTGGCTGTTGATCTTATCTGCTTTTCTCATATTGTCCACAGACGAAGCCCCTACAGAGACAGGCCCCCATACCACAGCACAGAGCGAGGTCTTTGAGCTGACCAAGTCTGGGTCCGCCCAGGGAGGGGGCGCTGCGGTCCAGCCAGTCATTGGCATCAGCCAGCGGATACGCACAGGACCCAAGAAGAAGGACCTGGGTACTCTCGGTATGTCCTGATCTCACTGCTGAAGCAGAGGGATTAACATAGGGGGGATGTGATAGGGCCATAACGTGAGCCTCAAGGGATACTCTTAAAAAGAGTGGTCCAGCTTGATGCAGCTCGGCTTAGTACAATAGAATATGGATATAAATGAGTTATAAAGGACTCACAATATTATCATAGGGATAAAATGTGAGGTGCACTGATATGCACATTTTCAAATGCAGTCTGTATATAAACCTTTGAATTCAGTTTGGTAACCATAGAGCCTGTGTCCTGTCTCTCTCAGGCTATGTGGTTGGCATCCTCATGATGGCTATCATCATCCTCATGGGGGTGGGCATCACCTTCGGCTACTTCTACAAGAGGTCAGTATCAGCCACTATGCTACACTTGGTGCTCCGACTGGAGACACAGAGCATTACAACCCGAGCTATTGTCTACTACTTTGTTAGGTTGCATCATGTGGTATGTCTGAGTGACATAAGAAGTGGAACCCAGGAACCACTACACCAAATGGTGCTTCAGAGAGTAGGGACACACAATGTTACATTGATTTGCAACAGATGCTTATTTCTATAGCGCAGAGAGACCGAAATATAACATTAACAAAATGTTCCACTATATTGGTGAACTCTGATGCAGTGTTGCACAGCTTAGACTTATGTCCATGACACAGGCAGCAGTTAAAAGCTTGGAACCTCTCATGCAGAATGTCAGTGGGGTGAGGGAGGGCTTGTGTGGGCAGTTGGCACAGAATGTTACCAGGATGTGGAGCAGAGGCCACAGGCTGCCTCCCCCTCTACCCATCCTGTTGCCTCCCTCCACTACCCATCCTGATAGCGGTCTCTCTCCAATGTGATGAGGCCTGTTCAGAAGCCACAACAACAACAACATGAAGCGGAAGGGAGAAAAAAAGAGAGCGCCTATAGCCTGGCTATTTTAAGCACCCGCGTTTGATGTTTCTGAAATAGTGGAGAGCATGCAGGAGTCCTGGGGGAGATAGAGAATCTACTGCAGTGGTGCAGCAGGCAGAGAGAAGGACCCAGTTCAGTCAGAATCCCCCATCTGCAGATGGCCTCTGGCACAGAACTAAATGTTCTGGAGCTCCAAGTTTGGCTGTCCAATCTGATTATGTGACTGTCAGCGTTATCTATTCCAAGAAGCTGGGGGGTGGTGTGTTTCAAGTAGCTTGATTTAAATCGGTCAAGGAAATTGATTTCTTTCTCACGCAGTAATATCAGTTTTAAGAAAAAAGTTTAGCCTCTGAAGCCTGTGCTTATCAAGTCAACGAGATTTGGAAGGATGGCCCCACAAGACTAGGAAAAATGTGAATAGTCAGTCGGGTTAGGAGGATTTGCTGATTCCTAAAATTACACTATGCAAACCCAATGCATAGGAATCCGTGCTGTAGTGGAGCAGAGCACAGTTGCGTAACGTGTCGCATAGAAGCAGGAAGAGGCGCCAGTCCAAAAGTATGGCATGTTCCCTGTGTTGAATGGGGCTCAGCAGATCTCACACCCTCAGAATGTACCCCAAATGGCACCCTATTCCCTCCATAGTGCACTACTTTTGAGAAGAGCTCTAAGAAATAGGGTGCCATTTGACACTCTGCCCCAGTCAGCTGCCTGGACTGGCTTATGTCATACTGCAGGATGCCTGCCACCACCTAGCCCCGGACCCATCAAAACATTCCCTGTGCCAGACCAGATACCGTAGCCTCATCCCAGTGATATGGGACGTTGGCCTCTCGTTCTGGTCATAAATAGAAAACGTGACCTCTCTGTGTTTCGAAAGATGATGCAGGTCATTGGAAGTTGCCGAGGCATGCTATGATGAAACTCTGATTCATAGCAGTGTTTTTTTCTCTTCAGGTTAAAGACATTAGTTCTGTAAACTGTTATTGTAAACAACCCCATGCGCCTACATAATCTGCTCCGATGATCAGTACCACCGCCATCCTAACCTCTTGTGCTGTTTGTTGCAGGGGTCGGGACCTGAAGAAGCAGCATGAGCAGCGAGTGTATGAGCGGGAGATGCAGAGGATTACCCTGCCCCTGTCGGCCTTCTCCAACCCAACCTGTGAGCTGGTGGATGAGAACTCCATCGTCATCATGGCCCAGGAGCAGACCCCCACCCAGGAGGGCATGGAGGGGGGAGACCCCCTGATGGGCCAGCAGGCTGGTACCCCAGGAGCCTGAGCACTCACCTCCCCACTGAATTGGGAATGAACAAGGACATTCAAACCTCAAAGGATCCAAATACTCCCCTCAGCCCCCAAATCAACCCCCCTTTTTTTTGAAGGCCTATGAGGAGAAGGGGAGCAGGGCTGAGCTCCAAAGACTAAATTGTGTCCTTATTGCCCTGGTTTTAACACAAGTGTCACCAACAGGGGAAAAGATGACAACAGGTGGAGCTGAAGGACTAATTTCACTCCACGTGGAGACCAATCGGGGAGGGTTGTGTACAAAAGTGCATGTCAGGGATGCTCATTAAGAAACCGTGCATTTCATATCCAAGAAAACATGATCACGGGCTGACGCTCTGCTATAGCAGTATGATTGTCTTGTGAATGGGATGTGCATCAATCAACAATAATGATGGAGGGTGACGTTATAAGCTTTGGATGAAGAGTAGGAGACAGTGTTTGGAAAGGGGGAATTCATAGCCTTGACTTCTTATTTTTTATATTGAGGTGTTCAGCAGTTTGGTGTTATGGGCTTACCTGAGAAAACAATGCTACACTTCCCCTGGCCCTTTTGGCTGTGCTAGGGCGGGTCTGGGGAGGGCATCTAGTATAGGAATAGGATAGCCCTGTTAAACATCTGCGTTAGACATCTTAAAGGCCGTTGGAAACGATGTGGAGTAATAATTAGCATGAGAGAACATATATGTCAGATCTGCAAAAGAAAAGGAAACATCTACTGCTCTCTGAAGCTGTGACGTTGCCTTAGCATAATGAATGTATTTGTACATGTTTCCCCTGGTGACCCTTCTGTTTAACTCATAAGGCTGGGTGATAGAAACCAATGTGCAGTAACTAGAAACACCAGGAGTCCATGGCTTTACATGAGGACAGCCTGTATGGTTCCTTAGGTTAGAGATTGACAGGAAAAGGGAGACGTCTTTGTAAATCGGAGAGTCTGTTCTCAGGAGGAAATGCCGCAGCACAGCTGTGAAACAGAATACAGTTTATTCTGAGGTCTGGCTAGAACCGGACAGAGGCTGTCTGAATGACGCTTGGGCAGAACAGAAGTCTGTTTAAAAGTTGAAGCCTGGGGCATTAGATTGAATTCGTCCCAAACGTCAGGGCAAGCAGACGAGCAAAGTAAAAGGGTAAACAGGATATGAGTCAAACTGAGGTAACCTACCGTATTTGATATGTACAGGATGGAATAATTGCATAATAAGCAGCCTGTTGCATGTTTTGAAACAGGATGCTGAAAGTAATGCCACAGTTGGTTAGAAAATGTAATGTGTTATTGACCAACAATCTCTTATTGGGATTAAATGTAATATCATTCTGCTTTACATGATTGCTCTATTCTGCTAATGCAATATCTTGTATCACTCCAAATGGTTGTCTTTTGTGATTTAGACATCTTTGAAATGGTTGTCATTCTGCATCACTGGATTACTCTTCAATCATTGTGGTTCCTTAGTTTTGGTGCAATGCTGATTTAAAAAAAAGTTTCTTCACTGTTGCTAATCATTGGAAATGAGTACTTGTATTTGTAAGTTTGGCAGATTTCAATAAAATGTACTTTGAAAAAGTATAAATGCATCCTCATTCCTCACCTTTTAAATGAATACAAATGAGTTCCTTAATTTAGCTGAAACCGGCTAAAAGTGAGTGACTCATGCTCACTGGGAATTCAATAAGACTATCAGGTTTAAGATTCACCCATCCCATGAGCAAAGTTATACACTTCCACCCTCTAGTGGTCATCTACACATTCATTTACAAAGAGAGTAGGGTTTGTGTGCATCTTTAAAGTTAGTATATTAGCAAAAAATGAATTGTATTCATTCAACATCATGGTGATAAGTGATTACAATGTGTACAAATCAGTACCTTAGATTATGCTAGCATACAAAACCATGTTTATTTTAATCTCCATATTCTACAAATATTGTTCATGTCTAAACAAAATCTACAAACCCTTGATTCCCTTAGGCATATATACATTTCTTACAGCCAACTTAAATATATAAATTCAGTTTTATTTAACTACAATTCACTTTGTCAGTGTTTACAAAAGCAGCCCAATTTAGATATTTCACATTTGTCCTTTGACCAATCAGATCTGAAAAATATACATTTAGCAGAGCAATTAGGGTTAAATGCCTTGCTCAAGGGCACAGACAGATTTTGCCTAGTCAGCCCGGGGATTTGAACCAGATGTCTTACTGGTCCAACGCTCTTAACCGATAGGCTACCTGATGTGATTGGTCAAGACGAATGTGGGAAAAAGATCATAATTGGGTTGCCTGTGTAAACAGAGCCTTTTTAGTAAGTTGTACAATGCCTTTGAGAGCAGAGCGCCATTAAGTACACACCAGGTTCATGCTGTCCAATCAGAGTTGAGTGGTCCTTATCAACAAGCACCAGGTACCAATCTGGTTCTAAAGGTGTGCTGCATGTAAAAACACTATTCATCCTATAACAAACTCCAAATCTGTCAACAGCTCCAAATTCTCAAATCATAATACAATTTTAAATCTGTCCATGTGCACATGGACAAAACAAATTCAGAGTTAATTTAGTGGATTAAAAACATTTAGTTAATTGTAATAAAATCTATACACTACCATGTCCACCCTCTACAGTAACTTTACATTAGTAGATGCCCCACAAACCACATGACAATAAGACTAAAGGATGATTACTGTTAACAGTTGTAGAGTGAATCTGATGCCATCAGTGAAGCTGGGAGGTTCTCTAAAATCAAGGTCACATTTCATGTTGAATCACTGTTTGACGAGGATTTTCCTGGTCAGTGAGCTCATGACATTCCTTTGACACAGCTCCACATATTTCTCTGACTGGTGTGACAGTGTGGCCTCCTCAGAGAGTGCTTGTTTGGTCCGTGCTGTGCTCTTCACACCAAAGGGGTATCCCTACAAAGCAAGCTAAATCTACTTAGCGTTTTCTAAAGCTAACTAGTTTCAGTTAACTTCACATTCCAGCTCAGGCGTCATCCGTACTATGACGGTGGATATTGCTTGTCCGCCTGCCACTAACTCTAGCAGGCTTGTGACTGCGAGTGCATGTTGCACATGGCTAGTTGAATGCCGAACTCGTCATTGCGACAATGCTAAAACTTCGATCCATGGGCATGTCAGTGCCACATTTTAATTTGTGCTGAAGTCAAACTAAAATAAAAGGTATCTTGCAAATTCAGCAGGCTATGGTATATTTATTACTTATCGTTAATGCAGACTTTGGTGTGCTTATCAATGCACAACCGTCTTTCTTTCCCCACTCCTATCGATAAAATAACTGCATTAAGTCTGCATTATGTGGTCCTGTGCTGGAAAATGTAAATGCATTCCGTCAATAATAAATGTGTAATGTGATATATTTTAATCAGTCGTCTTCCTCCAATTGAAATGGATGACGATGCAGTCGTCAACTCGAGGCTCAGTCATTTCAGGGTAAGCAGAGTTAACTGAATTAGCCTGACCCGGAAAAGGTTCATTCTGAAGGATTCATTGTCATAGAAATTTACCTGGATAAAAGGTGAATCACCTTCGTATGACCAGTTATTCCGAGTTGACCAAAGTAACCTTGCTAACTACTCAAATCTGCTTCGTAGGATACCCCTCTGTCCTCCTGTTGGTAAACAAACTTCACTCCAAATGCTCTGCCCTGGGTTAATTCCGTCAATCAGCTAGTCTGTCACACATCTCGATTTTCACTGCTGTTGCCTGCCCAGCGAGTTTTCTCTCCACAATCCACACTACAACTTAAGACTCACCCGATGAGATAAAAATAGTCAGTGAAAAACACAACAGCTTTCACATGAGGATTGATATTAAATGCTGTGGAGAGATTGTCTCGATAAAATAAGGAATCATATTGAGAGAGCAGAGAACCAACCACATAACAGGATCTGATAGCATGGCAAACAGATGTGTAAAACCCTGCATGTCCTGGTGTGTGCAAAAAAAAAAAAGATTTAAAAAATGTAACAGGTCAAAAATAAATACAAAACACCTCTAGTCTTCTCATTAAAATGTGTATCCTCCCTGGTCTCCAGTCTACACACACTGCAGTTCCTTGGTGCTCTCAGAGCTGTATGGTCACTCATACTCATCCACTACAGACCATATCAACATAACACACAGAGAGAGGAGCTTGGTCCAGCTAGCTCAGGTTATCCAGTTCCCAGATGGCATGAGTTAGGTTTGTCTTCCCCACCCCTTCTCCAGCTGTGTTAGTGCAGTCCAGGCTGTGGTCTTGGAGGGAGGGCTTGGGGATCCAGAGGGGCAGGCGTCTGCTAGGTGCCATTGTCAGCCAGGCTGGACTCCTCTGGAGGGGCTGGTTTTGGGACTGTGCTCTGGGGAGCTGGGAGCGAGGAGCTTTCTTTTGGAGGGTGGAGTCGACACAGTTTCTGGTGCAGCTCTTCCAGTTCGGCTGGCAGACGGATGCCCATCTCCTGGTTAAGGAACAGGGCCTCGAAACAGTCCTCCAGCTTCTGGAAGGCAGGCCTGGGGAGGGAGTGGGGGGGGGAGATACAGGGGTGTGAGAGGTTACAACCAGGAAGGAAGGTCATGGTGTGAGAGAACATGAGGGAGCAATCTGCCTTCTGAGACGGAGATGCTATCTGGTTCTGAAGAGTGTTCGGTTTTTCCACTTGCTCTGTGGCTCTCGAGGGCAGAGAATAGCCTGGATAACGTCTCATAGGGAGGCAGGGGAAAACTTTCCCACATGTGGCCGTTCAGCTCAGTTACAAACACTGTGCTTTCTGTTCTATGTGCTACCCTTCACCCCCTCTCTGTTATCTCCCTCCCTGGGCTCTCTCTACCTTTGTTTTCACTGTTACTTTGAGCCTTCAATTACAGAACGTTTTGTATACATGCCTACTACAGCTATGTTGTCACTACACTGACTTGTGTATCAAAGTAATACATTCAACTGAAATACATTACTAAGCATCTTAAGCCATCAGCCACTGTATAAAACAATTGTCTCAACTCACCTGTTTTCAGGGATGAGGTCACAACAAGCCACAGCCAATGGGAAGAATGCTGGAGGGCAGTTGTCAGGGAGAAACTTCTCCATGAACTTGTCTACATTCAGGCCAAAGTCATAGGTCCTGGGAAGGCACTCTGGGTCTGCATTCACCTGCCCAATAATCTACAATAAGAGAGAGAGTTAAAAATGGATATACACTCCAGATTGCAGTATCTGACCAACACTGTGGACAAATCAAACAAAATACATGATACAGAAGCAACATTAGCGCAATTTCCAAACCCGACAAGTATTCTCCATTTCAACATACAGCCCATAGCCTAATTCTGTGAGTAAATATAAAAAGCAGGTCTTTAAAATGGTATTCTTACCTCACAAAGCACAATCCCAAAGGAGAAAATGTCCACCTTTTCATCATAGCGTTTACCTGAGGATGACAAAATGTTCATTAACAGGCCAGCATACAATGAATGAAGAAGTGTTAAAGTGAATGATAGGCGTGATCCACAGCTCCAAGCTAGGTCCTCCTGCTCTGCTCACCGTTCAGCATCTCTGGAGCCATCCAGTAGGGGTTCCCCACCACCGTGTAGCGCTTCTTACGGTCAATGCGCCTGAAAACCCTCTTCTTATTGACCAGTTTCTCAGGGGGAGGTTGCTTGACCTCCTCCACCATGAGACGGGATAGGCCGAAGTCTGCCACCACCACTGTGTTGTCCTGAGGGAGGTCAGGGGTTAGAGGTCAACAGAATATGACGTGGCAACGTAACAGTGCCAGGTGTTTTCTTCAGTCAAGGAGCATATTACTTAACATACCTCAATCAATATGGGTCAAATAACAACAAAATATAAGATTGTTTCCAAGAGTTGTTGCTTGTGTGTAAAGTCAATGACCAATAAATTAATCACAATAAAGTATGACCAGATGGGTATATCAACTGTAAACAATGTGTGTTATCTTCCTACACACACACACACACACTGAACTGAGACAGGTATACAGTTATACATAGGTCATTACATGTAAATCAATGAATCTGTCTGTGGAAATAACAGACAAGACTCATTACACCTCATGGAGGGTTGCCATACAGTCAAAGCTCTGTGAAGACCTATATAAGCCTGTACTTTATTACTCACACAATATGTTGTTGTGAGTTGTGTTCTGCTGCTAGAATAGAACATAGCTCTACCTGGCCTGTACCAACAAGACTACTCTGTCCCAATCAAAGACTTCTGTCACAACAACAAAACATGTTCTAGAACACCCTGCCTCCAGGTTAATCTAAAACAAGAAGCTACACTACCCACGGTACATCACTCTTTAACAGTTTAGAAGCCAAACACACATTTTGGTATAGGAGAGAAACAATGACTGATTAACAAGAGATATTGAAGCAGAAGTGGTATCTGCATGTGTTTCTGTAAATGGATCAGGAAAACAAATGGATCTCTGCTCTTCTATATTCTCCTCTACCTGTCTATCTTTGAGTTAGCGTGCCATGTACAATTCAGGATAGGTCACCTACCAGTTTCACCAGGCAGTTGTGAGAGTTAAGATCTCTGTGGATGATGCTCATTGAATGCAAGTAAGCCTGAAATAAGGAAAAATGATTCAAACAAACCAATAATCCACAAGTGGAAGCATATTAAAGACAGAAATAGTGCTTTATGCTGCATAGAAAACAATGTAGCTTTAAAACGTCTCCCACTAAGCCTGGCTGATAGAAACATCATCATTTGACAATGTCTTAAGGGAACAAATAAATTATTTTGTTGCCCTACATACTTGTGTTTCTGTGGAGGGACTGTGGGTTGTAAGGAAAGGGAATCAGAGAATAAGGAACTGTCAGTATTGAAATGGTCTCCAGGGAAATTGGAAGGCCTGCCACTCTGTTGGCTAAGACAGACATTAAGGTATGTGGAACATATGGCTACCCCTAGGTCACTGCAAAGCCCCACACTCCAGTATGACCCATTGGCAAGAACAATCCCTGCCTCAAGTAATCTGATCTCAGTTCATAGAGTCAGAGTCAACCTGAAACCAAGTACCGTACCTTTAAAATGCATTGTGTTTAACTACCACCATACATATTGGAAGCTGCTCCAGCTGAACAAAAAGCAGCCAGTATCTACATGGACAGTATTTAACCTCCAACAGTAAATATCCCTGGAAGGGGCCAACTCACCATTCCAGAAGCAATGCCTTTGGCGAAACTAACCCTCTGCTCCCATGGAAACTGGTCCTGTAGCAACCCATGGAAAAATAAACAACAAGAAATGGATAGGTGGGCCCCTGAGTAGCCTTTATGGCTACACAGAATATTGTGGGAGTTCAAAGGAAAGTTACACAAAATCATAGTGTAACCCACCACTGAAAATCTCAAATCAAATAATTAAAACTCCAGTTCCCTCTGATTGCTGTTGACCATATGTTTTGTTGGACTGCGGTGTAAATGATCCAATCTGGGAAGTAAAGGTGGTAATAAACTCCTTTGAATTTTCACCTGGGAACACTTGCTCTATTTACCCCCCTTCCACATCTCTGCTGGTTGACATGCCAGCCAGCCCACTACTGAGCCAACAGCCTTTATCTGAGCAGAGTTTACCTCAGGTCAAGTAAGTCCCAGTCCCACACAGCACAGGCCCTTAAAGGGATACTTTGGGATTGGCAATGAGGCCCTGTATCTACTGTCCCAGAGTCCGATGAACTTGTGGATACCATTTTTCGTCTCTGTGTCCAGTATATAGGTAGTTTTTTGAGCCAATGCTAACTAGCATTAGCACAATGTCTGGAAGTCTGACTGCGCCACCCGGGAAGTCTGACTTCCAGACATTGTGCTTACCCCTAACTTCTTCTGGTATCCACAAGTTCATATGACTCCGGGTCAGTAGATAAAGGGCCAAAAAAATGTGTTTTTTTTGTTGTTGAATTTTACCCCTTTTTCTCCCCAAGTTCGTGGTATCCAATTGTTAGTAGCTACTATTTTGTCTCATCGCTACAACTCCCGTGCGGGCTCGGAAGAGACGAAGGTTGAAAGTCATGCGTCCTCCGATACACAACCCAACCATGTCGCACTGCTTCTTAACAAAGAGCGCATCCAACCCGGAAGCCAGCTGCACCAATGTGTCGGAGGAAACACCGTGCACCTGGCCACCTTGGTTAGCGCGCACTGCGCCCGGGCCGCCACAGGAGTCGCTGGTGCGCGATGTGACAAGGACATCCCTACCGACCAAGCCCTCCCTAACCCGGGAGCGCCACCCGGGAGGCCCTCAAAGTATACCTTTAAGGAAAACAGTAACAGCTATTTATTTATAAACTATATTTTGGTGCAGTGGGAGAGAAGAGAGAGGGTTAAGTGAATTAATTAGCTGAAACGCACCATGTCTCCAATGAAATCCTTCAGTGTGCCTCCCTCAATAAACTCGGTTATTAAATTCAGCCTCTTGTCCTTGTATAGCACACCGATGAACTTCAACACGTGGGGATGTTCCAGACTCCTCATCACTTTGACCTGGAGAGAGAGATACACTTAAAGCTGCAATCCTTAATGGTGAACCAGCCACGTCCTGTAAACAACCAACACAGTATTTTCTACCTCGGACATCATTGCACGCGCAATAGAAGACCACAATATGTACTGAACTTTGTTTTACCATGACTCTCCTCAACTCGACAACAAAAACAATAACGGTGGTGGGCGGCCAGTGGCGCCATTTCCCCTTACTGCAGATTCTATCTTTAAAAACTCACCTTCATGCTTTCGATCTGAACGTTAACACCACAGCAATCAATTTCCACATTTTATCTTTGAAAAAAATCTGAAGCTTATTTTTCCCACTGAAGACTGAAGCAAATCCGTAATGATGAGTGGACTAGACTACTGACCTCCTTTAGAAAGGTCTTCTGCGTCTCCTCATCACAGCGAATCAACTCCTTCATCACCATCACCTCACCAGTGGCTTTGTGGGTTACCTGTCAATGAGGAGAAAAACAAAACACTGACGCCTGTGTGAAGGCATGTGAAGGCATGGAGTAGATGTGAGAGATTGAGATGTGTGTGGAAAAAGAGGTTGATTGTTGGGTGAGAAGCTGACCTTGATAGCCTGGCCGAAGAAGCCCTTGCCCAGCACTTCTCCGTGGATGAGGTCACAGGGGCGGAAGATGCGATGGGAGCAGCTGCTGGAGGAGCGCAGAGATTCGGAGCGCCCAATGTCCCGGGTCAGGATAGGGTGTTCCTTAGGGGAGGTTGGCCCAGGGGACTTACAGATGCTGTTGCTACGCCTTCCATTTACAGAGAGGGACAAATGTCAATTAGACATACGTAGATCAAGATGTACTGGAACAAACTATAAATAACTTTGTATCTCTCCATTTCTGCCCACAATGATTAGACTCTCTCTCCTAAGGTCAGCTGGTTCAGCTGTACCTTAGAGACCTCCTCTTTAGGGTGCCGTCATCCACCACGTCTGTCCTCTCCAGAACACTGTTAGAGGGCGAAGACAGGCGCATGCGGGAGGTGGCGGGGACCCCCAAGCGGTTGTGCGAGGACCCCAGTCTGAGCCTGTCCAACCGCTGCCTGACTGGATCATACTCTATGAGCAGCTGCAGTGTCTGACTGGTCCGATGGATGAGGTCCTCCACCTGAAAACACCAATTAAAATACATAATCTGCTTGGACAAAGTCCTCTCTGACATAGTAAGATGAGCATGCAACACTAATGACAGAGGTATTGGTATAAGGCCCATAGAACACGGGATGCAATTAGAAGAACTAGGCAGGGTTCCAATGGGAACAGGTTCCTGATTCCTGACCACCCGAAGAGCTATCAAATGGACTTATACAACATGACTTGAATGGAGCCAAATAATTTTAATTCGAACACACCTTGTGGCAAACAGGAAAGGTGGGAACTAAAATTATATCAGTGAATGCACCATTGGAATGTACATGGTTTGGTAAGGTGGTGTGGTGAGATTGTGTTGAGTCCTTCCAGATGCCATCCTCCCCAACTAAAGAATGTTTAAATTAAGGTAGAATGGACAGAATGCAAAGATCATGTTCTGTCTTCAATCCACCTCATATTAGAACGTGGCTATGGGCACAGCCAAACAATGGAAGTGATGGATTTGACTTCCGCTTTACTTACCTACTACAGCGGGCCGGTGGCAAACTTGCTAGAGTAAATTATTTGAAGGAGTCAATTTATAGAGTCTAAAAGTCAAGTAAACAAGTGTAATTGTATATGTAGCCTATTTCATTCACGTTCGCTAATGTTAGCTAGACCTACTAGTAGTTCTGTTGTGATAATTACATTAGTGGTATTGTTTAAGAGTGAAGGGCCATCCACCAAGCCAATAACGATAAATATAATGAGAAACTATAGGCTACATAACTATAAAACGTTGGTGAGCCTGTACAGGAAAGTTTATCATTCTATAGCCCAGCACCTGTTAATCAACTGATCAACCCATCCTACTGCACACTGCCTATTAATAAGGGGATAACACAAAACCATTCATGAGGTCTCTGATGCACAGATACTGGTTCACACCATTCAGTGCTGTCAAGGTGTGTTTTGTCAGTGACAACTGCAAATAATACTTCACTGTACATGTAGGCCTAACAAAAAATAATATAACCTGTATTTAAATGTAGCAATTTGACAACAAACGCCATTTATCCTGAGCATCTTTTACAGCATGTCCATTAACTCATTGCTCAAGTGGTTTGCAAGTGATTTCGGTTTTTCTAACAGTTGTCAATTCCTTTGGGTCTTCTTTTTCACTGTGCTCAACTAGGCTATGCCTGTGCAACTACACTATATATACACGAAAGTATGTGTACACCCCTTCAAATTAGTGGATTTGGCTATTTCAGCCACACCCATTGCTGACAGGTGTATAAAATTTAGCACACCTCCATGCAATCTCCATAGACAAACATTGGCAGTAGACTTTCACCATAACACCATCAGTGACTTTCACCATAACAGTGACTTTCACCATAACTCCATCATTAAATGCCACCTTTCCAACAAGTTAGTTCCTCAAATGTCTGCCTTGTAAGTCCTGTTATTGTGAAGTGGAAACGTCTAGGAGCAACAATGTCTCAGCTGCAAAGTGGTAGGCCACAAAAGCTCACAGAACGGGACCGCCGAAGGGCTGAAGCATCTGTCCTCAGTTGCAACACTCACTACTGAGTCCAAAACTGACTCTGGAAGCAACGTCCGCACAAGAACTGTTTGTCGGGAGCTTCATGAAATGGGTTTCCATGGCCGAACAGCCGCACACAAGTCTAAGATCACCATGTGCAATGCCAAGAGTCGGCTGGAGTGATGTAAAGCTTGCTGCCATTGGACTCTGATGCGGTGGAAACGCGTTCTCTGGAGTGATGAATCACGCTTCACCATCTGGCAGTCCGACATACGAATCTGGCTTTGGCGGATGCCATAAGAACGCTTCCTGCCTCAATGCATAGTGCCAACTGTAAAGTTTGGGGGTGGAGGAATAATGGTCTGGGGCTGTTTTTCATGGTTCGTGCTAGGCCCCTTAGTACCAGTGAAGGGAAATCAACGCCACAGCATACAATGACATTCTAGACAATTCTGTGCTTCCAACTTTGTGGCAACAGTTTGGAGAAGGCCCTTTCCTGTTTCAAAATGACAATGCCCTCATGCACAAAGCAAGGTCCATACAGAAATGGTTTGTATAGATCGGTGTGGAAGAACATGACTGGCCTGCACAGAACCCTGACATCAACCCCATCGAACACCTTTGGGATGAATTGGAATGCCGACTGCGAGCCAGGCCTAATTGCCCAACATCAGTGCCCGACCTCACTAATGCTCGTGGCTGGATGGAAGCAAGTCCCCACAACATCTAGAGGAAAGCCATCCCAGAAGAGTGGAGGCTGTTATAGCAGCAAAAGAGGGACCAACTCTATGTTAATGCCCATGATTCTGGAATGAGATTAGAGGTCGACCGATTATGATTTTTCAACGCCGATACCGATTATTGGCGGACCAAAAAAGGCCAATTTTATTTATTTATTTGTAATAATGACAATTACAACAATACTGAATGAACACTTATTTTAACTTAATATTATACATCAATGAAAATCAATTTAGCCTCAAATAAATAATGAAACATGTTCAATTTGGTTTAAATAATGCAAAAACAAAGTGTTGGAGAAGTAAAAGTGCAATATGTGTCATGTAAAAAAGCTAACGTTTGAGTTCCTTGCTCAGAACATGAGAACATATGAAAGTTGGTGGTTCCTTTCAACATGAGACTTCAATATTCCAAGGTAAGAGGTTTTAGGTTGTAGTTGATATTTATAGGTCTATTTCTCTCTATACCATTTGTATTTCATATACCTTTGACTATTGGATGTTCTTATAGGCACTATAGTATTGCCAGTGTAACAGTATAGCTTCCGTCCCTCGTCGCCCCTACCTGGGCTCGAATCAGGAACACATCGACAACAGCCACACTCGAAGCAGCGTTACCCATCGCTCCACAAAAGCTGCGGCCCTTGCAGAGCAAGGGGAATAACTACTCCAAGTCTCAGAGCGAGTGACGTTTGAAACGCTATTAGCACGCACCCAGCTAACTAGCTAGCCATTTCACATCAGTTACACCAACCATTAGGCTGATATGCTTGAAGTCATAAACAGCGCTGTGCTTGCGAAGAGCTGCTGGCAAAACGCACAAAAGTGCTGTTTGAATGAATGCTTACGAGCCTGCTGCTGCCTACCATCGCTCAGTCAGACTGCTCTATCAAATCATTTGGACTTAATTATAACATAATAACACACAGAAATACGAGTCTTTGGTCATTAATATGGTCGAATCCGGAAACTATCATTTCGAAAACAAAACGTTTATTATTTCAGTGAAATACGGAACTGGTTGGTATTTTATCTAACGGGTGGCATCCCTAAGTCTAAATATTCTTGTTACATTGCACAACCTTCGATGTTATGTCATAATTACGTAAAATTCTGGCAAATTAGTTCGCAATGAGCCAGGCTGCCCAAACTGTTGCATATAACCTGACTCTGCGTGCAATGAACGCAAGAGAAATTACACAATTTCACCTGGTTAATATTGCCTGATAACCTGGATTTCTTTTAGCTAAATATGCAGGTTTAAAAATATATACTTCTGTGTATTGATTTTAAAAAAGGCATTGGTGTTTATGGTTAGGTACAGTCGTCCAACGATTGTGCTTTTTTCGCAAATGCGCTTTTGTTAAATCATCCCCCAGCATTGCATCAATTATATGCAACGCAGGACACACTAGATGAACTAGTAATATCATCAACCATGTGTAGTTATAACTAGTGATTATGATTGATTGATTGTTTTTTATAAGATACGTTTAATGCTAGCTAGCAACTTACCTTGGCTTCTACTGCATTCGTGTAACAGGCAGGCTCCTCATGGAGTGCAATTAGAGGCAGGTGGTTAGAGCGTTGGACTAGTTAACTGTAAGGTAGCAAGATTGGATCCCCCGAGCTGACAAGTTGAAAATCTGTCGTTCTGCCCCTGAAGGAGGCAGTTAACCCACCGTTCCTAGGCCGTCATTGAAAATAAGAATGTGTTCTTAATTGACTTGCCTAGTTAAACAAAGGTATAAAAGAATATATTTAAAAAAAAAAATCGGCGCCCAAAAATACCGATTTCCGATTGTTTTTAAAACTTGAAATTGGCCCTAATTAATCGGCCATTCCGATTAATCGGTCGACCTCTAAATGAGATGTTCAACTTTTGGTCATGTAGTGTATTTACAATGGATCAGTGCAACAATGTTATCATTACTGGCCCAAAACGACCACACTAATACACTTTTTCTCCTCAACTTTCCCCGAAATGCATCTGCTGTACACCTGTTTTACATTCAGCAATTAGTAAAAACAAGCCTGCTTCTTTCCCTGAATCCGTTATTGGGCTTTGTATTAAAAGTATTTAAAAAAAAATGTCCTATAGCTTTTGTAGCCTATAGCTTTCCTGGGATTTCACGAGAAGAGGAATGGCCTATTGTGGAGAGGCTTACATAGCCTATAGCCCGTTGCGCACGGGAACTGCCGGAAGAGAGAAGGTAGTGATGTGTAGCTGAGGTAAGAAGCTAAATACTAGCATGATATTAGGCCATTCATTAATAAATATTAGGCCTATAGACAAAATAATTACCTGTCAAAGTAAAAGAAAAAAAAGTTAGATGATGAAATAGAAAATCTGTAGTGCGTTCCTCCAGGCTGTGCTCTGTGGTCCCTGGGCAGGGCACGCAAAGTTCCACTATTGATTAGGCATAGGCCTACATTTTTAAGACAAGACAATTATTGTACCCGTGCTACAACAACACAGTGCAACAAGAAATGTATTGTCATTCTCAAGTGAATATACAATTATTATCCATAGGTTGTAAACTGCAGTGATGTTGGCAAATTTGAATAACCGCTTAAAAACATCCTGTTTTGTTTCATGCCAAAATAACTGCATAGACCTACAGCCTCGGCCTGATTATGAAACAATATGGATCAGTTTGGGACTATTCTCCACAGTTTAGAAAGACAAGAAAGGTACATTAGCAGGCCGCTCATATGGTATATTTTGTCAGGACTATCGATGTTGAGATAGGCCTACTATAAGAAAATATGCGATTCTCCTTTCCCTGGCCGCTAATGCTGTAGCCTATTTTACATTCAGCAAGCAAGAGCAAGCGCGCATCTCTCCTCCTATAGGCTATAAGTAGGCAAAAAAAGACTAAATAAGTGTCCAACAACATTTTGTAGTCTGCTTTTTCCTGGGACTTCACAAGAGGAATCGCCGTGGCAGCGGAGGCCAGGTGCTTAATTGTGCAACAGAACAAAGACAGAGGCTAGAAATGTAGCCTATAGCATAAGTAGAAGCGTATGCATATTATACCATAATTCATGAGCTCAATGTTAGGCTTAGTATCGCAGTGTATGTCCTGTCAATTTACACAGCGAAAGAAAATAAGTTGATCCTGAAGCTGGTCCCGAAGCTGTGCTGAGTGTGCTCCCTCCCAGTCCCTGGGAATGCAGCTGGAAAAGCTACATTATGTTTCAGTTTTTTAGGGACCTAGGCTACAACATCAGAATGTAATAAAGAATAGTATTATTGTTTTCAATGTAATTTGAATAACCAGTCAAACGCCCGGTGTTTTGAACGCATGGCAGTATTCATTTAAAAATAACTGCATTTATCCTGCCTGATTGGGTAACCAATTATGGGGAGATTTCTCTGCAGTTTAGTCTACAAGGTCCAGACACATAAGGCCAGTGATCTATTGTATTTTGTCAGGATGTTTCGGCTAACAGAAACATGCTAAGGCAGGGATTTCTAGTGGCGCACAAATTAATTATGAATAATATGCGAGCGAGTGGGAAGTTGTATCCATAGTTTCTGCGTTTGGCTTCCGTGTTTTAAAAGTGTTTGAAAATGAGGTGCATAGTAGAGCAACGGTTGCAAACACTTATGTAATAGTCGCGCTTTATAAAACACCACTGGGTTACTACTGAATAGAGACTACATTTCATTGCTTTATTCAAACTACTGATGTTATGCAGTTAACCACGTAAAACGTCAGTGAATGATGAAAAACGGGATCATGCAGCTCACCTCTTCCTCCACCAGTGTCCCAACTGTAAGACCGTTGATCTCCAGGATCCTGTCACCAACGTGGATGGCATCCCGAACTTCCGGGCTGATATGCATCCCTCGGACTCTGAGAGAAATACAGCACAAGTACATGTCTGTCAGAAGCACCAGTATCAGCATGAACTAGAAGAGAGCTGGTTCTATTGACTAATCAGCAGTGAACACCTAGACAATACAGAGGTGGGTGTATCTGACTGTCCACAACATCAAGTAGATCAATCAACTAATGAGCGACTCCTTTGGCCGAGTCCGTATCAAGACTATAATAACACCACCAAAGTAAAGAGACACGGGATTTAACATCCAGGTTACATAATCTTGTTGGTGATGTACAAACATCTGGGAACCAAGGAATAATGCCTTGTTATTCAGCAAACCTATAATCAGTTACACAACACATGACTCATCCTGTCCCACTCAAGTTCTAGACAGTCAGGGGTGTATAGATTCACTGGCTGTGAGTGACAGTTAAATCCACTCACTCTTTGACTTGCACGCTAGCCAAGCCGCTGGCCGCGTCCCCTATGACAGAGACAGAGAAGCCCCTCTTGCTGTTGGTGGCAGAGGGCATGGAGATGAGGGTGACCGTGTGAGGCAGAGAGTCCAGGGACGAGTCGGCGGAACGCTTCTCCAACACGGGTGCCAGGACTACCTGCTTATAGCACTTCCCACTGCACCGAGAGGAAGAGGAAGAGAGCGGAGGAGAGAAGAAAGAAGGAATAAGGGGCAGTGTTGTGGATAATGATGTTATTAAAGTGTTTACCATTTGAAAGTGGGTCAAAGTGTTCATCAACGTGTTCTACTTCACCGATGTCATTTGTCTGTACGTTGTTTCAAAACAATTGCCCTTTGGGAACAATAAAGTTTATTGTAGAAAAATATGTAGAGAAGGAGAGAGCAGGAAGGAGGGGTATGGCGAGAGTCAGACCGTAGAGGGAGCTCAGGTGTGACAGACAACAGATTCATCAGAGAGTCAGACCATAGAGGGAGCTCAGGTGTGACAGACAACAGATTCATCAGAGAGTCAGACCGTAGAGGGAGCTCAGGTGTGACAGACGACAGATTCATCAGAGAGTCAGACCGTAGAGGGAGCTCAGGTGTGACAGACAACAGATTCATCAGAGAGTCAGACCGTAGAGGGAGCTCAGGTGTGCCAGACAACAGATTCATCAGAGAGTCAGACCGTAGAGGGAGCTCAGGTGTGACAGACAACAGATTCATCAGAGAGTCAGACCGTAGAGGGAGCTCAGGTGTGACAGACAACAGATTCATCAGAGAGTCAGACCGTAGAGGGAGCTCAGGTGTGACAGACAACAGATTCATCAGAGAGTCAGACCGTAGAGGGAGCTCAGGTGTGACAGACAACAGATTCATCAGAGAGTCAGACCGTAGAGGGAGCTCAGGTGTGACAGACAACAGATTCAGAGAGTCAGACCGTAGAGGGAGCTCAGGTGTGACAGATAACAGATTCATCAGAGAGTCAGACCGTAGAGGGAGCTCAGGTGTGACAGACAACAGATTCATCAGAGAGTCAGACCGTAGAGGGAGCTCAGGTGTGACAGACAACAGATTCATCAGAGAGTCAGACCGTAGAGGGAGCTCAGGTGTGACAGACAACAGATTCATCAGAGAGTCAGACCGTAGAGGGAGCTCAGGTGTGACAGACAACAGATTCATCAGAGAATCAGACCGTAGAGGGAGAGAGGAGCTCAGGTGTGACAGACAACAGATTCATCAGAGAGTCAGACCGTAGAGGGAGAGGTGGGAGCTCAGGTGTGACAGACAACAGATTCATCAGAGAGTCAGACCGTAGAGGGAGCTCAGGTGTGACAGACAACAGATTCATCAGAGAGTCAGACCGTAGAGGGAGCTCAGGTGTGACAGACAGATTCATCAGAGAGTCAGACCGTAGAGGGAGCTCAGGTGTGACAGACAACAGATTCATCAGAGAGTCAGACCGTAGAGGGAGCTCAGGTGTGACAGACAACAGATTCATCAGAGAGTCAGACCGTAGAGGGAGCTCAGGTGTGACAGACAACAGATTCATCAGAGAGTCAGACCGTAGAGGGAGCTCAGGTGTGACAGACAACAGATTCATCAGAGAGTCAGACCGTAGAGGGAGCTCAGGTGTGACAGACAACAGATTCATCAGAGAGTCAGACCGTAGAGGGAGCTCAGGTGTGACAGACAACAGATTCATCAGAGAGTCAGACCGTAGAGGAGCTCAGGTGTGACAGACAACAGATTCATCAGAGAGTCAGACCGTCAGAGAGGAGCTCAGGTGTGACAGACAACAGATTCATCAGAGAGTCAGACCGTAGAGGGAGCTCAGGTGTGACAGACAACAGATTCATCAGAGAGTCAGACCGTAGAGGGAGCTCAGGTGTGACAGACAACAGATTCATCAGAGAGTCAGACCGTAGAGGGAGCTCAGGTGTGACAGACAACAGATTCATCAGAGAGTCAGACCGTAGAGGGAGCTCAGGTGTGACAGACAACAGATTCATCAGAGAGTCAGACCGTAGAGGAGCTCAGGTGTGACAGACAACAGATTCATCAGAGAGTCAGACCGTAGAGGGAGCTCAGGTGTGACAGACAACAGATTCATCAGAGAGTCAGACCGTAGAGGGAGCTCAGGTGTGACAGACAACAGATTCATCAGAGAGTCAGACCGTAGAGGGAGCTCAGGTGTGACAGACAACAGATTCATCAGAGAGTCAGACCGTAGAGGGAGCTCAGGTGTGACAGACAACAGATTCATCAGAGAGTCAGACCGTAGAGGGAGCTCAGGTGTGACAGACAACAGATTCATCAGAGAGTCAAACCGTAGAGGGAGCTCAGGTGTGACAGACAACAGATTCATCAGAGAGTCAGACCGTAGAGGGAGCTCAGGTGTGACAGACAACAGATTCATCAGAGAGTCAGACCGTAGAGGGAGCTCAGGTGTGACAGACAACAGATTCATCAGAGAGTCAGACCGTAGAGGGAGCTCAGGTGTGACAGACAACAGATTCATCAGAGAGTCAGACCGTAGAGGGAGCTCAGGTGTGACAGACAACAGATTCATCAGAGAGTCAGACCGTAGAGGGAGCTCAGGTGTGACAGACAACAGATTCATCAGAGAGTCAGACCGTAGAGGGAGCTCAGGTGTGACAGACAACAGATTCATCAGAGAGTCAGACCGTAGAGGGAGCTCAGGTGTGACAGACAACAGATTCATCAGAGAGTCAGACCGTAGAGGGAGAGGTGGGAGCTCAGGTGTGACAGACAACAGATTCATCAGAGAGTCAGACCGTAGAGGGAGCTCAGGTGTGACAGACAACAGATTCATCAGAGAGTCAGACCGTAGAGGGAGCTCAGGTGTGACAGACAACAGATTCATCAGAGAGTCAGACCGTAGAGGAGCTCAGGTGTGACAGACAACAGATTCATCAGAGAGTCAGACCGTAGAGGGAGCTCAGGTGTGACAGACAACAGATTCATCAGAGAGTCAGACCGTAGAGGGAGCTCAGGTGTGACAGACAACAGATTCATCAGAGAGTCAGACCGTAGAGGGAGCTCAGGTGTGACAGACAACAGATTCATCAGAGAGTCAGACCGTAGAGGGAGCTCAGGTGTGACAGACAACAGATTCATCAGAGAGTCAGACCGTAGAGGGAGCTCAGGTGTGACAGACAACAGATTCATCAGAGAGTCAGACCGTAGAGGAGCTCAGGTGTGACAGACAACAGATTCATCAGAGAGTCAGACCGTAGAGGGAGCTCAGGTGTGACAGACAACAGATTCATCAGAGAGTCAGACCGTAGAGGGAGCTCAGGTGTGACAGACAACAGATTCATCAGAGAGTCAGACCGTAGAGGGAGCTCAGGTGTGACAGACAACAGATTCATCAGAGAGTCAGACCGTAGAGGGAGCTCAGGTGTGACAGACAACAGATTCATCAGAGAGTCAGACCGTAGAGGGAGCTCAGGTGTGACAGACAACAGATTCATCAGAGAGTCAGACCGTAGAGGAGCTCAGGTGTGACAGACAACAGATTCATCAGAGAGTCAGACCGTAGAGGGAGCTCAGGTGTGACAGACAACAGATTCATCAGAGAGTCAGACCGTAGAGGGAGCTCAGGTGTGACAGACAACAGATTCATCAGAGAGTCAGACCGTAGAGGGAGCTCAGGTGTGACAGACAACAGATTCATCAGAGAGTCAGACCGTAGAGGAGCTCAGGTGTGACAGACAACAGATTCATCAGAGAGTCAGACCGTAGAGGGAGCTCAGGTGTGACAGACAACAGATTCATCAGAGAGTCAGACCGTAGAGGGAGCTCAGGTGTGACAGACAACAGATTCATCAGAGAGTCAGACCGTAGAGGAGCTCAGGTGTGACAGACAACAGATTCATCAGAGAGTCAGACCGTAGAGGGAGCTCAGGTGTGACAGACAACAGATTCATCAGAGAGTCAGACCGTAGAGGGAGCTCAGGTGTGACAGACAACAGATACATCAGAGAGTCAGACCGTAGAGGGAGCTCAGGTGTGACAGACAACAGATACATCAGAGAAAGAGCGATGCTGCCTGTTTCCAATAATATAAATCACATTCCCTAAACGGCCTCTATCAACATCAGACTAAACAAAAACATTGAACAGAATTAAAACAACTCTCACCAGTACAGTTTGGAGCGCTCCACCAGGGCATAGGTGTCCCTGTCCTCGATGACAACTTTGCAGCTCAGACACACAAAGCACTCTGGGTGATACTTGTATTCTCCGGCCACCTGGAAGAACAGATACAAGTGGGTTTGTCTTTCCCATGGCTTTCCAGCTTCATGGAGAGAAACACTGTGCTGTTCTGTACTGTCCGGTGTTGTGTGCTTGATGGTGTTGTGTTCTGTGTGCTGTCCTCTCTGTGTGGCAGTGACACAGTCAGTAACACCTGCTCCACTCTTAACCTATCTGGAATATGCTATGATGTCATCCACCTCCCCAGGACCCAAGCCCTGCTTTCTCTAATCACAGCATGCCTCTCACTGACGCTCTCTCTTTTCACACATTAACAAACTCTGAAAGAAAGTCTGGTTCTCTCACACATGAACAACAGCTTACTCATTCACATGTTACTTCTCTATACCTTACACACTCCCAATCTATTGGTGTTGCTCTCATGCTAAATTAGACAAAGTATCCACCTCCTGAAGCAAGTGACACACACACACTCCTACACACATGTGCCATAGAGGAGGTTCAGAGGCCACTTCATGTGGGTTTGAACTTCATTCCTGGATCTGAAGTGATCATGTGATGTTAAGGCTGGGCGAGCTGGAAAATCTCAAATGTGCTCCTGTACATGAGGCCCGGAGAGATAATCTATTTTAACCAGTCAGTGTTAACCGACTTGTATTTCATTGGAGTCTTAAGTCTACAACAACAACAAAGAGCTGCAATGCCTTCTAAAGCTGGAATTCAATTTTGGTTAGAGATTTTGTCTCAAGACCTAAGCTCCTCACCAGATCATTTGAAAACAGGATCATTTGTAAAGAATGTGAATATATGAATGAAAACCTGTAGTCTTTGAAGTGAGATAATATGTTCCATTCTCCCCAGCTCTTCCTTGTAGGCTGCTATGAGTAAAAGTGTTGGGAAAGGATCTTGTTGCCTGTCCAGGGGGCACAAGGATTAGGCTGAGTGATGTAAGCCATGTGTGCGTCTGTGGCTGTGACTCCCTCCCTCCAGGCTGAAGCATTACCACACCGACCCCAGTCAGAAACAGCCTGAAGGAACCCCAGCTAGACACACACAGCTGTGTCATAGTCCATAGATGGCTGTGTGTGGAGACTCTCTCTGCAAGGGGAGGCTAGTGTGTGTGTGTGTGTGTGTGTGGAGCTGGTCTATATTTATTTCTCTATTAATTTCCCCATTTTACCAATTGAAAAAGAACAAAAAAAGGATATTCCAAAGCAGTCTAATTTGAGAGGATTTAAAACTGTCAAGAACTGTAAAACGTCTCCACAGACACAGAGAAAAGTAGGCAAACTGAACTGAAAAATGCCATGCGACGATCTCCTCATCAGAGAACAAAATGGCATTTGGTGCCATAGTCTGCCCCACAAACACACAACAGCTTTAAGTAGCTGCATGCTCTACACTACTCTCCTCTCCTGAGACCCAACAGCTTTAAGTAGCTGCATGCTCTACACTACTCTCCTCTCCTGAGACCCAACAGCTTTAAGTAGCTGCATGCTCTACACTACTCTCCTCTCCTGAGACCCAACAGCTTTAAGTAGCTGCATGCTCTACACTACTCTCCTCTCCTGAGACCCAACAGCTTTAAGTAGCTGCATGCTCCACACTACTCTCCTCTCCTGAGAGACCCAACAGCTTTAAGTAGCTGCATGCTCTACACTACTCTCCTCTCCTGAGACCCAACAGCTTTAAGTAGCTGCATGCTCTACACTACTCTCCTCTCCTGAGACCCAACAACTTTAAGTAGCTGCATGCTCTACACTACTCTCCTCTCCTGAGACCCAACAGCTTTAAGTAGCTGCATGCTCCACACTACTCTCCTCTCCTGAGAGACCCAACAACTTTAAGTAGCTGCATGCTCTACACTACTCTCCTCTCCTGAGAGACCCAACAGCTTTAAGTAGCTGCATGCTCTACACTACTCTCCTCTCCTGAGACCCAACAGCTTTAAGTAGCTGTATGCTCTACACTACTCTCCTCTCCTGAGACCCAACAGCTCTAAGTAGCTGCATGCTCCTCACTACTCTCCTCTCCTGAGACCCAACAGCTCTAATTAGCTGCATGCTCCACACTACTCTCCTCTCCTGAGACCCAACAGCTTTAAGTAGCTGCATGCTCCACACTACTCTCCTCTCCTGAGACCCAACAGCTTTAAGTAGCTGCATGCTCCACACTACTCTCCTCTCCAGAGACCCAACAGCTTTAAGTAGCTGCATGCTCCACACTACTCTCCTCTCACGAGACCCAACAGCTTTAAGTAACTGCATGCTCCACACTACTCTCCTCTCCTGAGACACAACAGCTTTAAGTAGCTGCATGCTCCACACTACTCTCCTCTCCTGAGAGACCCAAAAGCTTTAAGTAGCTGCATGCTCCACACTACTCTCCTTTCCTGAGACCCAACAGCTTTAAGTAGCTGCATGCTCCACACAACTCTCCTCTCCTGAGACCCAACAGCTTTAAGTAGCTGCATGCTCCACACTACTCTCCGCTCCTGAGAGACCCAACAGCTTTAAGTAGCTGCATGCTCCACACTACTCTCCATTCCTGAGACCCAACAGCTTTAAGTAGCTGCATGCTCCACACTACTCTCCTCTCCTGAGAGATCCAACAGCTTTAAGTAGCTGCATGCTCCACACTACTCTCCTCTCCTGAGACCCAACAGCTTTAAGTAGCTGCATGCTCCACACTACTCTCCTCTCCTGAGACCCAACAGCTTTAAGTAGCTGCATGCTCCACACTACTCTCCTCTCCTGAGACCCAACAGCTTTAAGTAGCTGCATGCTCCACACTACTCTCCTCTCCTGAGAGACCCAACAGCTTTAAGTAGCTGCATGCTCCACACTACTCTCCATTCCTGAGACCCAACAGCTTTAAGTAGCTGCATGCTCCACACTACTCTCCTCTCCTGAGAGATCCAACAGCTTTAAGTAGCTGCATGCTCCACACTACTCTCCTCTCCTGAGACCCAACAGCTTTAAGTAGCTGCATGCTCCACACTACTCTCCTCTCCTGAGACCCAACAGCTTTAAGTAGCTGCATGCTCCACACTACTCTCCTCTCCTGAGACCCAACAGCTTTAAGTAGCTGCATGCTCCACACTACTCTCCTCTCCTGAGAGACCCAACAGCTTTAAGTAGCTGCATGCTCTACACTACTCTCCTCTCCTGAGACCCAACAGCTTTAAGTAGCTGCATGCTCTACACTACTCTCCTCTCCTGAGACCCAACAGCTTTAAGTAGCTGCATGCTCTACACTACTCTCCTCTCCTGAGACCCAACAGCTTTAAGTAGCTGCATGCTCTACACTACTCTCCTCTCCTGAGAGACCCAACAGCTTTAAGTAGCTGCATGCTCTACACTACTCTCCTCTCCTGAGACCCAACAGCTTTAAGTAGCTGTATGCTCTACACTACTCTCCTCTCCTGAGACCCAACAGCTCTAAGTAGCTGCATGCTCCTCACTACTCTCCTCTCCTGAGACCCAACAGCTCTAATTAGCTGCATGCTCCACACTACTCTCCTCTCCTGAGACCCAACAGCTTTAAGTAGCTGCATGCTCCACACTACTCTCCTCTCCTGAGACACAACAGCTTTAAGTAGCTGCATGCTCCACACTACTCTCCTCTCCTGAGAGACCCAAAAGCTTTAAGTAGCTGCATGCTCCACACTACTCTCCTTTCCTGAGACCCAACAGCTTTAAGTAGCTGCATGCTCCACACTACTCTCCTCTCCTGAGACCCAACAGCTTTAAGTAGCTGCATGCTCCACACTACTCTCCGCTCCTGAGAGACCCAACAGCTTTAAGTAGCTGCATGCTCCACACTACTCTCCTTTCCTGAGACCCAACAGCTTTAAGTAGCTGCATGCTCCACACTACTCTCCTCTCCTGAGACCCAACAGCTTTAAGTAGCTGCATGCTCCACACTACTCTCCGATCCTGAGAGACCCAACAGCTTTAAGTAGCTGCATTCTCCACACTACTCTCCTGAGACCCAACAGCTTTAAGTAGCTGCATGCTCCACACTACTCTCCTCTCCTGAGAGACCCAACAGCTTTAAGTAGCTGCATGCTCCACACTACTCTCCTTTCCTGAGACCCAACAGCTTTAAGTAGCTGCATGCTCCACACTACTCTCCTCTCCTGAGAGACCCAACAGCTTTAAGTAGCTGCATGCTCCTCAGAACTCTACTCTCCTGAGACACAACAGCTTTAAGTAGCTGCATGCTCCACACTACTCTCCTCTCCTGAGACCCAACAGCTTTAAGTAGCTGCATGCTCCACACTACTCTCCTCTCCTGAGAGACCCAACAGCTTTAAGTAGCTGCATGCTCCACACTACTCTCCTCTCCTGAGACCCAACAGCTTTAAGTAGCTGCATGCTCCACACTACTCTCCTCTCCTGAGACCCAACAGCTTTACGTAGCTGCATGCTCCACACTTCTCTCCTCTCCTGAGAGACCCAACAGCTTTAAGTAACTGCATGCTCCACACTACTCTCCTCTCCTGAGACCCAACAGCTTTACGTAGCTGCATGCTCCACACTCTCTCCTCTCCTGAGAGACCCAACAGCTTTAAGTAGCTGCATGCTCCACACTACTCTCCTCTCCTGAGAGACCCAACAGCTTTAAGTAGCTACATGCTCCACACTACTCTCCTCTCCTGAGACCCAACAGCTTTAAGTAGCTGCATGCTCCACACTACTCTCCTCTCCTGAGAGACCCAACAGCTTTAAGTAGCTGCATGCTCCACACTACTCTCCTCTTCTGAGACCCAACAGCTTTAAGTAGCTGCATGCTCCACACTACTCTCCTTTCCTGAGACCCAACAGCTTTAAGTAGCTGCATGCTCCACACTACTCTCCGCTCCTGAGAGATCCAACAGCTTTAAGTAGCTGCATGCTCCACACTACTCTCCTCTCCTGAGACCCAACAGCTTTAAGTAGCTGCATGCTCCACACTACTCTCCGCTCCTGAGAGACCCAACAGCTTTAAGTAGCTGCATGCTCCACACTACTCTCCTGAGACCCAACAGCTTTAAGTAGCTGCATGCTCCACACTACTCTCCTCTCCTGAGAGACCCAACAGCTTTAAGTAGCTGCATGCTCCACACTACTCTCCTTTCCTGAGACCCAACAGCTTTAAGTAGCTGCATGCTCCACACTACTCTCCTCTCCTGAGAGACCCAACAGCTTTAAGTAGCTGCATGCTCCTCACAACTCTACTCTCCTGAGACACAACAGCTTTAAGTAGCTGCATGCTCCACACTACTCTCCTCTCCTGAGACCCAACAGCTTTAAGTAGCTGCATGCTCCACACTACTCTCCGCTCCTGAGAGATCCAACAGCTTTAAATAGCTGCATGCTCCACACTACTCTCCTTTCCTGAGACCCAACAGCTTTAAGTAGCTGCATGCTCCACACTACACTCCTCTCCTGAGAGACCCAACAGCTTTAAGTAGCTGCACGCTCCACACTACTCTCCTCTCCTGAGACCCAACAGCTTTAAGTAACTGCATGCTCCACACTACTCTCCTCTCCTGAGAGACCCAACAGCTTTAAGTAACTGCATGCTCCACACTACTCTCCTCTCCTGAGACCCAACAGCTTTACGTAGCTGCATGCTCCACACTTCTCTCCTCTCCTGAGAGACCCAACAGCTTTAAGTAGCTGCATGCTCCACACTACTCTCCTCTCCTGAGAGACCCAACAGCTTTAAGTAGCTACATGCTCCACACTACTCTCCTCTCCTGAGACCCAACAGCTTTAAGTAGTTGCATGCTCCACACTACTCTCCTCTCCTGAGAGACCCAACAGCTTTAAGTAGCTGCATGCTCCACACTACTCTCCTCTCCTGAGACCCAACAGCTTTAAGTAGCTGCATGCTCCACACTACTCTCCTTTCCTGAGACCCAACAGCTTTAAGTAGCTGCATGCTCCACACTACTCTCCTCTCCTGAGAGACCCAACAGCTTTAAGTAGCTGCATGCTCCACACTACTCTCCGCTCCTGAGAGACCCAACAGCTTTAAGTAGCTGCATGCTCCTCACAACTCTACTCTCCTGAGACACAACAGCTTTAAGTAGCTGCATGCTCCACACTACTCTCCTTTCCTGAGACCCAACAGCTTTAAGTAGCTGCATGCTCCACACTACTCTCCGCTCCTGAGAGATCCAACAGCTTTAAGTAACTGCATGCTCCACACTTCTCTCCTCTCCTGAGAGACCCAACAGCTTTAAGTAGCTGCATGCTCCACACTCTCTCCTCTCCTGAGAGACCCAACAGCTTTAAGTAGCTGCATGCTCCACACTACACTCCTCTCCTGAGAGACCCAACAGCTTTAAGTAGCTGCATGCTCCACACTACTCTCCTCTCCTGAGACCCAACAGCTTTAAGTAACTGCATGCTCCACACTACTCTCCTCTCCTGAGACCCAACAGCTTTACGTAGCTGCATGCTCCACACTTCTCTCCTCTCCTGAGAGACCCAACAGCTTTAAGTAGCTGCATGCTCCACACTACTCTCCTCTCCTGAGACCCAACAGCTTTAAGTAGCTGTATGCTCTACACTACTCTCCTCTCCTGAGACCCAACAGCTCTAAGTAGCTGCATGCTCCTCACTACTCTCCTCTCCTGAGACCCAACAGCTCTAATTAGCTGCATGCTCCACACTACTCTCCTCTCCTGAGACCCAACAGCTTTAAGTAGCTGCATGCTCCACACTACTCTCCTCTCCTGAGACACAACAGCTTTAAGTAGCTGCATGCTCCACACTACTCTCCTCTCCTGAGAGACCCAACAAAAGCTTTAATTAGCTGCATGCTCCACACTACTCTCCTTTCCTGAGACCCAACAGCTTTAAGTAGCTGCATGCTCCACACTACTCTCCTCTCCTGAGACCCAACAGCTTTAAGTAGCTGCATGCTCCACACTACTCTCCTCTCCTGAGAGACCCAACAGCTTTAAGTAGCTGCATGCTCCACACTACTCTCCTTTCCTGAGACCCAACAGCTTTAAGTAGCTGCATGCTCCACACTACTCTCCTCTCCTGAGACCCAACAGCTTTAAGTAGCTGCATGCTCCACACTACTCTCCGATCCTGAGAGACCCAACAGCTTTAAGTAGCTGCATTCTCCACACTACTCTCCTGAGACCCAACAGCTTTAAGTAGCTGCATGCTCCACACTACTCTCCTCTCCTGAGAGACCCAACAGCTTTAAGTAGCTGCATGCTCCACACTACTCTCCTTTCCTGAGACCCAACAGCTTTAAGTAGCTGCATGCTCCACACTACTCTCCTCTCCTGAGACCCAACAGCTTTAAGTAGCTGCATGCTCCTCAGAACTCTACTCTCCTGAGACACAACAGCTTTAAGTAGCTGCATGCTCCACACTACTCTCCTCTCCTGAGACCCAACAGCTTTAAGTAGCTGCATGCTCCACACTACTCTCCGCTCCTGAGAGATCCAACAGCTTTAAGTAGCTGCATGCTCCACACTACTCTCCTCTCCTGAGACCCAACAGCTTTAAGTAACTGCATGCTCCACACTACTCTCCTCTCCTGAGACCCAACAGCTTTACGTAGCTGCATGCTCCACACTTCTCTCCTCTCCTGAGAGACCCAACAGCTTTAAGTAACTGCATGCTCCACACTACTCTCCTCTCCTGAGAGACCCAACAGCTTTAAGTAGCTGCATGCTCTACACTACTCTCCTCTCCTGAGACCCAACAGCTTTAAGTAGCTGTATGCTCTACACTACTCTCCTCTCCTGAGACCCAACAGCTCTAAGTAGCTGCATGCTCCTCACTACTCTCCTCTCCTGAGACCCAACAGCTCTAATTAGCTGCATGCTCCACACTACTCTCCTCTCCTGAGACCCAACAGCTTTAAGTAGCTGCATGCTCCACACTACTCTCCTCTCCTGAGACACAACAGCTTTAAGTAGCTGCATGCTCCACACTACTCTCCTCTCCTGAGAGACCCAAAAGCTTTAAGTAGCTGCATGCTCCACACTACTCTCCTTTCCTGAGACCCAACAGCTTTAAGTAGCTGCATGCTCCACACTACTCTCCTCTCCTGAGACCCAACAGCTTTAAGTAGCTGCATGCTCCACACTACTCTCCGCTCCTGAGAGACCCAACAGCTTTAAGTAGCTGCATGCTCCACACTACTCTCCTTTCCTGAGACCCAACAGCTTTAAGTAGCTGCATGCTCCACACTACTCTCCTCTCCTGAGACCCAACAGCTTTAAGTAGCTGCATGCTCCACACTACTCTCCGATCCTGAGAGACCCAACAGCTTTAAGTAGCTGCATTCTCCACACTACTCTCCTGAGACCCAACAGCTTTAAGTAGCTGCATGCTCCACACTACTCTCCTCTCCTGAGAGACCCAACAGCTTTAAGTAGCTGCATGCTCCACACTACTCTCCTTTCCTGAGACCCAACAGCTTTAAGTAGCTGCATGCTCCACACTACTCTCCTCTCCTGAGAGACCCAACAGCTTTAAGTAGCTGCATGCTCCTCAGAACTCTACTCTCCTGAGACACAACAGCTTTAAGTAGCTGCATGCTCCACACTACTCTCCTCTCCTGAGACCCAACAGCTTTAAGTAGCTGCATGCTCCACACTACTCTCCGCTCCTGAGAGATCCAACAGCTTTAAGTAGCTGCATGCTCCACACTACTCTCCTCTCCTGAGAGACCCAACAGCTTTAAGTAGCTGCATGCTCCACACTACACTCCTCTCCTGAGAGACCCAACAGCTTTAAGTAGCTGCACGCTCCACACTACTCTCCTCTCCTGAGACCCAACAGCTTTAAGTAACTGCATGCTCCACACTACTCTCCTCTCCTGAGACCCAACAGCTTTACGTAGCTGCATGCTCCACACTTCTCTCCTCTCCTGAGAGACCCAACAGCTTTAAGTAACTGCATGCTCCACACTACTCTCCTCTCCTGAGACCCAACAGCTTTACGTAGCTGCATGCTCCACACTTCTCTCCTCTCCTGAGAGACCCAACAGCTTTAAGTAGCTGCATGCTCCACACTACTCTCCTCTCCTGAGAGACCCAACAGCTTTAAGTAGCTACATGCTCCACACTACTCTCCTCTCCTGAGACCCAACAGCTTTAAGTAGCTGCATGCTCCACACTACTCTCCTCTCCTGAGAGACCCAACAGCTTTAAGTAGCTGCATGCTCCACACTACTCTCCTCTTCTGAGACCCAACAGCTTTAAGTAGCTGCATGCTCCACACTACTCTCCTTTCCTGAGACCCAACAGCTTTAAGTAGCTGCATGCTCCACACTACTCTCCGCTCCTGAGAGATCCAACAGCTTTAAGTAGCTGCATGCTCCACACTACTCTCCTCTCCTGAGACCCAACAGCTTTAAGTAGCTGCATGCTCCACACTACTCTCCGCTCCTGAGAGACCCAACAGCTTTAAGTAGCTGCATGCTCCACACTACTCTCCTGAGACCCAACAGCTTTAAGTAGCTGCATGCTCCACACTACTCTCCTCTCCTGAGAGACCCAACAGCTTTAAGTAGCTGCATGCTCCACACTACTCTCCTTTCCTGAGACCCAACAGCTTTAAGTAGCTGCATGCTCCACACTACTCTCCTCTCCTGAGAGACCCAACAGCTTTAAGTAGCTGCATGCTCCTCACAACTCTACTCTCCTGAGACACAACAGCTTTAAGTAGCTGCATGCTCCACACTACTCTCCTCTCCTGAGACCCAACAGCTTTAAGTAGCTGCATGCTCCACACTACTCTCCGCTCCTGAGAGATCCAACAGCTTTAAATAGCTGCATGCTCCACACTACTCTCCTCTCTTGAGAGACCCAACAGCTTTAAGTAGCTGCATGCTCCACACTACACTCCTCTCCTGAGAGACCCAACAGCTTTAAGTAGCTGCACGCTCCACACTACTCTCCTCTCCTGAGACCCAACAGCTTTAAGTAACTGCATGCTCCACACTACTCTCCTCTCCTGAGAGACCCAACAGCTTTAAGTAACTGCATGCTCCACACTACTCTCCTCTCCTGAGACCCAACAGCTTTACGTAGCTGCATGCTCCACACTTCTCTCCTCTCCTGAGAGACCCAACAGCTTTAAGTAGCTGCATGCTCCACACTACTCTCCTCTCCTGAGAGACCCAACAGCTTTAAGTAGCTACATGCTCCACACTACTCTCCTCTCCTGAGACCCAACAGCTTTAAGTAGTTGCATGCTCCACACTACTCTCCTCTCCTGAGAGACCCAACAGCTTTAAGTAGCTGCATGCTCCACACTACTCTCCTCTCCTGAGACCCAACAGCTTTAAGTAGCTGCATGCTCCACACTACTCTCCTTTCCTGAGACCCAACAGCTTTAAGTAGCTGCATGCTCCACACTACTCCTCTCCTGAGAGACCCAACAGCTTTAAGTAGCTGCATGCTCCACACTACTCTCCGCTCCTGAGAGACCCAACAGCTTTAAGTAGCTGCATGCTCCTCACAACTCTACTCTCCTGAGACACAACAGCTTTAAGTAGCTGCATGCTCCACACTACTCTCCTTTCCTGAGACCCAACAGCTTTAAGTAGCTGCATGCTCCACACTACTCTCCGCTCCTGAGAGATCCAACAGCTTTAAGTAACTGCATGCTCCACACTTCTCTCCTCTCCTGAGAGACCCAACAGCTTTACGTAGCTGCATGCTCCACACTTCTCTCCTCTCCTGAGAGACCCAACAGCTTTAAGTAGCTGCATGCTCCACACTACACTCCTCTCCTGAGAGACCCAACAGCTTTAAGTAGCTGCATGCTCCACACTACTCTCCTCTCCTGAGACCCAACAGCTTTAAGTAGCTGTATGCTCCACACTACTCTCCTCTCCTGAGACCCAACAGCTTTAAGTAGCTGCATGCTCCACACTACTCTCCTGAGACCCAACAGCTTTAAGTAGCTGCATGCTCCACACTACTCTCCTCTCCTGAGAGACCCAACAGCTTTAAGTAGCTGCATGCTCCACACTACTCTCCTTTCCTGAGACCCAACAGCTTTAAGTAGCTGCATGCTCCACACTACTCTCCTCTCCTGAGAGACCCAACAGCTTTAAGTAGCTGCATGCTCCTCACAACTCTACTCTCCTGAGACACAACAGCTTTAAGTAGCTGCATGCTCCACACTACTCTCCTCTCCTGAGACCCAACAGCTTTAAGTAGCTGCATGCTCCACACTACTCTCCGCTCCTGAGAGATCCAACAGCTTTAAATAGCTGCATGCTCCACACTACTCTCCTCTCCTGAGAGACCCAACAGCTTTAAGTAGCTGCATGCTCCACACTACACTCCTCTCCTGAGAGACCCAACAGCTTTAAGTAGCTGCACGCTCCACACTACTCTCCTCTCCTGAGACCCAACAGCTTTAAGTAACTGCATGCTCCACACTACTCTCCTCTCCTGAGAGACCCAACAGCTTTAAGTAACTGCATGCTCCACACTACTCTCCTCTCCTGAGACCCAACAGCTTTACGTAGCTGCATGCTCCACACTTCTCTCCTCTCCTGAGAGACCCAACAGCTTTAAGTAGCTGCATGCTCCACACTACTCTCCTCTCCTGAGAGACCCAACAGCTTTAAGTAGCTGCATGCTCCACACTACTCTCCTCTCCTGAGACCCAACAGCTTTAAGTAGTTGCATGCTCCACACTACTCTCCTCTCCTGAGAGACCCAACAGCTTTAAGTAGCTGCATGCTCCACACTACTCTCCTCTCCTGAGACCCAACAGCTTTAAGTAGCTGCATGCTCCACACTACTCTCCTTTCCTGAGACCCAACAGCTTTAAGTAGCTGCATGCTCCACACTACTCTCCTCTCCTGAGAGACCCAACAGCTTTAAGTAGCTGCATGCTCCACACTACTCTCCGCTCCTGAGAGACCCAACAGCTTTAAGTAGCTGCATGCTCCTCACAACTCTACTCTCCTGAGACACAACAGCTTTAAGTAGCTGCATGCTCCACACTACTCTCCTTTCCTGAGACCCAACAGCTTTAAGTAGCTGCATGCTCCACACTACTCTCCGCTCCTGAGAGATCCAACAGCTTTAAGTAGCTGCATGCTCCAACTCTCCTCTCCTGAGACCCAACAGCTTTAAGTAGCTGCATGCTCCACACTACTCTCCTCTCCTGAGAGACCCAACAGCTTTAAGTAGCTGCATGCTCCACACTACTCTCCTCTCCTGAGACCCAACAGCTTTAAGTAGCTGCATGCTCCACACTACTCTCCTCTCCTGAGAGACCCAACAGCTTTAAGTAGCTGCATGCTCCACACTACTCTCCTCTCCTGAGACCCAACAGCTTTAAGTAACTGCATGCTCCACACTACTCTCCTCTCCTGAGACCCAACAGCTTTAAGTAGCTGCATGCTCCACACTACTCTCCTCTCCTGAGAGACCCAACAGCTTTAAGTAGCTGCATGCTCCACACTACTCTCCTCTCCTGAGACCCAACAGCTTTAAGTAGCTGCATGCTCCACACTTCTCTCCTCTCCTGAGAGACCCAACAGCTTTAAGTAGCTGCATGCTCCACACTACTCTCCTCTCCTGAGAGACCCAACAGCTTTAAGTAGCTACATGCTCCACACTACTCTCCTCTCCTGAGACCCAACAGCTTTAAGTAGCTGCATGCTCCACACTACTCTCCTCTCCTGAGAGACCCAACAGCTTTAAGTAGCTGCATGCTCCACACTACTCTCCTTTCCTGAGAGACCCAACAGCTTTAAGTAGCTGCATGCTCCACACTACTCTCCTTTCCTGAGACCCAACAGCTTTAAGTAGCTGCATGCTCCACACTACTCTCCTCTCCTGAGACCCAACAGCTTTAAGTAGCTGCATGCTCCACACTACTCTCCGATCCTGAGAGACCCAACAGCTTTAAGTAGCTGCATTCTCCACACTACTCTCCTGAGACCCAACAGCTTTAAGTAGCTGCATGCTCCACACTACTCTCCTCTCCTGAGAGACCCAACAGCTTTAAGTAGCTGCATGCTCCACACTACTCTCCTTTCCTGAGACCCAACAGCTTTAAGTAGCTGCATGCTCCACACTACTCTCCTCTCCTGAGAGACCCAACAGCTTTAAGTAGCTGCATGCTCCTCAGAACTCTACTCTCCTGAGACACAACAGCTTTAAGTAGCTGCATGCTCCACACTACTCTCCTCTCCTGAGACCCAACAGCTTTAAGTAGCTGCATGCTCCACACTACTCTCCGCTCCTGAGAGATCCAACAGCTTTAAGTAGCTGCATGCTCCACACTACTCTCCTCTCCTGAGACCCAACAGCTTTAAGTAGCTGCATGCTCCACACTACACTCCTCTCCTGAGAGACCCAACAGCTTTAAGTAGCTGCACGCTCCACACTACTCTCCTCTCCTGAGACCCAACAGCTTTAAGTAACTGCATGCTCCACACTACTCTCCTCTCCTGAGACCCAACAGCTTTACGTAGCTGCATGCTCCACACTTCTCTCCTCTCCTGAGAGACCCAACAGCTTTAAGTAACTGCATGCTCCACACTACTCTCCTCTCCTGAGACCCAACAGCTTTACGTAGCTGCATGCTCCACACTTCTCTCCTCTCCTGAGAGACCCAACAGCTTTAAGTAGCTGCATGCTCCACACTACTCTCCTCTCCTGAGAGACCCAACAGCTTTAAGTAGCTACATGCTCCACACTACTCTCCTCTCCTGAGACCCAACAGCTTTAAGTAGCTGCATGCTCCACACTACTCTCCTCTCCTGAGAGACCCAACAGCTTTAAGTAGCTGCATGCTCCACACTACTCTCCTCTTCTGAGACCCAACAGCTTTAAGTAGCTGCATGCTCCACACTACTCTCCTTTCCTGAGACCCAACAGCTTTAAGTAGCTGCATGCTCCACACTACTCTCCGCTCCTGAGAGATCCAACAGCTTTAAGTAGCTGCATGCTCCACACTACTCTCCTCTCCTGAGACCCAACAGCTTTAAGTAGCTGCATGCTCCACACTACTCTCCGCTCCTGAGAGACCCAACAGCTTTAAGTAGCTGCATGCTCCACACTACTCTCCTGAGACCCAACAGCTTTAAGTAGCTGCATGCTCCACACTACTCTCCTCTCCTGAGAGACCCAACAGCTTTAAGTAGCTGCATGCTCCACACTACTCTCCTTTCCTGAGACCCAACAGCTTTAAGTAGCTGCATGCTCCACACTACTCTCCTCTCCTGAGAGACCCAACAGCTTTAAGTAGCTGCATGCTCCTCACAACTCTACTCTCCTGAGACACAACAGCTTTAAGTAGCTGCATGCTCCACACTACTCTCCTCTCCTGAGACCCAACAGCTTTAAGTAGCTGCATGCTCCAAACTACTCTCCGCTCCTGAGAGATCCAACAGCTTTAAATAGCTGCATGCTCCACACTACTCTCCTCTCTTGAGAGACCCAACAGCTTTAAGTAGCTGCATGCTCCACACTACACTCCTCTCCTGAGAGACCCAACAGCTTTAAGTAGCTGCACGCTCCACACTACTCTCCTCTCCTGAGACCCAACAGCTTTAAGTAACTGCATGCTCCACACTACTCTCCTCTCCTGAGAGACCCAACAGCTTTAAGTAACTGCATGCTCCACACTACTCTCCTCTCCTGAGACCCAACAGCTTTACGTAGCTGCATGCTCCACACTTCTCTCCTCTCCTGAGAGACCCAACAGCTTTAAGTAGCTGCATGCTCCACACTACTCTCCTCTCCTGAGAGACCCAACAGCTTTAAGTAGCTACATGCTCCACACTACTCTCCTCTCCTGAGACCCAACAGCTTTAAGTAGTTGCATGCTCCACACTACTCTCCTCTCCTGAGAGACCCAACAGCTTTAAGTAGCTGCATGCTCCACACTACTCTCCTCTCCTGAGACCCAACAGCTTTAAGTAGCTGCATGCTCCACACTACTCTCCTTTCCTGAGACCCAACAGCTTTAAGTAGCTGCATGCTCCACACTACTCTCCTCTCCTGAGAGACCCAACAGCTTTAAGTAGCTGCATGCTCCACACTACTCTCCGCTCCTGAGAGACCCAACAGCTTTAAGTAGCTGCATGCTCCTCACAACTCTACTCTCCTGAGACACAACAGCTTTAAGTAGCTGCATGCTCCACACTACTCTCCTTTCCTGAGACCCAACAGCTTTAAGTAGCTGCATGCTCCACACTACTCTCCGCTCCTGAGAGATCCAACAGCTTTAAGTAACTGCATGCTCCACACTTCTCTCCTCTCCTGAGAGACCCAACAGCTTTACGTAGCTGCATGCTCCACACTTCTCTCCTCTCCTGAGAGACCCAACAGCTTTAAGTAGCTGCATGCTCCACACTACACTCCTCTCCTGAGAGACCCAACAGCTTTAAGTAGCTGCACGCTCCACACTACTCTCCTCTCCTGAGACCCAACAGCTTTAAGTAACTGCATGCTCCACACTACTCTCCTCTCCTGAGACCCAACAGCTTTACGTAGCTGCATGCTCCACACTTCTCTCCTCTCCTGAGAGACCCAACAGCTTTAAGTAACTGCATGCTCCACACTACTCTCCTCTCCTGAGACCCAACAGCTTTACGTAGCTGCATGCTCCACACTTCTCTCCTCTCCTGAGAGACCCAACAGCTTTAAGTAGCTGCATGCTCCACACTACTCTCCTCTCCTGAGAGACCCAACAGCTTTAAGTAGCTACATGCTCCACACTACTCTCCTCTCCTGAGAGACCCAACAGCTTTAAGTAGCTGCATGCTCCACACTACTCTCCTTTCCTGAGAGACCCAACAGCTTTAAGTAGCTGCATGCTCCACACTACTCTCCTTTCCTGAGACCCAACAGCTTTAAGTAGCTGCATGCTCCACACTACTCTCCTCTCCTGAGACCCAACAGCTTTAAGTAGCTGCATGCTCCACACTACTCTCCGATCCTGAGAGACCCAACAGCTTTAAGTAGCTGCATTCTCCACACTACTCTCCTGAGACCCAACAGCTTTAAGTAGCTGCATGCTCCACACTACTCTCCTCTCCTGAGAGACCCAACAGCTTTAAGTAGCTGCATGCTCCACACTACTCTCCTTTCCTGAGACCCAACAGCTTTAAGTAGCTGCATGCTCCACACTACTCTCCTCTCCTGAGAGACCCAACAGCTTTAAGTAGCTGCATGCTCCACAGAACTCTAGCTCTCCTGAGACACAACAGCTTTAAGTAGCTGCATGCTCCACACTACTCTCCTCTCCTGAGACCCAACAGCTTTAAGTAGCTGCATGCTCCACACTACTCTCCGCTCCTGAGAGATCCAACAGCTTTAAGTAGCTGCATGCTCCACACTACTCTCCTCTCCTGAGAGACCCAACAGCTTTAAGTAGCTGCATGCTCCACACTACTCTCCTCTCCTGAGACCCAACAGCTTTAAGTAGCTGCATGCTCCACACTACTCTCCTCTCCTGAGACCCAACAGCTTTAAGTAACTGCATGCTCCACACTACTCTCCTCTCCTGAGACCCAACAGCTTTACGTAGCTGCATGCTCCACACTCTCTCCTCTCCTGAGAGACCCAACAGCTTTAAGTAACTGCATGCTCCACACTACTCTCCTCTCCTGAGACCCAACAGCTTTAGTAGCTGCATGCTCCACACTACTCTCCTTTCCTGAGACCCAACAGCTTTAAGTAGCTGCATGCTCCACACTACTCTCCTCTCCTGAGAGACCCAACAGCTTTAAGTAGCTACATGCTCCACACTACTCTCCTCTCCTGAGACCCAACAGCTTTAAGTAGCTGCATGCTCCACACTACTCTCCTCTCCTGAGAGACCCAACAGCTTTAAGTAGCTGCATGCTCCACACTACTCTCCTCTCCTGAGACCCAACAGCTTTAAGTAGCTGCATGCATGCTCCTCCACACTAGCTTCCTGAGACCCAACAGCTTTAAGTAGCTGCATGCTCCACACTACTCTCCTCTCCTGAGAGACCCAACAGCTTTAAGTAGCTGCATGCTCCACACTACTCTCCTCTCCTGAGACCCAACAGCTTTAAGTAGCTGCATGCTCCACACTACTCTCCTCTCCTGAGAGACCCAACAGCTTTAAGTAGCTGCATGCTCCACACTACTCTCCTGAGACCCAACAGCTTTAAGTAGCTGCATGCTCCACACTACTCTCCTCTCCTGAGACCCAACAGCTTTAAGTAGCTGCATGCTCCACACTACTCTCCTTTCCTGAGACCCAACAGCTTTAAGTAGCTGCATGCTCCACACTACTCTCCTCTCCTGAGAGACCCAACAGCTTTAAGTAGCTGCATGCTCCTCACAACTCTACTCTCCTGAGACACAACAGCTTTAAGTAGCTGCATGCTCCACACTACTCTCCTCTCCTGAGACCCAACAGCTTTAAGTAGCTGCATGCTCCACACTACTCTCCGCTCCTGAGAGATCCAACAGCTTTAAGTAGCTGCACGCTCCACACTACTCTCCTCTCCTGAGAGACCCAACAGCTTTTAGCTGCATGCTCCACACTACACTCCTCTCCTGAGAGACCCAACAGCTTTGTAGCTGCATGCTCCACACTACTCTCCTCTCCTGAGAGACCCAACAGCTTTAAGTAGCTGCATGCTCCACACTACTCTCCTCTCCTGAGACCCAACAGCTTTAAGTAGCTGCATGCTCCACACTACTCTCCTCTCCTGAGACCCAACAGCTTTAGAGACCCAACAGCTTTAAGTAGCTGCATGCTCCACACTACTCTCCTCTCCTGAGAGACCCAACAGCTTTAAGTAGCTGCATGCTCCACACTACTCTCCTCTCCTGAGACCCAACAGCTTTAAGTAGCTGCATGCTCCACACTACTCTCCTCTCCTGAGAGACCCAACAGCTTTAAGTAGCTGCATGCTCCACACTACTCTCCGCTCCTGAGAGACCCAACAGCTTTAAGTAGCTGCATGCTCCTCACAACTCTACTCTCCTGAGACACAACAGCTTTAAGTAGCTGCATGCTCCACACTACTCTCCTTTCCTGAGACCCAACAGCTTTAAGTAGCTGCATGCTCCACACTACTCTCCGCTCCTGAGAGATCCAACAGCTTTAAGTAACTGCATGCTCCACACTACTCTCCTCTCCTGAGAGACCCAACAGCTTTACGTAGCTGCATGCTCCACACTTCTCTCCTCTCCTGAGAGACCCAACAGCTTTAAGTAGCTGCATGCTCCACACTACACTCCTCTCCTGAGAGACCCAACAGCTTTAAGTAGCTGCATGCTCCACACTACTCTCCTCTCCTGAGACCCAACAGCTTTAAGTAACTGCATGCTCCACACTACTCTCCTCTCCTGAGACCCAACAGCTTTACGTAGCTGCATGCTCCACACTTCTCTCCTCTCCTGAGAGACCCAACAGCTTTAAGTAACTGCATGCTCCACACTACTCTCCTCTCCTGAGACCCAACAGCTTTACGTAGCTGCATGCTCCACACTTCTCTCCTCTCCTGAGAGACCCAACAGCTTTAAGTAGCTGCATGCTCCACACTACTCTCCTCTCCTGAGAGACCCAACAGCTTTAAGTAGCTGCATGCTCCACACTACTCTCCTCTCCTGAGACCCAACAGCTTTAAGTAGCTGCATGCTCCACACTACTCTCCTCTCCTGAGAGACCCAACAGCTTTAAGTAGCTGCATGCTCCACACTACTCTCCTTTCCTGAGACCCAACAGCTTTAAGTAGCTGCATGCTCCACACTACTCTCCTTTCCTGAGACCCAACAGCTTTAAGTAGCTGCATGCTCCACACTACTCTCCTCTCCTGAGACCCAACAGCTTTAAGTAGCTGCATGCTCCACACTACTCTCCGATCCTGAGAGACCCAACAGCTTTAAGTAGCTGCATTCTCCACACTACTCTCCTGAGACCCAACAGCTTTAAGTAGCTGCATGCTCCACACTACTCTCCTCTCCTGAGAGACCCAACAGCTTTAAGTAGCTGCATGCTCCACACTACTCTCCTTTCCTGAGACCCAACAGCTTTAAGTAGCTGCATGCTCCACACTACTCTCCTCTCCTGAGAGACCCAACAGCTTTAAGTAGCTGCATGCTCCTCAGAACTCTACTCTCCTGAGACACAACAGCTTTAAGTAGCTGCATGCTCCACACTACTCTCCTCTCCTGAGACCCAACAGCTTTAAGTAGCTGCATGCTCCACACTACTCTCCGCTCCTGAGAGATCCAACAGCTTTAAGTAGCTGCATGCTCCACACTACTCTCCTCTCCTGAGAGACCCAACAGCTTTAAGTAGCTGCATGCTCCACACTACACTCCTCTCCTGAGAGACCCAACAGCTTTAAGTAGCTGCACGCTCCACACTACTCTCCTCTCCTGAGACCCAACAGCTTTAAGTAACTGCATGCTCCACACTACTCTCCTCTCCTGAGACCCAACAGCTTTAAGTAGCTGCATGCTCCACACTTCTCTCCTCTCCTGAGAGACCCAACAGCTTTAAGTAACTGCATGCTCCACACTACTCTCCTCTCCTGAGACCCAACAGCTTTACGTAGCTGCATGCTCCACACTTCTCTCCTCTCCTGAGAGACCCAACAGCTTTAAGTAGCTGCATGCTCCACACTACTCTCCTCTCCTGAGAGACCCAACAGCTTTAAGTAGCTACATGCTCCACACTACTCTCCTCTCCTGAGACCCAACAGCTTTAAGTAGCTGCATGCTCCACACTACTCTCCTCTCCTGAGAGACCCAACAGCTTTAAGTAGCTGCATGCTCCACACTACTCTCCTCTTCCTGAGACCCAACAGCTTTAAGTAGCTGCATGCTCCACACTACTCTCCTCTCCTGAGACCCAACAGCTTTAAGTAGCTGCATGCTCCACACTACTCTCCGCTCCTGAGAGATCCAACAGCTTTAAGTAGCTGCATGCTCCACACTACTCTCCTCTCCTGAGACCCAACAGCTTTAAGTAGCTGCATGCTCCACACTACTCTCCTCTCCTGAGACCCAACAGCTTTAAGTAGCTGCATGCTCCACACACTCTCCTCTCCTGAGACCCAACAGCTTTAAGTAGCTGCATGCTCCACACTACTCTCCTCTCCTGAGAGACCCAACAGCTTTAAGTAGCTACATGCTCCACACTACTCTCCTCTCCTGAGACCCAACAGCTTTAAGTAGCTGCATGCTCCACACTACTCTCCTCTCCTGAGAGACCCAACAGCTTTAAGTAGCTGCATGCTCCTCACAACTCTACTCTCCTGAGACACAACAGCTTTAAGTAGCTGCATGCTCCACACTACTCTCCGCTCCTGAGAGATCCAACAGCTTTAAGTAGCTGCATGCTCCACACTTCTCTCCTCTCCTGAGAGACCCAACAGCTTTAAGTAGCTGCATGCTCCACACTACTCTCCTCTCCTGAGAGACCCAACAGCTTTAAGTAGCTGCATGCTCCACACTACTCTCCTCTCCTGAGACCCAACAGCTTTAAGTAGCTGCATGCTCCACACTACTCTCCTCTCCTGAGAGACCCAACAGCTTTAAGTAACTGCATGCTCCACACTACTCTCCTCTCCTGAGACCCAACAGCTTTAAGTAGCTGCATGCTCCACACTTCTCTCCTCTCCTGAGAGACCCAACAGCTTTAAGTAGCTGCATGCTCCACACTACTCTCCTCTCCTGAGAGACCCAACAGCTTTAAGTAGCTTCATGCTCCACACTACTCTCCTCTCCTGAGACCCAACAGCTTTAAGTAGTTGCATGCTCCACACTACTCTCCTCTCCTGAGAGACCCAACAGCTTTAAGTAGCTGCATGCTCCACACTACTCTCCTCTCCTGAGACCCAACAGCTTTAAGTAGCTGCATGCTCCACACTACTCTCCTCTCCTGAGAGACCCAACAGCTTTAAGTAGCTGCATGCTCCACACTACTCTCCTCTCCTGAGAGACCCAACAGCTTTAAGTAGCTGCATGCTCCACACTACTCTCCGCTCCTGAGAGACCCAACAGCTTTAAGTAGCTGCATGCTCCACAACTCTACTCTCCTGAGACACAACAGCTTTAAGTAGCTGCATGCTCCACACTACTCTCCTTTCCTGAGACCCAACAGCTTTAAGTAGCTGCATGCTCCACACTACTCTCCGCTCCTGAGAGATCCAACAGCTTTAAGTAGCTGCATGCTCCACACTTCTCTCCTCTCCTGAGAGACCCAACAGCTTTAAGTAGCTGCATGCTCCACACTACTCTCCTCTCCTGAGACCCAACAGCTTTAAGTAGCTGCATGCTCCACACTACTCTCCTCTCCTGAGAGACCCAACAGCTTTAAGTAGCTGCATGCTCCACACTACTCTCCTCTCCTGAGACCCAACAGCTTTAAGTAACTGCATGCTCCACACTACTCTCCTCTCCTGAGACCCAACAGCTTTAAGTAGCTGCATGCTCCACACTTCTCTCCTCTCCTGAGAGACCCAACAGCTTTAAGTAGCTGCATGCTCCACACTACTCTCCTCTCCTGAGACCCAACAGCTTTACGTAGCTGCATGCTCCACACTTCTCTCCTCTCCTGAGAGACCCAACAGCTTTAAGTAGCTGCATGCTCCACACTACTCTCCTCTCCTGAGACCCAACAGCTTTAAGTAGCTGCATGCTCCACACTACTCTCCTCTCCTGAGACCCAACAGCTTTAAGTAGCTGCATGCTCCACACTACTCTCCTCTCCTGAGAGACCCAACAGCTTTAAGTAGCTGCATGCTCCACACTACTCTCCTCTCCTGAGACCCAACAGCTTTAAGTAGCTGCATGCTCCACACTACTCTCCTTTCCTGAGACCCAACAGCTTTAAGTAGCTGCATGCTCCACACTACTCTCCGCTCCTGAGCTTTAAGGGATCCAACAGCTTTAAGTAGCTGCATGCTCCACACTACTCTCCTCTCCTGAGACCCAACAGCTTTAAGTAGCTGCATGCTCCACACTACTCTCCGCTCCTGAGAGACCCAACAGCTTTAAGTAGCTGCATGCTCCACACTACTCTCCTGAGACCCAACAGCTTTAAGTAGCTGCATGCTCCACACTACTCTCCTCTCCTGAGAGACCCAACAGCTTTAAGTAGCTGCATGCTCCACACTACTCTCCTTTCCTGAGACCCAACAGCTTTAAGTAGCTGCATGCTCCACACTACTCTCCTCTCCTGAGAGACCCAACAGCTTTAAGTAGCTGCATGCTCCACACAACTCTACTCTCCTGAGACACAACAGCTTTAAGTAGCTGCATGCTCCACACTACTCTCCTCTCCTGAGACCCAACAGCTTTAAGTAGCTGCATGCTCCACACTACTCTCCGCTCCTGAGAGATCCAACAGCTTTAAGTAGCTGCATGCTCCACACTACTCTCCTCTCCTGAGAGACCCAACAGCTTTAAGTAGCTGCATGCTCCACACTACACTCCTCTCCTGAGAGACCCAACAGCTTTAAGTAGCTGCATGCTCCACACTACTCTCCTCTCCTGAGACCCAACAGCTTTAAGTAGCTGCATGCTCCACACTACTCTCCTCTCCTGAGACCCAACAGCTTTAAGTAACTGCATGCTCCACACTACTCTCCTCTCCTGAGACCCAACAGCTTTACGTAGCTGCATGCTCCACACTTCTCTCCTCTCCTGAGAGACCCAACAGCTTTAAGTAGCTGCATGCTCCACACTACTCTCCTCTCCTGAGAGACCCAACAGCTTTAAGTAGCTACATGCTCCACACTACTCTCCTCTCCTGAGACCCAACAGCTTTAAGTAGCTGCATGCTCCACACTACTCTCCTCTCCTGAGAGACCCAACAGCTTTAAGTAGCTGCATGCTCCACACTACTCTCCTCTCCTGAGACCCAACAGCTTTAAGTAGCTACATGCTCCACACTACTCTCCTCTCCTGAGACCCAACAGCTTTAAGTAGTTGCATGCTCCACACTACTCTCCTCTCCTGAGAGACCCAACAGCTTTAAGTAGCTGCATGCTCCTCACAACTCTACTCTCCTGAGACACAACAGCTTTAAGTAGCTGCATGCTCCACACTACTCTCCTTTCCTGAGACCCAACAGCTTTAAGTAGCTGCATGCTCCACACTACTCTCCGCTCCTGAGAGATCCAACAGCTTTAAGTAGCTGCATGCTCCACACTTCTCTCCTCTCCTGAGAGACCCAACAGCTTTAAGTAGCTGCATGCTCCACACTACTCTCCTCTCCTGAGAGACCCAACAGCTTTAAGTAGCTGCATGCTCCACACTACTCTCCTCTTCTGAGACCCAACAGCTTTAAGTAGCTGCATGCTCCACACTACTCTCCTCTCCTGAGAGACCCAACAGCTTTAAGTAGCTGCATGCTCCACACTACTCTCCTCTCCTGAGACCCAACAGCTTTAAGTAGCTGCATGCTCCACACTACTCTCCTCTCCTGAGACCCAACAGCTTTAAGTAGCTGCATGCTCCACACTACTCTCCTCTCCTGAGAGACCCAACAGCTTTAAGTAGCTGCATGCTCCACACTACTCTCCTCTCCTGAGACCCAACAGCTTTAAGTAGCTGCATGCTCCACACTACTCTCCTCTCCTGAGAGACCCAACAGCTTTAAGTAGCTGCATGCTCCACACTACTCTCCTCTCCTGAGACCCAACAGCTTTAAGTAGCTGCATGCTCCACACTACTCTCCTCTCCTGAGACCCAACAGCTTTAAGTAACTGCGTGCTCCACACTACTCTCCTCTCCTGAGAGACCCAACAGCTTTAAGTAGCTGCATGCTCCACACTACTCTCCTCTCCTGAGACCCAACAGCTTTAAGTAGCTGCATGTTCCACACTACTCTCCTTTCCTGAGACCCAACAGCTTTAAGTAGCTGCATGCTCCACACTACTCTCCTCTCCTGAGACTCAACAGCTTTAAGTAGCTGCATGCTCCACACTACACTCCTCTCCTGAGAGACCCAACAGCTTTAAGTAGCTGCATGCTCCACACTACTCTCCTCTCCTGAGACACAACAGCTTTAAGTAGCTGCATGCTCCACACTACTCTCCTCTCCAGAGACCCAACAGCTTTAAGTAGCTGCATGCTCCACACTACTCTCCTCTCCTGAGACCCAACAGCTTTAAGTAGCTGCATGCTCCACACTACTCTCCTCTCCTGAGAGACCCAACAGCTTTAAGTAGCTGCATGCTCCACACTACTCTCCTCTCCTGAGACCCAACAGCTTTAAGTAGCTGCATGCTCCACACTACTCTCCTCTCCTGAGACCCAACAGCTTTAAGTAGCTGCATGCTCCACACTACTCTCCTCTCCTGAGAGACCCAACAGCTTTAAGTAGCTGCATGCTCCACACTACTCTCCTCTCCTGAGACCCAACAGCTTTAAGTAGCTGCATGCTCCACACTACTCTCCTCTCCTGAGAGACCCAACAGCTTTAAGTAGCTGCATGCTCCACACTACTCTCCTCTCCTGAGACACAACAGCTTTAAGTAGCTGCATGCTCCACACTACTCTCCTCTCCTGAGACCCAACAGCTTTAAGTAGCTGCATGCTCCACACTACTCTCCTCTCCTGAGAGACCCAACAGCTTTAAGTAGCTGCATGCTCCACACTACTCTCCTCTCCTGAGAGACCCAACAGCTTTAAGTAGCTGCATGCTCCACACTACACTCCTCTCCTGAGAGACCCAACAGCTTTAAGTAGCTGCACGCTCCACACTACTCTCCTCTCCTGAGACCCAACAGCTTTAAGTAACTGCATGCTCCACACTACTCTCCTCTCCTGAGAGACCCAACAGCTTTAAGTAACTGCATGCTCCACACTACTCTCCTCTCCTGAGACCCAACAGCTTTACGTAGCTGCATGCTCCACACTTCTCTCCTCTCCTGAGAGACCCAACAGCTTTAAGTAGCTGCATGCTCCACACTACTCTCCTCTCCTGAGAGACCCAACAGCTTTAAGTAGCTACATGCTCCACACTACTCTCCTCTCCTGAGACCCAACAGCTTTAAGTAGTTGCATGCTCCACACTACTCTCCTCTCCTGAGAGACCCAACAGCTTTAAGTAGCTGCATGCTCCACACTACTCTCCTCTCCTGAGACCCAACAGCTTTAAGTAGCTGCATGCTCCACACTACTCTCCTTTCCTGAGACCCAACAGCTTTAAGTAGCTGCATGCTCCACACTACTCTCCTCTCCTGAGAGACCCAACAGCTTTAAGTAGCTGCATGCTCCACACTACTCTCCGCTCCTGAGAGACCCAACAGCTTTAAGTAGCTGCATGCTCCTCACAACTCTACTCTCCTGAGACACAACAGCTTTAAGTAGCTGCATGCTCCACACTACTCTCCTTTCCTGAGACCCAACAGCTTTAAGTAGCTGCATGCTCCACACTACTCTCCGCTCCTGAGAGATCCAACAGCTTTAAGTAGCTGCATGCTCCACACTTCTCTCCTCTCCTGAGAGACCCAACAGCTTTAAGTAGCTGCATGCTCCACACTACTCTCCTCTCCTGAGAGACCCAACAGCTTTAAGTAGCTACATGCTCCACACTACTCTCCTCTCCTGAGACCCAACAGCTTTAAGTAGCTGCATGCTCCACACTACTCTCCTCTCCTGAGAGATCCAACAGCTTTAAGTAGCTGCATGCTCCACACTACTCTCCTCTCCTGAGACCCAACAGCTTTAAGTAACTGCATGCTCCACACTACTCTCCTCTCCTGAGACCCAACAGCTTTACGTAGCTGCATGCTCCACACTTCTCTCCTCTCCTGAGAGACCCAACAGCTTTAAGTAACTGCATGCTCCACACTACTCTCCTCTCCTGAGACCCAACAGCTTTACGTAGCTGCATGCTCCACACTTCTCTCCTCTCCTGAGAGACCCCAACAGCTTTAAGTAGCTGCATGCTCCACACTACTCTCCTCTCCTGAGAGACCCAACAGCTTTAAGTAGCTACATGCTCCACACTACTCTCCTCTCCTGAGACCCAACAGCTTTAAGTAGCTGCATGCTCCACACTACTCTCCTCTCCTGAGAGACCCAACAGCTTTAAGTAGCTGCATGCTCCACACTACTCTCCTCTCCTGAGACCCAACAGCTTTAAGTAGCTGCATGCTCCACACTACTCTCCTTTCCTGAGACCCAACAGCTTTAAGTAGCTGCATGCTCCACACTACTCTCCTCTCCTGAGAGACCCAACAGCTTTAAGTAGCTGCATGCTCCACACTACTCTCCGCTCCTGAGAGACCCAACAGCTTTAAGTAGCTGCATGCTCCTCACAACTCTACTCTCCTGAGACACAACAGCTTTAAGTAGCTGCATGCTCCACACTACTCTCCTCTCCTGAGACCCAACAGCTTTAAGTAGCTGCATGCTCCACACTACTCTCCTGAGACCCTCCTGAGAGATCCAACAGCTTTAAGTAGCTGCATGCTCCACACTTCTCTCCTCTCCTGAGAGACCCAACAGCTTTAAGTAGCTGCATGCTCCACACTACTCTCCTCTCCTGAGACCCAACAGCTTTAAGTAGCTACATGCTCCACACTACTCTCCTCTCCTGAGACCCAACAGCTTTAAGTAGCTGCATGCTCCACACTACTCTCCTCTCCTGAGAGATCCAACAGCTTTAAGTAGCTGCATGCTCCACACTACTCTCCTCTCCTGAGACCCAACAGCTTTAAGTAACTGCGTGCTCCACACTACTCTCCTCTCCTGAGAGACCCAACAGCTTTAAGTAGCTGCATGCTCCACACTACTCTCCTCTCCTGAGACCCAACAGCTTTAAGTAGCTGCATGTTCCACACTACTCTCCTTTCCTGAGACCCAACAGCTTTAAGTAGCTGCATGCTCCACACTACTCTCCTCTCCTGAGACTCAACAGCTTTAAGTAGCATGCTCCATGCTACTACACTCCTCTCCTGAGAGACCCAACAGCTTTAAGTAGCTGCATGCTCCACACTACTCTCCTCTCCTGAGACCCAACAGCTTTAAGTAGCTGCATGCTCCACACTACTCTCCTCTCCTGAGAGACCCAACAGCTTTAAGTAGCTGCATGCTCCACACTACTCTCCTCTCCTGAGAGACCCAACAGCTTTAAGTAGCTGCATGCTCCACACTACTCTCCTCTCCTGAGACCCAACAGCTTTAAGTTGCTGCATGCTCCACACTACTCTCCTCTCCTGAGAGACCCAACAGCTTTAAGTAGCTGCATGCTCCACACTACTCTCCTCTCCTGAGAGACCCAACAGCTCGACCATTTAACGCAGTGTTGGTTCGGCTGCAGGGTAAGAGAAGGCTGCCAATTCAACCCTGCCAGAAATACTTGGCACTTCGCGTACAGAGCCAATGTGCCCAAAACCAAATAGAAAGGCCCATTATGTGTATTGCTTACTGGCAAACTTCAGGTTAAAAAAAGACTTCATTTTGGGGCCCACTTTAATCCAGTTAAAGAGAAATGACCCTTTTGTGACCAGCAATTGTTTGTGTTTTCAGCAGTTCTAGTTGTATTTAGACCTGGTTTAATAGGGACCATAACACTGTTAAAGTGAAGTTCCATTAAAAAGCACAGCACTCCAACCCCATGCATGGGAATTCCATAGCACTGATGAAACAAGAAGAAAGCTAACCAATATTCAGCCTTCAGCTACACTTTAATAACATAACCATGAGATCATGATCTAATCCTGAAAGTTGAACATTGATTTGACAAACTCAGACAGGCCAAAAATTCTAACCTTCCCTTAATAACAGATACTTGATCTTTCAAAAACTGTCTCCAATAAACACTGTGGTGGTCTGGTGGCAGACTGGCCGTACAGTGTGGGTAGTATCTGTTGCCTTTCCACCGAAGTGTACTGAATCAGGTGATGGACTGGTTCCAAAACCACTCCATGTTCTCCATTTCCCCCCCCCAAAGTTCACTATGTGCTGGGGGAAGTGAACTGTGGAGACTGTACAGAGGAGAACAGAGCGGGGCCACGACGGGGGAACCTAACTAACACAGAGAGAGAAGCATCCACGACGGGGGAACCTAACTAACACAGAGAGAGAAGCATCCACGACGGGGGAACCTAACTAACACAGAGAGAGAAGCATCCACGACGGGGGAACCTAAATAACACAGAGAGAGAAGCATCCACGACGGGGGAACCTAACTAACACAGAGAGAGAGGCATCCACGACGGGGGAACCTAACTAACACAGAGAGAGAAGCATCCACGACGGGGGAACCTAACTAACACAGAGAGAAGCATCCACGACGGGGGAACCTAACTAACAGAGAGAGAAGCATCCACGACGGGGAACCTAACTAACACAGAGAGAGAAGCATCCACGACGGGGAACCTAACTAACACAGAGAGAGAAGCATCCACGACGGGGGAACCTAACTAACACAGAGAGAAGCATCCACGACGGGGGAACCTAACTAACAGAGAGAGAAGCATCCACGACGGGGGAACCTAACTAACAGAGAGAGAAGCATCCATGACGGGGGAACCTAACTAACAGAGAGAGAAGCATCCATGACGGGGGAACCTAACTAACACAGAGAGAAGCATCCACGACGGGGGAACCTAACTAACAGAGAGAGAGAAGCATCCACGACGGGGGAACCTAACTAACACAGAGAGAGAAGCATCCATGACGGGGAACCTAACTAACAGAGAGAGAAGCATCCACGACGGGGAACCTAACTAACAGAGAGAGAAGCATCCACGACGGGGAACCTAACTAACACAGAGAGAGAAGCATCCACGACGGGGGAACCTAACTAACAGAGAGAGAAGCATCCACGACGGGGGAACCTAACTAACACAGAGAGAGAAGCATCCATGACGGGGGAACCTAACTAACAGAGAGAGAAGCATCCACGACGGGGGAACCTAACTAACACAGAGAGAAGCATCCATGACGGGGGAACCTAACTAACACAGAGAGAGAAGCATCCATGACGGGGGAACCTAACTAACAGAGAGAGAAGCATCCACGACGGGGGAACCTAACTAACACAGAGAGAGAAGCATCCATGACGGGGAACCTAACTAACAGAGAGAGAAGCATCCACGACGGGGAACCTAACTAACAGAGAGAGAAGCATCCACGACGGGGGAACCTAACTAACAGAGAGAGAGAAGCATCCACGACGGGGGAACCTAACTAACACAGAGAGAGAAGCATCCACGACGGGGGAACCTAACTAACAGAGAGAGAAGCATCCACGACGGGGGAACCTAACTAACACAGAGAGAGAAGCATCCATGACGGGGGAACCTAACTAACACAGAGAGAGAAGCATCCACGACGGGGGAACCTAACTAACAGAGAGAGAAGCATCCACGACGTGGGAACCTAACTAACACAGAGAGAGAAGCATCCACGACGGGGGAACCTAACTAACACAGAGAGAAGCATCCATGACGGGGGAACCTAACTAACACAGAGAGAGAAGCATCCACGACGGGGGAACCTAACTAACAGAGAGAGAAGCATCCACGACGGGGGAACCTAACTAACACAGAGAGAGAAGCATCCACGACGTGGGAACCTAACTAACACAGACATACACATTGTGCTGGGGGACCTAACTAACACAGAGAGAAGGTTCAGGTCCAATCTGCCATCTTTTAAAGCAACCAGGATGCAGAGCATGGTTGCTCTGTGTGGATGACTACTGCTGTGCCAGTGCCCAGCCCCCATGACCTCTCCTGTACATAAGTATTGACCTCAATCACCAAGGAGATGTTTGTTACAACATAGGGCTTCAACCTTCCCTCTAGGGATTCTGCTGAAAGTTGAGGAGAGGGGAAAAGTGGGTAAAGCTGACAGTTCCCTCATTTGTACACATGGAGAAAAACAGATCCTATTGCTGCACAACCAACTGAGCTCATATCAAAGAACAGTGATTCACTGTGAGTTGGTGTTATCCGAGTGTGGCCCTACACATCTAACATATGAATACAATAGTAATCCTGACAGTGAATTATTAATATATTATCTAATGTACAGCTTTGTCTGACTGTTCTCCATACCAACACTGTCGTCTTTATGTTCAATGAGATCTAAAAGTGAACCAAGCCTGAAGCCTACTGCATTATAATACCTGATACTTTGGATCTTTAGCCAACCTAAACAGCAACCAGGGTTGAAAGCATGGACCAGGTGTGCAGAAGCTCCAGGATCACAATCAGACTGGGATATACCGATACATGGAAATGACAAACCATAGTCTCAGTGTCTACTGACAGTGAGGTGAGGAGGATGGAGTGGGGTGACTCACCATGGCAGGTCCAGTCATGAGCAGAGAACAGCCGTGACACAGCTCTCCAAACTTCTCCCAGTAGTGTTTACGGCAGTACAGCTTTCCATCCTTCTCATAGTACCAGTTGGTCAGATGGTCACAGCACTCTGAGCACCTGTGGATGGGAAAAACGTGTTTACCTCTGAAAGAAATGAAGAGAGAAGAGTGGACATACGGATCCTTTCAGCAGAGACCATATCAAGTGTAGAGCCGTTTCAAGGTGATTTAGAGGAGAGTCACTACAAAGCCTGAGTGTATCATTTCAAAGACCTGTTGACAATCTCAAAGGCTTGTGTTCGATTTCTGAAAGATTCCTATTGAGCAGAGATTCCCACCACTCAAACAATGGAGTCTGAGAGATGACATGCAGATAGAACCAATAAGCAATAGACGAAGCTAGAGCAGAATAATTACAAAAAGATTCTCAAAGAAAACAGCATCTGAAAAAGACAAATACACTGGGGACTTAGTGCGAGATCTAAGTCAGTTAATATTGGAAATAGTTTAACCGACACGCAAACAGTTGACCGGTCTGTACACTCTCCCTCAACCAATCCTCTTTACAAAGAAAGTGACGGTGAAAGTATCCCTTAATGAGAGGCACTGGCACTGTAGACACAGCGCAGCCGAAGCCATTCATCATGTGAGAAATTACACTGGTGAACATGATACCTTCCACTCCCAGGTTGCACTGGAGTGCAGAGGTTGCTTCAGGCCTTTCTTTAGGATGACGGTATCTACTTGCCTCTGATCGCCAGGGTACGATGTAAAGGAAGTAGGTTACCTTGTTCCTGAGACATGTCACGTCTCGTTGGTGTGATCCATCACAAGGTAGGTAACAGTGTGAAGAGAGTGACTACACACACACACACACACACACACACGTCTACATGAGGGCTGTGGTTTCCCAGAAGAATAAAGCGATAAGCAGCAGACCTTGGGAAACGCTGATCATTAACCTTACCTAAAATACCAGCAACTAACACCAAAGGCTGCCCTCAGCTCTCCCCATCCACAGCCACATTCCAGCATCTTAATGTGTTCCAGTTGTTTCTGAGCATGATGAAGCACCTCTCAGACAGAAACCCTGACAACCCTCTACACAGCCTGGTGGAGGGGGATCAACAAAGAATGTGGTGAATGCACTGATTTGTCTGAATTTCTAGTTGAGTAATGTTCATAGAGTTAGGAATGCTGAAGTTGCCGAGAGATCAGGGAGCACCTGCAGGCTTTGAGGGTACCTTCAGGTAGTTTCACAGGTTATGCAAAATGGCAGCACCAGGTTAAGCTGTGTCAGGCGCACAATCAATTCTAAACCTCTCAAGGAGATTAGTCTAGGTCACTAAACTGGCAACCCACTTACACAGACTCCCTGTGAAGAAGGGGTTGCCAGTTCTGCATACTGACTCATTCATCTGGAGGATCATTTAAAAACCGTGCAAACACACAAAATATACCCCAAAATGTGTGTGCACCAGTTTTCACGCAAAAGTTGCCATTTAAAATGTTTTACTTGAAGTGAGAATGTGCACACCTCCCTGCAAACTTCAGACCATGCGTATGCACATCTGCTAGTGGTTGAAATATTGTATTGCAAGCTGGCAAGTATTTTGTGCAAATGGGGTATATGATGAAAAGCTTATACATTAAAAACTAACAGAAAAACATCTGAATAAGAATGCAAACATTAGTGAGAACAGCAAACCTTTGTGTATTATATCCAGAATCTAAAATAATTCAACATAGGAATCTTATAATTCGACCTAGGAATCATTTTCCTATTTATTTTCATAGCCATTGCAGAATATATTCCTCACATCTTCTGGCCGTGATGGTTTCATATTCCCAAAGTAGCCATACAACACATTTGAAATGACCATGCGCATCTCTCATTTAATTGGACCTTGTAGCCCAGTAAATAGACAGGCTATACAGTATGTATTTCAAACTTTGCAATATCATAAGCAGCCGGCTTTATAATACTGGTATACCGTTTAACAGCTAATCTTTTACATGGAAGTAGGCCTATCTATCAAGTTAATTTTTTTAATTGTCATGTGCAAAAGTAGCCTACAGTGAAATACCTTTCTTGCTCTTTACCAACAAAGCAGTAATGATTATCAGTAGTACTATATAAAATGTACAGTGCCTTGCGAAAGTATTCGGCCCCCTTGAACTTTGCGACCTTTTGCCACATTTCAGGCTTCAAACATAAAGATATAAAACTGTATTTTTTGTGAAGAATCAACAACAAGTGGGACACAATCATGAAGTGGAACGACATTTATTGGATATTTCAAACTTTTTTAACAACTAAAAAACTGAAAAAATTGGGCGTGCAAAATTATTCACAGGTTAAGTTAATACTTTGTAGCGCCACCTTTTGCTGCGATTACAGCTGTAAGTCGTTGGGGTATGTCTCTATCAGTTTTGCACATCGAGAGACTGAAATATTTTCCCATTCCTCCTTGCAAAACAGCTCGAGCTCAGTGAGGTTGGATGGAGAGCATTTGTGAACAGCAGTTTTCAGTTCTTTCCACAGATTCTCGATTGGATTCAGGTCTGGACTTTGACTTGGCCATTCTAACACCTGGATATGTTTATTTTTGAACCATTCCATTGTAGATTTTGCTTTATGTTTTGGATCATTGTCTTGTTGGAAGACAAATCTCCGTCCCAGTCTCAGGTCTTTTGCAGACTCCATTAGGTTTTCTTCCAGAATGGTCCTGTATTTGGCTCCATCCATCTTCCCAACAATTTTAACCATCTTCCCTGTCCCTGCTGAAGAAAAGCAGGCCCAAACCATGATGCTGCCACCACCATGTTTGACAGTGGGTATGGTGTGTTCAGGGTGATGAGCTGTGTTGCTTTTACACCAAACATAACGTTTTGCATTGTTGCCAAAAAGTTCAATTTTGGCTTCATCTGACCAGAGAACCTTCTTCCACATGTTTGGTGTGTCTCCCAGGTGGCTTGTGGCAAACTTTAAACGACACTTTTTATGGATATCTTTAGAAATGGCTTTCTTCTTGCCACTCTTCCATAAAGGCCAGATTTGTGCAATATACGACTGATTGTTGTCCTATGGACAGAGTCTCCCACCTCAGCTGTAGATCTCTGCAGTTCATCCAGAGTGATCATGGGCCTCTTGACTGCATCTCTGATCAGTCTTCTCCTTGTATGAGCTGAAAGTTTAGAGGGACGGCCAGGTCTTGGTAGATTTGCAGTGGTCTGATACTCCTTCCATTTCAATATTATCGCTTTCACAGTGCTCCTTGGGATGTTTAAAGTTTGGGAAATCTTTTTGTATCCAAATCCGGCTTTAAACTTCTTCACAACAGTATCTTGGACCTGCCTGGTGTGTTCCTTGTTCTTCATGATGCTCTCTGCGCTTTTAACGGACCTCTGAGACTATCACAGTGCAGGTGCATTTATACGGAGACTTGATTACACACAGGTGGATTGTATTTATCATCATTAGTCATTTAGGTCAACATTGGATCATTCAGAGATCCTCACTGAACTTCTGGAGAGAGTTTGCTGCACTGAAAGTAAAGGGGCTGAATAATTTTGCACGCCCAATTTTTCAGTTTTTGATTTGTTAAAAAAGTTTGAAATATCCAATAAATATCGTTCCACTTCATGATTGTGTCCCACTTGTTGTTGATTCTTCACAAAAAAAATACAGTTTTATATCTTTATGTTTGAAGCCTGAAATGTGGCAAAAGGTTGCAAAGTTCAAGGGGGCCGAATACTTTCGCAAGGCACTGTATTTTAAAAAGTCAAGCAGAACAAAAACATACAAGAAATATTACTAACACTGTAAGTACTGTAATCGCATTTCTTTTTTGCAGCCCTACAATGTTTCAGGATTTGTGGGCGGTCCATCGTATGTAGGTTGGGGAAAAGTCCATATAAAACATTGTTAAATTGAAACGTTCTGCTGACAGGTCTACGACAATTTGACATTGTTTTCTCATTCACAAATCGACACAGTCCTTTTCCAAATACAGAATAAATGAATGCTAAAGATTACAACATTCTGCCAACACAGTAAATAGACCAGTAGCTTATGTAAACATTTTGACAGTATGGGTAGGCTACAATATAGCTGTGCGATAGGAGCACAACATCATTGCCTATTAAATCAAAGAGCCTATACCAAAGCAAGACATACTGTATGAACCCAATTGATCCACTTGATAAGCTAAATATTGAACAACAATTTGTATTTTGCATGCTGTGGCCTAATGCCAATAGTTCCAAATTATACAGCAAATAAAGAACATTATTGTCACCATAAAAAGTGAATGGAGGCATTTTCCCAGGCAGAGTTTTTATGCTCATTCACGTGTGCACAGTATTACAACAACATCTGATTTATAACTGGAAACCTGCATAGCCTATGTATGGCGTGTGCCAAGTTTATAAATCTCAATATGGTGTGTGTGTGGACTTTTCAGAAATGGCACGAGCAGAAATTTATAACAACGGTTATAAATGCGGCCCCTTGACTGGAGGACACCTGGTTCACTGGCAGCAGAAAAACATTGAGGGAACAGTCTTAACAAATATGCCAAGCACCTGCCTGTCTGGGGGATTGGTGTAGTTTTTCCCTTTATAAAGCACCGGAACATCCCAGTGCTAGCCTGGGTCTGTGGGTGGGGCTTATTTTTATTTAGCTAGGCAAGTCAGTTAAGAACAAATTCTTATTTACAATGATGGCCTACCCAGGATTAAACCAGGGTCTGTAGTGACGCCTCTAGCACCGCAATGCAGTACCTTCGACTGCTGCACCACTATGGATCACAGTTCTCCTAACCTGCAGTAGAGTTGATTCTGGCTCATCAGCATTTGGAGAGAAAATCTACTGCTGGAGATTAGGCAGGTCAATTCCCTTTTACAAGGGTTCATTCTAACACAACACTTATTACTGGTTACTTGGATTAAATCTTATGGAGGTGGTTCATGGCTTCTGGTACATTGTGTGAGGAAACCAATGCTCCAAAAACATGCAGCCCACACAGAGAGACTAAAGCAAGAATATGTAAGCAGGAAAAGAGTGAAAAAGTTATTTCCAGGCCTTCCCGTGCACACAGCCTGGTCTCATAGACTAGGCGTAACATAGCAAATGTAAATCCAGGACACTCTAATTAGCAATGATATGTTAAGTTTGGTATGGTTACATAAGACAGATGGTTACTTAAAAGTGGGATGGTTGGTCGGGGTGGGTGGGTGGGTGGATGGATGGATGGATGGATGGGCGTATAATGAGAAATTATAGCAACTCAAAGGTTGCGAGTTCAAATCTCATTATCACAGAAAACTTTTGCAACTTTTCAACTACTTACTACATTTTAGCTAATTTGCAACTACGTAGAATGTTAGCTAACCCTTCCCCTAACCTCAACTCTTATATCAAAGCTTGATGATTCTTTGATTATCAGCTGTGTAGTGCTAGGGCAAAAACCAAAACATGCACCCCTTGGGGTCCCCAGGACAGAGTTTGGGAAACACTACCTTCACCTTTAAACAAACACATAAACTTAACCCTAGCATAGCTAACGTTAGCCAGCTAGCTAGAATTCATAACATATCATACGCTGGGCAAATGCATAGCATATAATACAAATTGTAATTCAAAATGGGTGATGGACATCCACAAATTAATACATACCATACAAAAGGTAACATACCATACTAAAGGGAGTGTGACGGATTTACGTACAGAATAATACGGAATGCTCCGAGACTAGGTTGGAGCACAGAGGGATGGTGGAGAAAAGCAGAGGGGTGCAGAAAGGCTGCCCAGATAAAGATCACATTAGTGAGGGGAGTGCTGTATGTAATAGGGAACGCTGCCCTCGGACTGGCCTAATGCCCAAATTAGATCCTTTTGTCTGACGGGATGTTGACCAGATCATACATCTTGGTTACAGAATGAAACTAAAAAAGTGACCAAAAAGGAACTGTATTAAAACATTGTTTTTGTCTTTTTTTCCCTCATCTGTACTCTCCTCTGTACTACTGAGACAGTTTAGTGTGTTAGCCAATCTGTGGTCAGTAGTAGTACCCTACTCTGTGATAGTAAACCTGAATATTGCATGTACACTCACACACGCACTGTATGTGAGTATTTGTGAGCAACCTGTATATCATTGTGTGTGTAAAGAGCCAGAGTGTTTTTATAACACAGTCATGGAAACGGACAGAAACAGGAGGCAATGTTGAAATACACACACACACACCTGTGTGCGTATACGACAGGTGTGAAGAATAGCCTGTCTACAGGTGTGCGTTTCAGGGAAACCAACTTTCACTGTAAAACTGAACAACGTAACGTTTGGATGTTCTCTGTTGAGTCATAGTGTGTCCTCCCTCCCTGTCATACCAAAACAACCCAATACCTGAGGAGAAACATTGGATTGGTCAGTCCTGGTGTGGGGGATAAAGGATAACTGTAGGGTACACAGTCATGTCCCTGAATAAATAGACCAAAACAAGATTATCTGATCTAAAAAAACAAGAAACACAATCAGTAGAGTAAACAACGCTGGTGCTTCTTCTTAACCAAGAATGAAAGAAAAACAAAAAGACTCAGGTAAGAGGAAGGGCTGGTCCTCCCAACAATGTCAGGGACTTACCCTGCTTAGACAAACGCCAACAGGCAAGCATTACTTGTTTGATTTCCTCAATTCCACATAACTAGTGGAAGGCCTTTACAAATGCCTTTTGTTTTAGTGTACTAGAATCTCCCAGGCAGGTCGTGCAACTAAAGCTGGTCTTAAGCTAGGTTTCCATCCAATTGGAGACAGATTTTCATGCAAATATTGTTAAATCGGCATGAAGAAAATATGCACATTTTCCCTCTAGTGGTGTTTCCACCAAACAGACTTATTGCAGATTTAAAATATATATAAAAAAATCAGTGCATAGTGCACACAAAATGTACCTTTTGGCTTACATTTGTATGTAACCAATAAAAATCTAAAGTTCAATGTGTTTTCATTGCATTTTCAACTCTACCAACATTTTCTAATGAAAACAGTTGCCTTAAATAGCTAAAAATGTGCCCACTCTGGCCTTGGGACATGCGCTCTAGCCAACAGCTTGCACATAGTGTGGGTAGGCTAGTCTACATGATGAGATGATTTTGGATAAGAGTGAGAATATTTGTATTTGTCAAATAGCATATCATAACATCAGAATAAGACTCTTGATATTTATTGTAAAGGATCATCAAGCTCATCACCATGCACTTTATGAACACTTAAGTTCATCAGTACTATTTTCATCTGAAGCCTAATAAACTGATTTGTTTCCCGAGTCGTAGCGGAAGGACCGTATACCATGTCATCCAGTGACTTCAAGTTTGTTTCGATATGCACAACCGCAGGAAGTAGGGGTGCCGAGTGTGCTGCAGCACCCCTTCATAAATCATTACTCCTGTATGAGCAGAGAAAAATTCTTGCCAGCAGAACAGAGTGAAGAATTCCCCCCCGGTGTTGTCCAACATGTTCCTCAACCTGCCCCCCCCCCCCAACCCCTAGCATTTTACATTTCAACTTCAATGGGGTAGGGAGGAAGTCCCAAGGATTACGGATAGCATGGACCCTTATCTCAGGGTGACTCTGTTGTGCTCCCATGTTACACTACAAGTTTCTGAGAGGGAGAGAAAACCATTCCTCCAATTCTATTGCAAGGAGGTTCCATAGAGAATTCATACTGAAATGTATTCTAAAATGCTGGAAACTGACACTAAGCATTAAGCCTATAGGGAAGCAGTGTTGTAGGAATGGAAACAACACAAACACTAGTTCAAGATGCCATAGGACTCCCTTTAAGACTACCCAGAAGGCAACAAATGTGAACAGATAGTTACAGTTCTAATCAAACACATCAAGGTTACATTATTGGACCCCACAGACAATTAATGAGGGGAAAGGATTGTCAGCATGACTTGAGCCAGAAGGCTTCACCTCTTTTAGAGGAATAACATTGACTCATAAAGCACAATCCTTCGGAACAAGCCAGGATCCAGTTTTCCATGGCAAAAACAAAGGACTTTGTGCAGTGTCTGGCACTGCGGGCCCACGACTCTGAATCGCTGTCTAGGAATGCGGGCACATAACACACTGTCCAGTCTTTACCTATACTTTCGCCTCACAATGTCAGCCTTACTGGAACAGGGATAACGTCAGCCTTTAACAATGCTGTACAACTTGGAGGAGGTGCAAAGCTCTGTGTGCACAATAGAACAGAGCGGGGGGTAACATGGAAAAGGAAACTACTGTCGTTGCTTTAGAGTTTGACAATGTCCCACATGGAGTGAGAATAATTCTGTATTACAATGACAAAATGAATGAAGTTACGAGAAAAGAGGCTCACATTTGAGGAGAAAGAAGGAGCTAAAAAGAGAGAGAAAGAAGGAGCAGAGAGAGAGAAGGAGCCGGAGAGAGAAAGTTGCACAACTGCATCAAGGACTTGGCTTATGAATTGACACTAGGTGCAGTGGAGCTATAAAAGAGTCAATTATAGAAATACAGAAAGAGACCCAAATACTGGGTTATGTAAAAACATTGTGCTGCTAAAAAGCTTTGCTAGAAATTTGAGTGCTTGGGCAAATTTCAGTTTAAAAAAATAAGGAACACTCACAAATGGCAAGTCCCTTCTACTCCAGGGAGACATAAATCGGAAATACCTCATACTAGGATGCACAATTCAGGTAATCTTAGACTTCATTCATTTATTATATTCAGGGGCAATTCAGAGCTCAAGAAAAACAGCTATACTCTAATCAGTTCTATTCAACTAGTCATTAGTTCTACTCTTTCATTCGTGTTACGTAACCTTGTGTGCTGGACAGGCACAGTGAGTGTCAGAAACACACTCCCTCTCCTCATTAAAGCTGCCGTGACTCTGCCCTCAATCCCAGCTTCCCCTCTCACAAAAGCCCTGTGGAGCGCATTGTCATCTTCTAGACCATGACCTGTCCATTCTTGGATTGTCTATCTGAAGCCCCATAGTCAAATCCATAAATTATCTTCAGGTAAAGTAAAACCTGAGTGATTGCATTTCACAAACAAAGCTTTAGATAGAGGAGCTAAATGTTTGTTTGAGCGTCTGTACATGGACAATTCCACAGTGCAGATGCAAAGTTTGGAAACAGAATGACGGCACAAACAGGTATTCTGTTTACAAACTTTGCATCTGCACTGTTTTTCAAGTAAATGTGTTTTTGTAAAATGTTCAGTGCAAATTGTTAAATGTAATTGCATAGAGTTGTTTGTTTTGTTGATCTTTGCAATCATTGGTTTTTGTGTGACATACATATATGAAACATCTGAGTCTCAGTGTCACTCTGTTAACGTGGAATTGACTACATACAGTGCCGACAGAAAGTATTCAGAATCCTTGACTTTTTCCACATTGTTACATTATAGCCTTATTCTAAAATAGATTAAATAGTTGTTGTCCCCCCCTCCCTCCCCATCAATCTACACACAATAGCCCACAATGACAAAGCAAAAACTGTTTAGAAATATTTTCAAATGTATAGAAAATACAAAACTGAAATATCACTTTTTTTAAACTAGGCAAGTCAGTTCAAAAAAACATTTTTATTTACAATAATGGCCTAGGAACAGTGGGTTAACTGCTTTGTTCAGGGGCAGAACAACAGATTTTTAGCTTGGGGATTCGATCTAGCAACCTTTTGGTTACTGGCCCAACGCTCTAACCACTAGGCTACCTGCCGCCCCCTTTGCATACAGTACCAGTCAAGGGTTTTTGTTCATTTTTACTATTTTCTACATTGTAGAATAATAGTGATGACAACACTTTTAAATAACACATATGGAATCATGTAGTACCAAAAAAGTGCTAAACATATACTTTATATTTGAGATTCTTCAAAGCAGCCACCCTTTGCCTTGATAATAACTTTGCACATTTTTGGTATTCTCTCAACCAGCTTCATGAGATAGTCACCTGGAATGCCTTTCAATTAACAGGCCAGCCTTGTTAAAAGTTAATTTCTGGGATTTCTTTCCTTGAGCCAATCAAATCAAAGTTTATTTGTCACGTGCGCCAAATACAACAGGTATTATTTCAGGCTCTTACTTACAGGCTCTAACCAATAGTGCAAAAAATATATTAAGTGAACAATAGGTAAGTAAAGAAATAAAACAGTAAAAAGACAGGCTATATACAGTAGCAAGGCTACATACAGACACTGGTTAGTCAGGCTGAATGAGGTAGTATGTACATGTAGATATGGTTATGCCAGCAGCATACCACCCTGCATACCACTGCTGATTTGCTTCTGAAGCTAAGCAGGGTTGGTCCTGGTAAGTCCCTGGATGGGAGACCAGATGCTGTTGGAGGGCCAGTAGGAGGCACTCTTTCCTCTGGTCTAAAAAAATATCCCAATGCCCTAGGGCAGTGATTGGGGACACTGCCCTGTGTAGGGTGCTGTCTTCCAGATGGGACGTTAAAGATCCCATGGTGCTTATCGTAGGTGTGTTAACCCTGGTGCCCTGGCTAAATTCCCAATCTGGACCTCAACCCATCATGACCACATAAGAATCCCCAGTTTACAATTGGCTCATTCATCCCCCTCTGCTCCCCTGTAACTATTCCCCAGGTTGTTGCTGTGAATGAGAATGTGTTCTCAGTCAACTTACCTGGTAAAATAAATAAATGGTTAAAGTGGCAATCCATATATGAAGAACAAAGAGTAGCAGTAGCATAAAAGAGGAGGTGGTGTCATGGTGTTTATTGGTGACACTGTCAGTGATTTATTTAGAATTCAAGGCACACTGAACCAGCATGGCTACTACAGCATTCTGTAGCGATAAGCCATCCCATCTGGTTTGCACTTAGTGGGACTATAATTTGTTTCTCAACAGGACAATGACCCCAAACACACCTCCAGGCTGTGTAAGGGCTATTTGACCAAGAAGGAGCGTGATGGAGTGTTGCATTAGATGACCTGGCCTCCACAATCACCCGACCTCAACCCAATTGAGATGGTTTGGGATGAGTTGGACTGCAGAATGAAGGAAAAGAAGCCAACAAGTACTCAGCATATGTGGGAACTCCTTCAAGGCTTTTGGAAAAGCATTCCAAGTGAAGCTGGTTGAGAGAATCATAGAGTGTGCAAAGCTGTCATCAAGGCAAAAGCTGGCTACTTTGAAGAATCTAAAATCTAAAATATATTTAGATTTGTTTCACACTTTTTTGGTTACGACATGATTCCACGTGTTATTTCATAGTTTTGATTTCTTCACCATTATTCTACAACGTAGAAAATAGTAAAAATAAAGAAAAAGCCTTGAATGAGTAGGTGTGTACAAACTTGCCTGGTACTGCAAGTATTTAGATCCTTTACTCAGTACTTTGTTGAAGCATTTTTGCAGCGATTACAGCCTTGAATATGACACTACAAGCTTGGCACACCTGTATTTGGGAGATTCTCCCATTCTTCTCTGCAGATCCTCTCAAGCTCTGTCATGTTGGATGGGCAGTTTTCGCTGCACAGAAATGTTCAGGTCTCTCCAGAGATGTTCAATCGGGTTCAAGTCTGTGCTTTGGCTGTCCAACTCAAGGACATTCAGAGACGTGTCCCAAAACCACTCCTGCGTTGTCTTGACTGTGTACTTAGGGTCGTTGTCATGTTGTAAGGTGAACCTTCACCCAAGTCTGAGGTCCTGAGCGCTCTGGAACATATTTTCATCAAGGATCTCTGTACTTTGCGCCGTTCATCTTTCCCTCGATCCTGACTATTCTCTCAGTCTCTGCCGCTGAAAAACATCCCCACAGCATGATGCTGCCACCACCACGCTTCACCGTAGCGATGGTGCCAGGTTTCCTACAGACATGACGCTTGGCATTCAGACCAACAAGTTAAATCTTGGTTTCATCAGACCAGAGAATCTTCTTTCTCATGGTCAGAGTCATTTAAGTGCCTTTTGGAAAACTCCAAGCTGGCGGTCATGTGCCTTTTACTGAGGAGTGGCTTCCGTCTGGCCTTTCTACCATAAAGGACTGATTGGTGGAGTGCTGTAGAGATGGTTGTCCTTCTGGAAGGATCTCCCATCTCCACAGAGGAACTCTGGAGCTCTGTCAAAGTGACCATCAGGTTCTTGGTCACTTCTCTTACCAAAGCCCTTCTCCCCCGATTGCTCAGTTTGGCCGATCGGCCAGCTGTAGGAATACTATTGGTGGTTCCAAACTTCTTCCATTAAGAATGATGGAGGGCACTGTGTTTTTGGGGACCTTCAATGCTACAGAAATGTTTTGGTACCCTTCCCCAGATCTGTGCCTTGACACAATCCTATTTCAGAGCTCTACGGACAATTCCTTCAACCACATGGCTTGGTTTTTGCTCTGACAACTGTGGGACCTTATATAGACAGGTGTGTGCCTTTCCAAATCATGTCCAATCAATTAAATTTACCACAGGTGGACTCCAAGTTGTAGAAACATCTCAAGTTTGATCAATGGAAACATGATGCACCTTGAGCTCAATTTCAAGTCTCATACCAAAAGGTCTGAATAGCTACGTAAATACGGTATTTCTGTTTTTAATTTGAATACATTTGCAAAAACCTCTAAAAACCTGTTTTCATTATGGGTATTGTGTGTAGAACGAGGGAAAAAATAATTTAAATACATTTTACAATAAGGCTGTAACGTGTAAAAAGTTAAGGGGTCTAAATCCTTTCCGAATGCACTGTATGTCCTATTGTACTGCCCTCGGTGTTCAGCTTAAATCCAAAGGTTTCTCAATGGGTGCCAGTAACCTGGGAATGCCAGATAGTTAATGTCAGTCTCCATCCAGACAATGATTAAGCCACCGGACAAGAGAATCTTCCAGGGCCAAAGTCCTCAAGGCCAGAGATGTGGTGGGATCCTCCTCACATTGTGTCCCGGTGACCCACCCAAATTCATGTGTGAGTGTTGCCTTATACACGTTTACCATTTTCCCCTTTAAAAAGGCAAAAGGACGACAATCATCTACCACCTCTAAGTTGTTAACTTGTTGTACTAACAACAATGGTTCAAAAGAGTAGAATGGTGGTATCTGCCACTGGGATGTGTACCGGAATGCACTATACAAGAGTTCTTCCTCACTGACCTGCCCACAATGATGCTAAAACATTCCACATGTAGAACTCTCCAGGACTACCCACATGTAGAACTCTCCAGGACTAAGCATGTGCATACAGCATTTGACCACAAAGAATACCTGAAATAGTCAAAAACTGCATTTTAACCAACAAAATATATTGTCTCTATTAATTTCATTGCTGCTTATTCCATGTCATAAGGAAACCAAGCTCACATGTCTACGGCACAGACAGTAAGTCCTACAAAAAAATGATTTAAAAAAACATTAAACAGTGAATGCAACTGAAATCTACATTTAAAAGTATGACTTACTGAAAACAGGCATTGTGCCAAGTTCCTTGAAGAACCTTCACATTGAATGTGTCTTGAATTGTTCCCCCGCAACCCGCACAGTGGCGTCCATCTGTACCTGCAGGGTTCAATTATGTCACTACAGGAAAAGCATACTCTATCCATTCATAAAAGTAAATCACAGTAGCAATGCATTTCTGTATAGATTCTACTGACTGAACAAAGGTGAGACTAGTAATCTGTTTGCATAGACACATATTTTAAGAAAATAAGAATATATGGAAATTCCCTGACCTTTAATAACAATCAATTTTGAGTAATTGCAAATACAGTCAGTCAATGATTATAGGGATAATGTTTTTGTAGAACATGGGCTGACACATGCTGTTTACAATATAATGTTCAGGCTATAAATTATTCTCAAGTAAAAAGGAAAACGTTTAGACAAGCATGAGCATCATTCTTCTGTTATTTATATACATACATTCATACATACATACATACATACACACACGCCAATCAAAAGTTTGGACACAAACTCATTCAAAGTTTTAAAATGTTTTTACTATTTTCTACATTGTATAATAATAGTGAAAATAATAATAGTGAAAACACAAACTCTTTGAAATAACACATATGGAATCATGTAGTAACCAAAAAAAGTGTTATACTAATCAAAATAGATTTTTTATTTGAGATTCTTCAAATAGCTGCCCTTTGCCTTGATGACAGCTTTGCATACTCTTGGCATTCTTTCAACCAGCTTCATAGTCACCTGGAATGCATTTCAATTAACAGGTGTGCCTTGTTAAATGTTAATTTGTGGAATTTCTTTCCTTCTTAATGCATTTGAGCCAAACAGTTGTGTTGTGACAAGGTAGGGGTGGTATACAGAAGATAGCCCTATTTGGTAAAATACCAAGTCCATATTATGGCAAGAACAGCTCAAATAAACAAAGAGAAACGACAGTCCATCATTACTTTAAGACTTGAAGGTCAGTCAATATGGAAATTTCAAGAACTTTGAACGTTTCTTCAAGTACAGTCGCAAAAACCATCAGGTTCTGGGCAGCTGGTAGCCTAGTGGTTAGAGCATTGAACCAAAAGGTTGCTGGATTGAATTCCCGAGCTGACAAGGTAAAAATCTGTCATTCTGCCACTGAACAAGGCAGTTAACCCACTGTTCCCCGGTAGGCCATCATTGTAAATAAGAATTTGTTCTTAACTGACTTGATTAGTTAAATAAAGGTCAAAGTTTAAAAAAGCGCTTAGATGAAACTGGCTCTCATGAGGACCGCCACAGGAAAGGAAGACCCAGAGTTACCTCTGCTGCAGAGGATAAGTTCATTAGAGTTACCAGACTCAGAAATTGCAGCCCAAATGAATGCTTCACAGAGTTCATGTAACAGACACATCTCAACATCAACTGTTCAGAGGAGACTGTGTGAATCAGGCCTTCGTGGTAGAATTGCTACAAAGAAACCACTACTAAAAAGGACACCAATAAGAAGAGACTTGCTTGGGCCAAGAAACACAAGCAATGGACATTAGACCGGATGAAATTTGTCCTTTGGTCTGGAGTCCAAATTGGAGATTTTTGGTTCCAACCTTCGTGTCTTTGTGAGACGCCGTGTGGGTGAACGGATGATCTCTGCATGTGTATTTCCCACCGTAAAGCATGGAGAAGGTGGTGTTATGGTGTGGGGGTGCTTGGCTGGTGACACCGTCAGTGATCTTCTTTTTTTTTAAATTCAAGGCACACTTAACCAACATGGCTACCACAGCATTCTGCAGCGATACGCCATCCCAACTGGTTTGGGCTTAGTGGGAATATCATTTATTTTTTAACAGGACAATGACCCAACACACCTCCAGGCTGTGTACGGGCTATTTGACCAAGAAGGAGAGTGATGAGTGCTACATCAGATGACGTTGCCTCCACAACCCCATGACCTCAACAAAATTGAGATGGTTTGGGATGTCGGAAGGCAGTGTGAAGGAGAAGCAGCCAACAAGTGCTCAGCATATGTGGGAACTCCTTCAGGACTGTTGGAAAATCATTTCGGGTGAAGCTGGTTAAGAGAATGCCAAGAGTGTGCAAAGCTGTCATCAAGGCAAAAGGTGGCTCCTTTGAAGAATCTCAAATATATAATATATTTTGATTTGTTTAAAACTTTTTGGGTGACTAAATGATTCCATGTGTGTTATTTCATAGGTTTGAAGTCTTCACTATTATTCTTCAATGTGGAAAACAGTAAAAATAAATAATAACCCTTGAATGAGTAGGTGTGTCCAAACTTGAATGGCACTGTATAGTCTAAAAATATATGTAGCAAATAAAGATTCCAGCTAGATCTCTTTAGTTGAGCTCTTTAATTTGTTCTAAAAAAAAAGCCTGCATTCACAAGACTTCCATTCCAATGCAATAAATATATTGAGTTTTGAAATGAATTGATCTAAGCTGCTAAATTCAAGTAACATTATCTGCCCGAACTTAATGGCAGAATCATTGACGTTGTTACAAAGTAACTATGCATGTTATGATGATCAGATGCATTGTAGCGAGCTCTCATTTGACAAATATCAGCTAACAAATGTATCAAGTCTCGAAGACCGTGCATCCCCCTAATCGATTTATCTTGGGTTTCCCTTTCCCCAAACAACAGATTGCATGTATACATTTAAAAAAGTCAACATTGTTATCCACATGTAAGCGTAACTATCAACTGGGAGAGAAGTTTAGACTGCTCACCTTCCAGCTCCTCCATCTAATTGTTGTGTCGTCGTTATTTGTTCTTTATTTCCCAGAAAGTTCTCACAGTGATCCAGTGTGTGTTACATTCAGGGTTATTTATTCTACGAATACAAGAAACGTATATAGAAATTGTAGTTTAAATCCCGGGTACATTTTCTTAGGAAGGAAAATATCGCCGTTCAGTTTTGGAATAGCCTACTTTGTTGGCAGGATGACGTCATGCAGTTGGAATTCCTGTACGGAGACCGGAAGGGATCGGCAGCAGCAACACCTGGAACAGGAGCAAATTGGAGCCGAAAAGGCAAATATCCCCTACACTGAAACTATAGCACCATCTACTGCCAGAAAGATTTCACGTTATTGTTTTTGTTAAACCATTTTCATATATGAATAACTTAAATGATGACATTCCCCGAGCATCTGTTATGCCAGCTTGTTATGAGTCCTACACGCAGGATAGCCTACTGTTCCCCAAGCATGTCTGTGCGGCGAGTGGATACTTATACCTGAAGATAAAACACGACTTTGACACTAGTCAACCAAAATTATTGCAACCATCACACTGAATAAGCTACCCTGTAACTCAAAATCGAGCAGCTGGAAAGAAGGAAACTTCTAAGGGAAGCCATAGTTGCCCGTGCGGTTGGTCCATTTGGCTCTACATCAACTTTTCAAATCGCTGTTAGTGCATTCAGATTTCTATCACCTGAAACATGCACAGAACCTTATAAACATGTGCACGAACTCGGCAAGTCTGCATGCATTGTGCGCATGCTTCAGGTGGTAGAAATCTGAACGCACTACCAGGCTTTTTGAAAAGTTGATGTAATTATACTTTCCTGTGGATATTGTCTCACATTCCTACTGCCAAACGACCAACCACACGGACAATGTTATTCAACATTCTGGCCTGTAGAAGTCGTGAGAGGAACTCCTGATCCAAACGCTAATTTCTGCCTGACATAAAATGCAATGGAAATCAACGTCGGGTTTCCAGCCAACTGCAGAGGTGCAGTGGCCTAATGACTTCATTTTTAATGCTTTACCTAAGGTAATTGTGCCTATCTAATGTATGTTGACGACTCTTGTGGTTACTTAACCTTACTTAAGTGTCTGAGGTTGTATCACCCTGTCCTGCTTGATGGACATTCTTGTTACATTTTCACAAATGGAATGACCACCTTGCTACAGTATTATGTCAACTGCCCAAACAATCACCAGACTGCATTACTATATTGGCTTAGTTTAGTGCTCAGCCTCGTCACGGGAGTGAACCAATTATGGGTATAAACCCTGGATGACAGACAGGGGGCGTTGTATTGAAGGCACCACGCACCCATCTCCTCGAATGTAAAGAATATTTTGGAAGGTATAGAAATGCATATATTATGCATATAAGGTCTACATTCATTTGACACATTTACTCTATTTCAATAACTAAATGCATGCTTATATATATATATATATATATATATATATATATATATACATATATTTTTTTTTAAATAATTCAAGTCGTTTTTTTTTTATTGAGTACTAGTGTTACTGTCCCCACTTCAACAAAAACATATATTTTTTTTAATGTAATTTTGTCCTTGAAACATATAATTGAAATACTGTAGAATTGCATTCATTCCTATGGAGTGCCAATAGACGGGTGACTTTAAAGTCTCTCAATTGCCAATACCTAGCATCAGCAATCCAGGGTTTATAAACTCAGCAAAAAAATAAATGTCCCTTTTTCAGGACCCTGTCTTTGAAAGATAATTTGTAAAAATCCAAATAATTTCACAGATCTTCATTGTAAAGGGTTTAAACACTGTTTCCCATGCTTGTTCAATGAACCATAAACAATTAATGAACTTACACCTGTGGAACGGTTATTAAGACCGTACAGATGGTAGGCATTTAAGTTCACAGTTATGAAAGCTTAGGACACTAAAGAGGCCTTTCTAATGACTCTGAAAAACACCAAAAGAAAGATGCCCAGGGTCCCTGCTCATCTGTGTGAACGTGCCTTAGGCATGCTGCAAGGAGGCATGAGGACTGCAGCTGTGGCCAGGGCAATAAATTGCAATATCCGTACTGTGAGATGCCTAAGACAGCATTACAGGGAGACAAGACAGACCGCTGATCGTCCTCGCAGTGGCAGACCACATGTAACAACACCTGCACAGAATCGGTACATCCGATCATCACACCTGCGGGACAGGTACAGGATAGCAACAACAACTGCCCAAGTTACACCAGAAATGCACAATCCCTCCATCAGTGCTCAGACTGTCCTCAATAGGCTGAGAGAGGCTGGTCTGAGGGCTTGTAGGACTGGTGTAAGGCAGGTCCTCACCAGACATCACAGGCAACAACGTCGCCTATGGGCACAAACACACCGTCGCTGGACCAGACAGGACGGGCAAAAAGTGCTCTTCAATGACGAGTTGTGGTTTTGTCTCACCAGGGGTGATAGTCGGATTCGCGTTTATCGTCGAAGGAATGAACATTACACCAAGGCCTGCACTCTGGCGGAATCGATTTGGAGGTGGAGGGTCTGTCATGATCTGGGGCGGCATCACAGCATCATCGGACTGAGCTTTTTGTTATTCCAGGCAATGCTGTGCGTTACAGGGAAGCCATCCTCCTCCCTAATGTGGTACCCTTCCTGCAGGCTCATTCTGCCACCAGCCATACTGCTCGCTCTGTACGTGATTTCCTACAAGACAGGAATGTAAGTGCTCTGCCATGGCCAGCGAAGAGCCCGGATTTCAATCCCATTGTGCACATCTAGGACCTTTTGGACTGGAGGGTGAGGGCAAGGCCATTCCCCCCAGAAATGTCTGGGAACTTGCAGGTGCCTTAGTGGAAGAGTGGGGTAACATATCACAGCAAGAACTGGCAAATCTGGAGCAATCCATGAGGAGGAGATGCACTGCAGTACTTAATGCAGCTGTTTGACCCCCCCCCCCCCCTCCCCTTTGTTCAGGGACACATTATTCAATTTCTGTTAGTCACATGTCTGTGGAACTTGTTCAGTTTATGTCTCAGTTGTTGAATCTTATGTTCATACAAATATTTACATATGTTAAGTTTGCTGAAAATAAACGCAGTTGACAGTGAGAGGAAGTTTATTTTTTTGCTGAGGTTATATGTCATTATATTGAACCAATGATTTATCTATACACGAGATGACTGACCGAGGACGCTGTGTTGATGCCACCGTGCCTCAGTCTTGGCATTCCCCCACCAGTGTAAAAAATACATTAATAAAACCCCTAAAACCTAGCAGTCAAACAGGGAAATGGTTCCAATATTTTTTCCACCATTCATTTTTCCCATAGGGGATTTTAGAAACACTTTAAAATATGGGCTGTTTTTCGTGTAGGCTCATGCTGGCGTGACGTTTTGATTACCGTGTAAATCTCTATGTTTGCTTGTATAATAGAGTGTCGTACCCCATCAGAACCCAAAATATATGTGTGTTAACAAGGCAATAAATGTTAACATTTTTGGGGGGGCAGGTGGTTAGAGAGTTGGGCCAGTAACCGAAAGGTTGCTGGATCGAATCCCCGAGCTGATCTGTTGTTCTGCTCCTGAACAAGGCGGTTAACTCATTGTTCCCCGGTAGACTGTCATTGTAAATAAGAATTTGTTCTTATCCGACTTGCCTTGTTTAATAAAGGTTAAAAATGTCATTCCCCACGAATGTTGAAGCGCTCCCCTTGGGCCATTTGAGATATTGCATGCGACTAACACATTTCTGTGAATTACTACAGCTTCCGCCTTGGGCCAATCAGTGATTTTTTTAAATGCCGGATCTCTATGGCAAGACGCAGCATTCACCCAGGTTTCATCAAAATCGGGCCAGTGCTGTATGAGATATCGCGTGTAACTAAAGTACTTATGGATGGAGAAAGATTCACAGTCCCCTCCCCGATTTCATCGTGGGGACAACAAACACTGTATAGCCTCAAAACATGGTTAAAACTATCATTTTGATATAGTGGAGGGTCAGTCCTTGCATCTATTAATTTATTAATTTGAGAGTTCTCAAGGCCCATCAACTGAGGCGGGTCTTTGTTATTGTTTCAGTTAAGGACTCTAGCTTTAACAGTAAGCCTATTCGAACAGTCGTTGGAAGTACATCTAATGATATGTCTTCATACAGTGAAATTGATTTGAGTCATGGGTTGTAAATGAAGTGTTCATCTGTTTTCTCTTCCACTGAAAATGTTTTCTATTTTATTTCATTTATTTGTATTACAATTAATACATCGATAAAAAATGTGAATACAAGTATACTTAAAAGAATTTACAAAGGACAGTTGAGTTAGTCCTAGGGGGTATTATAACACGTAACACTAAGACCTTCAGCGCCAATAAGACAGAGACGTTGGATGAGGGGTGGGGCTACATCGGACATCATATTCGCGCTCGTCAGAAGGTCATCGCTACCAGAGAGGAAGAGGGGAACGAAAGGGTCTACTTTCGTCAAAATTTGTCCAAGCGGTAATAAGCAGACCGCCTGCATTTCCGATTTTGGGACAACGACTCAAATTGTCGGGGCGGAAACAAAACCATATTATTATACATGGTCGCTAACGGAAAATTACGGCACGTGGGGGCGGGTTACCGAACATTTTTTTTGTGTAACACTGATGGTACATAAGCAGGTAGTATGATAACTTGCAGGTCAATGTTGTGGTGGGTTACCGGGAGTTTAGGGCATATTAGTCTGCATGTTAATTAGGAGTAGATCAGGGCATTTTTATCTTGTTATATGTCAGGCAGTTATTGAATGAGATAGCGCACGTCATAGACTTTAAGCTACTTGCAATACAATTGTGTTTCATAAGGAATTTAGTTGTCGGGATTGTCTTTGACTTAGACATATCTTAGTCGTGTGTCTTATCAATTTCTTGGTCTATGCTTTGTCATAATATGCAGAATAACGGTTATGAAATAAAGGTTTTCGTAACATTTAGCGTATGTGTAAATTGAAGTGATATTATCTGTTTAGTAATAGTAGCATAATAGCCCATATCGTAATTGAAATTGTTTGGTGGGAGTTAAAGACTACTAGCCTACAAGTTAAAATGGGAGTGGGGTCCGAAAATGCAGCATCCACCACCAAACTATCCATTCGTCATGGGGTATACAAAGAGGAGACGAATATCGCTCTGAAAGCACCCTTAAACGTAGAGAGTATGTTACCAAAGAAAGTGGGGCACGTGACTGCAGAAAGAGCCATCTGGGGTCGCCGCATTGAGTTTGTCCTTGCATCGGTGGGGTACGCGGTTGGACTTGGGAACGTGTGGCGGTTTCCATACCTCTGCTACAGGAGCGGTGGAGGTAAGCACATGTAGGCTATTGTTGAGTCTTTGGGTCCATCATCTATAAAATACTGTCAGAACAACGGAAGGGGAGGGGTAATGTCAATAATCTAGATTTAAAGTGTGTGCGTTCCATACTGCTATTATGCATAAGTCAGATCCTGAACATGTGGAAATGTAAATACAGAATGCGGGTGCAGGACGATTTTTTTGGTTTGTTTAATTTATAAACCAGTCTAATTACTGAATCAGTTTAGGCACATGCCATAATTTGTAAGTCGCTCTGGATAAGAGCGTCTGCTAAATGACTTAAATGTAAATGTAAAATGCAACCCTGTAGGCTAACCTTCATGAGCCACATGTGAGTGCCTTTGGTTGAACAATGGTCTCAAACAGAGATGAGTGTTTTCACAATTAAACAAGGACTTGCTTTCAGAATAAAGATAATGTATTCATTGCTTAACCCATTACAGTCAAAGCCCTGTCTAACTGGGGCTTAGGCTTTTATAACATTTTTTAATACATGTATTTAACTCCTTATTTTTGTCACTAAACAGTCTCCATATTAACTTCCATTATTGTTTCCAACTGGTACCGGTGAACATACAGACAAGTCTTGGGAGGTCTGTAGGTGTCATAGAGCAAAACAACCAACAAGTTTGTGAGAGTCTCACTTTTCCCCAGAGAGGGTCATATTAGTATGTAGAACAAACTGTTTGGACGCTACAGTGAGAAGTTGGTAGATCAGTTGTACCAACTTCAGATGTGTCCCAAGATGCTTGTGGGGGGTCGTATAGCAAAACGGAGAACACCATCGTGTTTGTGAGAGTCATCTTTCCATAGAGTAATAGTTTGTTGGCCAAACCGTTTGGATGCTACAGACGATTTTGTGAGAAGACTGTTTTTTGGGATGTCTCATGGTCTGACAAACACTGTTCTAGCTCTGTCAACTTTCACTGCAGATCTGTGAAGAGCAACAATGTCGGATACAGTGGATTGAGACGCATCCAATGCAAAAAAACAAACATATTTATAGCTAAAACTGACACATTTTTATAGGGATTTTTTAAAATTATGCTAATTATATTTCAGCAGGAGCGCAGATGTCGACTTTTATTGATGTTGGATGTTTCTTTCTAGATGGATGTATGCCATTTTACCCACTTCGTGCTGATCAAATCTTACTTGCATGTCTTTAGAATAGGATTTAGCTAAACTACGCCAAGGCTACACCAGGTTGGAATTAACTTTGATGTTATGAAGTGGACTTCTTGAAAGAGCCAAGAGGCAACTCTCCCGGATGTTACTATGTACATTTTTTGGGGAGATGAAACCAATGGTTGTAATCCAGTATGACTCACTGCACCACCCTCACTTTTTAGACTTCTGATCTATGAGTTTAAATTGTGCCACAGAGGAACAAAAGAGATTTTGAAAAGTTAGTTCTTGGCCAACCAGTTGTGGTTTTCCTGTTTTTGCAACAACAACAAAAAACCTTGAACATAACTGACAGTAATTAACAAGGTGATAAATGTCCTGAAACAAGACACACATAAGTACATCAGAAGAAGTATGTTCCATGCTGAAAATGAACCGCTAGGTAAATTATTATGATAGTTTACTATAAGTGTGAGGAGGACACAAGTACACAACGATGACCAAGCAATTTGTTTCAATGGCATCACTGGTTTTCTATTTGTTTAATGTCATGACTTTGCATTGCTTTGGCTTGTCTGGCACAGTTCCTATCTAGCTGAGATGAAGTCCAATCAAGAATGACACAGCAAAACAACAAAAACCTCAACAGACACTGATGATTGTGTTCTGTTGTATTTCCCTGTTTATAGTTTATTCGATCCCCGTTATCGTTTGCCGAAGCAGCAGCATCCTGGGGTCCACACAAACATGACAAGTAACAAAACACAGCTACACTGATAGACAAGGACAGTCACAGAAATGTAAAATGCAATGATATACAACATAAAAAATAGTACATACAATACAACAACAAATATTGTGTAATGTGTGTGTGCGTGTCCCCACCATTCCCTTAAATGTTGTTTAATCGTTTTTAATGGTAATTTTGTTTGCTTGAGTAATTGGAGATGGAAGGGAGTTCCATGCTAACATGGCCGTGTATAGAACTGTATGTTGTCGTGAATTCATTTTGAACTTGGGGATTGTGAAGAGACCCCTGTTTGTGTGTCTGAGCTGAATGTTATTTGATTATGCAAACTACAAGAGAATCAGTTAATCTCTCGTAAACCGTCAAAAATGAAAGACTGGCATACATGTTGTTGATGTTAGTTCTGTATGTGCAGTTCAGGGCAAGGCGTGCTACTCTGTTTTGAGCAAGCTACATTTTTGCTAGATCTTTCTTTGCTGCACTTGACCATATTACCGGACAGTAATCAAGATGGGACAAGACCAGAGCCTGAACAACTAGTTGATTTGTGTCAAACGCAGAATATCTTTTTATAACAGACATACTCCTCCTCATCTTCACAACAACGTTGTCAATATGGCCTAATCATGATAACTGGTCTCACCCTTTATACACAACTCCAGTTGAGGTTTCGGTCTTAGAAAATGTTTTGAGACAAATACATTGCTTATCATTTTAGATGTATTTAAGACCATGTTATTGTTAATCACCCACTCTGATACTGACTGGAACTCTGTTAACATCACACACACTATCAAGCATTTCACACACATGATCTAGATACTGACTTAGCACTTGGTGGCCAATAGCAACACCCTAAAACAATAGGCCTTAATAGGTGACGCTGCAACCATAACACTTCACATGGTACTCCCACCTGGCTTTGGTCTTTGTCATGGTAGCAACGTAGGCTACAATTTATTTTCAAGAAAACCCTCTCAAAATCAAACGGAGCACTTTTGTTCCATGTTCAGCATGCGTTGCCCTCTTCTGCCTTGCCATGGGGTTTCCAATAGCTTCCCTAACCCCAAAGTCAAAGTTCAGCGATGGTGTCTTTGTGTTTATAAACCTTGCCACGGACCTCACTGTATAACAGAAAGGTGCTACCTTGACAGACACGTCACACTGGTTTGCTCAGGCACTAAATTAGCAGGCACTAAATTCCTCTGTCATTCATTCACATCCCAGATTATGTAGCAGACATGAGGGTCTCTTGATGAGGGAGCCCTCTTGGTCTAATGGTCAAGACGGGGATTTCTCCCACGTGAGACCAGTGTTCAGAGGTCAGAGGAGGGGGTTGAATGTAGCGGACATGAGTCGGGCTCGTGATGAGGTAGCCCTGTCTGCGACTTCAAAATCAGATCACACCCGTCAAAATTACAATGAGGAGCCTGTATCTCATTCCCTCACCGGAGGGCTTGAAACAAGTATACTGCTGTAATGACTATCTTAGTTGTAACGTAGGGAAATTAGACACTGTCATTATAGTAAGACACTATGTGTTGTCTATTCATCCTTCTTAGTGTTTAGCTAGTTGTCATATGGGAGAACCTCCCGAAAGGACAACCATCTCTGCAGCACTACACCAATCAGGCCTTTATGGTAGTGGCCAGACGGAAGCCACTCCTCAGTAAAAGGCACATGACAGCCCACTTGGAGTTTTCTTAAAGGATCTCAGACCATGAGAAACCAAATTCTCTGGTCTGATGAAACCAAAATTGAACTCTTTGGCATGTTGGTGGCAGCATCATGCTGTGGGGATATTTGTCAGCGGCAGGGACTGGGAGACTAGTCAGGATCGAGGCAAAGATGAACGGAGCAAAGTACAAAGAGATTCTTGATGAAAACCTGCTCCAGAGCACTCAGGACCTTAGACTGGGTTGAATGTTCACATTCTAACAGGACAATGACCCTAAGCACAGCCAAGACAACGCAGGAGTGGTTTCGGGACAAGTCTGAATGTCCTTGAGTGGCCCAGCCAGAGCACAGACTTGAACCTGATCTAACATCTCTGGAGGAATAAACAGTTAAATCAATTTTAGAATAAGGCTATAAAATATTTAAAAAAAAATGTGGAAAAAGTCAAGGGGTGTGAGTACTTTCTGAAGGCACTGTATAGTGTATTTACTGTCATCTGATATGATTTCTATCCTGGTCCTTTGTCTTCTCTAAACTAATGATCAATTCTGGTTTATTTTTCTAACTAGCACCTGCAGAACAAGTTGTCTACGAGACCGAAAGAGACTTTCGTAGCATCTTAGAACTTAAGCAGCAGGTTAGGAGAATTAGGTGAAGGTTAGGAAAAGGGTTAGGGTTAGCTAAAATGCTCTCCTAACGTGCTACGAAAAGTCACTTCCGGTCGTAGCTGTTCTTCGTCTAGTCACAACCGTGGAACAGATTCACGGTCGTCTGTAATGACTCACAAATGAATCAAGAAAAGGATTTTACTGTTCTTATATTACTAATCTATTTGTGTCCTTCACTTCCTTCTTTTAGGTGCCTTCCTCATTCCTTACTTTCTCATGCTGTTTCTGTGTGGAATCCCCCTGCTCTTCATGGAGTTTGCCATTGGACAGTATACCCGACTGGGACCAGTGCACGCTCTAGCCAAAATCTGCCCCTTGTTCAAAGGTAAGTGAAATCCACAGTCCTATTGTTTACCAAGGCCTCACATTCTGTGTAAGAACAGCCACAGGCTGGTTTTATTAAGCATTTAACTAACATTTCCTGTTTGTTTTTAGTCAACGTGGAACAGTCCAGCAAAGAGGCAATGGTGTTTTAATAAGTGCATACAAACAATAGGCCTACTTGGCAGAGGTAAAGGTATTCACACATGGAGGCTCAGTTTGCCACTGTTCAAAAGGGGAAGGGATAAATAAACGGTCTTATCAGGTTCCGGTGTCACTCAACATTGCGCATGGTTACATGTACCCGGTAATGCGATTATAGTCTGGTCAGATTTAATAAAATAGTTTGATTACACCGATTTCCCTAATAATCCTGTTTACACGGACACATCTGAAATCAAGCTACCTGATGGCACTCTGATAAATGCAGAATAAATGTTCTACCACCGAGACCATGTTATTTTTCGGAAGCATATTTGATTCTGAGTTCAGACATGTAAAGTTTGTATGTGAAAACTAAAAAGATTCATACAGTGCCTTCAGAAAGTATTCCTATCCCTTGACTTATTCCACATTTTGTTGTGCTATTGAAAATGGATTCAATCATTTTTTTTCCTTCATCAATCTACACACAATACCCCATAATGACAAAGTGAAAACATGTTGGACATTTTTGCAAATGTATTGAAAATGAAATACAGAAATATCAAAGAGCTTTCCAACATTTGTCCATTTTATTATTTTCAAAATTCTTCAAGCTCTGTCAAATTGGTTATTGATCATTGCTAGACAACCATTTTCAGGTCTTGTTATAGATTTTCAAGAGGATTTAGGTCAAAACTGTAACTCGGCCACTTGGGACATTCACTGTCTTCTTAGTAAGCAACTCCAGTGTAGATTTGGCCTTGGGTTTTAGGTTATTGTCCTACTGAAAGGTGAATTCATCTCCCAGTGTCTGGTGGAAGCAGACTGAACCAGGCTTTCCTCTAAGAGTTTGCTTGTTCTTAGCTCCTTTCCGTTTTTTTTTTTTTTCATCCTGAAAAATTCCCCAGTCCTTAACGATTACAAGCATAACAATAACATGATGCATCCACTACTATGCTTGAAAATGGGGAGAGTGGTACTCAGTAATGTGTTGTATTGGATTTACCCCAAATGTAACACTTTTTTTTATTCAGGACAAAAATTGAATTGCTTTTGCCACTTTTTTGCAGTAATACTTGTGCCTTGTTGCAAACAGGATGCATGTTTTGGAATATTTGTATTCTGTACAGGCTTCCTCCTTTTCACTCTGTCAATTCAGTTAGTGTTGTAGAGTAACTACAATGTTGTTGATTCCCCCCCCCCTGAGTTTAATGGCTGAGATATGAGGAACTATGTAACTGTTTTAAAGTCACACCATTGGCCTCATGAGCAGTTTCTTTACTCTCCGGCAACTGAGTTAAGAAGGATGCCTGTATCTTTTTAGTGAGTGAGTGTATTGATACACCATTCAAAGTGCAATTAATAACTTCACCATGCTCAAAGGAATATTCAGTGTCTTTTACATCTTTACCCATCTACCAATAGATGGTGACAAACAAGGGAGTCCACACGTTGGCAGTTAAGGAGTAACAAAAAGATTTATTAATAAATAAATAACCAAGTATAAAACTACAAAGGAAAACTAACCTGTGATGTGTGAAAGTAGGCTGAAGGTGGATGAAGGTAACATGTGTGTAAGGGTGTACCTAATCAAAAAACATAATCAACCAGATGACAAAGCAAAATGGTGCTTGTGTAGAGAGAGAGCCACGACTGGGCACCAGGAACTTTTATCTCCTAGTTGATCCCAAACCCAGGTGCAACTTGTCACCTTAACAACCCAATCAGCTCCACCTGTCCCCAATCTGCAAATATAAAAGCAGAAACACAGAGCTGGCGGCAGGGAGCGTGAGGGGGGTGTAACACCCACTCCCATAAAAATCAGGGACTAACGAAACCCCGAAAACAAAACCCACAATTACAACTGATCAAAAACCATAAATAATAAAGGTTCAGACAAAATACTATACATACCATAAAGGTAAGCGGCCCACCAGGTGCCCATGACACCAATCCAACCAAATTGACCCCCCCATCCAACCTCTGCCACCACGGTACCCGGAAGCAACAATTTAAGAGAAAGAAATGGAGACCGGGTGACAGGAGAGCAGAAGCCAGAGCAATGGGAAGGACAAAATAAACCTTGTACAGACCACCAACCAAAAAGAAAAACAAACGCAACAAAGGTGTCCAAAGATTGACTAAAGTGGTGCACGGGAAAGCGCATCAGCCACCACATTATCTACATGTTGTAGATCCAAATGGAACGCCTGCAGGAACAAACATCAGCGCATAATCCTGCGATTTAGGCAAAGCATGGTGTGCAGGAAAGTAAAGGGGTTGTGGTCAGTGTTAACCACAATAGGGACCACACCCAACCCCACATATACCTCAAAATGCTGCAACGCCCAGATTAAGGCAAGGTCCTCCCTCTCCCCCACTGAATAATTCAACTGATAGCTGTTAAACTTTCAGGAGAAATGGCTAACAGGATGTTCAACACCTCCTTCATCTGCTTGAAGCAACACGGCACCTGCCTCCACATTACTGGCATCCACATATAGGCTGAAAGGCTGTTCCAATTGTGGGGCAGCCAACACAGTGTCAGAGCTAAGAAGCAGTTTCACATTTTCAAAAGCACTCTGACAGCAGGAAAACCAGATGAAATCAGCCCTCTTCAATAGATCAAAGGTGCTACAACTGTGGAGCAGTTGCAGCAAAATACCCAGACATACCTAGGAAGCGTTGCAGCTCCTTCTTGGTGGTGGAAACCGATCGATAGCGGCCTCTTTAGCCCGCACCAGGAGAACAAGACCACTCTGCCGAGGTAGATCACTGTTGCCTGGGGAATCTCACATTTGGCTAAGTTCCCAGTGAGACAGGCCTCAGCCAAACGCTCAGAGTCCGTATCCGCACCAGATGTCGCTCCCAAGTGTCACTATAAACAACCACATCATCTAGATAAACAGCATAGCCTTCAAGGCCAGAGATCACCCTATTCATAAGACGCTGAGACGTAGCAGGAGCTTTGCGTATGACTCATGTCTGTATAGGAGAAAAGACCTACAGGAGTAATAAAACCAGATATTTCACAAGCTTTTGATGACAAAGGCACCTGCCAGTAACCCTTCAGCAAATCAAACTAGCTGACAAACCGGGCAGCACCAACCTGATCAACACAATCTTCCATCCGTGGGAGTGGGTAACAGTCCGGTTTTGTCACACTAACCTTACGGTAGTCCGTGCAAAATCTAAGAGAACCATCTGGCTTGCTCACCAAGAGACACGGGGAGGCCTAACTGGAGAATGATGGTACAGCGATATCATTAACTAGCATGTACTCAATCCCTGAGTCCAAGTGACGTAGCTTCTCCAATGAGACACAATAAAAACGTTGTTTAATGGGGACAACAATCCAAACAATATCATGCACTACCAAATGTGTACGAGAAGGTGTCAGCAGACAGACAAACTCAGTGATCAAATCAGTTAACTCTGCTTGACAATCATCAGATATGTGACCCAACAAACCCAACAACAAAAAGTTTGCAAGGGACTTCATCAACCTACCCTGCAAAATACCATCAGGGCCCGGCACCCCCTCACCATCACACTATGTGGAGTGGTTAACCTCGGATCAACTGATTCCACCAAAAGAACAGGACTAACCACGTCAGTTTTAGCACACAGTTTTGATTTAGCAAATTCAGAAGAGAAACGAGCACAGCTCGCCGGTCAAACAACCTTTTCAGCCTCACCTGAGAGGATGCTAGTTTTTCTTTAGTCATTTCACAAGCTACATACAACCTGTGTCGGAAACTGCTAACATATGACAAAACATTTTTGGGAGGCCCAACCACCATCCAATCCTCCTTTTAATACAGCAAGGGGACCACACAGTATGCCCAAAAACAAGGTCATTAGGACTGAACCCAGTGCTCTCTTGTGATACTTCTTTAACAGCGAGTAGCAACCAGGGTAACCACTCTTCCCAGTCACGTTGTAATTCAGTGCAGTGTGCACATAGCATTAACTTCAAAGTCTGCTTAAAAACGCTCAAGGCCTCCTTGACTCTGCGCATGATAAGCACTGGCCTGATTATGTTTTATACGCAATTGTCGCAAGACTTGTGCAAATATGTGCGAAGTGAAGTTGGAACCCTGATCGCTCTGAATCACCTTAGGTGTTCAAGAAATTGAGATGAACTGTGACAAGCCTTCACAACAGACTTAGAGGTAATGTTGCGAAGTGGATAGGCTGCAGAATGTCTTGTAGTCTGACACATTACAGTTAACATGTAGGTGCTACCAGCTTTAGAATAGGGTAAGGGTCCAACACCATAAATAATCAAATGCTCAAATGGCTGGCCTGTAGCGGGACTGACCTTAACATCTGATTAGGCTACCCAGTCAGCTGACGAGGCCACAATTCTATCATAGGGCTTAGTAAAACCTAAGTGACCAAAAACGTCATGAGATGTTTTAAAAACTAGATCTCAAAGCTTAGAAGGAACAATAGTGTCACCCACAAAACCTTTGCTGTGAGGCGTTCATTTCCTCACCAACAACTGATCTTGAATGTAGTAACCCTGGGCAGCTCTCCTTACCACCTCAACCAGAAGTACTTGATCAAATAAACCTTTTTACAGTAGGATCAGTGGACTACTCCATCACAAGATCACTACAGGACATAGGCAAAGGTAAATCATTTAACGGATTATCTAACTGTTCGGCAATGTGTTGTGTAAGTTTAGTTTTGACCGTAGTGTCAGCACGGCTCATAGCACGAGTCACGGCGCATGCAGAGAATACCTCCGGGAATCTCTACGTTTTCATTGATATACCCATCCCATGTATGGATTAAGAAACCACCAGAGGAGACACGACTACCGGCTAAGTTGTTCCCCAAAATCACATGAACACTGTCAACGGGAAAAAAAGGGACACACCAAGGGAAAACTCACCTTGCGCTAGGTCAGATATAAGTTTGACTTTGTGCAAGGGTACAGACAATGTATTCAAACCTATCCCTTGAATCAGGACACTGGTTCCTGTATCTGTCTCCATAGAAAAAGGCAGAACAGTCTCCAAAACAAATGATTGAGGCACCAGTGTCTCGCAGAATCTTTACGGGCACTTGCACATCACTTCCCAATAGTGAAACAAATGGCGAATAATCAGTACTAAAAGGTTTGGACAATTCTTGAGCTTGCGCAACAGGATTAACATGAGGGACAGGCCTAGCTAATGCAACAGGTTTTACATTTCTGCTGGCCAATCTGCTGCCTTTTTACCAAGGATAGGACATTCGTTCTTCCAGTGCCCTTCACCTTGACAATAATTACAGATTCTACTTGCATCATGACGAGTACATCAACGATTGAATTGATAACTCAACTCGGGACTGTTTTTCACCTTTCTGCAACGTTCTGAAGCGCTATCTATACGCTTCAGGGACCAACTCATAAGCATGCAGGACGGCAACCTTTTACGTAATCGGTGCTAAGAGATGAGTGCGCTAAGAGATGAGTGCGCCTTACCGGTCAAAACACACTGTAGCATCAAAGTACGGTCTGCATCAGGCCAAGCCAGAGAGTCTGTTCAAATAACGTAAAAAAATAGATCAGGATCCTTTTCAAAAAGATGTTAGGCAACAACTGGAGATTAATAGCAACGTCAAAAGGCGGAGAACGACCAAGGGAAGAGCGTCCCATTGGGGAGCTTGAATAGTCTTTCTCAAAAGAAGATTCACCTAAAAGCTTGCCTTCTCTGACAAGTTCTAACCGCTGATATTGCAACCGCAGTTTAGCTTGTTCCGTATCCTGCTCAAACCTTTCCAGATCGTTGTCACGTTGTAGCTGCAATAAAAGTAACTCCTTTTTCTGCTCAAATGTCAAACCAGCACTGGACACAATTTGGAACATCCAATACAGCTGGACGAGGCCCTTCTTTGCGAGGCATTGGAAAACCTCCCTGGTCTTTTGTGGTTGAATCTGTGGTTGAAATTCACTGCTCGACTGAGTGACCTTACAATTATCTGTATGTGTGGGTTATAGAGATGAGGTAGTCATTCAAAGATCATGTTGAACTAAATTATTGCACACAGTGAGTCCCTGTGACTTGTTAAGCACATGTTTACTCCTGATCTTATTTAGACTTGCCATAACAAAGGGGTTGACTACTTGACTCATTTCAGCTTTTTATTTTCATAAAATTTGCAAAACTTAATTCCATTTTCACATTATGCCGTATTGTGTGTAGACCAGTGACAAAAACAGCTCAATTGAATCAATTTTAAATTCAGGTTGTAACACAACAAAATGTGGAAAAAGTCGAGGGGTGTGAATACTTTGAGGGCATTCAGTTGTGCCGAACGCACTACACTCGCGCTAAATAGGGAGGCTCGCTCGGCTGGTGCTAGCACATGCGCTGATCAAATAGCTGTAATGCCTATTGTAAGGTGTTTACTTGTTCTAATTATTTGAAAGATCGCTCAGAACCAGGTGTTTTAATTGGCGTATTCTTAAATTTGGACTTTACGCCGATTTTTAAGTTAAGCAGAGTTAAGGTATATGTGACTTTTGCATAATCTGCCTACTGACAATCTGTTTTAATATCAAATTATTACTGTGCAAGTAATCGTACTCCGACACGACTCAAAATTGGGTCTTAAAAATATGCTACACCTTTTGTTGACATCAGTTATTTACACATTATGCATTGGACGAATAGCCTACTGGGTTTGGACTTCACTGAATAAAAGATTAGAAAATGAATGCAGTCAACTCCCACTCATGAGTATTTACACTATACCATGCATGCAGTAACAATGTGTAGCCCACTTGTTAGTGTAGTGATCAATAATATTTAACAATCTACAGTTGATAGACCTGACTGACTCCATTTGATATTAATTTGTCCTTTATTTCTGCACTGTTGGGAGAGGTCCGTATGTAAGCATTTTACTGTTAGTCTATACCTGTTGTTAACGAAGCATGTGACAAATACAATGATGTGATTATAGTAAAACAATGTGCATTCAAGTATTGTGCGTTTTAGCTGACTAAGATCAAGGAATGGTCATGAGAAGCGAATGCAAAACGCAAGTATTATTTAATAATGTTGTAGAATGAATGGATTCACAAAGGCATAAAGCTTACAGATACAGAGCAATACTGACATTTAACATAGCAAAGAATGTACAAAGAGATGCCTACTAGGCCTGAGGCCTAGAAGTCTAGGAAATGAGAATTGATCATACAACCTTCCTCCATGGACAGTTTACAGGATAAGAGGGCGAATAACAGACCTTCATTCCATTTATACCAGTTCTGACTTGTTTGTATTCAAAATCAAATTGTTGACCAAACCAAAGGTAATAAAACTAAGATATCAGATCAAACCAGCCAACATCCTCTAGGAAGGAGTCACATCTACACTATGTATACACCAAAGTATATGGACACCCCTTTTGTGGACCCGTTGCTGACAGGTGTATAAAATCAAGCATATAGCCATGCAATCTCCATATACTAACATTGTCAGTAGAATGACCTTACTGAAGAGCTCAGTGGATTTTAATGTGGCACCGTCAGAGGATGCCAACTTTCCAACAAGTCAGTTCATAAAATCTCTGCCCTGCCAGAGCAGCTGCGGTTAACTGTAAGTGCTGTTATTATGAAGTGGAAATATTTATGAGCAACAATGGCTCAGCTGTGAAGTGGTAGGCCACACAAGCTCACAGAAAGGGACTGCAGAGTGCTGAAGCGCGTAGCACGTAAAAATCGTCGGTCCTTGGTTGCAACACTCTCACTAACGAGTTCCAAAATGCCTCTGGAAGCAACATCCGCACAAGAACGGTTCGTCGGGAGCTTCATGAAATGGGTTTCCATGGCTGAGCAGCCTCACACGAGCCTAAGTTCACCATGCACAATGCCAAGTGCCGGCTGGAGTGGTGTAAAGCTCACCACCATTGAACTCTGGAGCAGTGGAAACGCGTTCTCTGGAGTGATGAATCACGCTTCACCATCTGGCAGTCCAACGGACAAATCTGGGTTTGGCGGTTTCGGTGGAAGAGGTATAATGGTTCGTGCTAGGCCCCTTAATGCCAGTGAAGGGAAATCTTAATGCTATAGCATTAAATGACATTCTAGATGATTCTGTGCTTCAAACTTTGTAGTAACAGTTTGGGAAAGGCCCTTCCCTGTTTCAGCATGACAATACCCCCATGCACAAAGCGAGGTCCATACAGAAATGGTTTGTCGATTGGTGTGGAAGAACTTGACTGGCCTGCACAGAGCCCTGACCTCAACCCCATCGAACACCTTTTGGATGTATTGGAATGGCGACTGCGAGCCAGGTCTAGTCACCCAACATCAGTGTCAGACCTCACTAATGCTCTTGTGGCTGAATGGAAGCAAGTACCTGCAGCAATATTCCAACATCTAGTGGGAAGCCTTCCAAGAAGAGTGGAGCTTTTCTGTAGTGTCAAAGTGGGGACCAACTCCATATTAATGCACATATTTGGGAATGAATGTTCGACGAGCAGGTGTCCACATACTTTTGGTATGTAGTGTATGTGTGATAACCCAAGGGGGTGGGCTGGGAACACTTGCATATTCATCAGTCTGTTCCATGTCCATTTTTTGCCTAACTACACATAATCTAGTTCCCAACCCATATTTTCACAGATGGCCAGGTTAGGAGTCAGTTTGTGCACACCAAGAAAGCAGTGGATTACTCTGTTTTGAACATTGTAACAATTACACTTGCTTCATGACAAATCATTCAAATTGTTTTATTTGTTCATTATGGTTTAGCCTTTTTGAATTCCAGGGATGTGTACTTGATCTGGGTTGTGACTCTGAAAGCACTCATTTGTCATTTTGCTGGACTGTGGTAATAGGAGCACATTATCCTGAGCACCGCCTGTGTCTGCTTGTTTAATCAATTATCTGCATTGTATTGAGTGTGATTGATATTTTATTGAATATACAATTCTGTCTGTCACAAAACCAAATTATTTCAGATTTGTTGTTGGCTGAGACCTTGTACAATGTCAATTTTAGTACCTCAATTAGTCTAAAATTATTTGGCCCTGCTTTTCTGGAAGGATTATTTTGATTTGAAATTTAATCAGTGGGGGCTTTTTGTTTTTGAGCTGACGCTCACACATTTTCAAATTACTCAAGGAGTGAAATGTAGTACATTCTGAATAACAGCAGCCAATTCAAATCTAAATTTGGAATCAAGTATGGGTGATTCAGCATGTGTTCTTGATATCCACAATATTTCTCTTGATCGAAATTCACATTGTTTTCATGAGCACCTCTTAGAACCCCCCCTCCCCACCCTTAACACATCAAATTAGCTCAGGATCAGTGGCTCTAAACAAATGTCTTCAGTGTTTTACTTATCACATGAGAGATGAGAGCATAGTATGTTCTCTTTCTAGTGTCCGCTGCAGGGCACTATTTTCCATCTAAGTTAAAGATTTCAAACTTTCTGCCTGGATCTTGTTCTGCAGTCCAGGAGACACACTTAAGTATGACACTTTCTAAATAGTGAGTTGTATTTTGTTTAATTCATACTTAATACTTTTTATTTATTTTTAACTCAAATTCCTTTTGAACACCGAATGGCCTCTGACTACAGAACACTACCAGTCACGTAATGCTCCCTCCAATGTACAAGAGCCCAGCCATCAACATCCATTGACTCTTGGGGTTGAATCAATAAGGTCACCTGTTCTAACTGAAGACTTTTCTCCATAGTTTTTATCTCCTCAAAGACAGAGATAGTCTACCCGGTCAAAGCGTATGGTTCCGTCCCTTGATTTATCGCTCATTTCAGACGGGTAATGGCTCTGTGCTAAGCAGGGGACAAAAGCAGGTAGTTCTTTCTGTATATTTTTTTGATTGCTATTACTATGCCACACTGTGATACACATCACTCCTCTGTTAAATAAAAACAACTTAAACACTGGACTGATGTCCTACAGTGTAATTACTTAATAGTATATGAATGTATCATGGTAAAATCCTCTCTTATTCCCCTCATGACCCACCATTTTATCTGTGGGTTGTATTTGTAAGGTGATTTTTGGGGCTTGAGCTTGGATACAGAATGCAGCACATTCCTATTATTTCCTAATATGATTCTATTACAAATCCTATTCCACATGGCATTGACAAATTTATCATACACCAAACTCATAAGCTCACATTCTATACAACTACGTCTGATGGTTTTCTTCCGTTTCACGACAGCTAAAACTGAGCTGATGGCTCTTCTTATGCAAAATGCTTTATTACTTCTAAAAACCTTCTGGTTTAGGGGCATATTTAAAAAATATATATATTATTATTAACAAGACAAAGCTTTGATTTGTTGTCTATTTTGAGTGGCCTTGTATGTACTGTGTTTTGGCTGATTGTCTGTTTGGTATCCTGGTGTCCCTGAGATGTGTCTTCTAATTCGTCAGAGTTTGGGTTTGAGTGGGGGGTGTTTACGCCTATGGGGACCGGGAGGGGCTCAGCTTACCTGATTGCTGCTAGCAACGTCTGATAACATTTTGGGTTTTGCTTTGGAATTAATCATTTTTTTGGTTGTCCATTTCCTTGTTTAAGTATGTTTGTGTGGATTTATATACACAAACAAAACAATGATTTATTTTATTACCAGATGGAACCAGTTCTTCTTAATCATAAGAACCTGTGTGTCCATTTTGTTGTTGGCGGTATCACAGGCATGTCAGGTGACTTAGCTTTACAGGTACAGTAGCAGAATCTACACAGGGAAACTTTGGTCATGAAAAGGTTAAGTTTAACACAATGTGTTAATATTTGAATAATAGATGTATGTGTAGCATTGGATCAGAAGAGCTTTTGTTTCTGAAATCATAAACCCTGCCAATTAGTTTAGTGGCTGGCAAGATTAGCACAAAAGTGTTGCAATAGTGAAAGATAGAGATTGTATCAATGCTGCAGTGAAAGATTGAGATCGGCTACATGACTACAGCATGTGTTAGGGCAAGGTCAAGCTAACTTTATATTTGTAAACGGAGGTATTTGCTTTTATCTGCTTTTTCTTAGTAATTACCTGACAAAATAATTCTTACAGTAACTGAACATTTAGAGGTCGATCCATGACTTACAATTCATAAAATGTTCTAATGTTTTGTACTACTCCTACTGAATTGTCCCTCGTCGGCAGTATTGCAGCCCTGGGTTGTTATTAAACTCGTTTTGACACGCAAACAACATTACGCCACTGTGGGTGTGTTTGACAAGCCAAAACAGCAGACCATCCCCTTAATTAGTGGTGTGAAGGGAAAGCGCAAACTAGGATGGATGAAAGGAAAGGAGGCTTAGGTGTGTAGTAGTTCCAACTGATCCTGGAGGTCAGTAGGGTTATATTGGGTTGAGAGGTGTTTTCTAGTCGACCCACCCTCTATATTGTCCACAGCATTCCATTATTCTATCTCTACGAACAATTCCAATAAACATTGAGTGTACAAAACAGTAGGAACACCTTCCTAATATTGAGTTGCACCCCCTTTTGCCCTCAGAACAGCCTCAATTTGTCGGGGCATGGACTCTAAAAGGTATCGAAAGAGTTCCACAGGGATGCTGGCCCATGTTGACTCCATTGCTTCCCACAGGTGTATCAAGTTGGCTGGATGTCCTTTGAGGGGTGGACCATTCTTGATACACACGGGAAACTGTTTCGTTTGAAAAACCAAGAAGTGTTGCAGTTCTTGACACACTCAACCCGTTGTGCCTGGCACCTACTACCATACCCCGTTCTACCCTTTGATTGGCACACATACACAATCCGTTTCAACCTGCCCCCTCCCCTTCATCTACACTGATTTGAAGTGGATTTAACAGATGCCATCAATAAGAGAACATTCACCTGGTTTTGTACACTCAATGTATTTTTTAGAGCATGGAGCATTTGAGATTATTTTGTGAGGCAGCAAACATGACCTGACCTCACAGAGATTTGTTTGTCAAGACACAGTTCTTCTATCAGAGTACATTAATGTACATAGAGTCCAGTGGAATGTTTTATGAACAGTAGACAGTCATTACACAGCTGCTAAACTGTTGGAGCCTCGCTACATAATCTAGGAGCGAAGGACTAAACTTTTTTAAATCAAAACTATTTAGAGAAACACGTCACTGTTTCTGACTAATGCAATTATAAGATTAACTTGTTGATAATTCTAAATCGGCTGGCTGACACAGTTAATTCCAATTATAAGATAAGATTGTTGATGATTGATGTAAATCTGCTAGCAAGCTGGCTCAATAAATCACAATCTGTAAAATAATTATCTAAATAACTGTATAATATTCATAATCTTCTAATTCATGATATGGCTGGCTGGTTAGTGGCCTGTGTGGATATTTTAGTATATGATGGTTAGCTAGAGTCGACTATCTCAGGTGCTGCTGCTGATAAACATGTGCAACTCCCAACTAAAGAAAGGATGGAGTTGGGTCTGTAGAAGCAGCCGCTCCTCTGTCTTTTTACCGGTCTCTGTTGCTCGTATCAGCCAACCAGACCTAAATATCGATGATGTTAATTAAATGTTATGCTGCAGCTTCTGTGGCAGTACTGTTGATACAGTATTCAAAAGAGGACCAGTGCGCTCTCTCAGAAGTTTGGTTGGGGTGCAAAACCTGTGAATTCAGCAGAAGGCTGCAAAGCCGAAGCGGGTGTACGCTATCCCTGATGCAGTGAAATCATTTAAAAAAATTAATATTTTTGAGTGCGGACCCATCTTTTTAATACTGTTTATTTAAAATAGGTCATTTGCTACACATACTCATGCATCTCAAGACATTCATGTTTGGATAATGTACATAATCTCTGTGGGCAGACCGGGAAAAAGCAACCGATTTTGTGTGCAAGCTCCAGGGCAGACCAACCGGTGCAACCAAGGGACTGGCTGGTGGGTGGTGACTTGCGGTCAGTTGGTTCAGAACATCAATGACAAACTGTCCACAAAAAAAAATATTATGCCACCACCCAAAAAGGCACTTGGCAAGTGGGAGGGCAAAGGGGCAGGTGCTCAGGCAAGGGTAGATCTGTGTACATGCCTGGCCAATTTTGCCTTCCAAACACACCACTTTGAACCGGTCAGTCCTGTTGGTACCAGAACATAACATTATTTGTTTAATTTGTGGAAGCTCAAAGGACTTCTTCTTGAGCTTTCCTGGAAAGTGTTTGTTGGATTTTAGGCACATGCGTGAGTCTTTGTCCACAGCTAATTGGTAATGGGAGCACTACCATTGTAGTTTACCCATGCTTACCTTTATAGATCTACATACAGTACACGTCCGAAGGAGGCCCACACACAAAAGACACCAGAGGAGAAAGTAGCTACTGCTGCTGGGGCATCACCACTGTAGGAAAGTTCTATGACTTTTCCCTTTTGCCCTACCTGTTGTTCTACAGGTGTGGGCATTGCCACAGTCGTGATCTCCTTTGTGCTCTGCACCTACTACAACGTTCTCATGTGCTGGGCGCTCTACTACTTCTTCAACTCATTCCGAGCCACCTTCCCCTGGCAGTCCTGCAACAACACCTGGAATGCTGTCGGTAACTGCTCCATCGGTTTCCCTGGCAACACCACCCACTTGCATTCGGCCAGTCAGCAATACTTTGAGTAAGCATCAATCAATCTTCTTCAATGAATCCCATTTTTATTGATGTAGGGTCTAGAAGTCACTGGCATGGGTAGGGCTCAGGACTCTTGTAGTTGTTGTTATAGCTAGTTTTATCACAAAACAGAGGTCCCATCCAGATTACTGTAAAGTCGGGGTTCTTGTATTATTGAAGGATAACAGTATGATTATGAAGGTTTCTTTAGCTTTGTTTCCCATCCTGACCCTTACTTCCTCTCTCAGTCACAGACTTCTGGAGATAACCAATGGTATTGAGGAGGCAGGAGGACTACGCTGGGAGCTGTTTGGACTCCTTATCCTGGCCTGGGTCATTGTCTACTTGTGCATCTTCAAAGGTGTCAAATCCACTGGCAAGGTCGGAGTGCATTCTCTTCCCGCAACAGCAGCTACTTATGGATATTCCTCTTTAGAACAGTAGATTGTTTAGGGTTAGTAATTTGTGGTATTGGCTAACAGAAATGTATAGATATTACTGTTTCATTTTAAATGGTTGCATTCACTAGATACTCTTTGAACTTAAATGTATACATTTATAACTTGTGTATGCTCTCAGGCTGCCTCATCGGTGGGGAATCATTATTCAAAACTAAAGGTTTTCCATTGCCTTTGGGTCTACATTGTTGGTGGGTGTTGGAGGAGAACAGATGGGTGTCAAATATCATGTTTCTCCTCCTGGTATTTAGAGGAGACAGAATTTGTTCCACCTCTATTGCTTCATACAGCTAACACGGCGTATGTTTTGATCTACAATGCATTTAAAATCATGTTATACATACTGAGTATTTTTATTCTTCTTACTCTGTGCTTTAGGTTGTTTATTTCACCGCCACGTTCCCATACTTCATGCTGTTTGTCTTGCTCATCAATAATGTCCAGCTTCCTGGAGCCAAGAATGGGATGCTTTACTTCCTGAAGCCTAAGTGGAGCAAGCTGCTTGATGTTCAGGTGTGACATACTGTATTAGAGGATGAATGACGATTTAATGGACAGTTTCCCGGACACATATTATGCCTAGTCTGGGACAAAAAAAGGATCCATTGAAAAAGGTTTTGAGTCCAAGATTAGGCTTAATCTGTGCCTAGGAAACTGTACAGAAGTGTATTTGTGTTGTTTTACAGTGTGAGTAAAAACATTGTGTGCATTGCTCACCTTTATCCGCTTATCTCTGCCTTACTGCAGGTGTGGGTTAACGCTGCAGCCCAGGTATTCAACTCCATTGGAATAGGATTTGGTACCATGATCTCCATGGCCAGTTACAACAAGATCAACAATAACATCCTCAGGTTAGAGATGCAGTCTCCTGTACCACCTATAGGACCACTTTGTCTTTGTCCTCACATGATTTCTCTGCAGATACACAGTGTAATTCTATGTGTGTCTTCTCAATAAGACCCAACATGATTTGTACATCAAAATATCTGTCAATCAAGAAAGGGCATGTAATAGTTGTCAATTATTAAAACTTAATTTACATTTAGGTTATTTAGCAGATGCTCTTTTCATATTTTCTTCGTACTGGTCCCCCTTCATACATTCTTCAAAGGGAGGCACTTCTGCGCCTCCTTTTTGAAAATCTAGTTCAAATCAGTTCTTTTGTTCTCTCTTATTTCTGTGACAACAGCTAAATAGACAGAGTGTGTGCGATGGGGGTGTTGTGAGGGGGTGTTTTGCAGATGGTCTATGCGAATTGAGAATACTTGGCTTCAACAAAGGCGTAAAGCTGTGGCAATGGTTTCTAAAGCTTCTTACGGCTAGGGGTTCCGCTAGCGAAATTCCAAAATATTTTTTAGAAATATTTAACTCTCATACATTCACAAGTGCAATACACCAAATTAAAGCTTAAGTTCGTGTTAATCTACCCATCGTGTCCAATTCCAAAAAGGAAAGCACACCATATGATTATGTTAGGTCAGAGCCTTGTCACAAAAACACATACAGCCATTTTCCAGACAAAGAGAGGAGTCACAAAAAGCAGAAATAGAGATAAAATGAATCACCAAATGTGGGTGATCTTCATCAGATGGCACTCATAGGACTTCATGTTACACAATACATGTATGTTTTGTTTGATAAAGTTCATATTTATATCCAAAAATCTCAGTTTACATTGGCCCTTTATGGTCAGTAATGTTGTGCCTTGAAAACATCCGTCACATTTACAGAAATACTCATAATAAACTTTGAAAAAAGATACAAGTATTATGCACAGAATTATAGATATACTTCTCCTTAATGCAACCATTGTCAGATTTCAAAAAAGCTTTATGGAAAAAGCAAACCATGCAATAATCTGAGTACGGCGCTCAGACCCAAAAACAAGCTATGCAGATACCCGCCATGTTGTGGAGTCAGTAAAAGTCACAAATAGTGTTACAAATATTCACTTACCTTTGATGATCTTCATCAGAATGCACTCCCAGGAATCCCAGTTCCACAATAAATCTTTGTTTTGTTCGATAAAGTCCATAATTTATGTCCAAATACCTCCTTTTGTTAGCCGTTTAGTAAACAAATCCAAACTCGTGTGGGCAAGTCCAGGCGAAAGTTCCAAATGTTATATTACAGTTCGTAGAAACATGTCAAACGATGTATAGAATCAATATTTAGGATGTTTTAAACATAAATCTTCAATAATGTTCCAACCGGAGAATTCCTTTGTCTTTAGAAATGCAATGGAACGCAGGTCACTCTCATGGGTGCGCGTGTGATCAGCTCATGCCACTTTGCCAGACCTCTGGTTGAATCAGCTCTCATTCGCCCCCACTTCTCATTAGAAGCCGCAAACAAGGTTCTAAAGACTGTTGACATCTAGTGGAAGCCTTAGGAAGTGCAATATGACCCCATAGACACTGTATATTCGATAGGCAATGAGCTGAAAAAACTACAAACTCCAGATTTCCCACTTCCTGGTTGGATTTTTCTCAGGTTTTCACCTGCCATATGAGTTCTGTTATACTCACAGACATCATTCGGCCTGAGTAGCAGGACGTTTACTCTGGGCACGCTTTTCATCCGAACCTGAAAATGCTACCCCCTATCCCAAACAGCCTAAACAAGGGCCTGGTTACTCCTCAGAAGCAACCAAGCACGTGGATTGTCCCTTGCTTTGTGGCTCTGGCCAGTTACTGTAGTTACTCACCACAGACTAGGGCAAGTCCAAAGGGGAAGGGGTGTGACTCTTCATAAAAAACAACTGGTGCACTGCTTCCAGTGTGAAGGAAATTTCAAGCTTTTGCTTCACTGATATAGAATACCTCATGGTAAGCTGCAGACCCTTTTATCTACCAAGAGCTTTCTCATCTGTAATTATCATTGCTGTCTACATCCCTCCACAAGCCAATGCTACTTTGGCATTCAACGAACTGTATGGGGCCATAAATAAACAAACCGCAATCCAGAGTCAGCATTTCTGGTGGCCGGCGACTTTAACACAGGGAGACTTAAAACTGTCCTACCTCAGGGCCTCCTGAGTGGCGCAGCGGTCTAAGGCACTGCATCGAAGTACTAGAGGCGTCACTACAGATCTGGGTTCGATCCAAGGCTGTATCACAACCGGCTGTGATCGGGAGTCCCATAGGGCGGCACACAATTGGCCCACCGTAGAGCTTCTTGGTTTGAGTCTAGTACCGGTCTCCCGCGACCGGGCGCACAATTGGCCCAGCGTTGCCCGGGTTAGGGGAGGGCTTGGCCGGCAGGGATGTCCATATCCCATCATGCTCAAGCAACTCCTGTTGCGGGCCGGGCGCAGTGCACACTGACACAGCCGTCAGGTGTACGGTGTTTCCTCTGACACATTGGTGCGGCTGGCTTCCGGGTTAAGTGGGAGTTGTGTCAAGAAGCAGTGCGGCTTGGTTGGGTTGTGTTTCGGAGGAAGAACTGCTCTCGACCTTCACCTCTGCTGAGACCGTACGGGAGTTGCAGTGATAAGATAAGACTGTAACTACCAATGGATATGGACAGCATGAGATTGGGGAGAGAAAGGGGTTTCATTTTCTTTTTTTTAAAGCGCAGTTTTATGGGTCATGTTTTGGAGGACGTATGACTCGACCTTCACCTCCCGAGCTCGTTGGGGAGTTGCAGCGACGACACAAGATCGAAAAAGGGGGTAAAATACGGAAGTGGTCCAATGAAGCAGACAGAATGCTACAAGGCTGAAATGCGTCATGGGCCGGAATTGTCCCGTGGCCCTTGTTTGGCACAAGCTCTAAGGGCACATGGTGTGCGATCAATGACAGCAATGTTAAGTGGACAAGTGACGGTGACTGCATGGAATTCAAATGAGGAGATGGTCAGGTGAGTGAGGGAGAAAATAGAGAATCTCCACTTAGGAGGAATGAGCTGCCCTGTGCCACCACTGAGATGACCAGAAGCTGTCGGACTATGAGAGAAAATGTAGTCGGATGAAGACAGAGCAGCTGGAGTAGCAGTGTTCTCTGGGGTGATCCATGTCTCTGTCAGGGCCAAAAAGTCTAGGGACTGGAATGAACTTAGCGTTCTTGACCGCAGATCGGCAGTTCCAAATACTGCCGGAGACTAGGAATTGCGCAAAGGGTACACTAAATTAGAAGGGTTGCAGCCAAGGGGTGGGGAGTGTCTGTAAAGTGAACTGGGATAGAAAATACATGTCATAGTTGCCAAAGCTACAAAACAGCAAAAATGAGAGAATCTGAAAATAACTAGGTAAAATACTCAAGTGAGAGTGGTGTGGAGCCTTCTACTCTTCCTTCATAAAATAACTGGCGGGAGCTGAAAGTATTGCCCAGCGACCGCCCCGAAACCTGAAGGATTTGGAGAAGGTCTGTATGGAGGAGTGGGCCAAAATCCCTACTGTAGTGTGTGCAAACCTGGTCAAGTACTACAGGAAACGTATGATCTCTGTAATTGCAAACAGGTTTCTGTACCAAATATTAATTTCTGCTTTTCTGATGTATCAAATACTTATGTCATGCAATAAAATGCAAATTACTTACTTAAAATTCATACAATGTGATTTTCTGGATTATTGTTTTAGATTCCGTCTCTCACGGTTGAAGTGTACCTATGATAAAAATGACAGACCTTTACATGCTTTGTAAGTAGGAAACACTGCTGATTTTTAAGGTTATCAATTACTTGTTCTCCCCACTGTATGATCAACAGAGTAGCAGCAGCGGAAAAGAGGGGTTGGGGGGAACACAATGCAAATAGTTTGTGTAGCCATTTGATTACCTGTTCAAGAGTCTTATGGTTTGGGGGTAAAAACTGTTGAAGCCTTTTTGTCCTAGACTTGGTGCTCCGGTACCGCTTGCCATGCGATAAGAGAGAGAACATTCTGACTGGGGTGGCTGGCATCTTTGACAATGTTTTGGCCCTTCCTCTGACACTACAGTCGTGGCCAAAAGTTCTGAGAATGACACAAATATTTATTTCCACAAAGTATTCTTGTGTTCTTAGGCAAAACTGTGAGTGAGCCCACTCCCTTGGCTAAGAAGCAACACCACACATGAATGGTCTCGGCATGCTTTACTGTTGGCATGACACAGCACTGATGGTAGCGCTCACTTTGTCTTCTCTGGACAAACGTTTTTCCAGATGCCCGGAAAATGACTTTACCCCAGTCCTCAGCAGGCCAATCCCTGTACTTTATGCAGAATATCAGCCTGTCCCTGATGTTTTTTCCTGGAGAGAAGTGGCTACTTTGCTGCCCTTCTTGACACCAGACCATCCTCCGAAAGTCTTCGCCTCACTGTGCGTGCAGATGCACTCACACTTGCCTGCTGCCATTCCTGAGCAAGCTCTTTACTGGTGGTGCCCTGATCCCGCAGCTGAATCAACTTTAGGAGACGGTCCTGGCGCTTGCCGGACTTTCTTGGGCACCCTGAAGCCTTCTTCACAACAATTGAACTGCTCTCCTTGAAGTTCTTGATGATACGATAAATTGTTGATTTAGGTGCAATCTTACTGGCAGCAATATCCTTGCCTGTGAAGCCCTTTTTTTGTGTAAAGCAATGATGACGGCACGTGTTTCCTTGCAGGTAACTATGGTTGACAGAGGAAGAACAATGATTCCAAGCATCACCCTCCTTTTGAAGCTTCCAGTCTGTTATTCAAACTCAATCAGCATGACAGTGATCCCCAGCCTTGTCCTCGTCAACACTCACACCTGTGTTAACGAGAGAATCACTGACATGTCAGCTGGTCCTTTTGTGGCAGGGCTGAAATGCAGTGGAAATGTTTTTGGGGGATTCAGTTAATTTTTATGGCAAAGAGGGACTATGCAATTAATTGCAATTCATCTGATCACTCTTCATAACATTCTGGAGTATATGCAATATCCATCATACAAACTGAGGTAGCAGACTTTGTGACACATATTAATTTTCATTCTCAACTTTTGGCCTCGACTGTACACACAATACCCCATAATGACAAAGCAAAAACACGTTTTTAGACATTTTTGCAAATGTATTAAAAATAAATTAAAAACATTTGCATAGGTAGTCAGACCTTTTACTCAGTATTTTGTTAAAGAACCTTTTGGCAGCGATTACAGCCTTGAGTCTTAGGTATTACACTACAAGCTTGGCACACCTGTATTTGGGGAGTTTCTCCCATTATTCTCTACAGATCCTCTCAAGCTCGGTTAGTAGAATGAGAAGAGTCACTGCACAACTAGTTTCAGGTTTCTCCAGAGATGTTTGGGCTCTGGCTGGGCCACTTATCTCCCGAAGCCACTCCTGCGTTGTCTTGGCTGTGTGCTTAATTGTTGTCCTGTTGAAAGGTAACCCTTCGCCCCAGTCTGAGGTCCTGAGTGCTCTGGAGCAGGTTTTCATCAAGGATCTCTCTGTACTTCACCTCAATGACTAAGGCCCTTCTCCTCTGATTGCTGAGTTTGGCCAGGCGGGCCAGCTCTAGGAATAGTCTTGGTGGTTCCAAACTAATTCCATTTAAGAATGATGGAGGCCACTGTGTTCTTGGAGACCTTCAATGCTGAAGAAATATATTTAGATACCCTTCCTCAGATCTGTGCCTCGACACAATCTTGTCTCGGAGCACTACGGACAATTTCTTCAACTTCGTTGCTTGGTTTTTGCTCTGACATGCGCTGTCAACTGTGGCACCTTATCTAGACAAGTGTCTGTGCCTTTTAAAACCATGGTGCACAGGTAGCCTACTGGTTAGAGCGTTGGGCCAGTAACTGAAAGGCTGCTGGATTGAATCCCAGAGCTGACAAGGTAAAAATCAGTCGTTCAGGCCGTCATTGTAAATAAGAATTTGTTCTTGCCTAGTTAAATAAAGGTTAAATGGAAGAGGAAAACAAAACTATAATCACTCACACATTTCACTGACACTCTCACACAAAACCAGTACATACACGCACACTTTTACACTCACCATATGCTGCTGCTACTCTATTCTTTATTTGACTCTGACTAGGCATCAGGATAGATAATAATCACTCTACCCTTCATGTACATATCTACCTCAAATACCTCGTACAACTGGTACTGGTACTTCCTGTATCTAGCTACATTTTTTGTGTTTTTTATTCAACTTGTGTTAATATTCTCTTATTATAATTTTTTTACTCTGCATCGTTGGGAAGTTCTCGTAAGAAAGCATTTCACGGTTAAGTCTCCAGACATTGTATTTGACGCATGTGACATAGCATTTGATTTGACTGTCCTTCAGTCAAAAAGGCTGGTTTAGTTCTCCTTAGTGATCCATTTGACCATGTTTGTGTTCTGGTCCTCCCCTAGGGACACATTGATTGTCTCCTTAGCTAACTCGGCTACCAGTATCCTGGCTGGTTTTGTGATATTCTCAGCCATTGGCTACATGGCTCATGTCCACAACCTCCCAGTAGACAACATCGCCACAGATGGTAAGTACTTCCTGTTCAAGTGAGATGTCTTTGATGTTATTCATCCATCTATTTTTCATTTCCAGAGTGTCTATTTAATGTTTGGATTGAGTTCAGAACTAACACCTTCCTCATGTTATTAGTTCCTGGAAAACTTACACTGACACAGCGTAGAATACAAAGGTATTAATTCACAATGATGCACTTCTTTCTGGGGTGCTAGTGTGGGAAAACTACAGCATTTGGAGTAATTGCTTTTGTAGAGGACGACAGTCCTCCCTACCTAACAGTCAAGCAGGCAGGCGGAGCTCAGAGGGCTGGGCCAGGCTGCATCACACTGGTTTGAGTCCCAGTAGAAGTGTGCACTTGTTCACTTCCCTTCATGGATTTGAATGGAAATTACTTGTACATAGAAAACTCCCTTTAGCCCATGTCTACACCAATCTAATGTTTTTAAATGTGTGGGGAGTAGTGAATGAGTGCACACTTTAGGAAGAAGGAGAGATTATTTGGACACACCCACTGAGTAGACCTGGGTGACCAGTTAGCATGCCCGTGAGACAAGCGTCACCAGAGCTTCCAAAGTAGTTTCTGTCATGACCCGTGTAAAGACATTTGAATCAACAGAACAGTATTTCTAGCCTCAGTCCTATCCTAAGCTGTGACCGAATAGGAATTTCCCATATTACAATTTGGGAAACTTGATTTGGTGAGGCTCTAAAATACACACAGATCATTTTGGAACTATAAAAAAAGGACACTATAGTCACTAATGACTTGTTGAGTGGGTTGTTCTTCCCCAAGTAAATTGAGAACATGATGCGGTCAGAAAATGAACCCTTTCTATTTCTCTCCCTCGTTCTCTCTCCCTTGTTGTCCCTCTCTCTCGCTCTCTTTCTCTCTGTCTCTCTGCTATCATTTAACAGGCGAACAATGTGACTTATGTGAAAAGAGGCATAAATCCTCTGACGGAATACCATAACTACTGTACTGGTTATAGGGATAGACAATGAAGTAAGAGATGAACGTGGTCTCTCTTTCTCACCAAGTGTTTTATTACTGGCTCAATATTATGGATTATGAAGTAGTTATTTCAGGAAGGATTGTCATTGTCAGTGGATAACCAGGACAGAAAATACCCAGCAAACAGGGAACATTCCCAGAACATTAGTTAGTTTCACAGGAATTGAATGAGAATCTTTTCACAGAACCTATTTTGGTTTGCTGGGTAGTAACTAAGTAAATACCCACTGTAGTTAAGTTTTTCTATGCGGAGACAATGGGAAAGGAGGGTGCTCTGAATAGTGGATGTCAACGTACCACTTGGATGTCTACCTCTAGGATTTTGTTCTAAAACAAATACTGTATTATATATGTAATGAATGGTGAATTAAACTTGCATTAGCTTGAGATGAACTGTAGGTGTAACAGCAAAAGTGTTGCTGTGTTCTGCTGATGAGCACCTGCTCTGGCTTGGATCAGTCCCAAATATGGTCTTGGATACCATTTGACTCACTGCTGACCAACTGTTTGACACCCACTGACCTCTTGTGACTTTAGAAGTGTTCAGTTGCCTCTGAGTTAATAATTTGAGGAAGATTATTTATGATGAATGATTAGATCGTTTTGTTTCCCATTCCAAGCATGACACTTCCTCAGGTAATTGTGAATGGAATGAAGCCGACCCAGATATATTTATTACATGACCATTGCTATCATCTTTCTGTATGCCACAATTTTCCATTAATGTAAAAAAAAATTGTTAGGTTATATTACTAATGAGGTCAACTGCACGAGGGTGGAGAAGGTGTCCTGTCTACCATGTTTTGTTATTGAACGCTTTGACTTCCTGTGTCTTCCTTGTGTCGGATGAGATAACCACTGGTTAATCAGTGCCAGGGAAACCGGTTCATTAATCTGTACAATGTTTCCAACTTGGCATCGTTGGCCTTGTCAACCTCTAAACCAGTGTCTTTACCCGTGCTAATGTTGTGGGTGTTTTCCTACTCTTCTTGTTTGATATCCTATGGTGCGTTTGTGTGCAACAGGTCCTGGGTTGGTGTTTGTGGTGTATCCAGAGGTCTTCTCCACTATGCCTCTGCCCCAGTTGTGGGCTCCTCTGTTCTTCTTCATGCTTCTCTGCCTGGGACTGGACAGTCAGGTTAGACACTAATGTAATCTATTTTCGGAGACCACTTTTGGTAAAAACAGACATTGTAGGTCATACAACAATTACTACCTTTTTAATATTTAACTAGGCAAGTCAGTTAAGAACAAATTCTTATTTTCAATGATGGCCTAGGAACACTGGGTTAACTGCCTTGTTCAGGAGCAGAACGACAGATTTTTATCTTGTCAGCTCGGGGATTCGATCTTGCAACCTTTTTGGTTACAAGTCCAACGCTCTAACCACTAGGCTACCTGCCACCCCAGATTGATTACATTTGACATTTACATTTGAGTCATTTAGCAGATGCTCTTATCCAGAGTGACTTACAGGAGCATTTAGGGTAAGTGCATTACTCAAGGTCACAACAACAACAGATTTTTCACCTAGTCAGCTCAGGGATTCGAACCAGCAACCTTTTGGTTACTTGCCCAATGCTCTTAACTGCTCGGCTGACTGATGAGGGAAAAGAGGAAGCAGGGCTGCCGGCAAACGTGTGGCGAGCAGGGCATTTGCTCCACCACTTTAATTTAGTTTAATACCCTTTTTATTTGATACTTTACTTTTCTCCCCAATTGCATGACATCCAATTGGTAGTTAGTCTTCTCCCATCGCTTCAACTCCCCTACGGACTCAGGAGCGGCGAAGGTCGAGAGCCACGTCCTCCGAAACACGACCCTGCCAAGCCGCACTGCTTCTTGACAAACTCTTCGCTTAACCCATAAGCCAGCCACACCAATGTGTCGAAGAAACACTGTCCAGCTGGTGACCGAAGTCAGCTTGCAGGCGCCCGTCCCACCACAACGAGTTGCTAGAGTGCGATGGGACAAGGATATCCCGGGCCTGCCAAACCCTCCCCTAACCCAGACGAGGCTAGGCCAATTGTGCACCGCCTCATGGGTCTCCTGGGCATGGCCGGTTGTGACACAGCCTGGGATCAAAACCGGGTCTGTAGTCACGCCTCAAGCATGCCACTCGGGAGGCCCATTAATATACTATTTTTTTTGGCGTAAAAGCGTTGAAAACAGGGACAAAGTAGACCTGTTTTTTATCTGGACTGACTTGCCTCATTTGTCAACTTGAGCACAATTAGTAGCCTATGTCCTGTGTGTGTCTTGACCAATAAGATTCATGGAAATCATATGGTGGGAATGGCGCACATCTATAGAAAGCAGAGCTCGCTCTCCACTTTACTTTGCTGTTGATACCTAGCCCTACCTTGTTTTCTTGCTAGGTGACTACCACTTGTAAAGTAAATTCTTCCCCCCGTGAGAGCAATAAGATAAAGTGGCTCGCTCTCCACGCCCTGACCAAAATTTACATTTCCAGTGTAGCAGGTAAAAAGAAAACAGACCACTTTTGCGACGCCTCAAGTGTAAATATGTTAGGCTTCAGGAATTTTTTGCAGTTTGGTTCTTTTTTTCATAAAACAAAGAATAATCCCCTACCTAATGGAACAACCACAGAGCAGGCTCAACTTGCCTGGCTGCCATAAATGCCTTAAAATGTCTGTCTTTCGCTTAAACAATGGGGATAGAATAGGCCTAGTGGAATTCCTTAGTTTTGTTGTTTTCAGAAAAATAAATCACCTGGGGCAACTTTAGAGCAGCCTCAACTTCCACAACTGCTCAGTTCACTTTCCCCACTGTACTTTGCTCTGCAGTTTGCTATGGTGGAGGTGGCGGTGACGTCCATAATGGACGGCTGTGGCCCCAAGGTGCTGCGTGTCCTGAAGAGACAGGAGATCATCGTTCTGACTGTCTGTGTTATTGGCTTTCTTCTAGGCATTCCTCACATCACTAAGGTAAGGTGATCCTGTCAGATATTATTACTATCCATCGGGTAACGCCCCGCCCCCTCCTCTCTCTCGGAATGAGACAGTATACTCGTGTTTGGACCTGTTTTATTTTAGTTTCTATCAGTAGACGACTAAGACACATACAGCCAGTAAGTAGTGCACGGTTGACCAGCTGACTCTCTGTCTTGTGGAGTGAGTTGCTTTTCCCCCAGTAGATTGACAACAAGATGCAGTCAGGAAATTAACCTTTTTATTATTAAACCTTTCTCATTCTCACCCGCTCGTCGTCCCCCCCCCCCACACACACACACACACACACACACCCACCACACACACACACACACACACACACGTATACAGGGGGGAATGTATGTATTCCAGCTGATGGACCACTACACTGCTGTGGTGTCTCTCATGTTCCTGGCCTTCTTTGAGGTCCTCGCTGTCTGCTGGATTTTTGGTAATAACCTCACTTTCTCTCCCCTTTATGATGAAATTCAACAGCCTGTTGTGTATTTATACAATAAAATAAAAACACTCTGCTTTATAGACGGTATGTATGTCTGAGTAAATGTAAGTATTTAATGCAATGTGTTATTGCAGGACTGCGGCGGATGACCATCGTGATCAAGAGGATGTTGGGAAAGGCTCCCAACATCTATTTCTGCTCCTGCTGGATGTTCTTCTCCCCTGTGCTGGTCATGGTGAGTGCCATGGCCAACTCATGTCTTTTTTATGATGGTGATGAGGACAGTTAGCGTAATGACTGTGATGAGGATTAGTAGTGATAGCCGTACCTAAGACTTTATGATCCATTCGTTGTATTAGAGGTTTTGTCCAAGTGTAACCTCCTCCCCTGCAGTGCATTCTGATCTCCAGCATCGTCCAGTACACACCCGCTCGCTATGGGAAGTCATACACATACCCTGTCTGGGCAGAGGTGGTGGGCTGGGGAATCTCCCTGGTCTCCATCATTTGGATCCCCCTGGGAGCCTTGCATGAGATCTGCAGAAATAAGGGCACACTGATGCAGGTGAGCATCCGTTCAGTAAACCAAACAAAACATGCATACTGATACATATATACTTTAGATCACAGATACTGTTTTAGCATCGTGCATACATACTGAACAAGTACACTGGTACTCACACATATACATACACACAGTCACGCACACACACTCACACACAAATCAATAAATCAAATGTATTTGAGCAGTTGTGATTTACAGATACCCAACCTTAAAACCTCAAAGAGCAAGCGACGCAGATGCACAGTGGCTAGGAAATACTCCCTATAAAGGCAGAAACCTAGAGCGGGAACCAGGCTCTGAGGGGTGGCCAGTCCTCTTCTGCCATTGCCGAGTGGAGATTATATAGCCATTAAGGACAGATTGTTCTTCAAGATGTTCAAATGTTTATAGGTGACCAGCAGGGTGAAATAATAACCACAGTGGTTATAGAGGGTGCAGCAGTTCAACACATCAGGAGTAAATGTCAGTTGGCTTTGAGAGAGTGAGAGTGTGTGAAAGAAAGCACATGGCAGTCGTATAAACATGTTCTGGCATTGGCAGAAACCGTAGTTAAAACCGTAGTTAAACTATGTATGTGACTCTGAACCTCTTCTTTTATTGATTCTATGTGCCCCCAGAGGATAAAAACAGCCATGACTCCTACAATAGAGTTGGACCCCGTCAACCATCTACCAGAGAAGGAGATAGTGGACATCCCGGAGTCTGTTGTCTTTATCACACATCTGTGAACAGGGACAAAAGCACTGTGTCTAGGTTCGTGAGTCACAGTGACTGTGTGAGTCCTCTATTAGGATGGGGAGGTTGTTGGGTAGTTTATGTAAATAACTTTTCAAGTATTTATTCTATGAATCACTGATACCATGACACCTAACCTATAGTGAAATAGACAAGGTAAAACCATAGATTATGAACCTCAAAGATGTCCTTCAAGTGCCAACTCATGTCCTTGCCCCGAAGCACTTTTTTGCCTTACAGGTACTGGATACCCAAGTGCTTACACACACTTTTTTTTATAATACAAACATTACAGGGTAGCCTACTCTGACACTTACAAACATGTTAATACAAACGATGATGTCTGATTCATGTAATTGGCCAACAAAAAGGGGAGATATCAATACAATATGACGTCCCATCTAACCTGGAGGAGGAAATGACTGTCCAAAAACAAAAGTGGCGCAGACCCAATGACAAAGACAGTGAATATACACACTCACCTGGGATATGTCAATACAAAAACAATATAAAATCATTCAAAATAGGCTACACCAGGAAGCAAGATTCGGCCACAGAGGATCAATAGCTTCTTACTTCGCAATTGCATTTTTTAAATATTGCGATATGCCTGGCTGGGTCTCTGCTTTTTCACTGACAGTTGCAACTCAACAATAATCTAATCTATTTGGTATTTGCAGCGCTCGCTGCCCAAATTTCTGGCCCTTCCGACTGTAGGCTATGCAATTTAAAACAAGCAGAGACCCAAACCAGGCATTTTGCAATACTTAAAAAATACAACCGCAGAAAAACCTTTGGAAAGCAAATTGCTATAAAGACATGACAATGAAGAGACTCTAACCGGTCTTTTAGTTATCAAAATGCTTAAGCGAACAGTAGCCCATCTTATTGGAAGCAGCGGAGAACATTGGCCATATCCCAGGTGAGTAAGAAGCTATTGATCCTCTGTGGCCAAATCATGCTTTGTGGTGTAGCCTATTTTGAATGATTTTATATTTTTTTGTATTGACAAGGATCAAGCTAATTAGGCTATATCATTTTGGCAATTTAATTAAATGTACTTTAGGGATAGCTTAGCTTCCCATAGCCTTTTGTACACGCCGCCTATGCCTTTTATTGTGGCATAAACACAACGTTTTCATCTAATTGTCAAACAATGACTTAACAATGGCGCTCTAGTAGACTACACACGCACGCACATTCGTCCAATCCAAACCCCATCAGTGCAACCGCAATTTGATGAATGGAAAGAGACATCTGTTATAAAACATCTATGTGTATTGTAATGACATTCTGTGATTGTCATTAGGCCTACACTTGTAGCCTGAATTGATGCATCCACTGTTGTCCACGCGCGCCTCAGTGTCCGCCACTCATCTCCGCCTTTGCAAAGTGGAGGCTAAGTGTTCTCCTCAAACCACAATGCAATTTGGCGCATATACCACCCAGTTTCAAGTCAAATCGCAAATTGTTCATGCTGCTGACATGCAGTAATGTTAAATAATGGTGTAATAGGCTCGCGTTTTACTAGTACGGCGTACCCCCTATATTTAATTTGCCAGGACGCGGTACCGCCTTACTTTCACCCCTGATTATGATATGGTAAAACATCATATTCATCATGCCACAAGACCATGAACTCCGGAGGACAACTCGTCCCTCTGGTAATCTCTTCAATCAGCTATTCTCTACGCTGGACCTAACACATTGTGTCTCCCAACATAAATTGACGAACAATTTTCACCAAATGTAAAAGCCAATGTAGTCAATACACACACAAACGATAGCCTCCGATAGCGGCGTATTTCATATCATCCGAAAAAAATGACACACTGATCAACTCAGCTCAGCCTTAGACCGATGAAGCATCCACAGTTACAACCAATAGGTTGCTGCTCAATGCAACAAATGATGGCTAGGCAAATCAGCGAGAAAACAAACCTTTTATATTTCACCAGATCGATTACATGGACTAAGGTCCACATTGAATCAACATCGTCACCTTGTGGCCAAGGTTTTTACTCACAGTGAGGTCAGATGAGACTCAGGTGAATATTGATCAACAAAGTAAAAATCTATCGTTCTGCCCCTGAACAAGGCAGTTAACCCACTGTTCCCCGGTAGGCCATCATTTTAAATAAGAATTTGTTCTTAAAACTGACTTGCCTAGTTAAATAAAGGTAAAAAAATATATATGCAATTAGATGTATAGAGGTTAACTGTGAGGAAGGAAACCACTGCAGTGCTGCTATGACATCCGTTAGTGGGGAGAGTCCAATGTTCTGACATCATTCATCAGCAGTTTTTACACTTGAATGGACTTTGAAGTTTTGGGCTTCTGGTTGGAGTTTTCTATTTTACTTGCTCTGCCAAAGTGTGTGCCTCAGTTGTGTGTCTTTGTGTTTGTTACAACAATGACAATTGGATCTCAGCTTTACAAGGAGTGCCTTTTATCATTAAAAGATCCAATGACATTGGAATTGTCATGGACTATCGGACTGAAAGGCTCAAATAAATAAATATGATTAGACATGATTTAGATGGTAAAATGTATGAAATAAATACAATGGGGTCTTTTCAGGGGTCACATAAATATGTGACTAAGTGAAGATACATTTGCCACCTGCCACAAGTGCCATGTATCAAAAATATTGATTTTGGATTGTCAATACTTTGATGAAAAATACCCAAAATATATCATAGAGATTATCACCAACCCATCTTAAGGATCATTAAAACATTCACACAATTATAATTTAGTGTTAACTCTCTTTTGATATAAAACAAGATCAAATTCCCATTTAGTTAGCTGTTTAGATGCATTTTGTGTCTGTTTGTCAAACAGCATCTAGTTTTGACTAATTCATTCATTATGACAATCGTCTATTTCTACCATTGCACAAACCACAATAAGTGGTTAAAAATACAATCATGCCTGATACACTTTTGTTATTCTATGCAATTGTATGGTTGTCACAAAATACGGGGTTCCTGCTGCTGGTTGTTTTTTATTCATTATTCTCATACATTCAAACCAAATATTTTATACATGTTATTTATTTTCAAATGTTTTTTGTTGTATCAAACAAAATGGTTTATGAAATAACAAACACACTGGTACTATTTCTCCATGAAGTTCTCCATGGTGGTACTACTTTAATGGTAGAAATGTTTATGCTCATATTACACTTTTAAAATAGCAACTTTCTCCTTTTTTAAATTGATTTAGCATTTAAAAATGTCTCTTTTATTTACATGTATCTTGTTTAAAGTGTACTTTCAGTTTGACTTGTTTTTTATATCTGAAATGTTGAAAAATACAATTTCATTCATAATACCTGTTTATCACGCAGAGCTATTTGTGTCAAATAAAGAACATTATTGGCAAATATGTTTTGATTTTTACTAGCCCTTTCAATTCATCAATGTGTCTCTTCTGAAGAGCAGACATTAACAGTAGATGGCAGCAATGTACAGACAGTAATAATATGCAGCTCAGGGGCATGTTGCCATCCAGGCCAGTACAAAAGTCTGATTATTCTTAACAAGAGTTTCTATGTACATCAGCTTATGTTAATACAATTTTGAAGATGTATAATTTTTAGTTGTGGTATTCCTAAAATCTAATTCAAGCTTTTTTAGTCATTTGTATACAGGATACATAATTTGGCGTGCAAACAGACAGCTGAATGTATCTGGTTTCCTGCTTGCAGTTATGCACTCACCAAATCCAATTTTTTTTAAATTGATATAATTAGTAATTGTGAAGAATTATTGGCATAATTAAGCACAAATCCATTTCCATTCTTCATTTGAGAATGTTTTATTGCACACTGCAGGAATCCCACAGGGACAGATCTGTGCATGGAGAGCGGGAGTCAGAGCAGAGCCTATTTGACTGTAATGCCTTTGGAGGTAGGTAGTTAATTAGCCTCACAGTGGAGCAGTGAGCAGGGTCAGTACCATAGGCCTGCAATGTGATCGATATCCCCTCCCTTCCTGCCCCCTTCGTGACATAAATGTATGGCAGTCACTAAATTACTGCTGGCGGGGCTGCTAGATCAATGGCTATAGACTTCTGCATCCAATGGGGCAGGAAAGGGTGGACGGTATTGTATGTGGGACTGTCTGGTGTGATGGAAGAGGTTTTTAAACGATGCGCCTCTGGTAAAAGTGGAATGGCATCTGGGAGGAAAAAATGAACGAGCACACTGGTATTCTTGAATACTTCAGAGCACATCTGCTTTCTCAGCCTCTCAGCCCATCTGATTAGCATGGCCTCAGACTCCCAGCAACACTGCAGGTATTTGAGAAGCACTGTGTTTGTGTGCCGAACAGGGTTCAGTGCCTGTGAAAGACAAGATCAGCAATCATGGGAAATGAAAACTTCTCTTTCCCCGGTTCTGACAGTCTTACACAGGCAGAGCAGCATTGCTACAGTATATTCTCTCACTCATTCTGTATGTTTGCCATTAGAGTGAATGACTATGTTCAAAATACTGTTAAAAACATACATTTAGAATAATTAATGTTCACAATCATTATTTACAAACATTTACAAATGTCAGTTAAGATGTGAATTTGGGGGTGGTTGTGGCTGAGGATCATCACGGCCTTCAGATCTACAAAGTCATAACCCATAAGGTTTGCTGAGTGATAGTATGGCTACATTGATATGCTGTTAGTTGCAATGTTGAGGCTTGGTTCTGGGTTGACAATGATGTGTCCAATTGTAGCTAAACTATACAGATAAGAACATTAAATGATTGATAGAGCCTTTTTATTCTCTCCTATTTGTTTGTGATGCTCCCCTAATCTCCGATGGCAAAGGCAATTCATCTCAATTTATTTTCTTGTCCTTCAAAAGAGCGAACCATTTGCTGGGCTAAATTAAATGTCAGGGACTTCCTGTTGGCAGAGTGAGTGAGGCTGCTGATGTGGCGCTGACCGATGAATCCATGTTCTGATGTCACATGTCAGCCCTCCACCCTTTGGAAACAAATATCTGACAGTTTGGAGGGGGAGGTAAATTGATGTCATCATCTGACTTGTTCTTTCCTGATACAACACCAGTTGAGGTTGCGAAAGGTCGCTGGTTCGAATACCTGAACCGACTCGGTTAGAAATCTGTTGATGTGCCTTTGAGCAAGACACTTAACCCTAATATGCTCCAGGGGTGCTGTACTACAATGTCTGACCCTGTGAAACAACACATTTTACTACACCTATCTGGTGTATGTGACGCTTTTTTTTTAAACATATTTTATTCTATGGGAAACATTGTTTGGGTTTGATGTAGATGACAAAGTACATTGCTTACCGTAGCTGGTTAATGTAACCACTGTTAATTTTCATGTGTAAATAATTGTAAACTCCTTGGTTGGAAAGCAATTTGAGGATGCAGTTACCATTGGAGAAATGAGAAGTGCAATTAGCTAAGAAAACATCCAGAGCAAAGGCTTGGCGCTAATTAGAGACCTGGGTTGACAAAGTGGAGGAAGAGAGGAGAGGTGCTGGTTTGAGACTTGGTGCTCTACTATTTGTAGTGCCAGGTAGTGGCTGAATTCAGTAGACCAGGAGCATATGCTCAGTTTATTTGAAAATAATCCTCCGGGATCCCTTCTGTTCTCATGTAGGCCTACACACCTTTTAATCTTGCATTTTTTCATTATTTATATTTTCTACCTTTTAAAACAGCAACAACTATTCATTCTTTATTTAACTAGGCAAGTCAGTTAAGAACAAATTCTTATTTACAATGACAGCAGGTTAACTGTCTTGTTCAGAACAACAGATTTTTACCTTGTCGGCTCGGGGATTTGACCTTGCAACCTTTCGGTTATTAGTCCAACACTCTAACCACTAGGCTACCTGCCACCAGATTCTACATATTGCAGATTCTACAGATATGAAGATTCTACAGTGAGCTCCTGTGGCACGTTAGTTCGTTCCCCTTTAGTTTAAGGGTTGTTGTTTTCATTTTGGTAACAAACGAGCCGAGCCCAAAATAGAGCTCACCTCCCAACAGATAATGAGGGCAAAGATCAAGGCTTCACTAGGACTTCCTTTCTTCGACAAGAAATGCATTGTCTTCAGATTCTTTTGTAGTGACAATTCCCATGAGTCCCTGTTGAGGATGCTGTTGTGTGTATGCCCAAGTAAACAGGAAGAGTGGTTTGTATGTGAGACAGAAAAAAACAAAGGTAGCTCACTTTTGACTGTATGGCTAAGCCCAACATGCATATATCAACACTTTACATGGGCTTTTACAGGCTGAGGTTCCACGTATCTGAAAAGCAATGCTGCATTCGACATTTTAAGCTAGTTTACCCCAAGTACCCACATTTTCCTATTGGCTATATGGTGATGGGAGGTGTCCTCTCCAGTCCTCTCCATGCATCCTTGAGACAGCATGTTGGCTGTTTGCTGCTAACAGTCCTGAGAGTGAATGAGTGCTCTTAAGGGCCATCAGATTAATGTGTTTTTCTTGTTCCCGCTGATTGAGCGGGAGGCCAGGGTTCTATTTGGAGCCTGGAGCCAGCCAGGCAGGAGGCAGCAGCTGAATATGCATGAACTCTGGAGGAGCCCGATTGATGGGTCTCCAAATAATAAGAACTTTGTTGAAGTGTGGGCGTGAATCTACCAGCCATCCTCAAAGAAGTATTCAAAGAAGGATTATATAAAAAGACATGATGGGTTTAAAACAGAGAAAATTATGCAAGGTTGTAGGATGATGGGATGATAGATGGCATAGCTGTGATGTGTTTGGTATGTATGGGTAGGCATAGCTGTAATGTGTTTGGTATGTGTGGGTAGGCATAGCTGTGATGTGTTTGGTATGTGTGGGTAGGCATAGCTGTGATGTGTTTGGTATGTGTGGGTAGGCATAGCTGTAATGTGTTTGGTATGTGTGGGTAGGCATAGCTGTGATGTGATGTGTTTGGTAGGTGTGGGTAGACATCGGGTGCAACTTTGGTTTTAGACATGCGGAGACAAACGAACATACTGTTTGCCAGAATTCAGACAGCCTTCACAAGACCAAAACATATGCAAATATGTCCCCTTTTGTGCTTTACATCTCCAGCAGTATAATACATTTTCTGAGTGCGTGATATTCAGTTTCACTTGCATATAGTAAGTTCTATGGATGGTCTTAAACTGCAGTAATTTATTTTTGCAATTATGTGAACATGACTGGGCATTTTTAACATACGTGTCCATTCATCATCAATAGCGTCTCCCAGGTCTTCCTCACATTTTTGTTTGACATGTTTTGTGTCAGCTGTTAAAGCCTCTATGAACCCAGATTGGAAATCAACTTTAGAGGTTTTTCAGACTGCCTTAAAATAGTTCAAATCTTTGAAGCTTCTTGCTTGTCCAGTGTTTGCTGCAAAGAGAGAAAAATGTTTTGTATTGGCAAACATTCACCTCTGTGCTGTCACAGACTGGTCTTCCCTGGCTGCCTGACCCTGATGAGACCCCTGTCACCATCTGATCTTGTTCAGATAGGGCATGACAAAGAATTACCTTGGTGTACATTTATACTCCGTGAATAGAATCAGTGGTTAAATGACCATTATTCCCAGATCCCAGACTGTAGCCTACCCATAAACTCAAGATGGAACTTTGTATCAATTCACTAATAATATACTGCAAAATTCACCTGAGCTCCGTAGATTGGTCTTCCCTGGCTGTCTGACCCTGCAAGGACACCTGTCACCATCTGATCCTGCTAAAACATGATGAGCGTAGGGTTGTGTATTGACCATGACAGTAAAGCCTGTAGAGCTGTTTATACCGTGTCAGTGCGAAAAGTAGGGAATTAGCTAGGGAAACTGATAGATCAACAATGCTACATTACTACACTGGCTAATAAAAACTAACATTGCGCTGAAAAAAACTCACAATATAGGTCTTCAATCATTTAGCAGCTGGTTTAATCGTTTGATTCAGGTCTCGTGTGATTGAGCAAAAATAATAGCTAAAGTTGGTGAGCTAGCTAATGTTAGCCAAATTTTGGCTAGCTCTAGCTAATGGTACATCATCAAATTACTTCTGTTGAAACGGGACACAACACAGGCTACAAGACATTTCCATACACACAACAGCTGTTGGACTGCTGCCTGAAAGATAGCTAGAGGCTAGCTAGAGCTGAACTGGCTGTGGTAGGTACTAGCTAACTAACTAGCTCTAGCTAATGTCGGTCAAATAATGTGTCGCAAGTTTCTGCTCTGCTTGCTTCTAAAACTCTGAGGAAAAAGTGCAACACAGACATCAGCTGGCTCTGTTCATCTCTCCTGTGTTGGTCCTATACACCAGCTTTTCAGAAGCTTTGCCTTCACACAGTCTGTCAGCACGCTCTGTGGTGTCCCTGTGGTCCTAAATCCAGCCAGCTGAAACCGGAAAACAGCCTACCCGACCGCTCTGAGGCATCTGCATTGTCCTAACGCACACCGGTGTTACGTTTTGTATCATGGTGCAATGATAAACACTGGGGGGGACAAACATGCAATTTCAGAATGTGGAGGGGGTCATGTCCCCACCCTGTCCCCAGTGAAAGTTGCATCCCTGGTAGACGTAGCTGTGTTTGGTAGGTGAGGGTATGGTAGACATAGCTGTGATGTGTTTGGTTGGTGTGGGTAGACATAGCTGTGATGTGTTTGGTAGCTGTGGGTAGGGTAGACTCTCAACCATTGTTACTCTTCCTTCCAGGATGGCTACAAGGCCCTCCCCTGACCTCCCTTCGGTAAATCAGATCACAACTTCATTTTGCTCCTCCCTTCCTATAGGCAGAAACTCAAACGTTACCCGTGCTAAGGTCTATTCAATGCTAGTAGTACCAATCAGAATCCATGCTTCAAGACTGTTTTGATCACGTGGACTGGGACATGTTTCAGGTTGCCTCTGAGAATAACGTTGACGTATACACTGACACAGTGACTGTGTTCATAAAGAAGTGTATAGAGGATGTTGTTCCCACTGTGACAATTAAAACCTATCCAAACCAAAAACCGTGGATGGATGGCAAAACTGAAATTGCGAACCTTCGCATTTCACCACAGCAAGGTGACTGGGAATATGATAGAATAGAAACACTCCAGTTATGCCCTCCGTAAGACAATCAAACAGGCAAAACGTCAGTACAGAGACAAAGTGGAGTCTCAATTCAACGGCTTGAGACCTATGTGGCAGGGTCTACAAACAATCACGGATTATATAGGGAAAATCAGCCACATCGTGGACACCGACGTTTTCCTCCCATACACGCTAAACACCTTCTTTACCTGCTTAGAGGTTATCAGAGTGCCACCGACATGGGCCGCTCCCAAGGACTGTGTCCTCTCGTTCTCCGTGGCTGACATGAATAAGACATTTAAGCGTGTTAATCCTCGCAAGGTTGCGACATCCCTAGCTGTGTCCTCAGAGCATGTGCAGACCAGCTGGCTGGAATGTTTATGGACATATTCAATCTCTCCCTATCCCAGTCTGCTGTCCTTGTACCCAGTCTGCTGTCCCTTGTTCCTGTACCCAAGAAAGCAAAGGCGACTGAACTAAAATGCTATCGCCCCATAGCACTCACTTCTGTCATCATGAAGTGCTTTGAGAGGCTAGTTAAGGATCATATCACCTCCACCTTACCCGACACCCTCGACCCACTGCAATTTGCATACCGCCCCAATAGATCCACGGACGATGCAATCGCCATCGCACTGCACATTGCCCTATCCCATCTGGACAAGAGAAATGCCTATCTAAGAATGCTGTTCATTGACTACAGCTCAGCCTTCAACACCATAGTACCCTCTAAGCTCATCATTAAGCTCGGGGCCCTGGGTCTGAACCCCGCCCTGTGCAACTGAGTCCTGGACTTCCTGGCGGTCTGCTCGCAGGTGGAGAAGGTAGGCAACAACACTTCCACTACACTGATCCTTAACACGGGGCCCCACAAGGGTGCCTGCTCAGCCCCTTTCTGTACTCCCTGTTCACCCATGACTGCATGGCCATGCATGCCTCCAACTCAGTCATCAAGTTTTCAGACGTTGTTGATTACCAACAACGACAAGACAGCCTACAGAGAGGAAGTGAGGGCCCTGCTGGCGTGGAGCCAGGAAAATAACCTCTCCCTCAAAATCAACAAAATGAAGGAGCTGATCATGGATTTCAAGAGAAGGCAGAGGGGAGCCTCCCAGGTGGCGCAGTGGTTGAGTGCGCTGTACTGCAGCACCAGCTGTGCCATCAGAGACCCTGGGTTCGCACCCAGGCTCCACCTTAACCGGCCGCAACCAGGAGGTCTGTGGGGCGACACACAATTGGCCTAGCATTGCCCGGGTTAGGTAGGGGTTGGCCGGTAGGGATGTCCCTGTCTCATCGTGCTCCAGCGACTCCTGTGGCTAATCAAGGTTGCCAGGTGCACTGTGTTTCCTCCAACACATTGATGCAGCTGGCTTCTGGGTTGGATCTGCGCTGTGTTAAGTGCGGCTTGGTTGTGTATCGGAGGATGCATGACCCTCAACCTTCGCCTCTCCCGAGCCTGCACAGGAGTTGTAGCAATGAGACAAGATAGTATCTACTAAAACAATTGGATACCACAAAATTGGGGAGAAAACGGGGTAAAAAAAAAAGAGAAGGCATCAACGGGCCACAGTGGAGAAGGTGTACACATCACTGACAATCTGAAATGGTCCACCTACACAGACAGAGGGTGGTGAAGCACTCTCTACCTCCTGGACTCTGACCTCGTTTATGATCTTTTGCCTGTCCACGACCATTCTCTTGCCTGCCCCTTGGATTATAATAAATATCAGACTCCCGTGTCTGCATCTGGGTCTCGCCCTGTGTCCTTATACAGTGGCTCAGTTGGTTGATGTCTATTTTCTTACGAATTCTAACTAGCTGGCTAACGTTAGTTAAGTTTAGAAGTAAGATTAGCTAAAAGGGTTAGCTAACATGCTAAGTAGTTGCAAAGTAGCTTTCCACCCCGAACGACACCCTACTTTTGTTTTTGCCTTAAGCAACCATCTGTCTAATTTAACCAAATGTAACATAGCATACTAATTTCAATGTTCCGGATTTACGTTTCTATGTCTAGTCTGTGACAGCTCAGGGATTTAAACCAGCAACCTTTTGGTTACCGGCCAAACACTCTTAACTGCTAGACTGCCTGCCTCCCCAGTAGGTCATGATGCTACTGTAGGACACAAAAGCCATAAAGAATTCCCACAGTGTTATCTGGTCAGATAACATTTCCAGAAGCTGACACTGGGCTTTTAGAGACACTGAATATTGCATCAGTTAAGATTGATTGTCTAAAATTACTTGTCAGAGTTAAAAAATTACTTGTCAGAGTTAAAAAATTACTTGTCAGAGCAACTCAATATTAAGGTGTTCCTAATGTTTTGTCCATTGTGCATATTCTCATTCTGCACCAATTAACTTTCAGCTGTGATGTTTATGGCTGAGACAATCTTCCCAGGATTCTCTCTGCTCCAGTGTTTTCCTAATGTGGTACGCTCACCATGTGAGCTGAATCTCTGAGACCTGGGCTGAGTTCCAAATGGCCCCCTATTCCATTTATACTGTAGTGCACTATTTTTGACCAGGGCCCATAGCCAACGTGCACTATGTTGGGAATATGGTGCCATTTAGAAAGCAGACCTGAAACAGCTCTCTGCACTCCCACCGTGAGCATCCTGAGCAACAAGACCCATCTGGACTACATTAGGCAGCCAGTCCTTCTCAGGTTCATGCACCAAACACAAGGTCTCAGAGCACTCATGGATCAATGATGATGAAACTAGACATCATGTACTGTACACTGCCTGTGCCCTTTTTTCTTTCCCTGTTAAGAGTTAACCCAATGAGGGTACATTTAGCAGCAAGGGCTACAGTGCAGTGGCCGCAGTACCCAGGAAATGTGCCTACTGAAACTCACTGAAATATATAATTATAATTTCTAGGGATCATCACACAACCTTGTCAAAAATATGTACAGTAATGTCAGCTCAGGGTGCATTCCCGAGAGACGCTCCCTGAATGAAGATTGGATTCACATACATCTTTACTAGTCTTCATACTGTATCAACACTTTCCACCAAGTAAAATAAATGCCTGATCTTTGGTCTGTTGATTGCCCCAGTGTTATAGCTAAACTAAATGCATGCTCTTCAACCGATCGCTGCCTGCACCTGGCCGCCTGTCCAACATCACTACTCTGGACGGCTCTGACTTAGAATATGTGGACAACTACAAATACCTAGGTGTCTAGTTAGACTGTAAAGTCTCCTTCCAGACCCACATCAAACATCTCCAATCCAAAGTTAAATCTAGAATTGGCTTGCTATTTCGCAACAAAGCATCCTTCACACCTACCAATCCTCGACTTCGGCGATGTCATTTACAAAATAGCCTCCAATACCCTACTCAACAAATTGGATGCAGTCACAGTGCCATCCGTTTTGTCACCAAAGCCCCATATACTACCCACCATTGCGACCTATACGCTCTCGTTGGCTGGCCCTTGCTTCATACTCGTCGCCAAACCCACTGGCTCCATGTCATCTACAAGACCCTGCTAGGTAAAGTCCCCCCTTATCTCAGCTCGCTGGTCAGCATAGCATCACCCACCTGTAGCACGCGCTCCAGCAGGTATATCTCTCTGGTCACCCCCAAAACCAATTCTTTCTTTGGCCGCCTCTCCTTCCAGTTCTCTGCTGCCAATGACTGGAACGAACTACAAAAATCTCTGAAACTGGAAACACTTATCTCCCTCACTAGCTTTAAGCACCAGCTGTCAGAGCAGCTCACAGATTACTGCACCTGTACATAGCCCATCTATAATTTAGCCCAAACAACTACCTCTTTCCCTACTGTATTTATTTATTTTATTTATTTATTTATTTATTTTGCTCCTTTGCACCCCATTATTTTTATTTCTACTTTGCACATTCTTCCACTGCAAATCTACCATTCCAGTGTTTTACTTGCTATATTGTATTTACTTTGCCACCATGGCCTTTTTTGCCTTTACCTCCCTTAACTCACCTCATTTGCTCACATCGAATATAGACTTGTTTCTACTATATTATTGACTGTATGTTTGTTTTACTCCATGTGTAACTCTGTGTCGTTGTATGTGCCGAACTGCTTTGCTTTATCTTGGCCAGGTCGCAATTGTAAATGAGAACTTGTTCTCAACTTGACTACCTGGTTAAATAAAGGTGAAATAAAAAAACGACATAAAAAATAGCCACGGATTGTAGCGGAGCGCTTAGGATAATCTCCTTATTAATTCAGAACCCTGCTAATTAAATCTGCATGTCCTGTTAATAATGCAGGGTCTATTTGTCATAGTTTTCAGAGAGCCTGGTGAATTATTGATAACATCATTCACCAGATCTAATAAATATAGGTTGCTATTTCAGTTCAGTTCTCCTCCTGCTTCAGTCATGACTTACTCACTCTCAACTGCCTAGTTAAAGCCTGGTGATGGGGGCATATTTATGTGTACTGTATTTCGCTTCTATTTCAGTTTAGCATTAACAGGTTGCTTGATTGACTGTCATTCCATTAACATTATAACCATGTTGTTATGCTGCTGTGCCATTAAGGACTGCTAAATACCCACTGTAGGCTATGCTTATGAGAGAACTTTCAACTTGTAGGGACTGGCCATTTCTCCCATAACAGAAGATGCCCTCTAACAGTTGATGTCGATTAAGAGAAAAGTTTTTATGCAACTAAGCACATGATCTTTTGTTTGTGCTTCAGGAGATAAGAGCAGCTTAGCAGAGAGCTGTGCTTAGGGCATTCTACCCTGCAGCCTCCACAGCCTTCCTTAATGGCATGCTATGAAAGGAATTGGGTCTGGGATATCACTCATTTAGTCTGCTTGTTCATGCAAGCAGTATATATTATTATCAACCTACATGTGTAGAGAAAGAGAGGAACACAAATGGGAAGTGAAACCCACAAAATGTATCTTACAAGTGTGGATGACTGGGTGCCTGAGGATAATTTCTAAATCAACTATCCCCTTGACTCTCCAAGCTTTGATGCACTATAAAGACAATTTTATCAGGTTACACAGGAGTTGGCATTGTCCTCATCAAAACATCAGTTCACTTTAAACCTCAACTCCCGTCACAAGACTAACCGCAGTGTGTCTCTTTCTCTCTAGCTCTGTTTCTAGTTTATTGACATCTGTTTACTGCCATTAGTGGTGTACAGTGGTGTGTAGTTCTGTTTGACAGTAATCTAAGGACTGACTCTGTGCTCCTTAGACAACATTGCGAGTGTGATACATGTGTGTGTTGGTTCATTGTGTTCTCTCAGTCCGACCCCTCTCTGTACCCCTGCAGGGAGCAGTGTCAAGGTGAGAGTGATGATAAACTATAACAGCCTCGTGGCAGCTCCTCATAGCCTGGAGCCACCAGAGGAAAATGGGCTTTTATTTTTAGCCCCTTGCCTTGTTAGGATTCAGATGCCGGGTTCACTAATGATGCTTAATATTCAACAGTGGATGCTTTCCTAATCGCACCAGATTCCCTTTACAGTGCACTGCTTTTGACCAGAGCAGTGCACTATGAAGAAAATAGGGTGCATCAAGTGTCTGACATTGTTATGCATGAGCAACTGACCACTCACATTCATGAACTAGATGGTGGAAGAAAGGGTTTAAACTGGCGGTGGCATTATGTCAACAAAATGATTCATATGTGAACACACTGTACACATTCTCATGGAGCTAGTTTGCTTAGGAAAATATGTACTTTTTAGTTAGTATAGGCAAGTAGTAATTCTGACACCAAAATAATTGAGGAGGATCAAAAGCATTTCTTAGAGGTAATCTATTATTTTCTTGATGGTTGCACAACAGTGTTGTCAGTGCAATGCCATTCCCAAAGGTCAAATAACACCGAAGCTGACAACCGGGTGATTGAGTTTTTTTCCACAGTCGATATTCTGCTTGTTTTGAATCAATGTGTGCTATTCTGGGAGAGGAAGGAACTAGGGGAAATGAGATATCTGATGAACGAATGCAACCCATCTCAGTATTCTACACAAGGTTACAACATACTCCCTAAGCAATGCTGAAGGCAAAATATGGTGAAATATCGTTTCCTCCTCTAGAGACTATCCTCTTCATTCTTCTGACCCATCCAGACTCATAGTGTACATGCAAAATGGCACCCTGTTCTCTATATAGAGAATAGGATGCCATTTGGGACAAAACCAAAGACATCATCATACATCCACATCCTGTTAGACCTGACTGGAGGTTAGCTACTACACAGCAGGTCCCAGTGAGGGACACTTAGTATTTATTTAGTATTTTAGTATTTATTAGGATCTCTATTAGCCTTGAGGTGATTGGCCTGATTGGCCCCAATTGGCCTGATTGGCACAGAGGGAAACACGCCAACAGACAAATGATAATACAGCTAATTAATAAACACAACATATGATTATGTAAAGCATTTTGTGACAATTTCTGATTTAAAAAAAGTTTTATTGATTGAATTTGATTGATAATCAGCTGGGACTGAAAAGAGCAACGATCAGTTCCAGCAACATCATCATGGAGGATGACAAAGGAAGGGTTCATTAATTCAGGACACCAATTTACATAAGTGGCTCATCAGAGTTGTCCCAAAATTGCACAATTCTGGACTGCTTCAATGTGATTTCATTGTGGGATATCCATAACCTGGTATTCCAAATGTCAAACAAATTTTTATTTGCTTATGGATGGGTAATTTTTCTCATGTGAAAAGATTCTTAATGGTCTCTGTAATCTCTTGATTTGCCTGTGCTTACTGTATTTCCTGTACTGGAATTAAGTTTATTATGTTGTATGAAATGTATTGTGACAAGTAACTTAATTTTCCTGATGTCCGCGGATGTCTATTTGTGTTGGATGAGTGTACGTGGGAAGAGAAGGGGGTTATGGACAGGACATTACAGCCTTATCAAATCCATGGCCTCCTGGAATCCATTAGACGATTGCACCTCTTAGATCCCCATTGTAAATAATCCCTGTTGGTCTGACGACACGGATAGTCGGGAGTCCCACACACACATTGTGTGTTTGTTGATTATTTTTAATAGGGAAACAGCACATATTAAATTAAAACATCGCTGTAGACCTTCAAGCATTTTCACTACCACCACATTCCACTTAATATACTATCTTTCTATCTTTCTTTCTCTCTCTCGCTCTCGCTCTCTCTCTCTGCTACCATTTAACACAGGGGAACAGAGTGACTTATGGGAAAAGAGGCATAAATAGTGACTGTTAATCTCCATCCGACCCCTTCCCCCTCAGACAGAATACCATAACTACTGCACTGGTTATAGGGATAGACAATGGAGTAAGAGATGAAAGAGGTCTATGAATAAATGTTTTATAGAATATTATGTTACGAATGGATTCCAGAACACATCTAAGAGAGGCCAAAGGGCAAAGGATATGGTGTTCAGAGTACAAAGAGAGTATGTTGTTTTGGGCCAGCATTACAATGACACATGACACTGTCTCTCTGTTCCAGCAACTGTCAGTAGAAGACATCTTATGTGTGGAATAATTAATTTAGGCAAATCATGTACACCTTTCATACAGATGTAGGATCTTAATTTAAGTCAGTTTGCTACAGCAGGAAAATAATCCTACATCAAATGTGAATTATTATGTGGATTATAATTGATACATTTTTCGTAAGGGTAAATCAAGTCTGAAATGTAAAAGTTGAAAGACACTAAAAGTTTAAAAACATGTCTTGCTTTGCAGGAAAGTTCTCCTGCATCAGGGTGATCAAAGCAAAGACAGCTGTATGAGGTGGTAGAGTTACTGAACTGGTTTTGTTACTATGGTTCTGGAGGTTCCCACCCAGGACCTTTACCTTAACTGGATCTTACATGATTATCAATCCAGGTTTAACAATTCCAAAAATGGATTAAAAGAACAGACATAAACAATGGCTCCCTGACAATGGGGCTTTTGAAAGGTGCAGTCACAAATCGGGTTGAATTCTTGGTCTATTTCACAGCTCACTATGAAGGTAGGGTAAAATGGTTTGTTTTCATACTATGAGAGCTAACATTAAGAGGAGAGCTACCATTAAGATGGTTGTTCACATAAATATCAGGTCTCTCGCACCTGGCATTCGATGTGACATCTAACTCAGAGGACTATTACTCATGATCAGAAAAGATGAGCAGCAGCCCAGTGTTCTAGGGTAATGGTCATATGGAATACATGTTTACTGTTCTAAAGGTATTCAATGACAGATGAGGTGCCCTTTCTCTTTCTCATAGCGAGACAAAGAGGAATTTGCATGCTGTATGTAGAGAGCTACACCATAGCTGTAGCCTTAGATTTCCCCTGAGACCCTTGTTTACAGGATAAAAGCAGAGCTGGGTTGTTGATGGGGACCCCTCTATGAATACTAATATTAATGGGATATAAAATCATACATATCATTTTTTTCAGAATTTGACAAAGGTTTGTATTGGCTTTCAAGGCCTTATTTGTATTGTGGTTGAGCGGAATATGTGTCACGTTCTGACCTTTCCTTTGTTTTGTCTTTATTTAGTATGGTCAGGGCGTGAGTTGGGGTGGGCAGTCTATGTTTGTTTTTCTATGTTTGGTTTCTGTTTTGGGCCTAGTATGGTTCTCAATCAGAGGCAGGTGTCGTTAGTTGTCTCTGATTGAGAATCATACTTAGGTAGCCTGGGTTTCATTGTTGGTTTGTGGGTGTTTGTTTCCGTGTCAGTGTTTGTCGCCACACGGTACTGTTTCGGTTTCGTTTCTCCACGGTTCTTTTGTTATTTTTGTATTTCAGTGCTTTCTTTGATTAAAGTTATGGACACTTACCACGCTGCATCTTGGTCCGATTCTTACTTCTCTTCAGACAAAGAGGAGATCTGCCCTTACAATATGCACAGTGAAAATGTGTAAAACATTATGCCATACAAGTAGAGTGTGAATGTGCCTTCCAAGTGTCTTGCAAATAAAATACAATCATGAAATCATTATATCTTTTATATTTAAAAATAATATGTGTATTCTGGTTTACTGACATTTGTATATTCTCTTTCATTTTACAGCACAAGCAGCAGAACATTCTGCCAACACATCACTTGTCTACGAAAAGAAGGACGGAAAAGAAAAGCAGTATTTACAGTGGATTTGGAAAGTATTCAGACCCTTCACTTTATCCACATTTTTTTGCGTTACAGCCTTATTCTAAAATGGATTAAATAAAAAAGTATCCTCAATCTACACTCAATATCCCAAAATGACAAAGTGAAAACAGGTTTTTAGAAATGTTTGCAAATGTATAATTTCAGACCCTTTGCTATGAGACTCGAAATTGAGCTCAGGTGCATCCTGTTTCCATTGATCATCCTTGAGATGTTTCCACCACCTGATTGAAGTCCACCTGTGGTAAATTCAATTGATTGGACATGATTTGGAAAGGCACACACCTGTCTATATAAGTTCCCACAGTTGACAGCATATGGCAGAGCAAAATACAAGCCGTAAGATCGAAGGAATTGTCCATAGAGCTCTGAGAGAGGATTGTGTCAAGGCACAGATCTAGAAAAGAGTACCAAAAAATGTCTGCAGCATTGAAGGTCCCCAAGAACACAGTGGCCTCCATCATTCTTAAATGGAAGAAGTTTGGAACCACCAAGACTCTTCCTAGAGCCTGCCTCCCGGCCAAACTGAGCAATCAGGGGGAGAAGAGCCTTGGTAATTGAGGTGACCAAGAACACGATGGTAACTCTGACAGAGCTCCGGAGAAGCTTCCAGAAGGACAACCATCTCTGCAGCACTCCACCAATCAGACATTTATGGAAGATTGGCCAGACGGAAGCCACTCCTCAGTAAAAGGCGCATAACAGCCTGCTTGGAGTTTGCCAAAAGGCACCTAAAGGACTCTCGGACCATGAGAAACAAGATTCTCTGGTCTGATGAAACCAAGATTGAATTATTTGGCCTGAATGCCAAGCGTCACATCTGGAGGAAACCTGGCATCATCCCTACGGTGAATCGTAGCTGGCAGCATCATGCTTTGGGGATGTTTTCCAGTGGCAGAGACTTGGAGACTAGTCAGGATCGAGGGAAAGATGAACCTGTTCCAGAGCTCTCAGGATCTCAGACTGGGGCCAAAGTTCACCTTCCAACAGGACAACAACCCTAAGCACACAGCCATGACAAAGCAGGTATGGCTTCGGGCCAAGTATCTGAAGGTCCTTGAGTGGCCCAGCCACTTGAACCCGATCGAACATCTCTGGAGAGACCTGAATATAGCTGTGCAGCAGCACTCCCCATCCAACCTGAAAGAGCTTGAGAGGATCTGCAGAAAAGAATGAGAGAAACTCCCCAAATACAGGTATGCCAAGTTTGTAGCGTCATACCCAAGAAGACTCGAGGCTGTAATCCCATTATTGGTTACACAGACTTTTGGCCTTCCATCCTATTCTAACCACCTCTCGCCGGGTTTGTATATGTTACCTGATGAAATTGCTGTACAATATGATCTTGTTGCCATCTGATGCACATTCAGATGTCATAAATCAGAACTCTCTCTGTACTATGCTGTGCCTTGATTGATGATATCTGGAAATGTGCATGTACACCCTGGCCCATCTACAGTTGCTAGCCCCAGTTCTAACTTGTGCTCTGATATCGGCTTCACTGATTTCTGCTCTCGTAAAAGCCTGGGTTTTCTTCACTTTAACACTAGAAGCTTATTACTTAAAATGGATAAATTCATAGTGTGGGTTCACAGCTTCAATCCAGATGTGTTGGTCATTACTGAGAAGTGGTTAAGAAAGGGTGTTTTGAATGCTAATGTTAACCTTTTATGGTTATAACCTTTTATAAAAATTTTCGGCAAGACAGATCTTCCAAAGATGGGGGAGTGGCAATCTTTACCAAGGATCACCTTCAGTGCTTGGTTGTCTCCACCTGTCACGACTTCCACCGAAGTCAGCTCCTCTCCTTGTTCGGGGGGTGTTCGGCAATCAACGTCACCGGCTTTCTAGCCATCGCTGCTACATTTTCATATATCTATTTGTTTTGTCTTGTTTCCATACACACCTGGTTCTCATTATCTAATCACACTGCTTGTATTTATCCCTCTGTTCCCCTCCATGTCTTTGTGTGTAATTGTTTATTGTTATGTGAGATGTTCACGCGCTATACTTTTGTACATGTTCCGTGTTTTCTTTTGGGCACTTTGATGTCATTTTGTGCCTATTTCTTGAACGGAATAAAAGTGCACCTGTTAAATCTACTCTGCTCTCCTGCACCTGACTTCACCTCCTGTACACAGCCGTAACACCACCAAGTCTGTCCCCAAACAATTTGATTTGCAGGTTTTATTAAGCATTAAACTTTCAAATAGCTCTTTGTTGACTGTTGCTGGATGCTATCATCTTCCATCAGCTGTACCCTACCTGCCCTAAGCTCTCTCCTGGCCCCTTACACCAAGTCTGAATTTGTCCTGCTAGGTGACCTAAACGGGGACATGTTTAAACCACCTGACCAAGTCCTAAAACAATGGGACTCCCTACATCTTTCTCAGATTATTACCAATCCCACAAGGTATGACTACAAACACCCAGAAAAGGATACTCTTCTTGATGTTATCCTCACAAATAATCCTGATAGGTATCAGTCTGGTGTTTACTGTAATGACCTTAGTGATCACTGTGTTCGTAATGGCTGCTCAGTGAAACGACCTGTCGTGATTTGTCATAGACGCTTGCTAAAAGAAATGTAATGATCAAGCCTTCCTTCATGACCTGGTCTCTGTAAAATGGTATAGAATCAGCTTGGACCTTCTTTTTTATATTTTCAGTGGTATTGTTAACAAACACGCCCCCCTAGGTTCAGTCCCTGTTTTGACTGTGATCTTGCAGAGTTACTCCACCTCAAGAAATGCATTTGGCGAAAGGCTCGGCACACGCATACTGAGGCTGACTGGCGAGCATTCAGGTAAATGAGAAATAAGTGCACTCAGGCTATCCAGAAGGCCAAAGTTAGTTACTTTAAGGAGCAGGTCTCTCTCTGTGGGTCTAACCCCAAGAAGTTCTGGAAAACGGTTAAAGACCTGGAGAATAAACACTCCTCCTCACAGCTGCCCATGTCCCTTAATGTTGATGTGGTTGTTACTGACAAGAGGCACATGGCTGAGCTCTTTAATCACCACTTTATTATGTCAGGATTCCTGTTTGACTCAGCCATGCCTCCTTGCCCGTCCACCATCTCCTCATCTCCCACCCTTTCTAATGTGACTATCCCCGATTCTTTTCCCCTGCCCCGCTACAAAGTTTTTCCTTGCAGGCAGTTACTGAGTCCGAGGTGCTAAAGGAGCTTCCCCAAAAAAACATCTGGGTCAGATGGTTTAGACCCTTTCTTCTTTAAGGTTGCTGCCCCTATCATCACAAAGCCTATCGCCAACTTTTTTAACCTGTCTCTCCTTTCTGGGGAGGTTCCCATTGCTTGGAAGGCAGCCACTGTTCGTCCTTTATTTAAAGGGGGAGATCAAGATGATCCTAACTGTAATAGGCCTATTTATATTTTGTCCTGTTTATCAAAAGTGTTGGAAAAACTTGTCAATAATCAACTAACTGGCTTTCTTGATGTCTATATTATTCTCTCGGGTATGCAATCTGGTTTCCGCTCAGGTTATGGATGTGTTACTGCAACCTTAAAGGTCCTTAATGATGTCACCATTGCCCTTGATTCTAAGCAACATTGTGCTGCTATTTTTATTGCCTTGGCCAAAGCTTTTGATACATTAGGCTATTCCATTCTTGTAAGCCGGCTAAGGAGTATTGGTGTCTCTGAGGGGTCTTTGGCCTGGCTTGCTAACTACCTCTCTCAAAGAGTGCAGTGTATAAAGTCAGAAAAGCTGCTGTCTCAGCCACTGCCTCTCACCAAAGGAGTACCCCAAGGCTCAATACTAGGCCACACGCTGTTCTCAATTTACATCAACAACATAGCTCAGGCAGTAGGAAGCTCTTTCATCCATTTATACGCAAATGATAGTCTTGTACTCATTTGCCCCTCCATGGATTTTGTGTTAAATGGTCTACAAAACAAGCTTTCTCTACCCTTAATCTTGATCTGAATAGCTCCAAAACAAAGGTCATCTGGTTTGTTAAGAAGAATGCCCCTCTTCCCACATGTGTTATTACTACCACTGAAGGTTTAGAGCTTGAGGTAGTCAGCTTATACAAAATACAGCACATATCAAAGCTGCAGGCTAAAGTCAAATCTAGACTTGGCTTCCTCTATCGTAATCGCTCCACTTTCACCCCAGCTGCCAAACTAACCCTGATTCAGATGACCATCCTACCCATGCTAGATTACAGAGACATAATTTATAGATCGGCAGGTAAGGGTGCTCTCGAGCGGCTAGATGTTCTTTACCATTAGGCCACCAGGTTTGCCACCAATGCTACTTATAGGACACATCCCTGCACTCTATTCTCCTCTGTAAACTTGTCATCGCTATATACCTGTCGCAAGACCCACTGGTTGATGCTTATTTATAAAACCCTCTTAGGCCTCACTCCCCCCTATCTGAGATATCTACTGCAGCCCTCATTCTCCACATACAACACCCGTTCTGCCAGTCACATTATGTTAAAGGTCCCCAAAGCACACACATCCCTGGGTCACTCCTCTTTTCAGTTTGCTGCAGTTAGAGACTGGAACGAGATGCAACAAACACTCAAACTGGACAGTTTTATCACAATCTCTTAATTCAAAGACTCAATCATGGACACTCTTTCTGACAGTTGTGGCTGCTTTGTGTGATGTATTGTTGTCTCTACCTTCTTGACCTTTGATGTTGACTGTGCTCAATAATTGTTTGTACCATATTTTGTGCTGCTACCATGTTGTGTTGCTACCATGTTGTTGTTATGTTGCTAACATGTTATGTTGTTATGTGTTTCTGCCTTGCTATGTTGTTGTCTTAGGTCTCTCTTTATGTAGTGTTGTCTCTCTTGTTGTGATCTGTGTTTTGTCCTATATTTATATACTTATTTTAATCCCAGGCCCCCGTCCCTACAGGAGGCCTTTTGGTAGGCCGTCATTGTAAATAAGAATTAGTTCCTAACTGACTTGCCTAGTTAAATAAAGGTTAAATAAAAAATATATTTAAAAAATTTCTGCCAAAGGTGCTTCAACAAAGTACTGAGTAAAGGGTCTGAATTATTTTTTTTTTTCATTTTTAAAAAATAAATATGCAACCATTTCTAAAAACCAGTTTTAACTTTGTCATTATGGGGTATTGTGTGTAGATTGATGACAAAAAGAATATGGCTGTAATGTAACAAAATGTGTAAAAAGTGAAGGGGTCTGAATACTTTCCGAAGGCACGGTATGACTCAACCTTTGGAAATCCATGTGATCCAATGGAAATGCCATGAACTGTTGAACAAGTTTTCTTGTAAATCCCTGATTATATCATTGTGTTCCGTGTATGTGCCCCCTTGTGTATAATACAAATGTATTATTTCACATGTGTGGATCTTGATTTAAATCCTGTTGAATAATAAAAAGTTTGGTGTATATCTCCACAATTTCAGTACAAAGTACTGTAAAGAAAAGCATAGAACACACCAATACACAGCATATGTTCGGATTTCTCCTGTCCTGACCATTTGTATCCCAATTCTCAGGCTGGACATAGGAACAGACATAACCGTGAATGAATCAAGGGGGAGGTAATGGTCTCTGAACAATATGATTGATTGCATTAGACAAAAGAGTGAGCAGGAAAAATCTGTCCAACCTTGCCTTTCCACTAATCCCATTTTAGAGTGAACAGATTTCTAAACAATGGATTCTTTGTCGTTTTCCTCTGTCTATGTATCGGAGGGGCAGACAAATTGTGGGTCACACACAACCATCTGACTGACTGAATGCTTTGACTGCTGACTTATGAGGTACCATCTGACCATCCATGGGTGGGCCATTGGGGCTTGACCCCTGACCTGGCTTCTTATCTCTGGCTAGAGGGACCTCTCCCAATGGCTCTATGGCCTCATCCATTAAGAAGAGGGGTTCTGGGAGAGGAGGACAGACACAGCCATTTACTCCATTCTGGGTCTGCATCCCAAATGGAACTATTTCCTATACAGTGCACTACTTTGGTTAGGGCCCATAGGGCTCTGGTCAAAAGTATTGCTCTATAGGGAATAGGGTGCAATTTGGGACGCCCCCTGGGTCATCTCCTGTAAAGGTATTAAACTAACAGTATGACATTTCACAAACTCTTGCAGATCAACCCAGGTTTGCAGTATGTGACCTGTGCTGTTGATGGACAAAACATTTACAGAATGAAACTTTACCTTTGGCATATCAAACAAGCATGCACATAAACGCAAGACAGTGTCTGGTCCTTTTACTCCAGAGTCCCAGAGGCTTTTGACATACATTAGATGAGACAGAGGCATGACCCTGTCTGCTTCAGCATGAGTAATCTGACTGGGACAGGTCAAGGTCTTCCTGTATGTTAACCACAGTCTTCCCGGTCACCACAAAGCTAGGTGATGTTAATGGGTGGTGACAGTACCAGGGGCCATAGTGCAGGGAGAAACCATCGTCCTCCTGCATACCCTTAGATGATGATGATGCTTTGGCTTGGAATGTGTACTGTTATGTCGTGTCAGCAGACTGACTGCTCCTTGTAGATGGGTGAACAAGTCGGTATAAAAGAAATAGTGCCCGCACACTCATGAGCTCCACCACGTACCTCAGCCTGGTCTCATAGACTAAACGCAACATAGTAAATCCGGGACAATCAAATTAGTATGATATGTTTCATTTGGTATGGTTACATGAGAACGATGTTTACTTAACAAAAAACAAAAGTAGGGTGTAAAACACGAACTTTTAGCAACCCAAAGTTTGAGAGTTTGAATCTCGTCATGGATAACTTTAGTATTTTAGCTAATTAGCAACTTTGCAACTACTTAGCCTGTTATCTAACCCTTCCCCTAACCCTAACCTTAACCCTTTTCCTAAGCCTAAGCCTAACCTTAACCCTTTAACCTGTTGAGTGTAGGGGGCAGTATTTTGATGTTTGGATGAAAAACGTACCCAAATGAAACCATTTCTCAGGCCCAGAAGCTAGAATATGCATATAATTGTCAGATTAGGATAGAAAACCTTCTAAAGTTTCCAAAACTGTCAAAATATTGTCTGTGAGTATAACAGAACTGATATTGCAGGAGAAAACCTGAGGAAAATCCAACTAGGAAGTGCCTCTTATTTTGAAACTTCCATGTTCCATTGCATGCCTTCCCTCCATTTAAAGGGATATCAACCAGCCTTTTATTTTGAAAAATGAGCGAGAACGATAACATCGCGTCAGTGGATGGCTGGATGTCAGCAGAGTTTTGCATGCGACAACAGTTTGGAACAGACATTTTCTCTCCCTCTCCTATTGAAAAGGCTACGGTCCGGTTGAAATATTATAGATTGTTTATTGTAAAAACAACATGAGGATTGATTAGAAAAAACATTTGACATGTTTCTACGAACTTTAAGGATACTATTTGGAATTTTCGTCTGCCCCGTCGTGACCGCTCGAGCCTGTGGATTACTGAACATAATGTGCCAAACAAATGGAGGTATTTTGGATATAAAAATAATCTTTATGGAACAAAATAAACATTTATTGTGTAACTGGGAGTCTCGTGAGTGCAAACATCTGAAGATCATCAAAGGTAAGCGATTAATTTTATTGCTTTTCTGACTTTCGTGACCAATCTACTTTGCTGCTAGCTGTTTGTAATGTTTTGTCTGCTGAGAGAGATGTCCTTACATAAACGCTTGGTTTGCTTTCGCCGTAAATCTTTTTTTGAAATCTGACACGCCAGGTGGATTAACAACAAGCTAAGCTGTGTTTTGCTATATTGCACTTGTGATTTCATGAAAATGAAATATTTTTAGTGATTTAATTTGAATTTGGCGCTCTGCAATTCAGCGGATGTTGACGAAAATGATCCCGCTAACGGGATGGGTGCACCAAGAAGTTAACCTAACTCCTAAACTTAACCTTAACCCTAACCCCTAGCCTAGCTAACGTTAGCCAGCTAGCTAACATTAGGCATCTAGCCACTTAGCTGGAATTTGTAACGTATCATGTATTTTGCAAATTCATAACACATAGACCGTTTGCAAATTTGTAACAAATTGTATGTTTTGCAAATTTGTAACATATAATTCATAGCATATCCTTAGCCACTGGAAGTAGGGGTGTATATATATTAATAATAAATTAAAATTAAAGTAAATATTTATTCACAAAATTAGTGCACTGGCCTTTAATAGTATTGTACTAGCGGACCGATATAGCCGTCTGCAGTGCCCCCATTGGTGACGAAAAAAATCGCCACACACCCAAACTACTTCCTGATGCTATGAACATATCATACGAAATGGGTGATAGACATCCACAATTGAATACATACGAAACATAACATATCATACTAAATGGAGTGTGTCGGATTTAAGTACAGAATAATGTTTAATGCTCTGAGACTAGATTCTGTACCTTTATAAATAAACAAACAGCATTTTGATCCTACAAGGATCTTGCTCAGCTCATTTCCCCTGAAGTTCACCAATTTTATTGGAAGTTCACCACACCCACATTTATAAACATAAGACAAGTAGCGATTAGCGCGGTCTATACATAAGTTGAAAGGGGCAGCACATTTAGGGGTAAAGAATGGAAACTGTTTCCCGCAGTAGTGAGTTTCTGTCAGACGGATGGTTGTCAGGTCAGATTTGCCCCCCCCCCCAAAAACGGACACCTTCCTTGACCATGTCCAAGAGGGCAGTTACAGGTGCACTGTCACGTCCTGACCTTAGTTCCTTTTTTATGTCTCTATTTTGGTTTGGTCAGGGCGTGAGTTGGGGTGGGCATACTATGTGTTTTTTTCTGTTTCTATGTGTTTGGCCTGGTATGGTTCCCAATCAGAGGCAGCTGTCAATTGTTGTCTCTAATTGAGAACCATACTTAGGTAGCCTTTTCCCACCTGTGTTTTGTGGGTAATTATTTTTCCGTGTGTGTTTTGTGCACGTCGGTTGCATCCTGTTCTTTGCTATTTACCTGTTTGTTTTTTGGTTATTTCGGTTTCACTTTCATTAAAATATGTGGAAATACATGCACACTGCGCTTTGGTTGATTTATGACAGGGAGTTTGAGGATAGCGAGCCTGACAGAATTACCCACCACAAGAAGACCAAGCAGCGTGCGCCAACCTGGAGGAGTTGGACCAGGGAGGAGAGAATGGTAGAGGACAAGACCCGGTCACTGAAGCCCGAGAGGCAGCCCCAAAAAATGTTTTTTTGGAGGGGGCACACGGGGAGTGTGGTGGAGTCAGTTTGGAGACCTTTGCCCACTCCCCGTGCTTACTGGGGCGAGCAGGTGACAGGTCAGGTCCCGTGCTATGGGTATTCACAGGCCGGTGTACTCAGTGCCAGCGTCCTGCATTTGCCGGTTGGAAGCTGGCACCCAGCCAGAACAAGGGGGGCAGCTATGCGGTCGAGACCGCCAGTGCGCCTCCACGGCCCTGTGTATTCGGTGCCTCCTCCACACACCAGGCCTCCTGTTGGTCTCCCCAGCCTGGTGGGTCCTGTGGCAGCCCCACGTACCAGGCAGTCTCTCCGTCTCCTGCAGCCAGGTTCTCCCATCAGCCAGGAGCTGCCAGAGCCGCCAGTCAGTCAGGAGCTGCCAGAGCTGCCCTTCACTCCGGATCGGCCAGAGTCTCCCGCCTGTTCGGGGCCTGTGGTAAGGGTCCCCAGTTCGGGGTCGGCGGCGAGGGTCGCCACTCCAGAAGCACCACCTAAGTGGGCCAAGACTAAGGTGGAGTGGGGTCTACGTCCCGCACCAGAGCCGCCACCGATAGGTTCAGGTTTTGCGGCAGGAGTTCGCACCTTTGGGGGGGGGGGGGGGTACTGCCACGTCCTGACCTAAGTTCCTTTTTATGTCTCTATTTTGGTTTGGTCAGGGCTTGAGTTGGGGTGGGCATTCTATGTGTTTTTTCTATGTTTTCTATTTCTATGTGTTTGGCCTGGTATGGTTCCCAATCAACCTCGGTTGCGTCAGGTTCTTTGCTGTTTACCTGTTTGTTTTTTGGTTATTTCGGTTTCACTTTCATTAAATGATGAGGAACTACATACACTCTGCTCCTTGGTCGATTTATGACAGGGAGTTTGAGGATAGCGAGCGTGACATGCACACGTTGCACATAGTGTAATTGCACAAACAGATGCCACACATTCAACCATCCTATGACAGGAAAACCTTTTAAACTGAAGATATTATAACATCCGCGACAAAGAATGTATTCTACCTACTGAAATGCCCTTGTAAGCTGGCCTATGTGGGCAAGACGCACCGGGCACTCCAGACATGCATATCTGAACATAGAAATAGCATCAGAAACTAAGACCCCAAATGTCTAGTTTGCTATGCACTTTCACTGCCAGACACAATGTTGCCTCGTTAAAGTACATGGGTATCGAGCATGTCAAAGTCCTGAGGCGAGGGGAGGACATCGATAGATTTCTATTGCAAAAAGAATCCTACTGGGTACTCTAATTGGAAAATGTGTATCCAAAAGAAATTAATGAGGATTTTCCCATTGGCCATTTCCTGTGAACGCCATCTGATTCATTTATTATTATGACAACCACAGTTGAGTATTGGAGCATATGCTTTGTCTACCTGATATGAATGGTTATACAGTCATAATATTTGAGAAGTGTGTGTGTGTGTATATATCTGTATATAATTGTTTTTGTGCTGCCTATTTCATCTGAAATATGTATAGACCACCCTAATAGGTGCTTGTCTTATGTCTATAAATATGGATGTGATACACTTCTGGTGAAATGAGCTGAGGAAGATCCCTGTTTGATTTGAAACGTTGTTTGAAAATTATATAATCCTTAAGTCATTTTACACACCTGTGCCCACATCTGTGCGTCAGTCTAAGTAGCGTAATAAAAACATCCCCATAAAAATCTGTCAATTTAAACTAGAGATCTAAGGTTTTTTGCATGGGCTGCATCTCAATCTATCACATCTGGCTATGGCGGTGTTTGTCAGACCACGGGACATTCTGTAATGCCCGGGGTGTAGTGGAGGAAGGAGTCAGAATCAGGAGACAGAGAGTTCAGAGTAGCGCTACTTCTTTATTCACCAACCAGGTGAAAACAGACGCCAGTCAAAACAAATGCCCCAAAACACAGGGGAACTAAACAGTCCCAAAAACAACTCACATACACGAACAACCGTGACATACATATAGCACGGCACCAACCCCAACCTTCAGACGCTCCCACCTCCACTATGAATGCTAGAGAGGGGTCCGGGTGCGCCAACACGGATGCATCCGTGAACAGCGCCTTCAACCTATTGAAGGCTCTGTCCGCCTCTGCTGACCACCACAAATGCACCGGGCCCCCCTTCAGCAGTGAGGTAATGGGAGCCTGGTCAAAAACCCTGGTCTGGACTCCCCACCGACGTGGCACAGATGGAAACTCCCAGACACCTTCCAGAACACTCCTCTGACCACCCCTGGAGAACCCCCTGTCCACGAAATCTTAGGATTGTGCCGAGCCAGCCAGGGAATCCCCAGCACTACTGGAAACTCAGGCGAGTCGATAATAAAGAGACTTATACGCTCCCTATGATTCCCCTGCGTCACCATGTCCAGTGGAACCGTGGCCTCCCTGACCAACCCTGACCCTAATGGCCGGCTATCTAGGGAATGCACGGGAAAGGGAGAATCTATCGGCACAAGCGGAACACCTAGCTTGATGGTGAGTCCGCAATCCATAAAGTTTCCAGCTACACCTGAATCGACTAGCGCCTTATGCTGGGAAGAGGGGGAAAAATCAAGGAAAAAAATCAAGACAAACATGTGACCAACAGGGGGTTCTGGGTGAGTTTGGTGCTGACTCACCTGGGGTGACCGAGAAGCGTTCCGCCTGCCATCTGGACTCCCAGATGAGCCCCCCCAGCACCGATCTGCCGTGTGTCCTCTCCGACCACAGCTGGTGCAGGGGGAGCCTCCTCGTCCGGTACCCCTCGGCATGGCTCCTCCCAACTCCATCGGAATGGGAGCGGGGGTGCTGGGTGGTGGAATGCACAGGACTCTCTCCAAATACCCGCGGGCAGCCAGCAGATTGTCCAGCCGGATAGACATGTCAATTAGTTCATCTTGGGAGAGAGCGGTGTGCCGACACGCTAGCTCCCTGCGGACGTCCTCCCGGGGACTACACCGGTAGTGGTCTATAAGGGCCCTGTCGTTCCACCCAGACCCAGGGGCCAAGGTCTGGAACTCCAGCGCGTAATCCTGGGCGCTCCTCTTCTCCTGCCTAAGGTGGAACAGTCGCTCTCCCGCCGCTCGGCCCTCGGGAGGGTGGTCAAACACGGCACGAAAGCGGCGGGTGAATTCCGAGTAGTGCTCCGTCGCTGAGTCTGGGCCATTCCAGATCACGTTTGCCCACTCCAGAGCACGACCCATCAGGCAGGAGATGAGGACACTCACCCTCTCCGCTCCCGGGGGAGTGGGTCTCACGGTCGCCAGGTACAGTTCTAGTTGGAGTAAGAACCCCTGACACCCCGCCGCCGCTCCATCATAATCCCTCGGGAGCGCAAGACAGAGAGCGCTGGAGCCGGGGGATGGGGAGAGAGGAGAAGGGGAATCCTGGGCTGGGGAAACCGAAGGTGGAGAGAGGAGAAGGGGAATCCTGGGCTGGGGAAGCCGAAGGTGGAGAGAGGAGAAGGGGAATCCTGGGCTGGGGGAGCCGAAGGTGGAGAAGGGGAATCCTGGGCTGGGGGAGGAGAAGGAGGGGAATCCTGGGCTGGGGAAGCCGAAGGTGGAGAGAGGAGAAGGGGAATCCTGGGCTGGGGAAGCCGAAGGTGGAGAGAGGAGAAGGGGAATCCTGGGCTGGGGAAGCCGAAGGTGGAGAGAGGAGAAGGGGAATCCTGGGCTGGGGAAGCCTAAGGTGGAGAGAGGAGAAGGGGAATCCTGGGCTGGGGAAGCCGAAGGTGGAGAGAGGAGAAGGGGAATCCTGGGGGAATGGAGAGAGGAGAAGGGGAATCCTGGGCTGGGGAAACCGAAGGTGAGCTGGGGGAGCCGAAGGTGGAGAGAGGAGAAGGGGAATCCTGAGCTGAGGGAGCCGAAGGTGGAGAGAGGAGAAGGGGAATCCTGGGCTGGGGAAACCGAAGGTGGAGAGAGGAGACCACTTCTCTCCCATCGGTCCATTCTCTCCATCATTTGGTCCATGGCGGATCCGGTCCGATGGAGGACGGTGGTGTGGTGGAGGACATGTTCCTCCATCGATGGGAGGGGGTTGGCAGCTGCTCCTGCTGACTCCATATTTACCAGGTGCAGTATTCTGTAATGCCCGGGGTGTAGTGGAGGAAGGAGTCAGACGCAAAAGACAGAGAGTTCAGAGTAGCGCTACATCTTTATTCACCAACCAGGTGAAAACAGACGCCACTCCAAACAAATGCCCCAAAACACAGGGGAACTAAACAGTCCCAAAAACAACTCACGTACACGAACAACCGTGACATACAGGCGTGTACAATGAGTACACATAAAACAATCCCGCACACCCAGCAGGCGGCCGGCTGGCTAATAAAGCCCAACTAATAAACCTAATTAACAACAGGTGTAACTAATAAACAGACAAGGAGAGGGAGGAAAAGATCAGTGGAAGCTAGTAGGCCGGTGACGACGACCACCGAGCGCCACCCGAACGGGAAGGGGAGCCACCTTCGGTAGGAGTCGTGACACATTCGACAATGGGTCAAAAAACTTCAAAACCTTATTCCTTACAATTCATGTAAAACAAACTTCAAAACCTTATTCCTTACAATTCATGTAAAAAAACCTTCAAAACCTTATTCCTTACAATTCATGTAAAAAAAACCTTCAAAACCTTATTCCTTACAATTCATGTAAAAAAAACTTCAAAACCTTATTCCTTACAATTCATGTAAAAAAAAATTAAAAACTTTATTCCTTACAATTCATGTAAAAAAAACTTTATTCCTTACAATTCATGTAAAAAAAAACTTCAAAACCTTATTCCTTACAATTCATGTAAAAAAACCTTCAAAACCTTATTCCTTACAATTCATGTAAAAAAAACCTTCAAAACCTTATTCCTTACAATTCATGTAAAAAAACTTTCAAAACCTTATTCCTTATAATTCATATAAAAACAACCTTCAAAACCTTATTCCTTACAATTCATGTAAAAAAAACTTCAAAACCTTATTCCTTACAATTCATGTAAAAAAACCTTCAAAACCTTATTCCTTACAATTCATGTAAAAAAAACCTTCAAAACCTTATTCCTTACAATTCATGTTTTGACTGTATTTTTTTGCCATCTTTGAATGTGTTTGTTATTCAATGCATTTCTATGGGCTATAGTAGTAAAGGCCAAATTCAATATTTTTTCAAATTATTTTTATTATTTTTGGGGGATACCTAAATGGGTCCGAAAATTCAAAATCAAATATCTAAATGATTCATGGTTTGACCATCTTAAAACAATTCCATATGTAAATGTGCAGGCTCTATTTATTTTATATCTACTTTGTTTGGCCCTGCATCCCACTAAATGATGTGTATTTGATCACACTTGACTACTGAACAGTAACAAGTTGTAAGAGGTGCGTAACTGGCTGCAGGGAAGTCAGGCGCAGGAAAGCAGACAAAGGTGACCACCGGAGCATTTTATTTAGGCAAAACAAACTGCACCCAGAAACAATCAAATACGGGTTAAAATAACCCGTCGCAAACCAGTTAGAAATGCACATACAATTCCACACACAGACATGGGGGGAACAGAGGGTTATATACACGTCACGTAATGAGGGAATGTAAACCAGGTGTGTGGGAAAACAAGACAAAACAAATGGAAAATGAAAGGTGAGGGCTTCCCGGGTGCAGCGCCAGCTGTGCCACCAGAGACTCTGGGTTCGCGCCCAGACTCTGTCGTAACCGGCTGCGACCGGGAGGTCCGTGGGGTGACGCACAATTGGCCTAGCGTCGTCCAGGTTAGGGAGGGTTTGGCCGGTAGTGAAATCCTTGTCTCATCTCGCACCAGCGACTCCTGTGGCGGGCGCGCTAACCAAAGTTGCCAGGTGCATGGTGTTTCCTCAGACACATTGGTGCGGCTGGCTTCCGGGTTGGATGGTGCTGTGTTAAGAAGCAGTGCGGCTTGGTTGGGTTGTGTATCGGAGGACGCATGACTTTCAACCTTCGTCCCTCCCGAGCCCGTACGGGAGTTGTAGCGATGAGACAAGATAGTAGCTACTAAACAATTGGATACCACGAAATTGGGGAGAAAATGGGGTAAAAATAGACAACAACAAAAAATAAAAAATAAATGAAAGGTGGATCGGCGATGGCTAGAAGACCGGTGACGTCGACCGCCGAACGCTGCCCGAACAAGGAGAAGAACCAACTTCGGCAGAAGTCGTGACACAAGTGCAATGTGTTGACTGTTGACGTGCTGTGAAGTGGAATGCTCTTTAAGCTCAATTTCAACAATTTCATTGTCCAGCGATGGTCTTGGGTTAACTATTCAACTACCCAGACATTTTTACTGTATGTGTCGGTTCCATGGAAAACGTGTCATATTTCTATTAGAGAAGTGTGATTTTTGATGTCTAAAACAAGTGAAAATGTTTTGAGATATTTTTAGAGCATAGAATATTCATACTTTGCATTACTCAGCTCAGCTCTGATTAACAAACAGGTTTGCTTACATAAGTTATTTGTTTTCATTTTCATGTATTGTGGATGACTCATGTGCATGGAGTGCCTGAATTTCTGCTTACCTGGTCTTGTTGGCTCAGGGGCTATTTCATTGGACTTATGTTTTGGTTCTGTGAGTGTCTGTGTCTGTTTTTCATGATGTGTTTGTGTGTGTGTTTGGGGGGGGGGGGTGAGTGGGTGCATGCTGGCCTTTAAAAGCCTGCTTAATGCTGTTGCTGTGCTATTGATTCCAATGTCATCATTTGCAGTGGGAGACTGATCAAACTGTGATCAGCGAGAGTGTTTTACACTCCAGGAAGATTTGTTTCTGAGCAGAGCATATGATAGCTCTAGCCATTAAGTTAAGAGATCCTTGTGTGTGCCGGTTAAGCATGCAGCATCTGAACAGCTGGACATGGATTTGAGAAGGCGGAGGCAAGGATTGTGTGGTGCTCTGTATAGGCTTCTTCAAATGAGATGAACAGCAGTGAAGGTATCTGCTCTATCCAATACATCAAATTTATAGTCAGGGCCATATGGCTGAAATTGTAGTTATGGAGACAGATGAGAGTGGGTAAAAAATACTAAATTCAAGAGAAGTAAAAATGTGAACATTGTGGTTCAAGGCAGCAACACCCCTCAATATGTAAGTAGATGAAGAGAGAGAGAAAGAAGGAGAGAGAGAAATAAATAAATGAGAGGGAAAGAAATATGGAGAGAGAAAGAGTGAGAGACTTTCATTAGGCTAGTATGATTCTCAAGCCAACTGCTGTAAACTGTAGAGATTCCATGTTGGAGAACTTAATCCTGTTTTCATGAAAACAGAATTAGAGGTAGAATGTTTTGGTGCATTGTTGTGACATTACATATTCGAAGCTAATCTGTCATTTTGTCAAGGTGACCATGCTCAGACCTGCCCCTGCCCCATATAATTAATTCAAGACACGAACGTACATAAATAGCTCAAACTGTAGTATAAATGTACCATGATTCGTTTGACGTGCAGGGTGGCCTATATGGTTTATAATGTTTCATATATGTAAATCCACAGTCACTGCGCCCTTGGTTGCGCGTATTTTATGCTGTGTCTCTTTAAATACAGTAGGCAGTGCTGTCGGCCTGTGTGGAGCGCAGAGCGCGGTTACCGCTGTGGTGTGCACGACCCGCAGGGCTGTTTGACAGGCTCTCTGGACACAGAGAGACAAGTCGCCTCACCGTGACACGCTGGCTGCATCATACCGACTTTGACCTAACAGCAGATTACGGGGTACGGAAATGATCGTCTCCTGTGTACCGTCATCAACATAATTGAGTTTGCTTCAAGGACCATATGCTATTCTGCCTTATTCTGTCCTTGTTAATAAGCTTGTGGCAGCATCCACAGAATGCTGTATTGAACTAGACAGATATTGGTTTGTAACGGGATTGAGAATCGCAGTGACAGAGGACAGACGCTCGGACGTTATGGTGAATACATAAATTAGAAACCCTATCGCAACATTTAGATTACCACTGGATCTATACTCTTCATTTTGTGAGGAGCCAAGATTGTCAATGAGAGCTGTATCAGACCGATTCTTATTTCAGAGTTGCGTCTTTCCATTAGGTTCAGACAAATATTTCCGTATATGCGGTAACGGATTGTATTCGACTCTCCCGTGGATTACTCTCTTATGACTCCTATTTGAGGTAGGTTATGTACCTTATCATATTTTATTTATTTAAATGAAAGTTGTCAAACAATTATTATTTTTTTGCCAGATATGAAATTGTAGGCTATTATGAGTGTTTTCTATAAGCAGATGAACATTTATATGTAAATGTATTGTACTCTATAACGTCTATCAGCAGATTTCTAATGTATCAAATCTAGTTCTATCAGCTGGTTTCTACAGTATAATATCTGATAAATGTGCCCCCATCACAATTGTTGACTTTCAGACAGTGTAGTGTAATTTCAGAAAACCCCATGCAGTGGTACAACTTGTTCACTACTCATCATTGGTCCTCTTCTCTCCCCTTGGATCTTTATGTATGCTGCAGTGGGCTCTGACATAAATGTAAGTAATACAAACATCAGAATGTAGCCTACAGCCTATAGCTTAATAAAAGTAGACCATTATTTTTGCAGCCTGCTGAAGGTTGTGGTGAGAGACCTACTTGTTGTGTTTACTATATGTACTTACATGCATGCGTAACTGATAGATGCGTGCACACACACACACACACACACACACACACACACACACACACACACACACACACACACACACACACACACACACACACACACACACACACACACACACACACACACACACACACACTACATCTTAATATACGTCAGTTGTAAAGTCTTTTGTCTGCAATGTCTTTTCCGTTACGTGTCGGACCCCAAGTATAACTAGCTGTCGCCATTGGCGTCAGCTGATGGGAAACTAAATAAAAATCAAAAAACCAAATGATCACTAGTAGTTAATGGTGGAAAGAGTCATTATCACTGAGCTGACATGGAAAGCATAACAGATGGGCCTACCATTACCGGACCAAGATGCCTACTTTATTTATTCTAACAGACTCTAAATGCAAGAATAGTTTTATTTAATTAATTTTCTTGCATATGTTCTACATATATTACAAAGAAAGAGGTCAAAACAATAGTCCCAGAAAGTGGGTAAAACAATAGTCCCATTAGCAAGTTATTTGATTTTGGACTGGGTATGGGATGCTATCTATATCTATCTGATTCACCTCAACCTCAAATAAGACCAATTTGTTTAATTTGTGACTGCCAGCACTGAACACAGTGTGGATCTCACAACAACACCTTGTGATACATGCAGGGTTTATTTGGATTATTTAAGTGCTAATGGAAATGTGAGAGCGCCCTAGTCTCCACCAGTAGCCAACTCATCCCAGCGTGTGCCATCATGCCGAGTCAGTGGCTCAGCTCGGCTGCATGTAATTATTCCCCTGCCTGTTCTGGAGGGCTGGCTTTATGTAAATATCATGTGGCCTTGAATCAACACATCGCCACTCTCACTTGACCCAAAGTGTGAAGTAGCTGGACTTTCTTTAGAGCCCTCATGCTAATGTTTAACTAGCATGATGATTTGCAGATCCACCTCAGAGAGCAGAGGAGACCTGCCTGTCTTTCTGCCTTTCTTCTTTCACTTCCTTTACCCTCTGTTGTTCTGTTACTAGAGCTAATGACATGCTTAGATATATGTTAGGATATTTATTCTCCTTTGTGGCAGCTCAGTAATGGGGCAATTGACTGAAGTGATATTCAGTGGTATTTATCATGAAGCATCATCATCTGTCAGCAGGTGCTCTCCAGAAGCATATTTATTCAGTAAGGACTGGAGGTAAGCAAACATTAACCACATTTAATAGCTTTCTTTGGTCAGAATAACAGAATAGCAATATCTTAAGTCTGTAAAATGACAACAAGGCCTTGAAATGCCCAGTTATTAATGCTAGGTCTGTTGCCATTGTACAGTAGCCTATGGGCAATTCCACGGTAACAGAAATGTATGACAAACAAAAAACATTGATTTGAAAGTTTAACAAACCATACAACTCTATGCACAAGGATACTTTACTTGGGTAATGTAATTACAGTAAAATCCCCCTCAGGGTTTTATGTAAACACGTTTTCCAAAAACTCTGCAGAAAGATAGGGGTGTCAGCTATGACATGGCACCTTGAGTTTGTTTATTGAACTACAGTAAGTGGGGTGAATTTACACCCGGTAACGAAATTACATTATGGGTCCCTGATCTGTACAACACAGAAATGCATAATTATGGATATGAATGTCATTCCCTGTTTCACAAGTTTGGACATCACAGCTGATAATTGCAGGGCACAGTAGAATACAGCACAGCACAGTAGAATACAGCACAGCAATGCAGAGTAGAGTTTAGTGCAATACAGTAGAGTAAACTAGAGTATAGTTCAATACAGTATACAGTACAATATACTGTATTGCACTGTACTCTACTCAATGTACATTATTGTACTGTACTATCTAAACTTTGGAAACAAATGTCTATGATAGGTTCAGATTTGGTCTAGTCCGGTCCGTCTGTGGACGTCAACATGAAGGCCAGAGTGGACTGACCAAATTTCAACTACTTTTCAACGTCTATGGACGTCCGGTGTTGGTCGGTGCGGATGCTGGTTAAAGTAAATGGAAAGAGAGGGGCTCATGGGTAGGTAGGTAGGTAGGTAGGTAGGAGAGAGAGAGAGAGAGAGAGAGAGAGAGAGAGAGAGAGAGTTTACCTAGATAGATGGTTTACCTTCTGTAAGTTTAAGAAATATTGCCTCCTTTCATTTGACATTTGCTCCTCATGGGTCCTTTTCCATGGAAATACCCGTTGTCATCACGCTCTCAAGATAAAAGGGTATAAAACCCAGTACCCACTATTAATGGCAGGTTGTAGATAGATAGATAGATAGATAGATAGATAGATAGATAGATCACCAGACAACAGAAAGAGAACAGTTATCAGTTGAACATAACAGTACACCAGTGGAAGGGAGGACAGTGGCAGGTAACACAACTGTGGTTTGTGACTTTTATGATATCCCATTGTAGCCAATTCAGTTGCAGTAATTCCATTACCAATTTGGATGATGGAATTATGAGTTTTAATCACTTAATAATACATAAACAAAATAGTGACATTTTTTGTAAAATCACTATAACTAATTGGTAGGTCTATCTTTACATGTTGCTTCTGTGAACTTTCATTATCGTCGCTCATGACAAATAAGAATTTTTTGGAGGCAATATTTCTTAAACTTACAGAAGGTAAACAATATCTCCAAAACTAAATATAAGTGTTGGTATTAGTTGACAGGGGTGTTTACGTCAACATTATTGCCTTTTGATGTATTTCTGATACCCTTTAAGACTTTTTCTTGTTGATGTTTTTTAAGACCTCTTTTCCATCTATAAATCAAAGCCTTTACTTATGTATGTCTAATTTTTAAGATTGAAAATGGTTGAAAAATGTATCTAAGCCTTCATTTCCCAAAAATATAGTCTTAGCTTTCATTTGACATTTGTTCCTCATGGGTCCTTTTCCATGGAAATACCCGTTGTCATCACGCTCTCAAGATAAAAGGGTATAAAACCCAGTACCCACTATTAATGGCAGGTTGTATATACACTGCTCAAAAAATAAAGGGAACACTAAAATAACACATCCTAGATCTGAATGAATGAAATATTCTTATTAAATACTTTTTTCTTTACATAGTTGAATATGCTGACAACAAAATCACACAAAAATGATCAATGGAAATCAAATTTATCAACCCATGGAGGTCTGGATTTGGAGTCACACTCAAAATTAAAGAAGAAAACCACATTACAGGCTGATCCAACTTTGATGTAATGTCCTTAAAACAAGTCAAAATGAGGCTCAGTAGTGTGTGTGGCCTCCACGTGCCTGTATGACCTCCCTACAATGCCTGGGCATGCTCCTGATGAGGTGGCAGATGGTCTCCTGAGGGATCTCCTCCCAGACCTGGACTAAAGCATCCGCCAACTCCTGGACAGTCTGTGGTGCAACGTGGCGTTGGTGGATGGAGCGAGACATGATGTCCCAGATGTGCTCAATTGGATTCAGGTCTGGGGAATGGGCAGGCCAGTCCATAGCATCAATGCCTACCTCTTGCAGGATCTGCTGACACACTCCAGCCACATGAGGTCTAGCATTGTCTTGCATTAGGAGGAACCCAGGGCCAACCACACCAGCATATGGTCTCACAAGGGGTCTGAGGATCTCATCTCGGTACCTAATGGCAGTCAGGCTACCTCTGGCGAGCACATGGAGGGCTGTGCGGCCCCTCAAAGAAATGCCACCCCACACCATGACTGACCCACCGCCAAACCGGTCATGCTGGAGAATGTTGCAGGCAGCAGAACATTCTCCACGGCGTCTCCAGACTCTGTCACGTCTGTCACATGTGCTCAGTGTGAACCTGCTTTCATCTGTGAAGAGCACAGGGCGCCAGTGGCGAATTTGCCAATCTTGGTGTTCTCTGGCAAATGCCAAACGTCTTGCACTGTGTTGGGCTGTAAGCACAACCTCCACCTGTGGATGTCGGGCCCTCATACCACCCTCATGGAGTCTGTTTCTGACCGTTTGAGCTGACACATGCACATTTGTGGCCTGCTGGAGGTCATTTTGCAGGGCTCTGGCAGTGCTCCTCCTGCTCCTCCTTGCACAAAGGCGGAGGTAGCGGTCCTGCTGCTGGGTTGTTGCCCTCCTACGGCCACCTCCACGTCTCCTGATGTACTGGGCTGTCTCCTGGTAGCGCCTCCATGCTCGGGACTATGCTGACAGACACAGCAAATCTTCTTGCCACAGCTTGCATTGATGTGCCATCCTGGATGAGCTGCACTACCTGAGCCACTTGTGTGGGTTGTAGACTCAGTCTCATGCTACCACTAGAGTGAAAGCACCGCCAGCATTCAAAAGTGACCAAAACATCAGCCAGGAAGCATAGGAACTGAGGAGTGGTCTGTGGTCCCCACCTGCAGAACCACTCCTTTATTGGGGGTGTCTTGCTAAATGCCTATAATTTCCACCTGTTGTCTATTCCATTTGCACAACAGCATGTGAAATTTATTGTCAATCAGTGTTGCTTCCTAAGTGATTTCACAGAAGTGTGATTGACTTGGAGTTACATTGTGTTGTTTAAGTGTTCCCTTTGTTTTTTTGAGCAGTGTATTATATAATTGTCAACACCTTCTACTTTTAAATCAGATGGATTCATTTTAAGTCACACATTTTGAGAAATTACATTTTGATTTATTAGCATCCCCATTAGTCGACGCCAACGACAACAGCTAGTCTTACTGGGGTCAAACATTTAACCAAAAATACATTACAAACAAAATACTTCACACTTTATGTACATTTAAAAAAACATCATTATTTTTACTGTAGCTGACAGACTAGGCTTGTGACATGAACGCTCAAGGGGGATTCAATTCTGAGTGAGGCTGTGCCAAGCAGCAACAGGATATCTAAATAATGTTCCTCTAGCCCCCTCACAGTTAGCTTGGAACAAGAGGCAGCCAGGTGCTCTCAATGACTGTTATTGGAATGTTAACTAACCATGGGGAAAACTGATGCATGGTACAGTATTTTGTAGTATTACCCATTCGTTCTTATCAAAACGATTACATTCTCAGCATTCTCAGGAGAATACTGAGAATTCATTCATTCCAATTACACACCAGGGCAGCTGACACATTCGTTGTGGGTGCTCATTCCTGTCACCCTTACAAGAATCTTTCAAAGAACACTTTTTCAAAATACAGTATGTAAATAAAGGTAACTGCCCAAAAAAGGAAATACTTTAGTAAATTCCACACAGGTGTAGTCCCTGAGTTAATTACGCATCATGCTTTGGGTCATGTATCAAAACTCCCCGTTTCCCATTGTTTTGGCTACCATGGCTAGAAGAAGAGATCCCAGTGACTTTGAAAGATGGCTCTCAAAGAATCATAGGGTGCTTAAAGGGTGTGTCTCAGTCACCAGATCTCAACCGAATTGAACACTTTTGGGAAATTCTGAGACAGTGTATTCCACCACCATCAACAAACACCAAATTATGGAATTTTCTCATGGAAGAACGGTGTCGCATTCCTCCAACAAAGTTCCAGACACTTGTAGAATCTATGCCAAGGTGCATTCCTCCAATAGAGTTCCAGACACTTGTAGAATCTATGCCAAGGTGCATTCCTCCAATAGAGTTCCAGACACCTGTAGAATCTATGCAAAGGTGCATTCCTCCAATAGAGTTCCAGACACTTGTAGAATCTATACCAAGGTGCATTGAAGCTGTTCAGGTGGCTCGTGGTGCCCAATGCCCTATTAAGACACTTTATGTCAGTGTTTCCTTTATTTCGACAGTTATCTGTAGTATTTCAGAGGGGTTTATTGCTAGCAGGCTTAGCACCCAGCCCAATGGAGCACTTTAAAGCCTCTCAGATATGCAGCCCTCTGCAGAGCCATGACCAGAGCAGCACAGTGTCCAGAATCACAGTGATGAAGGCTTTGAATTTCTTCAGCATTTATGTTGCTTCCTTATCTCTTTATCCTCTTGTTGACCTCTCAGCGACTCCTCATGGATCGGAACCAATGGCTCTGGTCTGTGAAGATAACCAGGGGAGCTGACTTGAAAGAGAACATCCACGTCTGAGCTTGTCATAGCATTGAAACCCTCTGAACCCTGCTGCTTTATGGGGAGGCACTGTATTTTACTGTATGTATGTTTGATGATGTGCTCTCTCTATCGATATTTCATCGTCATGAATGGATGCCAAGATTCTCATTAGAGTGTATACAGAAATAGCCTGGCTATAAAAAACTGAGAATCAGTGTTGAGTGCTTAAGTTCTGGCATGTGGACAATGGCTCCTCACTGTTCCCTGGGCGTCGTCAGTGCAGTGTCTCAGTGAAATGGTACATTAGACAGAGGGAGTTGATGGTTTTCTGTACTCATTGTCAATTGCTGTTTTGGAGCAGAAGAAGGCTGAATGTTTCAGACCAGGAATAATCATAGACACACAGAACAGCAGATCTCTGACCTGTCCGTTATAAGGAGTTGAATCAGGGGTTGAAGTAAAGAACAGTGAATAATACACGCCCATCATCTCAATGCAAACAGTATAAAGCCTCCAAATTCAGACAGGTTAATTAGGCATTGTCTCATCTATGACCTCTATAAACAGTGAGACACAGGACTTATATGTATATAGTGATGGCTCAGTCATGTTTTTTTGAGGGAAATGACAGAAACATATACGTACACTTACAGCTCTGTGATTGTTTCTAGTATAAGTAAGTATGACTATATGTTTCATGTTCTCCTTTGTGGCACAGAGGAAAATGCTCTATTTGTCTGATAATATTTCCTTAAAGGACAAGATGATTTTGGAGTGGGAATTATCTGCAAGACTCTTTGATCAGTTCCTGAGAAGGCCCAAGGAGGGTTGGCTTTGCTGTATTCATATCTCAGACAGATTTTTTGCTCAGACCTGGATAATCTGTAACAGTGCGATTTTTCAGTAAATAATACTCAAGTAATAACTGCCTGAAAATGGTAAATTAACATTGTGTGGAGAAAGGCCAGACTATGGGAAAGCCCTCAAATATGAGACTTAAGTATCAAGATGATGTCCTAATTGGGTATAACATTGACATTGTGTGTGTGCACGAGTGTGGGTGTGTGCGCGTGCTTATATAGTTACATGTGTTTGTGTGTATGTCGCTGTTATGCATTCCATTCACTTCATCCTCATCAAACACTTTCATGTTTTGTTTATGCTGATGTTGTTATTCTTGAGGAGTTTTAAGAGCCAGCCTGTGGACAGATGTTCCTCTCGGAAGGATGTGAACCCAGGCCTGTCCACTTAGAGTAATACTCCTCCGATGGGCCTCGTCCAGCAGACAGCACATAGAGCAAGGCACCCTGTGTACAGTTTTAGGAAGGTGGTGGTGGGCTGGTACTGGTGTGTGTGGGTGGCTGGGGGGTTCAGCATGCTGGGATGCAGCTGTCAGTGAATCACCAGTGTGTTTCCCTGCACGCTGTAGAGTCTGTCACTGTTAACATGTTGTTATGGAAAATTCGGCAACCACAATCTCTAACGGCGTCTGCCTGGCCATTAGCTGTGGGGTCTGCCCACCGAGGAGGAAGGATGATGGATCAGCTGTGTTAAAGGCGTCCCAATGGTGATGGATGACTGCGGGACGCCATAGAAAGGGCTGGCCACTATCAGCACCGTCACAGAAACAAGGAGATGACTTGTCATCAGTCCCGTCATTAGCCAAGGTCATTACTGTAACACTGCTAGTCAGTGTGTGAATCCACTTTATAATGCCGGTTGTGTTTCGAGGTGGCTTGTTTATATACTGTAATGTGGTTATCAACAGCGGGCTCATACCATCATACCCTCGGTCCTTATTGTATCCTTGAACTTGAATTGTGTTTTGATGATTTAAATGTATTCAGTTGGCTTTGTCAGTCATTTATTTATTGTATTGCAGAGGAAGTCATCAGAACAGGCCAGTACCTGTATGCTCATCATACCCAGCATTCACATCATCTATCAATCAACTGGTTTTGAAAGGTTGATACCAGGTCTTCTCAGTTGGCAGAGTTGAAGTAGATAACGCATATGCTGTTAAGCTCTTCCCTGACACACACATGGTTATTAACCCAAAATGGCTGATTAGGTCTGATCGTTGGCCACTGTAGAAGAACCTTCCCAAGGCCTAATCACGTGATTCCCTCATCAATAATAATTCTAACTCTAACACTACTCTACTCTCCCCTTGTGTGTGGGTGTGTGTGTGTGTGTGTTTGTGTGACGGAGAGAAAGAGTGTGGACACTAGAGAATTAGAGAGTGAGGGGAAAAAGAGAGAAAGAATAGTCCATTATGTAGTCAATGCCTGACCTTGAGATACGGCCAGTCATAGGGATTAGAGTATCAGCCAACTGTAATTGCTGACCTACAATAACAGACCCTCTTGTTCATTCTTGAACTTGGTTGCTGATACACAAACAACCCTTTGTATGCATCAAACTACTGGATCATGTTTTCTCTTCCTGGTTTACCAAGAGGGCACTACCTGCCAACACCCATCCTCCTAAAACACAGCCTTTTAGTTATCTGGTTCCACTTTCAGCACGTCTTAAAGTTACTGGCGCCAGTGTGTAACTCAGAGAGCCATTTATCTTGGGTTAATCCTGAGCCTTAAACTAAAGCCCCATTGATATTTAACACACAACTTCCAAAGCCTGGAGATTTCCACGCTATTATATTCCATTCTGCAAATTAATTCCCATATTAAAGTAATTAATGCCTCCTTAGGCTGATGAGCTTTGGAACATGTGGGAAGAAAGATAAACACAGCATTTATTTCGTAATTTATCTTTTTGTTTTGAGCTACAGTTCCTGACTGATGAATTCAGGCTCTGTTTGGTTAACAAGTTGCAGATATTACCCAGATCTTCCCCTTGCTGGTAGAATAATGCAACTATAGTATGGTCTGTAGTTACACATACATAATCTTCACAACAATCTTCTTGCACAATAATCTAGTTTACCAATTTAAGGCCTAGTTATGTATGGTGAATCTGCACTGCACGGGACAGTAGGAAATAGGAAATGGACTGACACACAGGATCCAAAGCCATATTCAGAAAACTCTGTGACGAATCAGACAGGCTTCACTTAAAAGAGAAAAGGGAAGAGATATTTCATGTTAATGCTCCTTCCTCCCTCCAATGCAGCACCAGTTGTTGGTCTGATAAAGGATATGAGAAGAGGGATCCCCCGTGGGTCTGTCTGTCTACAGGGAGAGGCAGCAGCCTATCAGATCTCCTCTCCTCTCCCCTCTTCTTGGTGGACCCTAATTGGGCTGTCACACCTGCCATGCAGATTTGTCAGAATGCTGTGAAGTGAAGTTCCTCGCAAAATCACAGGGTGCATCCCACTGTTCCTGCTAGAAGTCGCTACATACAACAGGCCTGTTACTGCTGTGTAATTCAAATCAAATCAAATTTTATTTTTCACATTTTGTAAACAACAGGTGACTAACAATGAAATGCTTCCCAACAGTGTAGAGAGAGAAAAAAGATAAATAGTAGAAAAGTAATAACACAAGGAAAAAAACTATTATCATGGAATAAGTGGTTAAACGAGTACTAATGAGGGGCCCACAGTTGGTTATGCACCGTTGGGAACAATTACATGAAGGATGAACCTTAAATGTTCTTACAATATGTTTTCTGCTCTTCATGACTAGGATTTTGTAATGTAATGCAGTAGCCAAGCTCTGTCTTTTTAATATAAGACCTGCAATTGTTACCGTTCTACAATGTTTTAATTCAAAGAGTTGGCTCCTACACTACAAGCATCAAATAGGATGTCTTAAAGACCCAGTACAGTCAAAAACATGATTTCCTGTCTTTAATATATAGTTCCACACTAGGAGATTGGAATAATACTGTGAAATTATGATAATGCCGTTTTAGTGTACGAGCTGTTTGAAAGGGCTGCCTGAAATGTCAGTCTGTTTTGGTGGGATGGAGTTTTAGCCTGCCTGGTGACATCACCAGATGGTAAATTAGTTAATAGACCAATAAGAAAGAGAGCCAAACCTCTCTGCCAGTAACAGCTAGTTTTAGGTTTTCCCCGGCCACTAGGACCACTCTCAGACAGTCTTAGCAAAATTATTGCTTGATAAATTGCTCTTTGCTAAGAAGCTATTTTTTTTAAATGTTTAAAACAATCACAGTAAGGTACTTAATTGTTACCCAGAAATGATTTGATATTGAGATAAAAACATCTGCATTGGACCTTTTAAATATTAGCCTGGCATTGTTTCTAGTCTGGTGATAAGCAGTAAGCATGCTCATTCATTCTCCATCTGTCAGTGAAGTCACATAGGTCTGGTGAGATGTGTGGTGTCACGTTATTTTTTAAATTTTACCTTTATTTAACCAGGCAAGTCAGTTAAGAACAAATTCTTATTTTCAATGACGGCCTAGGAACAGCAGGTTAACTGCCTGTTCAGGGGCAGAACGACAGATTTGTACCTTGTCAGCTCGGGGGTTTGAACTTGCAACCTTCTGGTTACTAGTCCAACTCTCTAACCACTAGGCTACCCTGCCGCCCCACACAGTGCCTGGTCATCCACGTGGCTGGGCCCATGCCATGTCAGCTCCCATTATCTCCTGTGTCTACTCTGTGTTGACAGCATGTGTCAGTACCAGGTCTCTTATAGATGTGCCTGAGGATGACTCAGCTCACTCAGTCCTTCACTGACTCCCCGGTGGAAACATTTCCCCATGCAGCCACATGGACGTAAACAAGGTCTTGCTGAAAGGTTAGATTGAGGCCAGGGTTGGGAATGCTATATTGCTGCTACTACAGTATGTAGCTATGACTTATTCATGGAGAACATAACCTCAAGTGTTGCTGGTATGATTGTACCTAGGCTGGGAAAAGGCTGTGTGACTTCTGTAGATGAATGATGCTTCAAATCCTAAGTGGGTGTTTATACTATTATTCTGTGCTTGCCCCTGAATACACTACTCTCCTCTCATCGTACCCATATTTAAAGCAATGTTTGAATTAGGATTTATTTCTACTATTTTCCCTTAGCAACCTTCATGGCTCATACAATTTCCTCCTTGCCTTCCTCTACCCCCCTCTTTTTCTCTTCCTCTTCGTCAGTTTTATTATCTTTTCCTCCAAGTCTCTACTACAACTCTGCATGGCCACTTCCCCTGAGAAGGAGAGAGAGAATGAGAGAGAATCTCTCCCTCTCTCCATTTCAGCTGGGACTTGAGTGCTTTGTGCACTTCATATTTTATTCATCCTGTGAGTGAGAGGCTGCAGTACAGAGGCTTCCTCAGTCCTGTGAGCCCAGAGCACGTCTCGGCAGCTGTCATACTGTCTGCAGCCCAGCTGCACGTATTCTCCCTTCTGCGGCAGCAGCACACACTCATATCACACCACTCTCCACTGGACACACAACACATGTACACCTCCCCATAAAATACAAAAGCTGCAGTTCCTTGATTTCCTTTTCCTCAATCTCATGTCATGTGATATTCTGATTGCATGGACACAAAAGGCAGTGCATTCTGAGACCTGAAAAGCAATGATACTGATTCTTAACAGAGTTGCACCTTTTCCTTTTGTTTAATCAGTTTACTAAGAATCTGGAATCACTAATTAGTGATGTGCAACAGGAATGCACTTAAAAAAATTCTTAACCTCCACTGTTGGATAGGAGATTGAGGTTACAATAGATTTCACCATGCTCCTCTTCATTATCCATCAACCCTTTAGGGCTACACACCTTCATTAGCTTCTTCCTTCCTGTCTGAGTGGAGGCAAAAAGAGCATCAACAATAACAACAACATCAGTCTTCCAGAAATAGAAACAGCAGTGAGCAACTGGGACTCCCTCTAACGATGGCCCCTCTTTAATTAATGTGGCTGTGATGATATCTGGCTGCCGGTGCTACTCAGCCTTTTCAGGCAGATTGGCGTGATGAGTAGGCCCATGGTTCATTGGCCGTTCCGCAAGAGGAGGCATGCTCACGGAACTCTAAACCCCAACCTTACCCCACACCACCCAATCAGCCTCTCTCTTCCCCAAAACAAGTACATCCAGCCCTGTGGGTCCTGGCCACTGCCTGACATGACTGCTCACTGTTGCAGAGCTCTGATGAAAAGACGAAGTGCCCTGGGCTTTCGGAGGCGATCCACTGCAGTGGTAAAGCAGTGTTCATCAGGGTGAGAAGCAGGTTCACACGCTTCTCTTCCCATCCTCATCATACCCTCTCTTGGTGTGCTAAGGTTCAGGACAAGGCCTCTGGAGTCTGCTCAATCTCCATGGCTCAAAATAGTCACCAGGCTGTTCAGGTTATCCTGAGGAGAACTAGAAACAGAGTGTAGAGTCCATGGACATTGTGAGGACATTGAGCTTTCTGAACCTAGAAATGCTTTCTGAATAGAAAATAATGCCTTAAAAGCAGTCCACAATGAAGGACTATTTGGAAATCTGAAATGTCGCTCAGTAAATCTTTGCTCTTGCTAATGACACATGTACAGTAGAGGTCGACCGATTAATCGGAATGGGCGATTAATTAGGGACGTTTTCAAGTTTTCATAACAGTCGGTAATCGGCATTTTTGGACACCGATCACGGCCGATTACATTGCACTCCACGAGGAGACTGCGTGGCAGGCTGACTACCTGTTATGCAAGTGCAGCAAGGAGCCAAGGTATGTATTGATGTCTTAAAATCAATACACATGTATATATTTTTAAACCTGCACATTTAGTTAATATTGCCTGCTAACATGAATGTATTTTAACTAGGGAAATTGTGTCACTTCTCTTGCGTTCTGTGCAACAGAGTCAGGGTATATGCAGCAGTTTGGGCCGCCTGGCTCGTTGCGAACTGTGTTTCCTAACAAAGACAAAGCCAATTTCGCCAAATAGGGGATGATTTAACAAAAGCGCATTTGCAAAAAAGTACAATCGTTGCACGAATGTACCTAACCATAAACATCAATGCCCTTCTTAAAATCAATACACAGAAGTATGTATTTTTAAACCTGCATATTTAGTTAAAAGAAATTCAGGTTAGCAGGCAAGATTAACCGAGGGAAATTGTGTCACTTCTCTTGCGTTCATTGCACGCAGAGTCAGGGTATATGCAGCAGTTTGGGCCGCCTGGCTCGTTGCGAACTAATTTGACCGAATTTTACGTAATTATGACGTGACATTGAAGGTTGTACAATGTAACAGCAATATTTACACTTACGGATGCCACCCGTTTTGTTTTCGAAATGATATGGATTTGACCATATTAATGACCTAAGTCTCGTATTTCTGTGTGTTATTATATTATAATTAAGTCTATGATTTGATAGTGCAGTCTGGCTGAGCGGTGGTAGGCAGCAGCAGGCTCGTAAGCATTCATTCAAACAGCACTTTACTGCATTTGCCAGCAGCTGTTTATGACTTCAAGCCTATCAACTCCAGAGTTTAGGCTGGCAATACTAAAGTACCTATTAGAACATCCAATAGTCAAAGGTATATGAAATACAATTGGTATAGAGAGTAATAGTCCTATAATAACTACAACCTAAAACTTCTTACCTGGGAATATTGAAGACTCATGTTAAAAGGAACCACCAGCTTTCATATGTTCTCATGTTCTGAGCAAGGAACTTAAACGTTAGCTTTTTTACATGACACATATTGCACTATTGCTTTCTTCTCCAACACTTTGTTTTTGCATTATTATTATTATTATTGTTTCATTATTTATTTGAGACTAAATAGATTTTATTGATGTATTATATTAAGTTAAAATAAATGTTAATTGTTCATTCAGGATTGTTGTAACTGTCATTATTACAAATATATATACATACATATATATATATAAAAAATGGTCCAATTAATCGGTATCAGATTTTTTTTTGGTCCTCCAATAATCGGTATCGGCGTTGAAAAATCATAATCGGTCAATGTCTAATGTACAGTACAGTATAATATGCAGCCATGTTCTGCTGCATAGTGAAATGTGCCAATATGAATGTGCCTTTTAGTTTCATTAGACTCCCAGGCTGTTAAAACAAGAAACTGTTTGTTCCTTGAGCCCCTCACGGTATAAGCACATCCTGGTCTAGAGTCAGACTGGCAGACAGACAACTTTCCGTTCCCCCCTAATCATGTGTCATCCTATCTGAATTGGCCTTGAGACATTGTCACACAGCCAAGAGGAGGAGTATTGCATATTGAATGTTGAAAGGGGAGATATTAGACATTAATAGACGTTAATAGACATAGACGTTAATGTTCAGTAGGAAGCACCTAAAGGTTAAGGCCATTAGACATCCTACTCTTGATAAGGCAAAGGTAAAGAATTATCATTCCATCATCATGCTGGTGCGGCAGCTCAGAGAGGCTGTTTTGTTCATGTGGAATCTCATTATGCTCCCTGTAGCTGAGGTGTTGATGCTAAAAGGAGGAGACGGCTTTGCCGGATGGTGGACGGGGGATGGTGGACGGGGGTGAGGGATGGGGGATGGTGGACAGGGGATGGTGGACGGGGTGAGGGACAGGGGGATGGTGGACGGGGTGTGGGACGGGGGTGAGGGACGGTGGTGAGGGACGGGGGATGGTGGACGGGGATGGTGGACGGGGTGAGGGACGGGGGTGAGGGACGGTAGTGAGGGATGGGGGATGGTGGACGGGGGATGGTGGACGGGGGTGAGGGATGGGGGATGGGGGATGGTGGACGGGGGATGGTGGACGGGGGTGAGGGACAGGGGGATGGTGGACGGGGTGAGGGACGGGGGTGAGGGACAGGGGTGAGGGACGGGGGATGGTGGACGGGGGTGAGGGACGGGGATGGTGAACGGGGGTGAGGGACGGGGGATGGTGGACGGGGTGAGGGACGGGGGATGGTGGACGGGGGTGAGGGTTGGGGGATGGTGGACGGGGTGAGGGATGGGGGATGGTGGACGGGGATGGTGGACGGGGTGAGGGATGGGGGATGGTGGACGGGGGATGGTGGACGGGGGTGAGGGACAGGGGGATGGTGGACAGGGTGAGGGACAGGGGGATGGTGGACAGGGTGAGGGACAGGGGTGAGGGACGGGGATGGTGGACGGGGGTGAGGGATGGGGGATGGTGGACGGGGGATGGTGGACAGGGGTGAGGGACAGGGGGATGGTGGACGGGGGATGGTGGACGGGGGTGAGGGACAGGGGGATGGTGGACGGGGGTGAGGGATGGGGGATGGTGGACGGGGGTGAGGGACAGGGGGATGGTGGACGGGGTGAGGGACGGGGGTGAGGGACGGTAGTGAGGGATGGGGGATGGTGGACGGGGGATGGTGGACGGGGTGAGGGATGGGGGATGGTGGACGGGGTGAAGGACAGGGGGATGGTGGACGGGGGTGAGGGACAGGGGGATGGTGGACAGGGTGAGGGACAGGGGGATGGTGGACAGGGTGAGGGACAGGGGTGAGGGACGGGGGATGGTGGACGGGGGTGAGGGATGGGGGATGGTGGACGGGGAAGGTGGACGGGGGTGAGGGATGGGGGATGGTGGACGGGGATGGTGGACGGGGGTGAGGGACAGGGGGATGGTGGACGGGGTGAGGGACAGGGGGATGGTGGACGGGGTGAGGGACGGGGTGAGGGACAGGGGTGAGGGACGGGGGATGGTGGACGGGGGTGAGGGATGGGGGATGGTGGACGGGGTGAGGGACGGGGATGGTGGACGGGGGTGAGGGATGGGGGATGGTGGACGGGGGAAGGTGGACGGGGGTGAGGGATGGGGATGGTGGACGGGGGATGGTGGACGGGGTGAGGGACAGGGGGATGGTGGACAGGGTGAGGGACGGGGGTGAGGGACGGGGGTGAGGGACGGGGGATGGTGGACGGGGTGAGGGACGGGAGATGGTGGACGGGGATGGTGGACGGGGGTGAGGGATGGGGGATGGTGGACGGGGATGATGGACGGGGTGAGGGACAGGGGGATGGTGGACGGGGTGAGGGACGGGGGTGAGGGACGGGGCATGGTGGACGGGGGTGAGGGACGGGGGATGGTGGACGGGGTGAGGGACGGGGATGGTGGACGGGGGATGGTGGACGGGGGTGAGGGACAGGGGGATGGTGGATGGGGTGAGGGACGGGGGTGAGGGGGTGGGGGATGGTGGACGGGGTGAGGGACAGGGGGATGGTGGATGGGGGATGGTGGACGGGGGATGGTGGACTGGGGTGAGGGACAGGGGGATGGTGGACGGGGTGAGGGACGGGGGTGAGGGACGGGGGTGAGGGGCGGGGGATGGTGGAAGGGGGATGGTGGACGGGGGTGAGGGACGGGGGTGAGGGACGGGGGTGCGGGACGGTGGGAGGGACAGGAGATGGTGGATGGGGGTGAGGGATGGGGGTGAGGGACGGGGGTGAGGGACGGGTGGGAGTGGTACCCTTACAGAAAAATGATTTCACATGGAACACTTCACATGTTTAGTTTCATGTTATCAATCAATCACATTTATTTATAAAGCCCTTCTTACATCAGCCTATGTCACAAAGTGCTGTACAGAAATCCAGCCAAAAACCCCAAACAGCAAGCAATGCAGGTGTAGAAGCATGGTGGCTAGGAAAAACTCCTTAGAAAGGCCAGAACATAGAAAGAAACCTAGAGAGGAACCAGGCTATGAGGGGTGGCAAGTCATCTTCTGGCTGTGCCGGTTGGAGATTATAACAGAACATGGACAAGATATTCAAATGTTCATAGATGACCAGCAGGGTCAAATAATAATAATCACAGTGGTTGTCGAAGGTGCAACAGGTCAGCACCTCAGGAGTAAATGTCAGTTGACTTTTCATAGCCGATCATTCAGAGTATCTCTACCGCTCCTGTTGTCTCTAGAGAGTTGAAAACAGCAGGTCTTGGACAGGTGGCACGTCCGGTGAACAGATCAGTGTTCCATAGCCGCAGGCAGAACAGTTGAAACTGGAGCAGCAGCACGGCCAGGTGGAGTGGGCACAGCAAGGAGTCATCAGGCCAGGTAGTCCGGAGGCATGGTCCTAGGGCTCAGATCCTCCGAGAGAGCGAGAAAGAAAGAAAGAGAGAAAGAGAGAAAAAGAGAGAGAGAATTAGAGAGAGCATACTTAAATTCACACAGGACACCGGATAAGACAGGAGAAATACTCCAGATATAACAGACTGACCCTAGCCCTCCGACACATAAACTACTGCAGCATAAATACTGGAGGCATGTTATCACATGTTGCTTTACATGTTGTCACATGCTATCACATTTACTCCACATAAGATCATATGTGATCACATGTGAAATTCATGTGTTTTTTCCACAAGGGGAAGCAGGTTAACGCTTTACACAATTCAGATTCAACTGCCGTCCATCTGAAACCTGCTCATGCCACCTTCTTGACATTATCTACACTGTGTGTGTGTGTGTGTGTGTGTGTGTGTGTGTGTGTGTGTGTGTGTGTGTGTGTGTGTGTGTGTGTGTGTGTGTGTGTGTGTGTGTGTGTGTGTGTGCGTGCGTGCGTGCGTGCGTGCGTGCGTGCGTGTGTGCCAATGGACAGGACAGGATGGGGTGACTAATTCTGTCCAGAAATAAACAGCTACTATATTTAGATAAACAGGAGTCAGAGGTCAGGTGAGCCCATACGCGAGCTGGCTGCTTGGCTCTTTATCTGAATCTGGGCTTTAGGGTATCCTTGGCTGCTGGTGAAGTCAGGTTTCAGTTTGTCATTCAGGTTTTCACATTTGAATTTCATCCAAAGGTGCACTCTGTCATTTCTAAAATCTGAAATCTGCATTCAAAAGAACATGCCAGAAGAGACAATATAGCCAAATGAAGAGATAATAGAACCACAGGTACAGGTAAAATCATAGATACAGGTAAAACCACAGGTACAGGTAAAACTACAGGTACTGTACAGCACAAGCTCTTTCAACTTACCATTACTTGACATGCATTGAGCACTGTCACATTGGTTTGCTTGTAAATACACCAACACCGCTCTCTCTCTTTCTCCCACTCAGTCAATAGCAGCAGGCTTTGATTGGATCAATCTGTTTGTTGCCGTCTGATTAGCTTGCTAAGTAGAGTGAAGGTAAGGCTGGGGTGAATGGTGGTGTGGAGTAATGACTGGCCAGGATGTTGGATTAGTAACAACATTTACAGCATTAGTTACAGGTTCTGTTCTCAGTGTATTTGGAATCTATGATCAGGCCACAAGTGATTTGGTTTTGGGTACAGTGTGTACAAAGATGTATTAGATAGTATGGGTTTGGGTATAGTATGTACCAAGCTGTATCAGATAGTATGGTTTTGGGTACAGTATATACAATGCTGTATTAGATAGTATGGGTTTGGGTATAGTATGTACAAAGCTGTATTAGATAGTGTGGTTTTGGGTACAGTATGTACAAAGCTGTATTAGATAGTATGGTTTTGGGTACAGTATGTACAAAGCTGTATCAGATAGTATGGTTTTGGGTACAGTATGTACAAAGCTGTATCAGATAGTATGGGTTTGGGTATAGTATGTACAAAGCTGTATTAGATAGTAGGGTTTTGGGTACAGTATGTACAAAGCTGTATCAGATAGTATGGTTTTGGGTAAGTATGTTCAAAGCTGTATCAGATAGTATGGTTTTGGGTATAGTATGTACAAAGCTGTATCAGATAGTATGGAACATGTTGAGTAATGAGCCTCTCACACTAAGTGAATCTGCTATCAAGGAAGTAATGGTAATTTAGTATTTATTCCACAACAACATGTCTCTCTCTCTCCCTCGCTCTCTGTGTCTGCCTGCCTTGCTGGTGAAAAGGAGCCAGTCTGCGGTGTCCTGTTTCAGGCTGCACGCTTTGCTGAGATGCTAATCTTTTCCTGGAATAGATTCAGATCTGAGTCAAAGGGCAGGAAGACTGATGTGAGATATGGTGTAATGTAGGAGCTGGGAGAGAGTGGGAGTTGCCTCCCCCTCTCTGGCTAGGTTGAGAATATACAGGTTAAGACAATGTAATAATTTCATGCCGCTGAGTTTGAAAATAAACACATTCATTGGACCAGCGCCGTAGCTATGACATTTATGTCGTAATTAAAGCCACGGGATCCTGCGAGTGGGAACGCTGGAACCAAGGAGCAGCATTTCCAGCCAGAGGAGAAATACAGATATTCTGTGGGCCCTGAATGATCGCTTTGTTCAGGCTGGTGAGTGGAAGACATCATTTGATCTCCCATTGACAGAGCTTCCCCATTCAGCAGTATTGCACATAATTACTTATTTTAGGGAGCCATCAGAGAGGGCCAATTCACTCAATTGTTTTTCAAATGTCTGTCTATGGCTACCGGACAGAGTGCTGGGTGGGCTGGGTGGAGAGACTGCGTGGGGGGCCAGAGGCTCAGAGGAGTTGAGGAATCTGAGGTATGGGTGACACATGGGTAAGGAGGACAGGATAACAGAGCCTCCTCTGTTGGGCCCATCAATGGCTCCTTCTCTGGTTTTGGTTCCTCTCAACCTGTAAAGGTGAAGGGGCTGCTGCACTGTTTTATTCATTCTCTCTGTCCCTTTCTCACTCACACTCGCTCCCTATTTCTCTCTCTCTCACTCCTTTCTTCCTTCCCTCCCTCTCTCTCTAAAGCGGAAAGCTTCATGGATAGATTATGTTTCACACAGCCTATTGTCCTGTGGAACAAAAAGAAAGCTGATTCAGCTTTTGTGGAAATGCTAGGTGGAACCTGTACAGTCCAATTTTGATTTGCTTAATTGCACCTCACTGCTCTCGGGCACTTTCCATAATCAAAGGAAAGCTATTATCCCTTTCTGCCCATTTCTTTGTACTCTGTAGTTTCCATGGCACCATATATTCAGAAAATGGTTCTCATCACCAATGGAGTGACTCCATTACACCACACTCATCTAAGGCTCCTGTACAGGGCCAGTTGCTACAGTATAGAATTACATTATTTTGGGGGTCTTTTATTTACCTCTTCTCTTTCACTGTAAAAAGGACACCAATGAGCTTAATGGTCCATTGAGTATTTTAAGGATTACAATGAGCTTTTTCCCTGCCATCCATAAGCTTAATTTCTAAGCTTTATATGGCTGACCTAAAACCCCATCCTTTTTGTGCCAAATACAGGGGAATTATTGGGATCTGCCACTTCAATGCGTGCAACTGTGTAAGGATTCACTTGTTTACAAACGTTCTAAATGTGATTTTGCGTAATGCACATCCGTCATTTTCCACCGTCTAACATGTCTATTTTTGTTTTCCTCCTTCCCTTGGTAGCAGTAAATAAAATGTATTTGCAAACCTCACCAAGAGAGGTGTTGAATACTTTCCCAGTCAGAACAGCACTGTATCTTCCACCCAATCTCTATAGGCTATATACTGTATCTCTCTCCCATAGACAGTAGACAATTATGGCTCATCTGAAGAGTTGTAGGTATTCAAACTATGACTGGTGTTCAATATATCTACTGTCTGGCTGCTGTTTACTGTCTTGTGGTAATTGCAGCACTGCCTCTGGATAGTTTGTGAGACACAAATACAGCTAGTGTTAGACACTGTACCCTACTACAGCTAGTGTTAGACACTGTACCCTACTACAGCTAGTGTTAGACACTGTACCCTACTACAGCTAGTGTTAGACACTGTACCCTACTACAGCTAGTGTTAGACACTGTACCCTACTACAGCTAGTGTTAGACACTGTATCCTACTACAGCTAGTGTTAGACACTGTACCCTACTACAGCTAGTGTTAGACACTGTACCCTACTACAGCTAGTGTTAGACACTGTACCCTGCTACAGCTAGTGTTAGACACTGTACCCTACTACAGCTAGTGTTAGACACTACCCTACCCTAGTGTTACTGTACCCTACCCTACTACAGCTAGTGTTAGACACTGTACCCTACTACAGATAGTGTTAGACACTGTACCCTACTACAGCTAGTATTAGACACTGTACCCTACTACAGCTAGTGTTAGACACTGTACCCTACTACAGCTAGTGTTAGACACTGTACCCTACTACAGCTAGTGTTAGACACTGTACCCTATTACAGCTAGTGTTAGACACTGTACCCTACTACAGCTAGTGTTAGACACTGTACCCTACTACAGCTAGTGTTAGACACTGTACCCTACTACAGCTAGTGTTAGACACTGTACCCTACTACAGCGAGTGTTAGACACTGTACCCTACTACAGCTAGTGTTAGACACGGTACCCTACTACAGCTAGTGTTAGACACTGTACCCTACTACAGCTAGTGTTAGACACTGTACCCTACTACAGCTAGTGTTAGACACTGTACCCTACTACAGATAGTGTTAGACACTGTACCCTACTACAGCTAGTGTTAGACACTGTACCCTACTACAGCTAGTGTTAGACACTGTACCCTACTACAGCTAGTGTTAGACACTGTACCCTACTACAGCGAGTGTTAGACACTGTACCCTACTACAGCTAGTGTTAGACACTGTACCCTACTACAGCTAGTATTAGACACTGTACCCTACTACAGCGAGTGTTAGACACTGTACCCTACTACAGATAGTGTTAGACACTGTACCCTACTACAGCTAGTATTAGACACTGTACCCTACTACAGCTAGTGTTAGACACTGTACCCTACTACAGATAGTGTTAGACACTGTACCCTACTACAGCTAGTATTAGACACTGTACCCTACTACAGCTAGTGTTAGACACTGTACCCTACTACAGCTAGTGTTAGACACTGTACCCTACTACAGCGAGTGTTAGACACTGTACCCTACTACAGATAGTGTTAGACACTGTACCCTACTACAGCTAGTATTAGACACTGTACCCTACTACAGCTAGTGTTAGACACTTTACCCTACTACAGCTAGTGTTAGACACTGTACCCTACTACAGCGAGTGTTAGACACTGTACCCTACTACAGCTAGTGTTAGACACTGTACCCTACTACAGCTAGTATTAGACACTGTACCCTACTACAGTTAGTGTTAGACACTGTACCCTACTACAGCTAGTGTTAGACACTGTACCCTACTACAGCTAGTGTTAGACACTGTACCCTACTACAGCTAGTATTAGACACTGTACCCTACTACAGTTAGTGTTAGACACTGTACCCAAATACAGCTGGTGTGCAACACATCTGTACAACTTCTGTCATGTCACTAACCTTAGTAAACAGTGTTTCACCAGTTGCCAGGGACAACATATTTCCTTGTGCTACTTTATGAGAGACGGATAGATAATAAAGGAGCACTAGTGGTGTCAGCCTCTTTTTGTTAGCTTCAGAGGACCATCGAACGACACAGAACATGTCTGGGGATTCTCTCACACAGCCTCACTGATGAGCTTCCACAGCCTTTGAGTGGCTACCATTAATTAATTGTATTTGGAATTGAGCCAATCACTGAGGCCGGGCGGCACACTCTAGGATCAAACATGGGGTCTAATTAAAATGGTTGGCACGAAGATGTGAAACTGTGTGGCTGGATACCACTGCACCACTGCCAGAGACACAGAGCAAACAGAGCGGCTCCCGTGCTCTGGCCCCACTGCCCCTCAATACTTATATTGCAGGGACATCCTGGGCACAGCAGTTTTCAAGGCTCCATTAACACTGAAAAGGCACCATTTGTGGTAATATGTAGAAAGAGCTGTGTCGCTGAGGAACTAAGCCTCGAATGGGTCTTCATTTTCGAACCTCAGTTAAAGCATTGTCTTGTGATACTGTATCAACAGATTCACGAAGTGCTTGGTTTAGGTGTTTTGTTTCATTTTTGATATATATCAAAAATGAAACAAAACACCTAAACCAAGCACTTCGTGTATATATATAAACTCAGCAAAAAAAGGCTCCGGCGCGGGACGTGGACCCCACTCTATCAAAGTCTTAGTCCCTCCTCCTCGCGTCCTTGGATAGTCCACCCTCGCCGCCGACCATGGCCTAGTAGTCCTCACCCAGAACCCCACTGGACTGAGGGGCAGCTCGGGACTAAGGGGCAGCTCGGGACTGAGGGACAGCTCGGGACTGAGGGACAGCTCGGGACTGAGGGGTAGCTCGGGACTGAGGGGTAGCTCGGGACTGAGGGGTAGCTCGGGACTGAGGGGTAGCTCAGCACTGAGAGGAAGCTCAGCACTGAGAGGAAGCTCAGTACTGAGAGGAAGCTCAGTACTGAGAGGAAGCTCAGTACTGAGAGGAAGCTCAGGCAGGTAGTTGGATCTGGCAGATCCTGGCTGGCTGGCGGTTCTGGCAGATCCTGGCTAACTGGCGGATCTGGAAGAGTCTGGCTGACTGGCAGATCTGGAGGAGTCTGGCTGACTGGCAGATCTGGAAGAGTCTGGCTGACTGGCAGATCTGGAAGAGTCTGGCTGACTGGCGGATCCTGGCTGACTGGCGGATCTGGAAGAGTCTGGCTGACTGGCAGATCTGGAAGAGTCTGGCTGACTGGCGGATCCTGGCTGACTGGCGGATCTGGAAGAGTCTGGCTGACTGGTGGATCTGGAAGAGTCTGGCTGACTGGCAGATCTGGAAGAGTCTGGCTGACTGGCAGATCTGGAAGAGTCTGGCTGACTGGCGGATCCTGGCAGACTGACGGATCTGGCTGCTCAATGCTGACTGGCGGCTCTGGCTGCTCCATGCAGACTGGCGGCTCTGGCTGCTCCATACTGACGGCTCTGGCTGCTCCATGCAGACTGGCAGCTCTGGTGGCTTCTTGCAGACTGGCAGCTCTGACGGCTTCTTGCAGACTGACAGCTCTGGCAGCTCCATGCAGACTGGCAGCTCCTTGCAGACTGGCAGCTCCTTGCAGACTGGCAGCTCCTTGCAGACTGGCAGCTCCTTGCAGACTGGCAGCTCTGGCTGCTCCATGCAGACCGGCAGCTCTGGCTGCTCCATGCAGACTGACAGCTCCTTGCAGACTGACAGCTCTAGCTGCTCCATGCATACTGACAGCTCTGGCTGCTCCATGCAGACCGGCAGCTCCTTGCAGACTGACAGCTCTGGCTGCTCCATGCATACTGGCAGCTCTGGCTGCTCCATGCAGACCGACAGCTTTGACTGCTCCATGCAGACTGGCAGCTCTGGCTGCTCCATGCTGACTGGCAGTTCTGGCTGCTCCATGCAGGCCGGCAGCTCTGGCTGCGCTGAACAGGCAGGAGACTCCGGCAGCGCTGTAGAGGCGGAAGGCTCTGGCAGCGCAGGGCAGGCGGGAGACTCCGGCAGCGCTGTAGAGAAGGAAGGCTCTGACAGCGCTAAACAGGCGGGAGACGCCGGCAGCGCTGGACAGGCGGGAGACTCCGGCAGCGCTGTAGAGGAGGAAGGCTCTGGCAGCGCTGAACAGGCGGGAGACTCCGGCAGCGCAGGAGAGGAGGAAGGCTCTGGCAGCGCTGGAGAGGCGAGGCGCACTGTAGGCCTGATGCGTGGTGCTGGCACTGGTGGTACTGGGCCGAGGACACGCACAGGAAGCTTGGTGCGGGGGAGCTGCCACCGGAGGGCTGGTGTGTGGAGGTGGTACTGGGTAGACCGGACCGTGCAGGCGCACTGGAGCTCTTGAGCACCGAGCCTGCCCAACCTTACCTGGTTGAATACTCCCGGTCGCTCTGCCAGTGCGGCGAGGTGGAATAGCCCGCACTGGGCTATGCAGGCGAACTGGGGACACCGTGCGCAAGGCTGGTGCCATGTAAGCCGGCCCAAGGAGACGCACTGGCGACCAGATGCGTAGAGCCGGCTTCATGGCATTTGGCTCGACGCTCAATCTAGCCCGGCCGATACGCGGAGCTGGAATATACCGCACCGGGCTATGCACCCGCACTGGGGACACCGTGCGCACCTCAGCATAACACGGTGCCTGCCCAGTCTCTCTAGCCCCCGGTAACCACAGGAAGTTGGCGTAGGTCTCCTACCTAGCGTCGCCATACTCCCTGTGAGCCTCCCCCAATATATTTTTGGGGCTGACTCTCGGGCTTCCATCCGCGTCGCCGTGCCTCCTCTTCATACCAGCGCCTCTCCACTTTCTCCGTCTCCAGTTCTTCCTCCTCACGTCTTCCTCCGTTTAGCATTTCCTCCCAAGTCCAGAAATCCTTATTATGTATCTCCTGCTGCTGCTGCCTGTTGACACACCGCTTGGTCCTGTTTTGGTGGGTGATTCTGTTACGTGGGAAGGAGAGTCGGACCAAAATGCGGCGTGTAGATTGCGATCCATGTTTAATAAACAAATGTAAAACACGAATCAATTACAAACACTACAAAACAAAGAACGTAACGAAAACCAAAACAGCCTATACTGGTGTAAATAAACACAGAACAAGGACATCAGGACACTAAGGACAATCACCCACGAAACACTCAAAGAATATGGTTTCCTAAATATGGTTACCAATCAGAGACAACGATAAACACCTGCCTCTGATTGAGAAACACTTCAGACAGCCATAGACTAAACTAGAACACCCCACTAAGCTACAATCCCAATGCAAACACACCACATACAAAAACCCATGCCACACCCTGGCCTGACCAAATAAATGAAGACAAACACAAAATACTTCGACCAGGGCGTGACAAAATCCAAATATCCAAATAACTTCACAGATCTTCATTGTAAAGGGTTTAAACACTGTTTCCCATGCGTGTTCAATGAACCATAAACAACTAATGAACATGCACCTGTGGAACAGTCGTTTAGACACGAACAGCTTATGACGGTAGGCAATTAAGGTCACAGTTATGAAAACTTAGGACACTAACGAGGCCTCTACTGACTCTGAAAAACACCAAAGAAAGATGCCGACGGTCCCTGCTCATCTGCGTGAACGTGCCTTAGGCATGCCGCAAGGAGGCATGAGGACTGTAGATATGGCCAGGGCAATAAAATGCAATGTCCGTATTGTGAGACGCCCAAGACCACCAGCCATACTGCTCGTTCTGTGCATGATATCCTGCAAGACAGGAATGTCAGTGTTCTGCCATGGCCAGCCGAAGAGCCCAGATCTCAATCCCATTGAGCATGTTTGGGACCTGTTGGATCGGAGGGTGAGGGCTAGGGCCATTCCCTCCAGAACTTGCAGGTGCCTTGGTGGAAGAGTGGGGTAATATCTCACAGCAAGAACTGGAAAATCCGGTGCAGTCCATGAGGAGGAGATGCACTGCAGTACTTAATGCAGCTGGTGGCCACACCAGATACTGTAACTTTTTATTTTGACCCACCCCCCTTTGTTCAGGGACACATTATTCCATTTCTGTTAGTCACAAGTCTGTGGAACTTGATCAGTTTATGTCTTAGTTGTTGAATCTTGTTATGTTCATACAAATATTTACACATGTTAAGTTTGCTGAAGATTAACACAGTTGGCAGTGAGGGGATGTTTTTTTTTTTGCTGAGTGATTATATATATAAGCGTTTACTCCTCCTTCGATGGTACTTTTATGATCTTCTGCTCACCAAATGACGATGCTTTAACAATCCCAAATTAAATCCAATGCATTGACCAAAAAATGGTAGCTTTAAAAAAAGGGTAGTTTTAACACTCAATCAGTGCAGTGGTCTTTAAACATGATTTCCACAGGTGTCTGTGCTAGCATTACTATGAAGCAGGCCCCCATCAGCCATGCACCCAAAGTGATTGAATCCACTATGAGAGTGGGAGGCAGGGGACGTGCAATCACTGCACTAGGTTCTAAAGTAAACATGGTCATTGTTATCACTGGGGGAGGGTTGAGGTCTTTAGTGTGATTTGGTTTGAGAGCCATAACAGATGCATACTGGCAGCTAGCAGGGTAAATATATCGGGAGAGGAGAGAGGAAAGAGGGGCCCCTGAGTAAAGGGGTTTGTTGTGCCTGTTTAACAGGAGATAATGCTTTTAACCAATTTTGTGCCTGATGGACAATTATGCAATGTAGGGATAGATGGAGGTGGGCTTTGTTCACATGCATATTTTCTTCACATGCACACAAACACACAGGCACACACAGGCTCACACGTATACACAGAGGCACTCACAAACAATTTCCTCTGTTGCATAGTGGTGCCAGTGCACATGACACCCCGTTGTTTTTGGCGATGGTAGTGCTGAATACTAGAGTGCTGTAGTAATATGTCTGTGTCTATTCTCTATTATTGTTAATGACTGATATCAGTTCTGCAAGCAGTCTCCTTGGACAAGAAGGGGCCTTAAGGAGGGTTGGTCCCAAAATCCTCTCTATGGCCCCAGACAGTCCTTTCTATGGCCCCACACTAGCCCCTCTCCAGCCCCACACTAGCCCCTCTCCAGCCCCACACTGGCCCCTCGTCAGCCCCACACAGTCCTCTCGTCAGTTCTCTCGTCACACTGCCACTTGTCAGCCCCACATAGTACACTCGTTTGGCCAAAACAGTCCTCTCGGCAGCACCACACAGTTCTCTCGTCAGCACCACACAGTTCTCTCGCCAGCCTGACACAGTCCTCTTGTCAGGCACACAATCCTCTCGTCAGGCCCGCACAGTCCTCTCGTCAGGCCCCCACAGTCCTCTCGTCAAGCTCGCACAGTTCTCTCGTCAGGCCCGCACAGTCCTCTCGTCAGGTCCGCACAGTCCTCCCGTCAGCCCCACACAGTCCTCTCGTCAGTCCCACACAGTCCTTTCGTCAGCCCCACACAGTCCTCTTGTCAGCCCCACACAGTCCTCTCGTTAGGCCCACACAGTCCTCTCGTTAGGCCCACACAGTCCTCTTGCCAGCCCCACACAGTCCTCTCGTCAGGTCCGCACAGTCCTCCCGTCAGCCCCACACAGTCCTCTCGTCAGTCCCACACAGTCCTCTCGTCAGGTCGGCACAGTCCTCCCGTCAGCCCCACACAGTCCTCTCGTCAGTCCCACACAGTCCTTTCGTCAGCCCCACACAGTCCTCTTGTCAGCCCCACACAGTCCTCTCGTTAGGCCCACACAGTCCTCTCGTTAGGCCCACACAGTCCTCTTGCCAGCCCCACACAGTCCTCCCGTCAGCCCCACACAGTCCTCTCGTCAGTCCCACACAGTCCTCAGCCCCACACAGTCCTCTTGTCAGCCCCCACAGTCCTCTCGTTAGGCCCACACAGTCCTCTCGTTAGGCCCACACAGTCCTCTCGTTAGGCCCACACAGTCCTCTTGCCAGTCACAGTCCTCTCGTCAGGTCCGCACAGTCCTCCCGTCAGCCCCACAGCGTCAGTCCCACACAGTCCTCTCGTCAGCCCCACACAGTCCTCAGGCCCCCACACAGTCCCTTGCCAGCCCCACACAGTCCTCCCGTCAGTCCCACACAGTCCTCTCGTCAGGTCCGCACAGTCCTCCCGTCAGCCCCACACAATCCTTTCGTCAATCCCACACGGTCCTTTCGTCAGCCCCACACAGTCCTCTTGTCAGCCCCACACAGTCCTCTCGTTAGGCCCACACAGTCCTCTCGTTAGGCCCACACAGTCCTCTTGCCAGCCCCACACAGTCTTCACGTCAGCCCCACACAGTCCTCTCGTCAGTCCTCTTGTCAAGCCCACACAGTTCTCTCATCAGCCTCTGCTCAGCCATGTTATTATGCTGTTATCTCTGCTGTAGACCACAATCTCATGAGAGAGGAAAGCAGTCACAGCCAAGCCCAACACAAACAAGGGAGAGGATCGATTAAAATAAATACAACTCAGCTGTTGTCAACTGTTTCCAAAAATGCACCCTATTCCCTCCCTACAGTATATTGTGCACTGCTTTTGACAAGGGCCCATAGGAGTGAGTTGCCTTTAGGGTGCCATTTGAGATGCAAGCCTTGGTCTCACTGTTTAAGAGCCTCTCCATGTTTCCCAAGAATTCAGGAGTGGAATAGGGTTCTTGGCAAAGAAAATACAACATTTTGGAAATTGGACACATATGTACTGTAAGGTCCAAGCCAAACCACGTTTCATGTCGTAGTTGTTTGACCATGGGAGAATGTTATTTTCTGGGACTGATTTGTTTTATTTTATTGATGTACTGCACAACACAGTTCTCCAATTCCCTCTCATCAAAATGTCATTCCTTACTAGGAATATTTCCACATCATTTGTTTTCTTGGCATTGGAACATGATAAATCTTTAAAGACATTTATGGGAATAATGCTGGACTGTCCCTTCATGATGCATGAAATCATGAAAATAATATCTAGAGAAAGGTATCTCTTTGTCACAACTTCCACCGAAGTCGGCTCCTTTCCTTGTTCGTGCGGCGTTTGGCGATCGACGCCACCGGCTTTCTAGCCACCGCCGAACCATTTTTCATATGTCCATTTGTTTTGTCTTGTTCCATACACACCTGGTTTTCATTCCCCAATCAATCTACATGTATTTAGTCCTCTGTTCCCCATCATGTCTTTGTGTGTAATTGTTCATTGTTAACGGTGTATATTCACGCTCAATACTTTTATAGTTTATGTTCCGTGTTTTTGGGCACTTATGTCATTTTTTGTGCCTAATGTTGAACAGAATAAAAGTGCGCCTGTTTACTCTGCTCTAAACGAAAGATAATCCAATAACCTTACATAGACAAATAAGGATAATGAATGAAAATAGATTTAATAAGTAGTTCCAATTGAATTATATATCAGTGGTCTGTATTATCCTCATCTGGGGCCAAATACATGGCATTTAAACAGGACTAACTCAGCCACCTCTCCAAAAGACAAACACTCTTCAGGCTGCTACTGCCTTTCTCTCTCCCTCGCCTTCTTAAACAGCTTTAACCACTCCACTCCTCTACATACAATGCTCACACTGCCACTCGAGCTACTATCTCTAAAACCCCAATCCTGTCTCTAAAGCCCAATACAATGTCTCTAAACCCCAATCCTGTCTCTAAAACCCAATACAATGTCTCTAAAACCCAATACAAGGTCTCTAAAACCCAATCCTGTCTCTAAAACCCAATCCTGTCTCTAAAACCCAATACAATGTCTCTAAAACCCAATCCTGTCTCTAAAACCCAATACATTGTCTCTAAAACCAAATCCTGTCTCTAAAACCCAATACAATGTCTCTTAAACCCAATACTGTCTCTAAAACCCAATGCACTTTCTCTAAAACCCAATCCTGTCTCTAAAACCCAATACAATATCTCTAAAACCCAAACCTGTCTCTAAAACCCAATACAATATCTCTAAAACCCAAACCTGTCTCTAAAACCCAATACAATGTCTCTAAAACCCAATCCTGACTCTAAAACCCAATGCCCTTTCTCTAAAACCCAATCCTGTCTCTAAAACCAATACACTGTCCCTAAAACCCAATCCTGTCTCTAAAACCCAATACAATGTCTCTATAACCCAATACAATGTCTCTAAAACCCAATACAATGTCCCTAAAACCCAATCCTGTCTCTAAAACCCAATACAATGTATCTAAAACCAAATCCTGTCTCTAAAACCCAATCCTGTCTCTAAAACCCAATCCTGTTTCTAAAATCCAATCCTGTCTCTAAAACCGAGTGGAAGAAAACTGTATCCATCCAGTCATTCCAATCCATTTTGTATCTGCACAGTGGGGAAGCTATATGAAATTGATAACTGAGTGTCATATGGGGAAGATATATAATAGGTTGTGACAGAGCTGTCAGAAAGCCGGCAAAGTAGGACTGGGTAGGACTGGGTAGGACAGACAGGCCAGTGTTCAGGGCAGGTGGTCCCACTATATTTGTTCCCTGAGTGAGGTGTCACAGAGGGAGGGGACTACTGCCACACTGCAGGATGGCTCTGTGCCTAGTGCTCAATGAGTCCCAGGGCAGATATGAAATATATTTAGGGAGTGTCCTGCAGCGCCATGGTCCACTGCACGCGCTGAGCTCAACGATTAACTCTGACAATTCTCCTCCAAGAATCCGCTCTGATTAAATATTTGCTGGCTCATTTAATATGAATGTGAATTAATGGCCAATCAGAGGGCTAGAGCCTGTCCTGTATGACTGATGGCGCTGCAATGACTTGGCTGACAGATTCGCCACTCTCACCACTACCACCCTCCCCTCTCTCCTCCCTTAACCTCCTCAACTGCTCTCCACAAAAAGTAATGCTTCCATTTTTCTCAATCATTTCTGGATAATACTGGAGGAGGTTCAGAGAGTGCAGCAACAAGGGCCTCTTGTAACTCATATAACCATTGTAATTGTAAACAGAATGAGGACACCTGTCACTCTCTACCCCCTCCTATCTCCTCTGGCTCACTGGGCTCTACTTCCGGCTGGCGCTAAGGAGGCGCAAATGTCAAACTCACCTTAGTTTGCAGTTTCGTCATGTAAAAACTGGCGCACTGGCATTTTCCAGCCCTAATGCCAGGCCCGACAATTTATCTGTCTAACATCAGATCACTTGCCCTGAGGTGGGAGGGGTTGCAATATTTTTGATGTGTCCTTAAAAACAAGTCCAAAAGTGACAATTTCATGCAGCGCTAATGGGAAGTTTTAAGACCCAGAAAAAGGTAACGTAGTTGATAATGGCATGGATTTTGAGAGGAGAAGCGCAGCCAGGGCGGGCTCTCACCTTTAGCGGGCCTTAAAAAACATTTGTTTGGGTTTTTTGCCCTCATGCTTTTTAAAATGTATTTTTTGTATTTAACCTTTATTTAACTAGGCAAGTCGGTTAAGAACAAGTTCTTATTTACAATGACGGCCTACCCCTGCCAAACCCGGACGATGCTGGGCCAATTGTGCGCCACCCTATGGGACTCCCAATCATGGCAGGATGTGATACAGCCTGTATTTTTTCATTATTCCCATACCTTATACTTCATTTTGCCTGTTTCAGAGTAGGCTATCCAATTTCTCTTTGCTAAGAATCTATTTTTGTTTCTTTTGGACCATTTTAATAGAAAACAATCATTTTCAAAGAGCGTCTCTCATCCAATTAATAGAAAAGTGTGTTCCTCCAAACTATCCCATCGTTTAATGCCATATCAACAGCAGATTCATTGTTTTATTCGCCTCGGACATCGGCAGCGATACAATTGACAGGAGTCTAGTATTTTGTATACATAAAGACATTGAGGCCTGCAGTACATGTGCACACAGTACCATGGAACAAGAGAAGCGATTTAGGCACAGGAGGTAATTGGGGAGACCGGCTCGTGGTAATGGCTGGAGCGGAATTCATGGAAGGGTATCAAATACATCAAACATGTTTTGATGCCATTCCATTTGCTCTATTCCAGACATTATTATGAGCCGTCCTCCCCTCAACAGCCTCCACTGGATTTATGATATCATGCTTCTGACCCAATCCTATTTAGAAATATTGTTGTTAGTAAAGCAGATTGGTTGTTTTTCATTTAATTTAATAAAAAATCAAACTTATAAGAAAGACTCAACATCCAATGGGTTTATGGTGAGAAAGTACATTGCTCGAATGCATTGCAATTTCGTCTGCTATTTCTGGAGAAGGGCAAATATGATCTGTGAGATGGTTCCATGATGTTTACATCTGTGAGCAGTACAATGGTGAGTGGACATTCCCCCTTTCTTTAATATTGGATCTTTATCCAGCAATTGTGGTGCCTGTAACTGTATTAGACAGACTGCAATTTACAGGCCTAACCCCTATATCAGTGCGAATGTTATAGCCTACATTTAACCATTTATTTTCATATTGAAGCAATACAATTAGAACAATGTGGATTGTAAATATGTTCAACGTATTTAGCAAATATGGGGCAGGCTATTTAACGAACTAGGCTATAATGGACTAACATTCTAATTGAAGTTGATGACAGTGCAATACATAAAAGGCCATAAATACACAAAACACATATTTAGCTATGGAGCACATTCTGATTGGCCAGTGAAGGGCCAAGCTTCTACACACCATAACATGTTTATTAATAAAAACCCATCCCTTTTACACCACCGCCAGCTACTGTGCCAATAATTACATTTCTGAAAATAGCAAATATATTTGTAAAACACCCCCGAACATATAACACTACTGCCAGCACTAAGATTTAACATTGTGTTAGGTTTGTTCAAATAGAGCCTACTGTTGAAGCCATCCAAAATCTGTTTCAATGTCTACTTTTGAAGTCAGTGACCACTCTTAATAAAATAATTTGACCTTGCAAATTTAGAAATGCTCTTATCAAGTAAAGTTTGAAGTTCAATTTCATTTTTTTCCATTACATGCTTATAAATGATTAATAGGGTGATTGTCTGTGTGTCTGTGTGTGTGCCATAAAGTACGCGACTACGGCACCTGGTGGAGGTTTGGAGCACCAGTACCCTTAAAGCCCCAGTGTGATCAAAAACATGATTTGCTATGTGTTTTATATATACTGTACTTCCACACAAAGAGGTTGGATTAATACTGTGTAATTGTGAAAATTATGATAGTGCCCTTTTAGTGTAAGAGTGGCTTGAAAAGACCCCCTAAAATTCCAGGCTGTTTTGGTGGGATGGAGTTTTGGACTGCCTGGTGACATCACAAGGCGATAAATTACGTAATATCACAGCATCTCTCCTCTTTCTAAAGATCTACTTTAACTGTACTGTATATAAGAATGAATATGTGTATATGAATAGTGTGTAAAAAGTATTTTTGTTGTCTTATTTTATTTAAATTTGTATTTATTTTATTCATGTTCTGTACTTTGTCATGTATTGTATGTTTTATGTGGACCCGAGGAAGAGTAGCTGCTGCATGTGCAGTAGCTAATGGGGATCCTAATATACTAAACTAAAGTATATACTAAACTAAAGTAAATTATTGCTTGAGAAATGTATCTTTGCTAAGAATCTATTTTTGTTTCTTTTGGACCATTTTAATAGAAAACAATCACAGTAAAGTAAAATGTAAAAGTTGTAGTGACCAGTTGGGAACCAGAGTAACCATGAAACGAGGAGGCAAGGAGGCAAGATTTAATAAAAAGTAGGTAGTTTGGAAAATGTATAAAAAAAAATCTGTAGGCCACCCATATAAAGGGGTTAGGGTGAAATCAATTCCACAAAAGGGAAAAATAGTTTCTCATGCTTTAAATTGTGGGTGAAATCAGGCAGCCTACCCAGACCACTCCAATCCTTCTTTTACTCCTGCTCCTTCTAGTAGATAGAGCCCAGATCCGGCTCTTTCAAATGGTCCTGTGGCACAAAAAAAACAGGGAAGAGTAAATATGTCTCAACCAGAGGAGGCTGGTGGGATGAGCTATAGGAGGATGGGCTCATTGCAATTGCTGGAATAGTATAAATGGAACGAAGTGTGTTTGATACCAATCCATTTATTTCATTCCAGCCATTACAATGAGCCCATCCTCCTATAGCTCCTCCCAGCAGCCTTCTCTGGTCTCAACTGTTTGCTTACAAGGTTCAGGAATTGTTGCTGTCATGATAGTCACCTCTTCAAATCAATAGACAGAAGTAATAAGCCAATCTTCAACATCAATTATCAATACTTTAAAAGCAGTTGTCCAATCTTTCAAAAATATGTGTCCATTGTTTAAAAGCAGTGAGCCGTGTTTAGCTGGTAAATTAAAAAGGAGTGAGATTAAAAGCCAGCAATATCGGTCCTTCAACAGTCCAGTAAAAGCATTTAAAATGTTTCACTTCCCTGTTCAGTTTGTGATACAGTCCAGAATTTGCTGGTTAACCGTTTGATGACACTTCGTTGTCACTAGTTACTACAGCCACAAAGTCATAATAATGGCTAAACCTCTCCTATTTTTACCATTTCAAATCAAATCAAAGTTTACTGGTTGCGTACACAGATTTGCAGATGTTATTGCAGTTGCAGCGAATTGCATAGGTTTCTAGCTCCAACAGTACAGCAATATCTATCAATACAATAACAATACACACATAATCACAAAAATATAAGAAATATGTCAGAGCAATGTCAGAGTCCGGAATATAAATAAATACATAAATGGTGTGTATAGACAGTATGGAGAGTACATGAATAGAAAAGGTGTGTACAGCAATAGTTATATAGGATGAGCCATGGGTCATGACTAAAATATAGTAAATACATATAAAGTGGGTAAAAAAACAATATGTAAACATTGTTAAAGTGACCAGTGTTCAATGTCTCTGTATACATGAGGCAGCAGTCTCTAAGGTGCCGGGCAGATTACCGGGCGATAGCCGGCTAGTGATGGATGTTCAGTCTGATGGTCCAGAGATAGAAACAGTTTTTCAGTGTCTCGGTCTTGGCTTTGATACACCTGTACTGTCTTCGTCTGCTAGATGGTAGCAGGGTGAACAGGCCCTGACTCGGGTGGCTGAGGTCCTTGATGATCTTCTTGAACTTCCTATGACACCGGGTGCTGTAGATGTCCTGGAGGGCAGGCAGTGTGCCCTCAGTGATGAGTTGGGCTGACCGCACCACTCTCTGGAGAGTCATGTGGTTGCGTGTGGTACAGTTGTCGTGTCAGGTGGTGATGCAGCCCGACAGAATGCTCTCAATGGTGCAAGTTTGTGAAAGTTGCGCCCCATGTTCAGCCAGGGGTAAACAACAGACTGCTGCGACCTGAATGGCTAAACGCAATACGCAACATCCGGGACTAGCATTCCTAGGCTTAAGCCACTCTAGCATGGTGGTGTAGAATGGTGTTTAAGAAAGTAAGTATATTTTCCCAATGTATTTTTAGACTTTGTCATTCAATCGCGACAAGGAGGAAATAGATGCCTTTGCAATCTGAATGGAGAATGTATTAGGTACGAACCGGCATACTGTACACTGCCTTTAAACGGTAAGACAAAACGACTGAATACTGCAATGTTGCAGGCCTTAGGACAATTATTCCCTCCATAGTAACACTCCAATGTTGACAGCGATGCTCCTGCGAGTAAACAGTAAAACCTATGGTGGAATGTGCAATAATATGGCCTTGTTCTAGTTCAGCCTTCGTCATTTCATGACAGGTGCATTGCGCATGTGACCTGTAACATTCTGCCATCAGATGTGTGCCCTTTATCTTTCTACCCAACCGCCCATTACCAGGAGTGTTCTGCCACAGACAGACAGACAGACAGACAGACAGACAGACACAGACAGACAGACAGACAGACAGACAGACAGACAGACAGACCCCCCTGAAAACCTGCTCGGACCTCTACACCTTAATTCCACAAACCATCAGGTGTAAACACATGCATTATAAGGACAATAGCATGACATAGCCTGCACTTCACTTCGACTATGTACTCACATTTCACTAACCTCATCACCCAAATGTTTCAGTCAAACACAACCAGGCCCTGCCTTGTCACTGAGGAACATCATTCATACTGTGTGGAGAGAGTTGGGACATGTGTGTGTGTCTAAACTTAATTTGACCTGAGCTGATTCATGATCTATCTTGATACCAGAGCTTAATATCTGAGTAAGTGATAGCTGTAAGCTAAATAAAGTCCATGTCAACAAACTAACATATGGACTGTTCCTGGTTCCTCTCAGTCCTCATCAGCTTACAGAAAGACAGAGCTCAGAAGAGTCCCACTCATAATAACCCAGAGGTGCCTGGTGTGCATCCCAAATAGCACCCGATTCCCTATACTGCACTACTTTTGGGCCCTGGTCGAAGGTTATGCACAAAAAAGGTAGTAGGACACATTTCTGGTATTAATCTTGTGGTTTCTATCCACACCTGGATGTGATCCACTCCACCAGGACGGTCCTGGATCGTACCCAGACCACCACGGGGGTAATGCAGACAGGGAGATTGGGTTGTTCGGGGTTTCAGGTGACACAGGTGCTTTGTTGATTTGTCTTGAACCAGACAGCAAGGCACGGGGGTGAGTGTCACCATGGGGGTTCTGAAAAATTCCATGGGCCTCTGGACGGTGTTCTGTTACCACCTCGGTGTGAATCCCCTCCCAGCCAAGTGCCGCTGTGGCCCTGGACAGAACAGAACAGAGAAGCCTTTCACAGGGATAGAGGACCTGGGGAGTGCGCACTCAGCCGCTACAGCAGGGTTCCCCAACAGGCGGCCCGTGGGCCAAATTTGTCCCTCGCATGGTTTTATTTGGCCCCCCAAGTTTTCTGGGAAAAATAATAATAAATTAAATAAATAAATAAACACACCAGGAAATCAACTCCAAGTTATTTTAATTTAAGACAAAGAATGTAGCCAGATCCTGATCTGAGACCACTGAAACAGAAAGAATAATGACAATCAAATATTTTCTCCAATTCAGCAACTTATACCATCCATAATGAAGAGGATGTTACCTATACTGCTAGACTCTCTTGTTGGCCGTTTTTTATTACCTACTGAAACATCTTGATTTACAGAAATAGAACCAGTGGAGATGCTACAGGGTAGAACTCTTGTTTCCCTTCCCCTTCCAATGTTCCCATTCCAGCTTCATTTAGCAGAGATAAAGAAGCCTGTAGAGCTCAGAGCTGGTTGGAACAGAGGACCACCCACATTGGGTTTATGAACTGAAGAAAACAACAACCACAGCCCAAGGATTTTCATTCACCCTAATGTGCTGTTTGCTACTGCTTCTGCCTTGATTGTGTTAAGATTTTGTTTTTTTCTTTACCTTCTGGTGCATGATGGTTGAGTGTTGCTGAGGAGGTGGGGAGGTGGTGTGTGTGTTGTAGGAGCCCACAGAGAGGATTAATGTGTCTTATTATACTTTCAGATGGTGAGCCTCGACCTCCTTCACAGACCGTCACGGTGAATGGATGGACACACAAAGGCACAAGGATCTCAGCTCAGAGAGTGAATTAAAGCCTCTTCCATCTGCACAGCGGGGGAAAGGGCCTCTGTGGAGCCGGGAAGGCACAAGCCAGAGGTCGATAGCGAGAGAGAAGTAATGCTGCTTCGGTGATTGTCTTTCAGTCTGAGCCACTCACCTTTCCTGCCATGGCGCTACGGTCAGCTCTCTGTCCTCCTGATGCTCTCTCAGTGGGAACGTAGAGAGACACACACTGGAGACACACTCTCCAGCTCCACACACACCCACACACCTCCACGAGGAGTGTGGACAGACCTCATGCAGAGATCTCATACACACACACACTCAGGAGCACAACACACCTTTGTTGTATGTTTTAGCCTGATAGGTCATTATTTGTCCCTTCCCAGAATTGGATTAAGATTTTATATTGTGACCCTCTCTGCTGTTTGATTGGACCTCTCAGAAGCTTTAGGGTTGTTGTCCTGCTGCTTTATGGTTGTGTCTCTCTGGGACGTTGTGACTGAGCGGCAGGTAGAGCCAGCATGGCTAGGTCTTTGCTGAAGATTCAGCGCTACTTCCGGAGGAAACCTGTGCGCTTCTTCTCCTTCATCCTCCTCTACCTGACAGCCGGGAGCCTGGTGTTCCTGCACTCTGGCTTCGTAAGGGACAACTCCACGGGGGCCAATGGGGGCCGGGACCCCCTGGTGGCGTCTGAGATGGGGAACAGGGTGGCCTCCTCAGATGACCGGCGGGTAGGGATGATGGGAAGGGTGTTCAAGGAGAACCACAGACCCACCCCGAGGAGGTACGGCCCTCCATGGATGAAAGGAGCTGCTGGGAAGGACAGCCATGATTGGAGGGCCCGGGGAGGTGACTACACAAGCAGCTGGAACCGCGCCCTCAAAGGACGCAACGCCAAAGATCTGGACGACGGACGGGGTGAGTTAACAGATTGTCGAGATGTACTAGTTGGATAGTACCTAGATGGTTTGTACTATTGGGACTCTTAACTTGATTTTACACATAACAATCAGTATCTCTTAAAAACACCACTGACTACAGTTAATTTGTTTTATAGATAGCCTGAAGAAATAAACAGCCAGAAGAAATAAACAGTACATTTTAGTGACTATCCTACCTAAGTTTCACCTTGAGTATTCGCTGTTCATTATGAAAGATATCCCATTATACACACAGACACGTGTGGATAGGCACATACACATTCACACTCAGTGTTGCTCAAGGTTAATGTGCTTCGATATTGTAATTGTATATTTAAGAGGCAATTGACATTGTATATATTTACTAGGTACCCAGATGCCACAGACAAGTGACTTGGAACCAAACCACAAAATCTAAAAATAAAATTAAAATTAAAAAATAAAATTATTTGAGGAGTGTCTCCATACCTGCCCATTAGGCTAATCCGGTCTGATGTTTGAAGGGTTCCAACTTCCAACAGAAGGTTTCTAAGTATAGATCTTTGGTAAAATCCTGCACAGCTTGTTTTCATTGGCCTTATATTGCATGTCCATGGCAATTAACCTTTCCCAAAAAGAACTGGCTTGAGCTCCAGTAAAGTGATGAGGATTCATTTAGCCTGGGACTCCGCATGGCTGGCTGCTTTGAACAGCTGGCAGTGTCAGGAGTGCACAGCACAGCGCAGTGCCCTGATTCGCTCACATCTAATCATGTTATCCTCCACATTGATCTTTACACTTCCCATACTGGACAATAAAGTATTTAGTAGAATTTATACCAGAGGACAGCAGTTAACTGTATAGTCATAGAAATATAATATGATCCTTCGTAGTACGAGGATAACTAGCTACTTATAGTAAGAATATGCATTAGAGAAATAGGTTTTACAAGCACAAGCACTTCCTGATTGGAATTGATTTGCACAGTGATTGTTGTTGTGGCATTCGGATGGAGAGAAGCACAAACATGCTTTATGTAGTACATGTCATAGAGCTACGGATTAAAAGATCTCTATGTAGTATCTATAATAATAATACTAATTTGGTGGGTGCTTATATTTGTCCTACTTCACTCATGTACAAGTGTGTATTATACACATGTGTGAATTGGAAATGTGCTTTTTAGCATATTGCAACTCCCCCTGAGACACACTCGGAGAGTGGGGTCACAAACAAGCTCAGCCATTATCAATGGCGACCCTGGAGCAATTAGCTTTAAATGTCTTGCTCAATGGCACATTGACAGATTATTCACATTGGATTAGAACTAGCGGCCTTTCTGTTACTGGCACAACCCTCTAAGAGCTAGGCTACCTGCCGTCGTGATTAGTGGTTTCAAAGCAGCGCAGCTCCCTTTCATCCATGACTCTTCTGTCCCTCAGTGCCAGGTCATGTTCTCTTCAAGAGCATCCACACCCAACCTGCTCCCCACTATAGACACATGCATGCATGCGCACACATGCACACACACAGAGAAAACACACACACTATCTGAAATAAACTTGAAGCAAATACTGTCGTCCCCTGTATCCAACCTCCTCATCTACCCTGTTTTAAGGAATAATCCAGCAAGTGTATTGTTGTTATCCAGTACAGATTAATACTATGTTTTAACATCCCTCATGAGGCCAGAGCATTACTGTACATATAACAAGATTATATGATCAGATAATAACATGATACGAGAGTGGAGACAGTAAGCTCATACTGTGGCGTCAAACTCAGAGAAGCAGATCATCTAAAGCACAGATTTCAGACCAAAGGACACATTTCGACTGTTCTATTGTCCATTGCTTGTGTTTCTTGACCCAAGCAAGTCTCGTCTTCTTATTGGTGTCCTTTAGTAGTGGTTTCTTTGCAGCAAATCCACCATGTCACCTAATAATCTCCAGTTTACAATTGGCTCATTCATTCCCCTCCTCTCCCCTGTAACTATTCCCCAGGTCGTTGCTGCAAATGAGAACGCGTTCTCAGTCAACTTACCTCGTAAAATAAAGGATAAATTATTTATTTTTTACATTAAATGAAGTCCTGATTCACGTAGTCTCCTCTGAACAGTTGATGTTGAGATGAGATGTGTCCTTTACTTGAACTCGGTGAAGCATTTATTTGGGCTGCAATTTCAGAGGTGCAACTGGTTTTTGAAAATTTCCAAATTGATTGACCTTCATGTCTTAAAGTAACGATGGACTGTCATTTCTCTCTGCTTATTTGAGCCATTTTTTTATTTGTATTGTTTTTATTTAACCTTTATTTGACCTAGACAAGTCAGTTAAGAACAAATTCTTATTTACAATGACGGCCTGCCCCAGTCAAACCTGGATGACGCTGGGACAATTGTGCGCCGCTCTATGGGATTCACAATCAAGGTCGGATGTTCTTGCCATAATATGGACTTGGTCTTTTACCAAATAGGTATACCACCCCTACATTCAGTATACCACCCTACCTTGTCACAACACAATGGATTGGCTCACACAGCGTTGTATGAGATTTTCAGTCTCTTGGCAATTCTTCTCATGGAATAGCGTTAATTTCTCAGAACAAGAATAGACTGACAAGTTTCAGAAGAAAGTACTTTGTTTCTGGCCATTTTGAGCCTGTAATCGAACCCACAAATGCTGATGCTCCAGATACTCCACTAGTCCAAGATGGCGTAGCAGTGAGTTGTCTGTTATAATTGTCTTGTCCCGTCCCTTGTAAATATTGTTTTTCTTCATATATATTTTTATTATTTTTAATCTCATTTTCTTATCTACGGCTGAACATACTCTCCTGCAACCCGCCTCATCCAATGTGGTATGGATCTGCTATTTTTACACTTTTGAACTGGAACCCCTTCAGCAGCTAGCCAGCTAACTAGCTACTAGCTAGTAGTCAGTTAGCCACTGCTAGCGGTCATCAGCGTTATCTTGGACTGCCAGCCTCAGCCCGGGCAACTCCTGCCAGCCTGCACAGCGCGATATCTACCCAGAGCATATCGGACTGCTTTTCGCTACCACATCTCCGGATTCCTACTGCAAGCTCTGAACCTTTACTCCGGATCAACACAGCTAGCTAGCTGCTATCCGGGTGGCTACTCCTGTCTAACATCTCTGTCCCGACGCAAGCAGCAGTTAGCCTGGAGCTAGCCTTGAACTAGGCCCATCTCCCAACTGAAGAGATCCATCAGATAATTCCTGGGCTTCAATACCTCTTCTGCAAATCGGCCTGGACCCTTTGCTGCCGACATGGAGCCCCACCGATCCATCACGACTAGTCTGCCGACATAACCGTCCGAGGGTGTTTCAACAGGCTGTCCAGTTGCGACGTCCCCCTGAGGCCCATCTGCTGCTAGCCCCGGCCTGCTAGCTCTCTGAATCGCCGTGCCTCCAGCTCGCCTAGCTACTCACTGGACCCTATGATCACTCGGCTACACATGCCTCTCCCTAATGTCAATATGCCCAGTAATTTTTGTCTTCTTTTTCTGTAGAGCCTCCAGCCAAGCTCAATATGCCTTAGCTAGCCCTTATGTTCCACCCCCCACACATGTTGTGACCGCACCTGGCTTAAATGGTGCCTCTAGAGACAAAACCTCTCTCATCATTACTCAATGCCTAGGCTTACCTCCACTGTACTCACATCCTAACATACCCTTGTTTGTACATCATGCCTTGAATCTATTCTTCCGCTACCAGAAACCTGGTTCTTTTACTCTCTGCCCCGAACGCACTAGACAACCAGTTCTTTTAGTCTTTAACCGTACTCTTAACCTACTCCTCCTTAGTTCCTCTGGTGATGTAGAGGTTAACCCAGGCCCTACAGACCCCAGCATCACTCCCATTCTCCAGGCACTCTCATTTGTTGACTTCTGTAACCATAAAAGCATTGGTTTCATGCATGTTAACATTAGAAGCCTCCTCCCTAAGTTTGTTTTATTCACTGATTTAGCACACTCCACTCTGAATCCTGGCTTAGGAAATTTCCACCCCTAACTATAACTTTTTCCGACACGGTAGAACTGCCAAAGGGGGTGGAGTTGCAATCTACTGCTGCGATAGCCTGCAGAGTTCAGTCATACTATCCAGGTCTGTGCCCAAACAATTCTAGCTTCTACTTTTAAAAATCCACCTTTCTAGAAACAAGTCTCCCACCGTTGCGGCTTGTTATAGATCCCCCTCAGCCCCCGGTTGTGCCCTGGACACCATATGTGAATTGATCGCTCCCCATCTATCTTCAGAGCTCGTATTGTTAGGTGACCTAAACTGGGATCAACTTCAACTTCTCTTTTGTATCATCTGAGATCCCCAAAGATTGGAAAGCTGCCGCGGTCATCTCCCTCTTCAAAGGGGGAGACACTTTAGATCCAAACTGTTATAGACCTATATCCATCCTGCCCTGCCTTTCTAAAATCTTCTAAAGCCAAGTTAACAAACAGATCACCGACCATTTCGAATCCCACCGTACCATTTCGAATCCACCGTACCTTCTCCACTATGCAATCTGGTTTCTGAGCTGGTCATGGGTGCACCTCAGCCACGCTCAACCTCCTAAACGATATCATAACCGCCATTGGTAAAAGACAGTACTGTGCAGCCGTCTTCATTGACCTGGCCAAGGCTTTCAACTCTGTCAATCACCGCATTCTTATCGGCAGACTCAATAGCCTTGGCTTCTCAAATGACTGCCTCGCCTGGTTCACCAACTTCTCAGATAGAGTTCAGTGTGTCAAATCTGAGGGCCTGTAGTCCGGACCTCTGGCAGTCTCTATGGGGGTGCCACATGGTTCAATTCTCAGACCGACTTTTTTCTCTGTATATATCAATGATGTCGCTCTTGCTGCTGGTGATTCTCTGATTCACCTCTATGCAGATGACACCATTCTGTACACATTTGGCCCTTCTTTGGACACTGTGCTAACAAACCTCCAATCGAGCTTCAACGCCATACAACGCTCCTTCCATGGCCTCCAACTGCTTTTAAATTCTAGTAAAACTAAGTGCATGCTCTTCAACCGATTGCTGCCTGCACCCTCCTGCCCGACTAGCATCACTACTCTGGATGGTTCTGACCTAGAATATCTGGACAACTACAATACCTAGGTGTCTGATTAGACTGTAAACTCTCCTTCCAGACTCACATTAAGCATATCCAATCCAAAATTAAATCTAGAATTGGCTTCATATTTCGCAACAAAGCCTCCTTCACTCATGCCGCCAAACATACCCTCATAAAACTGACTATCCTACCAATCCTTGACTTCAGCAATGTGATTTACATAATAGCCCCCAACACTCTACTCAGCAAACTAGATGTAGTCTATCACAGTGCCATCCGTTTTATCACCAAAGCCCCAACGAGACCTGTACGCTCTCGTTGGCTGGCCCTCACTACATATCCTTCGCCAAACCCACTGGCTCCAGGTCATCTATAAGTATTTGCTAGGTAAAGCCCCACCTAATCTCAGCTCACTGGTCACCATAGCAACACCCACACTTAGCACGCGCTCCAGCAGGTATATTTGACGGGTCATCCCTAAAGCAAAACACTTCCTTTGGCCGTCTTTCCTTCCAGTTCTCTGCTGACAATGACTGGAACGAATTGCAAAAAAGGACTCTGAAGCTGGAGTCTTATATCTCCCTCTCTAACTTTAAGCATCAGCTGTCTGAGCAGCTTACCGATCACTGTACCTGTACACAGGCAATCTGTAAATAGCACACCCAACTACCTCCATGTTATTACTTACCCTCTTGCTCTTTTGTACCCCATTATCTCTACTTGCACATCATCATCTGCACATCTATCACTCCAGTATTAATGCTAAATTTGTCACGCCCTGGTCTATATTTATTATGTTTATCTTCATTTATTTGTTCAGGCCAGGGTGTGACATGGGTTTATTTGTGGTGTGTTTCGTCTTGGGGTTGTGTGGGGTGTATAGCATAGTCATTGGCTGCCTGAGGCGGTTCTCAATCAGTCAGGTGATTATCGTTGTCTCTGATTGGGAACCATATTTAGGTAGCCATATTCTTTGTGTGTTTCGTGGGTGATTGTCCTTAGTGTTCCATGTTCCTGTCTCTATGTTAGTTTACACTACTATAGGCTGTTTCGGTTTTCGTTACGTTCTTTTTGTTTTGTAGTATTTGTATTGATTCGTGTTTTACGTTTTCATTAAACATGGATCGCAATCTACACGTTGCATTTTGGTCCGACTCTCCTTCGCCTACAGAAAACCGTTACAGAATCACCCACCACAAACGGACCAAGCAACGTGTCAACAGGCAGGTGCAGCAAAGAGAGGAATGGACATGGGAGGACAAATTGTTCGGAGAAGGACCCTGGGATCAGCCTGGAGAATATCGCCGCCCCAAAGAAGAACTGGAGGCGGAGAGAGCTGAGAGACGCTGGTATGAAGAGGCAGCGCGGCGACGAGGATGGAAGCCTGAAAGTCAGCCCCAAAAATTTCTTGGGGGGGGGGGCTCAGGGAGAATGTGGCAGAGTCAGGAGTCAGACCTGAGCCCACTCTTCCTGTTTATCGTGAGGAGCCAAGGAGGAGACCAGAACCGGTGTTGGAGGTGAGCGAAGCAGAGACTGTGAAGGAGTTAATGGGGAAATTGGAGGAGGGAGAAATGAGGGAGTTGCTGTGTTGGTGCTTTTTGCATGGAATTCGCCCGACGGAACGTGTCAGGGATTTGATGGCACCTGGGTCAGCGCTCCATACTCGTCCTGAGGTGCGTGTTAGTCGGCTGGTGAAGTTGGTGCCAGCCTCATGCACCAGGCCTCCTATGCACATCCCTAGCCTTGCACGTCCTGTGCCAACACTGCTCTCAAGATCTCCAGTACGCCTTCACGGTCTAGCCCATCCTGTGCCACCTCCACACACCAGTCCTCCGGTGGCAGCTCCCCGCACCAGGCTTCCTGTGCGTGTCCTCGGCCCAGTACCACCAGTGCCAGCACCACGCATCAGGCCTACAGTGCGCCTCGGCTCTCCTGCACTGCCGGAGCCTCCCGCCTGTTTAGCGCAGCCAGAGCCTTCCTCCTCTACAGCGCTGCTGGAGTCTCCCGCCTGTTTAGCCCAGCCAGAGCTGTCAGTCTACATGGAGCAGCCAGAGCTGTCAGTCTACATGGAGCAGCCAGAGCTGTCAGTCTTCATGGAACACCCGGAGCTGCCAGTCTGCATGGAGCTGTCAGTCTGCATGGAGCAGCCGGAGCTGCCAGTCTGCATGGAGCTGTCAGTCTGCAAGGAACTGCCAGTCTACAAGGAGCTGTCAGTCTGCAAGGAGCTGTCAGTCTGCATGGAGCTGCCAGTCTGCATGGAGCAGCCAGAGATGTCAGTCTGCAAGAAGTCGCCAGAGCTGTCAGTCTACATGGAGCAGCCAGAGCCGCCAGTCAGCATGGAGCAGCCAGATCCGTCAGTCAGCCAGACTCTTCCAGATCTGCCAGTCAGCCAGACTCTTCCAGATCCGCCAGTCAGCCAGACTCTTCCAGATCTGCCAGTCAGCCAGACACTTCCAGTTCTGCCAGTAAGCCAGACTCTTCTAGATCTGCCAGTCAGCCAGACTCTTCCAGAGCTGCCAGTCAACCAGACTCTTCCAGATCTGCCAGTCAGCCAGACTCTTCCAGATCTGCCAGTCAGCCAGACTCTTCCGGATCTGCCAGACTCTCCCAGATCTGCCAGTCAGCCAGACTCTTCCGGATCTGCCAGTCAGCCAGACTCTTCCAGATCTGCCAGTCAGCCAGACTCTTCCAGATCTGCCAACTTCCCCTCAGTCCCGAGCGGTCTCTGCCCCAAGCTGCCCCTCAGTCCAGTGGGATTCTGGGTGAGGACTACTAGGCCATGGTCGGCGGCGAAGGTGGACTATCCTAGGACGCGAGGAGGGGGGACAAAGACATTTATAGAGTGGGTTCCACGTCCCGCGCCGGAGCCGGAGCCGCCACCATGGACAGACGCCCACCCGAACCCTCCCTATTGTTTTGATGTGCGTCCGGGAGTCCGCACCTTAGGGGGGTTGTTCTGTCACGCCCTGGTCTATAGTTATTATGTTTATCTTCATTTATTCGGTCAGGCCAGGGTGTGACATGGGTTTATTTGTGGTGTGTTTCGTCTTGGGGTTGTGTGGAGTGTATAGCATAGTCATTGGCTGCCTGAGGCGGTTCTCAATCAGAGTCAGGTGATTATCGTTGTCTCTGATTGGGAACCATATTTAGGTAGCCATATTCTTTGTGTGTATCGTGGGTGATTGTCCTTAGTGTTCCTTGTTCCTGTCTCTATGTTAGTTTACACTACTATAGGCTGTTTTAGTTTTCGTTACGTTCTTTTTGTTTTGTAGTATTTGTATTGATTCGTGTTTTACATTTTCATTAAACATGGATCGCAATCTACACGCTGCATTTTGGTCCGACTCTCCTTCGCCTACAGAAAACCGTTACAAAATTGTAATTATTTTCACCTCTAGGGCATATTTAGTGCCTACCTCCCTACTCTTCTACATTTGCACACACTGTACATAGATTTTTCTATTTTTCTTTTGTGTTATTGGCTGTACGTTTGTTTATGTGTTGTTGTTTTGGTCGCACTGCTATACTTTATCTTGGCCAGGTCGCAGTTGTAAATGAGAACTTGTTCTCAACTGACCTACCTGGTTAAATAAAGGTGAAATAAAAATAAAATAAATAAAAATAGTCTATAGAAGGCCAGTTTTATTGCTTCTTTAATCAGGACAACAGTTTTCATCTGTGCTAACATAATTGCAAAATGGTTTTCTAATGATCAATTAGCCTTTTAATTAGCTAACACAACGTGCCATTGGAACACAGGAGTGATGCTGATAATGGGCCTCTGAATGCATATGTAGATGTTCCATAAAAAAATCTGCCTTTCCAGCTATAATAGTAATTCAAAACATTAATAATGTCTACACTGTATTTCTGATCAATTTGAAGTTATTTTAATGGACAAAAAAATGTTATTTTCTTTCAAAGACAAGGACATTTCTAAGTGACCCCATAACCTTTGAACGTTAGTGTAGGTAGGGGTAATGTGACTATCCATAGATATTAAACAGTGAGTAGCAGCAGTGTAAAAACAATGTTGTTGAACGCTGAGCTGTAGTCAATGAACAGCATTCTCACATACAGTGCCTTGCGAAAGTATTCGCCCCCCTTGAACTTTGCGACCTTTTGCCACATTTCAGGCTTCAAACATAAAGATATAAAACTGTATTTTTTTGTGAAGAATCAACAACAAGTGGGACAGAATCATGAAGTGGAACGACATTTATTGGATATTTCAAACTTTTTTAACAAATCAAAAACTGAAAAATTGGGCGTGCAAAATTATTCAGCCCCTTTACTTTCAGTGCAGCAAACTCTCTCCAGAAGTTCAGTGAGGATCACTGAATGATCCAATGTTGACCTAAATGACTAATGATGATAAATACAATCCACCTGTGTGTAATCAAGTCTCCGTATAAATGCACCTGCACTGTGATAGTCTCAGAGGTCCATTAAAAGCGCAGAGAGCATCATGAAGAACAAGGAACACACCAGGCAGGTCCGAGATACTGTTGTGAAGAAGTTTAAAGCCGGATTTGGATACAAAAAGATTTCCCAAGCTTTAAACATCCCAAGGAGCACTGTGCAAGCGATAATATTGAAATGGAAGGAGTATCAGACCACTGCAAATCTACCAAGACCTGGGCGTCCCTCTAAACTTTCAGCTCATACAAGGAGAAGACTGATCAGAGATGCAGCCAAGAGGCCCATGATCACTCTGGATGAACTGCAGAGATCTGGCCTTTATGGAAGAGTGGCAAGAAGAAAGCCATTTCTTATAGATATCCATAAAAAGGGTTGTTTAAAGTTTGCCACAAGCCACCTGGGAGACACGCCAAACATGTGGAAGAATGTGCTCTGGTCAGATGAAACCAAAATTGAACTTTTTGGCAACAATGCAAAACGTTATGTTTGGCGTAAAAGCAACACAGCTCATCACCCTGAACACACCATACCCACTGTCAAACATGGTGGTGGCAGCATCATGGTTTGGGCCTGCTTTTCTTCAGCAGGGACAGGGAAGATGGTTAAAATTGATGGGAAGATGGATGGAGCCAAATACAGGACCATTCTGGAAGAAAACCTGATGGAGTCTGTAAAAGACCTGAGACTGGGACGGAGATTTGTCTTCCAACAAGACAATGATCCAAAACATAAAGCAAAATCTACAATGGAATGGTTCAAAAATAAACATATCCAGGTGTTAGAATGGCCAAGTCAAAGTCCAGACCTGAATCCAATTGAGAATCTGTGGAAAGAACTGAAAACTGCTATTCACAAATGCTCTCCATCCAACCTCACTGAGCTCGAGCTGTTTTGCAAGGAGGAATGGGAAAATATTTCAGTCTCTCGATGTGCAAAACTGATAGAGACATACCCCAAGCGACTTACAGCTGTAATCGCAGCAAAAGGTGGCGCTACAAAGTATTAACTTATGGGGGCTGAATAATTTTGCACGCCCAATTTTTCAGTTTTTGATTTGTAAAAAAAGTTTGAAATATCCAATAAATGTCGTTCCACTTCATGATTGTGTCCCACTTGTTGTTGATTCTTCACAAAAAAATACAGTTTTATATCTTTATGTTTGAAGCCTGAAATGTGGCAAAAGGTCGCAAAGTTCAAGGGGGCCGAATACTTTCACAAGGCACTGTAGGTGTTCCTTTTGTGCAGGTGGGAAAGAGCATTCTGGATTGTGATTGAGATTGTGTCATCTGTGGATGCTAACATGATTATGGATAATGATAAATAATGATGAGTGAGAAAGTTACAGAGGCACACATATTATACCCCCAAGACATGCTAACCTCTCACCATTACAATAACAGGCAAGGTTGGCATTTCTTTGGAGGTATGATATTTATGCCTTTGTAACTTTCTTACTCATTATTCACGATTCATTCATGATTATCCGTAATTATGGCAGCATCCACATTAATGTAAACGTTTTCCGAAACATATTCTATTTGATTTACTATAAAGGGGACTCCAAAATGACATAATAGCTTAGTGGTTAGAGTGTTAGACTAGTAACTGGAAGGTTGCAAGTTCAAACCCCTGAGCTGACAAGGTACAAAGCTACTTTAATACACTGTAAGTGAAGTTGTCCAAATACTTATGACACATTCAAATGGAGGGACTAGATACATAACATGCTTTAAATGGTAAGACAGATATGTATTGTATGAAAATACTTTCAAATAAAAGGTGACCTTTTGTACTGTTGCATCATATGAAACATTTTCTCATATCCAAAATGCTGGAGTATAGAGACAAATTTAAATGTTTAGCTTCGCTGTCCAAATAAATACCTAGGGGAGTGTATCTCTGCTTCCCTGAACGACTGGCTTCTGATCTGATTATTTCGTTTCATAAACTAAGCACAAAAAAGGAAGGCGGAAGGGCAGCCCCATTGAAGCGAAGTTTAGTTGAGCTAAATCACCACTTCCCTTTGTCCTAAAGCAGATTAGTGATCATGCTCAGTCCGCTCCGTTACCATGTCTGGGAGGAAGATTACTGCAAACTGGAAACCACATATCCTGAGGCTGTATTTATTGTAGCTGGAGATTTTAACAAAGCAAATTTGAAGAAAACATTACCGAAGTTCTACAAACACATTGACTGTAGTACTCACTTTGGAAAAACATTGGACCACTGCTACTCAACTTTTCGAAATGCCTACAAGGCCCTCCCCCGTCCTCCCTTTGGCAAATCTGATCACGACTCTATTTTGCTCCTCCCTTCCTATAGGCAGAAACTAAAACAGGAAGTACCGGTACTAAGGTCTATTCAACGCTGGTCTGACCAATCGGAATCCATGCTTCAAGATTGTTTTGATCACGCAGACTGGAACATGTTCCAGGCAGCCTCTGAGATTAACATCAACAAATATACGGATATGGTGACTGAGTTCATCAGGAAGTGCATAAGAGATGTTTTACACACTGTAACTATGAAAACCTATCCAAACCAGAATCGGTAGATAGAATGCAGCATTCGCGCAAAACTGAATGCGCAAACCACCGCAATTAAATAAAGGTTAAATAAAAATGTTTTAAATGTTTTTTAACCATTGTGACTGGGAATATGGCCGAATACAAACAGTGTAGTTATTCCCTGCGTAAGGCAATCAAACAGGCAAAACGTCAGTATGTCACACCCTGACCATAGTTTGCTTTGTATGTTTCTATGTTTTGTTTGGTCAGGGTGTGATCTGAGTGGACATTCTATGTTACAAGTCTAGATTATCTATTTCTATGTTTGGCCTGATATGGTTCTCAATCAGAGGCAGGTGTGAGTCATTGTCTCTGATTGGGAACCATATTTAGGTAGCCTGGTTTGTGTTGGGTTTTGTGGGTGGTTGTCTCCTGTGTCAGTGTTTGTACCACACAGGACTGTTTCGGGTTTTCACGGTGCTTGTTTTTGTAGTTTATTCATGTATGGTTTCATTATTAAAGAACCATGAATTATAACCATTCTGCATTTTGGTCTGCCTCTCCTTCACCAGAAGAAAACCGTTACACAGTACAGAGACAAAGTCGCAATTCAACGGCTCAGATACGAGACGTATGTGGCAGGGTCTACAGACAAACGCGGACAACAAAGGCAAAAACCAACCACGCCACGGACACCGATGTGTCCGGACAAGCTAAACACCTTATTCTATCACTTCTACCTTACCCTAGACCCACTTCACTTTGCTTACCGCCCGGGTCTGAACCCCGCCCTGTGAAACTGGGTCCTGGACTTCCTGATGGGCCGCACCCAGGTGGTGAAGGTAGGAAACAACACCTCCACTTCGCTGATCCTCAACACAGGGGCCCCACAAGGGTATGTGCTCACCCCCCTCCTGTATTCCCTGTTCACCCATGAGTACGTGGCCATGCACGCCGCCAACTCAATCATCAAGTTTGCAGACGACACCACAGTGGTAGGCTTGATTACCAACAACAACGAGACGGCCTACAGGGAGAAGGTGAGGGGCCTAGAAATGTGTTGCCAGGAAAATACCCTCTCACTCAACGTCAACAAAACCAAGGAGCTGAACGTGGACTTCAGGAAACAGCAGAGGGAGCACAACCCTATCCACATCGACGGGAAAAGGTGAAGGAGAAGGTGGAAAGCTTCAAGTTCCTCGGCTTACACATCACTGACGATCTGAAAGGGGACCCCCCCACAGACAGTGTGGTGAAGAAGACGCAACAGCACCTCTACATTTCTTCAACCTCAGGAGTCTGAAGAAATGTGTCTTGTCCCCTAAAAACCTCACAAACTTTTACAGATGTACAATTGAGAGCATCCTGTTGGATTGTATTACTGCCTGGTATGGCAACTGTACCAAGGCAGAGCTCTCCAGAGGGTGGTGTGTTCTGTCCAACGCATAGTTGGGGGCAAACTATCTGCCCTCCAGGACACCTACAGCATCCGATGTCACAGGAAGGCCAAAAAGATCAAGGACATCAACCACCCGAGCCATGGCCTGTTCACCCAGCTATCATCCAGAAGGCGAAGTCAATACAGGTACATCAAACCTGGGACCGAGAAGCTGTTTTTCAGTCTCTATCTCAAGCCCATCAGATTGTTAAATAGCCATCACTAGCCGGCTACCACCCGGTTATTTAACCTTGCACCTTAGAGGCTGCTGCTCTATATACAGTGCCTTGCGAAAGTATTCGGCCCCCTTGAACTTTGCGACCTTTTGCCACATTTCAGGCTTCAAACATAAAGATATAAAACTGTATTTTTTGTGAAGAATCAACAACAAGTGGGACACAATCATGAAGTGGAACGACATTTATTGGATATTTCAAACTTTTTAACAAATCAAAAACTGAAAAATTGGGCGTGTAAAATTATTCAGCCCCTTTACTTTCAGTGCAGCAAACTCTCTCCAGAAGTTCAGTGAGGATCTCTGAATGATCCAATGTTGACCTAAATGACTAGTGATGATAAATACAATCCACCTGTGTGTAACCAAGTCTCCGTATAAATGCACCTGCACTGTGATAGTCTCAGAGGTCCATTAAAAGCGCAGAGAGCATCATGAAGAACAAGGAACACACCAGGCAGGTCCGAGATACTGTTGTGAAGAAGTTTAAAGCCGGATTTGGATACAAAAGATTTCCCAAGCTTTAAACATCCCAAGGAGCACTGTGCAAGCGATAATATTGAAATGGAAGGAGTATCAGACCACTGCTAATCTACCAAGACCTGGGCGTCCCTCTAAACTTTCAGCTCATACAAGGAGAAGACTGATCAGAGATGCAGCCAAGAGGCCCATGATCACTCTGGATGAACTGCAGGATGAACTGCTGAGGTGGGAGATCTGGCCTGGCCTTTATGGAAGAGTGGCAAGAAGAAAGCCATTTCTTATAGATATCCATAAAAAGGGTTGTTTAAAGTTTGCCACAAGCCACCTGGGAGACACGCCAAACATGTGGAAGAATGTGCTCTGGTCAGATGAAACCAAAATTGAACTTTTTGGCAACAATGCAAAACGTTATGTTTGGCGTAAAAGCAACACAGCTCATCACCCTGAACACACCATACCCACTGTCAAACATGGTGGTGGCAGCATCATGGTTTGGGCCTGCTTTTCTTCAGCAGGGACAGGGAAGATGGTTAAAATTGATGGGAAGATGGATGGAGCCAAATACAGGACCATTCTGGAAGAAAACCTGATGGAGTCTGTAAAAGACCTGAGACTGGGACGGAGATTTGTCTTCCAACAAGACAATGATCCAAAACATAAAGCAAAATCTACAATGGAATGGTTCAAAAATAAACATATCCAGGTGTTAGAATGGCCAAGTCAAAGTCCAGACCTGAATCCAATTGAGAATCTGTGGAAAGAACTGAAAACTGCTATTCACAAATGCTCTCCATCCAACCTCACTGAGCTCGAGCTGTTTTGCAAGGAGGAATGGGAAAATATTTCAGTCTCTCGATGTGCAAAACTGATAGAGACATACCCCAAGCGACTTACAGCTGTAATCGCAGCAAAAGGTGGCGCTACAAAGTATTAACTTATGGGGGCTGAATAATTTTGCACGCCCAATTTTTCAGTTTTTGATTTGTAAAAAAAGTTTGAAATATCCAATAAATGTCGTTCCACTTCATGATTGTGTCCCACTTGTTGTTGATTCTTCACAAAAAAATACAGTTTTATATCTTTATGTTTGAAGCCTGAAATGTGGCAAAAGGTCGCAAAGTTCAAGGGGGCCGAATACTTTCACAAGGCACTGTAGGTGTTCCTTTTGTGCAGGTGGGAAAGAGCATTCTGGATTGTGATTGAGATTGTGTCATCTGTGGATGCTAACATGATTATGGATAATGATAAATAATGATGAGTGAGAAAGTTACAGAGGCACACATATTATACCCCCAAGACATGCTAACCTCTCACCATTACAATAACAGGCAAGGTTGGCATTTCTTTGGAGGTATGATATTTATGCCTTTGTAACTTTCTTACTCATTATTCACGATTCATTCATGATTATCCGTAATTATGGCAGCATCCACATTAATGTAAACGTTTTCCGAAACATATTCTATTTGATTTACTATAAAGGGGACTCCAAAATGACATAATAGCTTAGTGGTTAGAGTGTTAGACTAGTAACTGGAAGGTTGCAAGTTCAAACCCCTGAGCTGACAAGGTACAAAGCTACTTTAATACACTGTAAGTGAAGTTGTCCAAATACTTATGACACATTCAAATGGAGGGACTAGATACATAACATGCTTTAAATGGTAAGACAGATATGTATTGTATGAAAATACTTTCAAATAAAAGGTGACCTTTTGTACTGTTGCATCATATGAAACATTTTCTCATATCCAAAATGCTGGAGTATAGAGACAAATTTAAATGTTTAGCTTCGCTGTCCAAATAAATACCTAGGGAGTGTATCTCTGCTTCCCTGAACGACTGGCTTCTGATCTGATTATTTCGTTTCATAAACTAAGCACAAAAAAGGAAGGCGGAAGGGCAGCCCCATTGAAGCGAAGTTTAGTTGAGCTAAATCACCACTTCCCTTTGTCCTAAAGCAGATTAGTGATCATGCTCAGTCCGCTCCGTTACCATGTCTGGGAGGAAGATTACTGCAAACTGGAAACCACATATCCTGAGGCTGTATTTATTGTAGCTGGAGATTTTAACAAAGCAAATTTGAAGAAAACATTACCGAAGTTCTACAAACACATTGACTGTAGTACTCACTTTGGAAAAACATTGGACCACTGCTACTCAACTTTTCGAAATGCCTACAAGGCCCTCCCCCGTCCTCCCTTTGGCAAATCTGATCACGACTCTATTTTGCTCCTCCCTTCCTATAGGCAGAAACTAAAACAGGAAGTACCGGTACTAAGGTCTATTCAACGCTGGTCTGACCAATCGGAATCCATGCTTCAAGATTGTTTTGATCACGCAGACTGGAACATGTTCCAGGCAGCCTCTGAGATTAACATCAACAAATATACGGATATGGTGACTGAGTTCATCAGGAAGTGCATAAGAGATGTTTTACACACTGTAACTATGAAAACCTATCCAAACCAGAATCGGTAGATAGAATGCAGCATTCGCGCAAAACTGAATGCGCAAACCACCGCAATTAAATAAAGGTTAAATAAAAATGTTTTAAATGTTTTTTAACCATTGTGACTGGGAATATGGCCGAATACAAACAGTGTAGTTATTCCCTGCGTAAGGCAATCAAACAGGCAAAACGTCAGTATGTCACACCCTGACCATAGTTTGCTTTGTATGTTTCTATGTTTTGTTTGGTCAGGGTGTGATCTGAGTGGACATTCTATGTTACAAGTCTAGATTATCTATTTCTATGTTTGGCCTGATATGGTTCTCAATCAGAGGCAGGTGTGAGTCATTGTCTCTGATTGGGAACCATATTTAGGTAGCCTGGTTTGTGTTGGGTTTTGTGGGTGGTTGTCTCCTGTGTCAGTGTTTGTACCACACGGGACTGTTTCGGGTTTTCACGGTGCTTGTTTTTGTAGTTTATTCATGTATGGTTTCATTATTAAAGAACCATGAATTATAACCATTCTGCATTTTGGTCTGCCTCTCCTTCACCAGAAGAAAACCGTTACACAGTACAGAGACAAAGTCGCAATTCAACGGCTCAGATACGAGACGTATGTGGCAGGGTCTACAGACAAACGCGGACAACAAAGGCAAAAACCAACCACGCCACGGACACCGATGTGTCCGGACAAGCTAAACACCTTATTCTATCACTTCTACCTTACCCTAGACCCACTTCACTTTGCTTACCGCCCGGGTCTGAACCCCGCCCTGTGAAACTGGGTCCTGGACTTCCTGATGGGCCGCACCCAGGTGGTGAAGGTAGGAAACAACACCTCCACTTCGCTGATCCTCAACACAGGGGCCCCACAAGGGTATGTGCTCACCCCCCTCCTGTATTCCCTGTTCACCCATGAGTACGTGGCCATGCACGCCGCCAACTCAATCATCAAGTTTGCAGACGACACCACAGTGGTAGGCTTGATTACCAACAACAACGAGACGGCCTACAGGGAGAAGGTGAGGGGCCTAGAAATGTGTTGCCAGGAAAATACCCTCTCACTCAACGTCAACAAAACCAAGGAGCTGAACGTGGACTTCAGGAAACAGCAGAGGGAGCACAACCCTATCCACATCGACGGGAAAAGGTGAAGGAGAAGGTGGAAAGCTTCAAGTTCCTCGGCTTACACATCACTGACGATCTGAAAGGGGACCCCCACAGACAGTGTGGTGAAGAAGACGCAACAGCACCTCTACATTTCTTCAACCTCAGGAGTCTGAAGAAATGTGTCTTGTCCCCTAAAAACCTCACAAACTTTTACAGATGTACAATTGAGAGCATCCTGTTGGATTGTATTACTGCCTGGTATGGCAACTGTACCAAGGCAGAGCTCTCCAGAGGGTGGTGTGTTCTGTCCAACGCATAGTTGGGGGCAAACTATCTGCCCTCCAGGACACCTACAGCATCCGATGTCACAGGAAGGCCAAAAAGATCAAGGACATCAACCACCCGAGCCATGGCCTTTTCACCCAGCTATCATCCAGAAGGCGAAGTCAATACAGGTACATCAAACCTGGGACCGAGAAGCTGTTTTTCAGTCTCTATCTCAAGCCCATCAGATTGTTAAATAGCCATCACTAGCCGGCTACCACCCGGTTATTTAACCTTGCACCTTAGAGGCTGCTGCTCTATATACAGTGCCTTGCGAAAGTATTCGGCCCCCTTGAACTTTGCGACCTTTTGCCACATTTCAGGCTTCAAACATAAAGATATAAAACTGTATTTTTTGTGAAGAATCAACAACAAGTGGGACACAATCATGAAGTGGAACGACATTTATTGGATATTTCAAACTTTTTTAACAAATCAAAAACTGAAAAATTGGGCGTGTAAAATTATTCAGCCCCTTTACTTTCAGTGCAGCAAACTCTCTCCAGAAGTTCAGTGAGGATCTCTGAATGATCCAATGTTGACCTAAATGACTAATGATGATAAATACAATCCACCTGTGTGTAATCAAGTCTCCGTATAAATGCACCTGCACTGTGATAGTCTCAGAGGTCCATTAAAAGCGCAGAGAGCATCATGAAGAACAAGGAACACACCAGGCAGGTCCGAGATACTGTTGTGAAGAAGTTTAAAGCCGGATTTGGATACAAAAAGATTTTCCAAGCTTTAAACATCCCAAGGAGCACTGTGCAAGCGATAATATTGAAATGGAAGGAGTATCAGACCACTGCAAATCTACCAAGACCTGGGCGTCCCTCTAAACTTTCAGCTCATACAAGGAGAAGACTGATCAGAGATGCAGCCAAGAGGCCCATGATCACTCTGGATGAACTGCAGAGATCTACAGCTGAGGTGGGAGACTCTGTCCATAGGACAACAATCAGTCGTATATTGCACAAATCTGGCCTTTATGGAAGAGTGGCAAGAAGAAAGCCATTTCTTAAAGATATCCATAAAAAGGGTTGTTTAAAGTTTGCCACAAGCCACCTGGGAGACACGCCAAACATGTGGAAGAAGGTGCTCTGGTCAGATGAAACCAAAATTGAACTTTTTGGCAACAATGCAAAACGTTATGTTTGGCGTAAAAGCAACACAGCTCATCACCCTGAACACACCATACCCACTGTCAAACATGGTGGTGGCAGCATCATGGTTTGGGCCTGCTTTTCTTCAGCAGGGACAGGGAAGATGGTTAAAATTGATGGGAAGATGGATGGAGCCAAATACAGGACCATTCTGGAAGAAAACCTGATGGAGTCTGTAAAAGACCTGAGACTGGGACGGAGATTTGTCTTCCAACAAGACAATGATCCAAAACATAAAGCAAAATCTACAATGGAATGGTTCAAAAATAAACATATCCAGGTGTTAGAATGGCCAAGTCAAAGTCCAGACCTGAATCCAATCGAGAATCTGTGGAAAGAACTGAAAACTGCTATTCACAAATGCTCTCCATTACATTTACATTTAACATTTCATCCAACCTCACTGAGCTCGAGCTGTTTTGCAAGGAGGAATGGGAAAAAAATTCAGTCTCTCGATGTGCAAAACTGATAGAGACATACCCCAAGCGACTTACAGCTGTAATCGCAGCAAAAGGTGGCGCTACAAAGTATTAACTTAAGGGGGCTGAATAATTTTGCACGCCCAATTTTTCAGTTTTTGATTTGTTAAAAAAGTTTGAAATATCCAATAAATGTCGTTCCACTTCATGATTGTGTCCCACTTGTTGTTGATTCTTCACAAGAAAAAATACAGTTTTATATCTTTATGTTTGAAGCCTGAAATGTGGCAAAAGGTTGCAAAGTTCAAGGGGGCCGAATACTTTCGCAAGGCACTGTACATAGACTTGGAATCACTGGTCACTTTAATAATGTTGACATACTGCTTTACTCATCTCATATGTATATACTGTATTCTATTCTACTGTATTTTAGTCATTGCCATTCCGACATTGCTCGATCTAATATTTATATATTTTTTAATTCCATTCTTTTACTTTCGATTTGCGTGTATTGTTGTGAATTGTTAGATACTACTACACTGTTGGATCTAGGAATGCAAGCATTTCACTACACCCACAATAACATGCTAAATATGTGTATGTGGCTAATAAAATTGTATTTTATTTGAGCAGGAAGGAAGGGTGAGGATCAGCCAGTCCCATTGTAGAAGGACATTACCAGCCTTTCCTCCCTCCCCCCGCCTTACCTCCTCCCTATCTACTCACTTTGAATAAGTCAGGAAGTGTATTAAGTGCCGTTGCAGTAATAGGCCACTAGAAGGGGTTGTGTGTCTATATAAATAAATAAACATGCCTGTCTGGTGTTCGATTCCTTGAGCAGCAACGTTGCCCTCAATATGTCTTCATTGAATGGAGCAGATGGATGATGATGTTGGATTTGACTTTAAAGTTCTTCTACTAATATACAGAATGTCTCAACAGAATTGTTTATACATTTTTTTTCTGTTAAAACTATAATTTACCATGACTATAAGCAATTACCATTGAATATGTACTACTGTAAATGTGCATGTTATACTCACCTAACTTGGAATAACTTTTTATTGATAAGCAATTTTCTTTGATCTACCCAAAACTGTATTTCCTCTCCCCCTTATCTCCCATAATATTGCTCTGCTTAAATTGTGCATTTTTAAAAATTTGTTATGAGAAATGTTTTGTTCTTCTCTCTTAAAGCGAATTACATCGGCTGCTATATAGACAACACGGCGCAAAGAGCACTCAGGGGAGTGTCCTTTTTTGACTACAAGAAAATGACGGTCTTCCGTTGCCAGGACAACTGTGCTGAAAGGTAGGCCTGGGAATATAAAAAGTCACAAACACAGGATTGGAGTGAGGAATAAAGGTTGTGTACCAGAGTGGAGATGAACTCTTTCACTCGCTCTCTCACTGTATCTCTCGCTCTCTTTCTCTATTTCTGTTTCTCTCTTTGCCTGCCTATTTCCTCCTCATACCATATTTTCTTCACATCATCTGTTTTTCCAGTTTCCCCTGGCCTCCTCCTCTCCCTCTCGCACCCTATGGATGGCTCAGCCAAATGGCCCAGCCCAACACTCACCACTGACTCACAGGAGAGGAGAGAAAGAGAGGAGGCTATATATATATGTATGTGTATATATATATATATGTATATATGAGAGTGAGGAGAAGTGCAGTAGAGAGCACACTTTCATCTTTCTCCTCTGCTCCTCTCTCTCTCTGTCCACACCCCTCCCAGAGCAGGCTGCTGATATACAGTGCCTTCAGGAAGTATTCACACCCCTAGACTTTTTCCACATTTTGTTGTGTTACAGCCTGAATTATTTATGGATTATATTAAGATTTTGTGTCACTGGCCGACACATAATACCTCATAATGTCGAAGTGGAATTATCTTTTTAGAAATGTTTAATTAAAAATGGAGTGCTGAAATATCTTTAGTCAATAAGTATTGAACCCCTTTGCTATGGCCTAAATAAGTTCAGCAGTAAGAATTTGCTCAACATTTTTTTTTTTTTTTTTACAATTTAGTCATTTAGTAGACGCTCTTATCCAGAGCGACTTACAGTAGTGACTGCATATTTTTGTACTGGTCCCCCTTGGGAATCGAACCCACAACCCTGGCGTTGCCTGCGCCATGCTCTACCAACTGATAATAAGTTGGATTGACTCACTCTTTGTGCAATAATAGTATTTAGCATTCTTTTTTTTATATCTACCTCATCTCTGTACCCCACACATACAATTATCTGTAAGGTCCCTCAGTCAAGCAGTGAATTTCAACTACATATTCAACCAAAAAGATCAGGGACGTTTTCCAATGCCTTGCAAAGAAGGGCACCTATTGGTAGATGGGTAAAAAAAACAGACATTGAATTTCCGTTTGAGCCTGGTGAAGTTATTAATTACACTTTGTATGGTGTCTCTATACACCCAGTCACTACAAAGATACAGGCGTCCTTCCTAACTCAGAGGAAGGAAGGCCAATGGTGACTCTAAAACAGTTACAGAGTTTAATGGCTGTAATAGGAGAACTGAGGATGGATCAACAACATTGTAGTTACTCAAGAATACTAACCTAAATTATACGGTGAAAAGATGGAAGCCTGTACAGAATAAAAATATTTGAAAATATGTATCCTGTTTGCAAATAAGGCACTAAAGTAAAACTGCAAAAAATGTGGCAAAGAAATGAACTTTATGTCCTGAATACAAAGTGTTTGGAGCAAATCCAACACAACACATCGCTGAGTACCACTCTTCATATGTTCAAGCATGGTGTTGACTGTGTCATGTCCTGTATTTAATTTTCAATAAATTAGCTAACATTTCTAAAAACATGTTTTCTCTTTGTCATGATGGTGTACTGTGTGTATATTTCATCCAATATATTTAATCCATTTTGAATTCAGGCTGTAACACAACAAAATGTGGAATAAGTCAAGGGGTATGAATAGTTTCTGATGGCACTGTACAGACATCAATGAAGCAGAGAAGTGCACCATTGTGACTAGCTAGCTAGGGCTTTCCTTGATTGGCAGTCTGTGTGATTTCTTCAGGGTAAAGTGTTGTGCCGGCAATCTATTGGCACTATAAAGGCCTCTCAGGAGTAAGGTGTGCATCCCTCATGTGCCACTGCCAGGTTACTGTTCCCCAGGGAGTGTACAGGCCTTGTGTGTTTGATGGATAGAGCCTTCCAGTATACTGTACTGTGCATGGACTCATAATCAGCGTCACCCTAAAAAAAGCTCTGGTGTCTTGGTGCAGTATTAATGCATGCACTCTCTCTCTCTGATACTGACCTTGTCTACCCAGAGAGTTCTCTTCATCTTTGAGAGGGTGAGTGAGGTTACTGCCGGTTACCCAACTGACTGTCTATGAGTCATTCAACCCTATTAGTGGACTGACCCTCTGGAGAGAGCTGCTGAGAGAGAGGGTCGTGGGCGTCTTGCAGTTGCATGAATAATCGAGTGCTAAAATACAAAACCACTTCCATCTGGTCAGACATTGCAGAGACAAGATGTTGGCAGGTTGGCAGGCGGTCAGGGCCAGGTATAGACTTTTGGAGGCTTGAAGCAAGATTTGGTTGGGGGGCCCCCACACCTCACTGCAAAATATTTTAGTGCCCCCCTTTTGACAGTGGAGAGAAACATACATTTCCTGCAAATTCTATACATTTTGCCATGGGGTGGAGAGAGAACTTCTATTTTATAACAAATTTCATGCAATTCTATCCATTTTGCAATAATTTATGCCATGTTAAGATGATATCGGAGTGAAAATGACTAACAAAATCATGTGACTTGCATGCCCAGTTGGTATCTGACATGGCTAATTGCGTAACTGTCATTGACTGACATAACAAGAGAAAACAGCTGATGCACAACCAAATTTAGAAATTGCGACTGGTGTATTCTTATATACTTACTCTCAATAGTACGTTCCAAAATAAATATCTCTCTCTCTCTATATATATATATATATATATAAGCTTTTGTCGCTTATGCCTGGAACCAGCACTATGGGCAGTAACCACCACCCCCACCATCCACTAGAAGCCCTGAGAGTCTCTCTGCATTAATTGCAACCAATGCTGAACATTTGTGTGCAAGCCTGAGCCTCTCTGTTATTAATGATGATATTAACATTACCCCCTCTATTTCCTTTTCATTAGGGGATATCTGTATTCAGGCCTAGAGTTTGGGGCGGAGTGCTACTGTGGCCACAAGATCCAGGCCCCCAATGCATCTGAGAGTGAATGCAACATGGAGTGTAAGGGTGAGAAGGGCAACCTGTGTGGAGGGGCCAACCGCCTGTCAATCTACAGACTGGAGCTGAGCCAGGAGTCAGCGCGCCGTTGTGAGTCTCAACCACCCATCACCACAATGAACGCTGTTGTCTGTTTATCCATGTAACCCTCTGAGGATAAATGGATATGTCGTGAGCTGCGGTGGGACGGGGCGTTGAGTGTGAGGGGATGTTCAGAGGCCACAGGGGAGGGTGCTCCTCCTCCCTCTCCACCGCTTCTTCGACTCCCAAGATCATAGCCACCAGTGTGCAATCTTTGGCAGTATATCTATTGCTCAGGGAAGAGGCTCCAAGCCTGTTAATATTCAGAGTTACGATAACATTGTTATTGTAATTTCTCTTTTTACCTGTCTGCTAAAGCAGATTGCAGATTGCTGAGCAATTCTTTTTTTCAATGTGTGTATGCATGCCCTGACACATCCGACGCTGATTTCAGTACCTGCTGCATACTTCAAAATAGTAAATGAAAAGGAGGATGTTTTGCCCTCTGCACTGCAGACTGTTATCGTCAGATTGCCTGGGAAACAGTGCAGCCTCCCATTTTCCCCTCAGAATGTATGTAGAATACTAAAGAACCGGAGAGACATGAGTAAAAACTCCCACCTCTTTCCGCCTTTCTTTTCCACTTATCATGTTCCTTTCCCGAATCTCTTTTTACAGAGAAATGACAAGGGGAAAAACTCCCTTTAACATGCATTGCTAGCTCAAAACCTAATATAGGCGTGACTATTGTCGTGTCTATAATATACACCTCTGTGTTACTGAAGCAGAAACATAATGTGAGGTCTCCCCACACATTAAACCCGAGCAAACATACTTGCACTTCATGCAGCGAAGTATTTCCATGTGCATGTCAGGAAGGTGCTCTGGTTCTCATGGCCTTGGGCTAATATATATACTGAACAAAAATATAAACACAGCATGCAACAACTTCAAAGTTTTGACTGAGTTGCAGTTCAAAGAAGGAAATCAATTACCTTAGGCCCTAATATATGGATTTCAAATGACTGGGAATACAGTTGGTCACAGATACCTTTAAAAAAAGCTAGGTGCGTGGATCAGAAAACCAGTCAGTATCTGGTGTGACCACCATTTGCCTCATGCATTCCAACACATAGTTGATCAGATTGTGCAAAGTTGCTGGATATTTTTTATTTAACTAGGCAAGTCAGTTAAGAAAAATTCTTATTCACAATGACGGCCTAGGAACAATGGGTTAACTGTCGTGTTCAGGGGCAGCAACCTTTTGGTTACTGGCCCAATGCTCTAACCACGAGGCTACTTGCCATGGTTACACGTGCTATGAGGTTGTGAGGCTGGTTGGAGGTTCTGACAAATTCTCTAAAATCAAGTAATTCCCCGGCAACAGCTCTGGTGGACATTTCTGTGGTCATGATGCCAATTGCACATTTTCTCAACACTTGAGACATCTGTGTCATTGTGTGGTGTGACAAACTTGCACATTTTAGAGTGGCCTTTTATTGTCCCTAGCATAAGTTGCAACTGTGTAATGATCATGCTGTTTAATTAGATTATTGATATGCCACACCTGTCAGGTGGCTGGATTACCTTGGCAAAGGAGAAATGCTCACTAACAGGGATGTAAACAAATTTGTGAACAAAATGTAAGATAAATAAACATTGTGTAGCATATGGAACATTTCTGGGATCTTTTATTTCAGCTCAGGAAACATGGGACCAACACCTCACGTGTTGCGTTTGTATTTTTTTCCTGTATACTGTAGTCACGTGACAAACTAGCACAGGAAGCTCCAATGAAGCATTCCATTACCAAAGAAGGAAATAGTTTCTTATGTGAGTGAAGGCAGGAGGAGGGGATAGAAAAAGAAGGTGGGAGGAGGGAGTGAGAAACTGAGAGATGGGGAGAGGAGACAGAGAGAGAGAGAGAGAGAGAGAGAGAGAGAGAGAGAGAGATTGAAAGCACAAGACAAAAGATAAAAAGTGAGAGAGAAAGTAAGAAAAAGAGTGGGTGCTAGTGCTGGGTTGTCTCTCCTCCTCTGCATGCAGCTGTGAGAGTTCTGGAGGCAGGAGTCACATCTAAAATACATTTAGTCCCTCACACACTATGACTAACTCCTCAAGGTCTCCAACACACGGACCACCTACCATAGAAAGTATATTGGCTGTAATGCCCTGCTGTCTGTACATACCAATGAGTGTTCTCGCATCTCTTGGTGCATAACCTACACAGACTGCTCACTTCCCTGTTATTTGCTGATTTACAGTATGGCTGGGCCTGTTATTTGCTGTTTTACAGTATGGCTGGGCCTGTTGTTTGCTGTTTTACTGTATGGCTGGGCCTGTTGTTTGCTGTTTTACTGTATGGTTGGGCCTGTTATTTGCTGTTCACCTGTATGGTTGGGCCTGTTATTTGCTGTTCACCAGTATGGCTGGGCCTGTTATTTGTTGTTTTACAGTATGACAGGGCCTGTTATTTGCTGTTCTACTGTAGGGCTGGGCCTGTTATTTGCTGTTCTACAGTATGGCTGGGCCTGTTATTTGCTGTTCTACAGTATGGCTGGGCCTGTTATTTGCTGTTCTACAGTATGGCTGGGCCTGTTATTTGCTGTTTTACTGTAGAGCTGGGCCAGTTATTTGCTGTTTTACTGTAGGGCTGGGCCTGTTTTTTGCTGTTTTACTGTATGTCTGGGCCTGTTATTTGCTGTTTTACTGCAGAACTGGGCCTGTTATTTGCTGTTTTACTGTAGGGCTGGGCCTGTTATTTGCTGTTTTACAGTATGGCTGGGCCTGTTTTTTGCTATTTTACTGTATGTCTGGGCCTGTTATTTGCTGTTTTGCAGTATGGCTGGGCCTGTTTTTGCTGTTTTACAGTATGACTGGGCCTGTTATTTACTGTTTTACAGTATGGCTGGGCCTGTTATTTCCTGTTTTACAGTATGGCTGGACCTGTTATTTGCTGTTCTACAGTATGGCTGGACCTGTTATTTGATGTTTTACAGAATGGCTGGGCCTGTTATTTGCTGTTTTACAGAATGGCTGGGCCTGTTATTTGCTGATTTACAGTATGACTGGGCCTGTTATTTACTGTTTTACAGTGACTGGGCCTGTTATTTGCTGTTTTACAGAATGGCTGGGCCTGTTATTTGCTGATTTACAGTATGACTGGGCCTGTTATTTACTGTTTTACAGTGACTGGGCCTGTTATATACTGTTTTACAGTATAGCTGGGCCTGTTATCTGCTGTTTTACAGTATGGCTGGGCCTGTAATTTGCTGTTTTACTGTAGGGCTGGGCCTGTAATTTGCTGTTCTACAGTATGGCTGGGCTTGTTGTTTGCTGTTCTACAGTATGGCTGGGCCTGTTATTTGCTGTTTTACTGTAGAGCTGGGCCTGTTATTTGCTGTTTTACTGTAGGGCTGGGCCTGTTATTTGCTGTTTTACAGTATGGCTGGGCCTGTTATTTCCTGTTTTACAGTATGGCTGGGCCTGTTATTTGCTGTTTTACAGAATGGCTGGGCCTGTAATTTGCTGTTTTACAGAATGGCTGGGCCTGTTATTAGGTGTTTTGCAGTATGGCTGGGCCTGTTATTTGCTCTTCTGCAGTATGGCTGGGCCTGTTATTTGCTGTTTTACTGTAGGGCTGGGCCTGTTATTTGCTGTTCTACAGTATGGCTGGGTCTGTTATTTGCTCTTTTACAGTATGGCTGGGCCTGTTAGTTGCTGTTTTACTGTATGGCTGGGCCTGTTTGTTGCTGTTTTACAGTATGGCTGGGCCTGTTATTTGCTGTTCTACAGTATGGCTGGGCCTGTTTTTTGCTGTTTTACTGTATGGTTGGGCCTGTTATTTGCTGTTCTACAGTATGGCTGGGCCTGTTATTTGCTGTTTTACAGTATGACTGGGCCTGTTATTTACTGTTTTACAGTATGGCTGGGCCTGTTATTTCCTGTTTTACAGTATGGCTGGGCCTGTAATTTGCTGTTCTACAGTATGGCTGGACCTGTTATTTGCTGTTTTACAGAATGGCTGGGCCTGTTATTTGCTGTTTTACAGAATGTCTGGGCCTGTTATTTGCTGATTTACAGTATGACTGGGCCTGTTATTTACTGTTTTACAGTGACTGGGCCTGTTATTTACTGTTTTACAGTATGGCTGGGCCTGTTATCTGCTGTTTTACAGTATGGCTGGGCCTGTAATTTGCTGTTTTACTGTAGGGCTGGGCCTGTAATTTGCTGTTCTACAGTATGGCTGGGCCTGTTGTTTGCTGTTCTACAGTATGGCTGGGCCTGTTATTTGCTGTTTTACTGTAGAGCTGGGCCTGTTATTTGCTGTTTTACTGTTGTGCTGTGCCTGTTATTTGCTGTATTACAGTATGGCTGGGCCTGTTATTTCCTGTTTTACAGTATGGCTGGGCCTGTTATTTGCTGTTCTACAGTATGGCTGGACCTGTTATTTGCTGTTTTACAGAATGGCTGGGCCTGTTATTTGCTGTTTTACAGAATGGCTGGGCCTGTTATTAGGTGTTTTGCAGTATGGCTGGGCCTGTTATTTGCTCTTCTGCAGTATGGCTGGGCCTGTTATTTGCTGTTTTACTGAAGGGCTGGGCCTGTTATTTGCTGTTTTACTGTCGGGCTGGGCCTGTTATTTGCTGCTTTACTGTAGAGCTGGGCCTGTTATTTGCTGTTTTACTGTATGGCTGGGCCCGTTAGTTGCTGTTTTACTGTATGGCTGGGCCTGTTTGTTGCTGTTTTACAGTATGGCTGGGCCTGTTATTTGCTGTTCTACAGTATGGCTGGGCCTGTTTTTTTGCTGTTTTACTGTATGGTTGGGCCTGTTATTTGCTGTTCTACAGTATGGCCGGGCCTGTTATTTGCTGTTTTCCTGTATGGCTGGACCTGTTAGTTGATGTTTTCCTGTATGGCTGGGCCTGTTAGTTGATGTTTTACAGTATGGCTGGGACTGTTTCTTGCTGTTTTACTGTATGGCTGGGTCTGTTATTTGCTGTTCTACAGTATGGCTGGGCCTGTTATTTGCTGTTTTCCTGTGTGGTTGGACCTGTTATTTGCTGTTCTACAGTATGGCCGGGCCTGTTATTTGCTGTTTTCCTGTGTGGTTGGACCTGTTAGTTGATGTTTTCCTGTATGGCTGGGCCTGTTAGTTGATGTTTTACAGTATGGCTGGGCCTGTTTCTTGCTGTTTTACTGTATGGCTGGGCCTGTTTCTTGCTGTTTTACTGTATGGCTGGGCCAGTTAGTTGCTGTTTTACTGTATGGCTGGTCCTGTTTGTTGCTGTTTTACAGTATGGCTGGGCCTGTTATTTGCTGTTCTACAGTATGGCTGGGCCTGTTTTTTTGCTGTTTTACTGTATGGTTGGGCCTGTTATTTGCTGTTCTACAGTATGGCCGGGCCTGTTATTTGCTGTTTTCCTGTATGGCTGGACCTGTTAGTTGATGTTTTCCTGTATGGCTGGGCCTGTTAGTTGATGTTTTACAGTATGGCTGGGCCTGTTATTTGCTGTTCTACAGTATGGCTGGCCCTGTTATTTGCTGTTCCACAGTATGGCTGGGCCTGTTTTTTTGCTGTTTTACTGTATGGTTGGGCCTGTTATTTGCTGTTCTACAGTATGGCTGGGCCTGATATTTGCTGTTCTATAGTATGGCCGGGCCTGTTATTTGTTGTTCTTCATTATGGCTCGGCCTGGTTTTTTGCTGTTCTACAGTATGGCTGGGCCTGTTATTTGTTGTTTTTCAGTAAACTGGGCCTGTTATTTGCTGTTCTACAGTTTTGACAGGGCCTGTTTTTTGCTGTTTTACTGTAGGGCTGGGCCTGTTATTTGCTGTTTTACTGTAGGGCTGGGCCTTTTATTTGCTGTTTTAATGTAGGGCTGGGCCTGTTATTTGCTGTTTTACTGTAGGGCTGGGCCTGTTATTTGCTGTTCTACAGTATGGCTGGGTCTGTTATTTGCTCTTTTACAGTATGGCTGGGCCTGTTAGTTGCTGTTTTACTGTATGGCTGGGCCTGTTTGTTGCTGTTTTACAGTATGGCTGGGCCTGTTATTTGCTGTTCTACAGTATGGCTGGGCCTGTTTTTTTGCTGTTTTACTGTATGGTTGGGCCTGTTATTTGCTGTTCTACAGTATGGCCGGGCCTGTTATTTGCTGTTTTCCTGTATGGCTGGACCTGTTAGTTGATGTTTTCCTGTATGGCTGGGCCTGTTAGTTGATGTTTTACAGTATGGCTGGGCCTGTTTCTTGCTGTTTTACTGTATGGCTGGGCCTGTTTCTTGCTGTTTTACTGTATGGCTGGGTCTGTTATTTGCTGTTCTACAGTATGGCTGGGCCTGTTTCTTTGCTGTTTTACTGTATGGTTGGGCCTGTTATTTGCTGTTTTACTGTATGGTTGGGCCTGTTATTTGCTGTTCTACAGTATGGCCGGGCCTGTTATTTGCTGTTTTCCTGAATGGCTGGACCTGTTAGTTGATGTTTTCCTGTATGGCTGGGCCTGTTAGTTGATGTTTTACAGTATGGCTGGGCCTGTTTCTTGCTGTTTTACTGTATGGCTGGGCCTGTTTCTTGCTGTTTTACTGTATGGCTGGGCCAGTTAGTTGCTGTTTTACTGTATGGCTGGGCCTGTTTGTTGCTGTTTTACAGTATGGTTGGGCCTGTTATTTGCTGTTCTACAGTATGGCCGGGCCTGTTATTTGCTGTTCCACAGTATGGCTGGGCCTGTTTTTTTGCTGTTTTACTGTATGGTTGGGCCTGTTATTTGCTGTTCTACAGAATGCTGGGCCTGATATTAGCTGTTCTATAGTATGGCCGGGCCTGTTATTTGTTGTTCTTCATTATGGCTCGGCCTGGTTTTTTGCTGTTCTACAGTATGGCTGGGCCTGTTATTTGATGTTTTTCAGTAAACTGGGCCTGTTATTTGCTGTTCTACAGTTTTGACAGGGCCTGTTTTTTGCTGTTTTACTGTAGGGCTGGGCCTGTTATTTGCTGTTTTACTGTATGGTTGGGCCTGTTATTTGCTGTTCTACAGTATGGCTGGGCCTGTTATTTGCTGTTTTCCTGTATGGCTGGACCTGTTAGTTGATGTTTTCCTGTATGGCTGGGCCTGTTAGTTGATGTTTTACAGTATGGCTGGGCCTGTTTCTTGCTGTTTTACTCTATGGCTGGGCCTGTTTCTTGCTGTTTTACTGTATGGCTGGGCCAGTTAGTTGCTGTTTTACTGTATGGCTGGGCCTGTTTGTTGCTGTTTTACAGTATGGCTGGGCCTGTTATTTGCTTTTCTACAGTATGGCTGGGCCTGTTTTTTTGCTGTTTTACTGTATGGTTGGGCCTGTTATTTGCTGTTCTACAGTATGGCCGGGCCTGTTATTTGCTGTTTTCCTGTATGGCTGGACCTGTTAATTGATGTTTTCCTGTATGGCTGGGCCTGTTAGTTGATGTTTTACAGTATGGCTGGGCCTGTTTCTTGCTGTTTTACTGTATGGCTTGGCCTGTTTCTTGCTGTTTTACTGTATGGCTGGGTCTGTTACTTGCTGTTCTACAGTATGACTGGGCCTGTTATTTGCTGTTCTACAGTTTTGACAGGGCCTGTTTTTTGCTGTTTTACTGTCGGGCTGGGCCTGTTATTTGCTGCTTTACTGTAGAGCTGGGCCTGTTATTTGCTGTTTAACTGTATGGCTGGGCCCGTTTGTTGCTGTTTTACAGTATGGCTGGGCCTGTTAGTTGATGTTTTACAGTATGGCTGGGCCTGTTTCTTGCTGATTTACTGTATGGCTGGGTCTGTTATTTGCTGTTCTACAGTATGGCTGGGCCTGTTATTTGCTGTTCCACAGTATCCTGGGCCTGTTTTTTTGCTGTTTTACTGTATGGTTGGGCCTGTTATTTGCTGTTCTACAGTATGGCTGGGCCTGATATTTGCTGTTCTATAGTATGGCCGGGCCTGTTATTTGTTGTTCTTCATTATGGCTCTGCCTGGTTTTTTGCTGTTCTACAGTATGGCTGGGCCTGTTATTTGTTGTTTTTCAGTAAACTGGGACTGTTATTTGCTGTTCTACAGTTTTGACAGGGCCTGTTTTTTGCTGTTTTACTGTAGGGCTGGGCCTGTTTCTTGCTGTTTTACTCTATGGCTGGGCCTGTTTCTTGCTGTTTTACTGTATGGCTGGGCCAGTTAGTTGCTGTTTTACTGTATGGCTGGGCCTGTTTGTTGCTGTTTTACAGTATGGCTGGGCCTGTTATTTGCTTTTCTACAGTATGGCTGGGCCTGTTTTTTTGCTGTTTTACTGTATGGTTGGGCCTGTTATTTGCTGTTCTACAGTATGGCCGGGCCTGTTATTTGCTGTTTTCCTGTATGGCTGGACCTGTTAATTGATGTTTTCCTGTATGGCTGGGCCTGTTAGTTGATGTTTTACAGTATGGCTGGGCCTGTTTCTTGCTGTTTTACTGTATGGCTTGGCCTGTTTCTTGCTGTTTTACTGTATGGCTGGGTCTGTTACTTGCTGTTCTAAAGTATGACTGGGCCTGTTATTTGCTGTTCTACAGTTTTGACAGGGCCTGTTTTTTGCTGTTTTACTGTCGGGCTGGGTCTGTTATTTGCTGCTTTACTGTAGAGCTGGGCCTGTTATTTGCTGTTTTACTGTATGGCTGGGCCCGTTTGTTGCTGTTTTACAGTATGGCTGTGCCTGTTATTTGCTGTTCTACAGTATGGCTGGGCCTGTTTTTTTGCTGTTTTACTGTATGGTTCGGCCTGTTATTTGCTGTTCTACAGTATGGCCGGGCCTGTTATTTGCTGTTTTCCTGTATGGCTGGACCTGTTAGTTGATGTTTTCCTGTATGGCTGGGCCTGTTAGTTGATGTTTTACAGTATGGCTGGGCCTGTTTCTTGCTGTTTTACTGTATGGCTGGGCCTGTTTCTTGCTGATTTACTGTATGGCTGGGTCTGTTATTTGCTGTTCTACAGTATGGCTGGGCCTGTTATTTGCTGTTCCACAGTATCCTGGGCCTGTTTTTTTGCTGTTTTACTGTATGGTTGGGCCTGTTATTTGCTGTTCTATAGTATGGCCGGGCCTGTTATTTGTTGTTCTTCATTATGGCTCTGCCTGGTTTTTTGCTGTTCTACAGTATGGCTGGGCCTGTTATTTGTTGTTTTTCAGTAAACTGGGACTGTTATTTGCTGTTCTACAGTTTTGACAGGGCCTGTTTTTTGCTGTTTTACTGTAGGGCTGGGCCTGTTATTTGCTGTTTTACTGTAGGGCTGGGCCTTTTATTTGCTGTTTTACTGTAGGGCTGGGCCTGTTATTTGCTGTTTTACTGTAGGGCTGGGCCTGTTATTTGCTGTTCTACAGTATGGCTGGGTCTGTTATTTGCTCTTTTACAGTATGGCTGGGCCTGTTAGTTGCTGTTTTACTGTATGGCTGGGCCTGTTTGTTGCTGTTTTACAGTATGGCTGGGCCTGTTATTTGCTGTTCTACAGTATGGCTGGGCCTGTTTTTTTGCTGTTTTACTGTATGGTTGGGCCTGTTATTTGCTGTTCTACAGTATGGCCGGGCCTGTTATTTGCTGTTTTCCTGTATGGCTGGACCTGTTAGTTGATGTTTTCCTGTATGGTGGGCCTGTTAGTTGATGTTTTACAGTATGGCTGGACCTGTTTCTTGCTGTTTTACTGTATGGCTGGGCCTGTTTCTTGCTGTTTTACAGTATGGCTGGGCCTGTTTTTTGCTGTTTTACTGTATGGCTGGGCCTGTTATTTGCTGTTCTACAGTATGGCTGGGCCTGTTAATTGCTGTTCTACATTATGACTAGGCCTGTTTCTTGCTGTTTTACCTTAGGGCTGGGCCTGTTATTTGCTGTTTGGCTTGGCCTGTTATTTGCTGTTTTACAATATGACTGCGCCTGTTATTTACTGTTTTACAGTATGGCTGGGCCTGTTATTTCCTGTTTTACAGTATGGCTGGGCCTGTTATTTGCTGTTCTACAGTATGGCTGGACCTGTTATTTGCTGTTTTACAGAATGGCTGGGCCTGTTATTTGCTGTTTTAGAGAATGGCTGGGCCTGTTATTTGCTGATTTACAGTATGACTGGGCCTGTTATTTACTGTTTTACAGTATGGCTGGGCCTGTAATTTGCTGTTTTACTGTAGGGCTGGGCCTGTAATTTGCTGTTCTACAGTATGGCTGGGCCTGTCGTTTGCTGTTCTACAGTATGGCTGGGCCTGTTATTTGCTGTTTTACTGTAGAGCTGGGCCTGTTATTTGCTGTTTTACTGTAGGGCTGGGCCTGTTATTTGCTGTTTTACTGTATGGCTAGGCCTGTTATTTGCTGTTCTACAGTATGGCTGGTTCTGTTATTTCCTGTTTTACAGTATGGCTGGGCCTGTTATTTGCTGTTTTACAGTATGACTGGGCCTGTTATTTACTGTTTTACTGTATGGCTGGGCCTGTTATTTCCTGTTTTACAGTATGGCTGGGCCTGTAATTTGCTGTTCTACAGTATGGCTGGACCTGTTATTTGCTGTTTTACAGAATGGCTGGGCCTGTTATTTGCTGATTTACAGAATGGCTGGGCCTGTTATTTGCTGATTTACAGTATGACTGGGCCTGTTATTTACTGATTTACAGTGACTGGGCCTGTTATTTACTGTATTACAGTACGGCTGGGCCTGTTATCTGCTGTTTAAAAGTATGGCTGGGCCTGTAATTTGCTGTTTTACTGTAGGGCTGGGCCTGTAATTTGCTGTTCTACAGTATGGCTGGGCCTGTTGTTTGCTGTTCTACAGTATGGCTGGGCCTGTTATTTGCTGTTTTACTGTAGAGCTGGGCCTGTTATTTGCTGTTTTACTGTAGGGCTGGGCCTGTTATTTGCTGTTTTACAGTATGGCTGGGCCTGTTATTTCCTGTTTTACAGTATGGCTGGGCCTGTTATTTGCTGTTCTACAGTATGGCCGGGCCTGTTATTTGCTGTTTTCCTGTATGGCTGGACCTGTTAGTTGATGTTTTCCTGTATGGCTGGGCCTGTTAGTTGATGTTTTACAGTATGGCTGGGCCTGTTTTTTGCTGTTTTACTGTATGGCTGGGCCTGTTATTTGCTGTTCTACAGTATGGCTGGGCCTGTTAATTGCTGTTCTACAGTATGACTAGGCCTGTTTCTTGCTGTTTTACCTTAGGGCTGGGCCTGTTATTTGCTGTTTGGCTGGGCCTGTTATTTGCTGTTTTACAACATGACTGCGCCTGTTATTTACTGTTTTACAGTATGGCTGGGCCTGTTATTTCCTGTTTTACAGAATGGCTGGGCCTGTTATTTGCTGTTCTACAGTATGACTAGGCCTGTTTCTTGCTGTTTTACCTTAGGGCTGGGCCTGTTATTTGCTGTTTGGCTGGGCCTGTTATTTGCTGATTTACAGTATGACTGGGCCTGTTATTTACTGTTTTACAGTATGGCTGGGCCTGTAATTTGCTGTTTTACTGTAGGGCTGGGCCTGTAATTTGCTGTTCTACAGTATGGCTGGGCCTGTCGTTTGCTGTTCTACAGTATGGCTGGGCCTGTTATTTGCTGTTTTACTGTAGAGCTGGGCCTGTTATTTGCTGTTTTACTGTAGGGCTGGGCCTGTTATTTGCTGTTTTACTGTATGGCTAGGCCTGTTATTTGCTGTTCTACAGTATGGCTGGTTCTGTTATTTCCTGTTTTACAGTATGGCTGGGCCTGTTATTTGCTGTTTTACAGTATGACTGGGCCTGTTATTTACTGTTTTACAGTATGGCTGGGCCTGTTATTTCCTGTTTTACAGTATGGCTGGGCCTGTAATTTGCTGTTCTACAGTATGGCTGGACCTGTTATTTGCTGTTTTACAGAATGGCTGGGCCTGTTATTTGCTGATTTACAGTATGACTGGGCCTGTTATTTACTGATTTACAGTGACTGGGCCTGTTATTTACTGTATTACAGTACGGCTGGGCCTGTTATCTGCTGTTTAAAAGTATGGCTGGGCCTGTAATTTGCTGTTTTACTGTAGGGCTGGGCCTGTAATTTGCTGTTCTACAGTATGGCTGGGCCTGTTGTTTGCTGTTCTACAGTATGGCTGGGCCTGTTATTTGCTGTTTTACTGTAGAGCTGGGCCTGTTATTTGCTGTTTTACTGTAGGGCTGGGCCTGTTATTTGCTGTTTTACAGTATGGCTGGGCCTGTTATTTCCTGTTTTACAGTATGGCTGGGCCTGTTATTTGCTGTTCTACAGTATGGCCGGGCCTGTTATTTGCTGTTTTCCTGTATGGCTGGACCTGTTAGTTGATGTTTTCCTGTATGGCTGGGCCTGTTAGTTGATGTTTTACAGTATGGCTGGGCCTGTTTTTTGCTGTTTTACTGTATGGCTGGGCCTGTTATTTGCTGTTCTACAGTATGGCTGGGCCTGTTAATTGCTGTTCTACAGTATGACTAGGCCTGTTTCTTGCTGTTTTACCTTAGGGCTGGGCCTGTTATTTGCTGTTTGGCTGGGCCTGTTATTTGCTGTTTTACAATATGACTGTGCCTGTTATTTACTGTTTTACAGTATGGCTGGGCCTGTTATTTCCTGTTTTACAGAATGGCTGGGCCTGTTATTTGCTGTTTTAGAGAATGGCTGGGCCTGTTATTTGCTGTTCTACAGTATGGCTGGGCCTGTAATTTGCTGTTTTACTGTAGGGCTGGGCCTGTAATTTGCTGTTCTACAGTATGGCTGGGCCTGTCGTTTGCTGTTCTACAGTATGGCTGGGCCTGTTATTTGCTGTTTTACTGTAGAGCTGGGCCTGTTATTTGCTGTTTTACTGTAGGGCTGGGCCTGTTATTTGCTGTTTTACTGTATGGCTAGGCCTGTTATTTGCTGTTCTACAGTATGGCTGGTTCTGTTATTTCCTGTTTTACAGTATGGCTGGGCCTGTTATTTGCTGTTTTACAGTATGACTGGGCCTGTTATTTACTGTTTTACAGTATGGCTGGGCCTGTTATTTCCTGTTTTACAGTATGGCTGGGCCTGTAATTTGCTGTTCTACAGTATGGCTGGACCTGTTATTTGCTGTTTTACAGAATGGCTGGGCCTGTTATTTGCTGATTTACAGAATGGCTGGGCCTGTTATTTGCTGATTTACAGTATGACTGGGCCTGTTATTTACTGATTTACAGTGACTGGGCCTGTTATTTACTGTTTTACAGTACGGCTGGGCCTGTTATCTGCTGTTTTACAGTATGGCTGGGCCTGTAATTTGCTGTTTTACTGTAGGGCTGGGCCTGTAATTTGCTGTTCTACAGTATGGCTGGGCCTGTTGTTTGCTCTTCTACAGTATGGCTGGGCCTGTTATTTGCTGTTTTACTGTAGAGCTGGGCCTGTTATTTGCTGTTTTACTGTAGGGCTGGGCCTGTTTCTTGCTGTTTTACTGTATGGCTGGGCCTGTTTCTTGCTGTTTTACTGTATGGCTGGGTCTGTTATTTGCTGTTCTACAGTATGGCCGGGCCTGTTATTTGCTGTTTTCCTGTATGGCTGGACCTGTTAGTTGATGTTTTCCTGTATGGCTGGGCCTGTTAGTTGATGTTTTACAGTATGGCTGGGCCTGTTTTTTGCTGTTTTACTGTATGGCTGGGCCTGTTATTTGCTGTTCTACAGTATGGCTGGGCCTGTTAATTGCTGTTCTACAGTATGACTAGGCCTGTTTCTTGCTGTTTTACCTTAGGGCTGGGCCTGTTATTTGCTGTTTGGCTGGGCCTGTTATTTGCTGTTTTACAACATGACTGCGCCTGTTATTTACTGTTTTACAGTATGGCTGGGCCTGTTATTTCCTGTTTTACAGAATGGCTGGGCCTGTTATTTGCTGTTTTAGAGAATGGCTGGGCCTGTTATTTGCTGTTCTACAGTATGACTAGGCCTGTTTCTTGCTGTTTTACCTTAGGGCTGGGCCTGTTATTTGCTGTTTGGCTGGGCCTGTTATTTGCTGATTTACAGTATGACTGGGCCTGTTATTTACTGTTTTACAGTATGGCTGGGCCTGTAATTTGCTGTTTTACTGTAGGGCTGGGCCTGTAATTTGCTGTTCTACAGTATGGCTGGGCCTGTCGTTTGCTGTTCTACAGTATGGCTGGGCCTGTTATTTGCTGTTTTACTGTAGAGCTGGGCCTGTTATTTGCTGTTTTACTGTAGGGCTGGGCCTGTTATTTGCTGTTTTACTGTATGGCTAGGCCTGTTATTTGCTGTTCTACAATATGGCTGGTTCTGTTATTTCCTGTTTTACAGTATGGCTGGGCCTGTTATTTGCTGTTTTACAGTATGATTGGGCCTGTTATTTACTGTTTTACAGTATGGCTGGGCCTGTTATTTCCTGTTTTACAGTATGGCTGGGCCTGTAATTTGCTGTTCTACAGTATGGCTGGACCTGTTATTTGCTGTTTTACAGAATGGCTGGGCCTGTTATTTGCTGATTTACACAGAATGGCTGGGCCTGTTATTTGCTGATTTACAGTATGACTGGGCCTGTTATTTACTGATTTACAGTGACTGGGCCTGTTATTTACTGTTTTACAGTACGGCTGGGCCTGTTATCTGCTGTTTTACAGTATGGCTGGGCCTGTAATTTGCTGTTTTACTGTAGGGCTGGGCCTGTAATTTGCTGTTCTACAGTATGGCTGGGCCTGTTGTTTGCTCTTCTACAGTATGGCTGGGCCTGTTATTTGCTGTTTTACTGTAGAGCTGGGCCTGTTATTTGCTGTTTTACTGTAGGGCTGGGCCTGTTATTTGATGTTCTACAGTATGGCTGGGCCTGTTAATTGCTGTTCTACAGTATGACTAGGCCTGTTTCTTGCTGTTTTACCTTAGGGCTGGGCCTGTTATTTGCTGTTTGGCTGGGCCTGTTATTTGCTGTTTTACAATATGACTGCGCCTGTTATTTACTGTTTTACAGTATGGCTGGGCCTGTTATTTCCTGTTTTACAGAATGGCTGGGCCTGTTATTTGCTGTTTTAGAGAATGGCTGGGCCTGTTATTTGCTGTTCTACAGTATGACTAGGCCTGTTTCTTGCTGTTTTACCTTAGGGCTGGGCCTGTTATTTGCTGTTTGGCTGGGCCTGTTATTTGCTGATTTACAGTATGACTGGGCCTGTTATTTACTGTTTTACAGTATGGCTGGGCCTGTAATTTGCTGTTTTACTGTAGGGCTGGGCCTGTAATTTGCTGTTCTACAGTATGGCTGGGCCTGTCGTTTGCTGTTCTACAGTATGGCTGGGCCTGTTATTTGCTGTTTTACTGTAGAGCTGGGCCTGTTATTTGCTGTTTTACTGTAGGGCTGGGCCTGTTATTTGCTGTTTTACTGTATGGCTAGGCCTGTTATTTGCTGTTCTACAGTATGGCTGGTTCTGTTATTTCCTGTTTTACAGTATGGCTGGGCCTGTTATTTGCTGTTTTACAGTATGACTGGGCCTGTTATTTACTGTTTTACAGTATGGCTGGGCCTGTTATTTCCTGTTTTACAGTATGGCTGGGCCTGTAATTTGCTGTTCTACAGTATGGCTGGACCTGTTATTTGCTGTTTTACAGAATGGCTGGGCCTGTTATTTGCTGATTTACAGAATGGCTGGGCCTGTTATTTGCTGATTTACAGTATGACTGGGCCTGTTATTTACTGATTTACAGTGACTGGGCCTGTTATTTACTGTTTTACAGTACGGCTGGGCCTGTTATCTGCTGTTTTACAGTATGGCTGGGCCTGTAATTTGCTGTTTTACTGTAGGGCTGGGCCTGTAATTTGCTGTTCTACAGTATGGCTGGGCCTGTTGTTTGCTCTTCTACAGTATGGCTGGGCCTGTTATTTGCTGTTTTACTGTAGAGCTGGGCCTGTTATTTGCTGTTTTACTGTAGGGCTGGGCCTGTTATTTGCTGTTTTACAGTATGGCTGGGCCTGTTATTTCCTGTTTTACAGTATGGCTGGGCCTGTTATTTGCTGTTCTACAGTATGGCTGGACCTGTTATTTGCTGTTTTACAGAAGGGCTGGGCCTGTTATTTGCTGTTTTACAGAATGGCTGGGCCTGTTATTTGCTGTTTTACAGAGTGGCTGGGCCTGTTATTAGGTGTTTTGCAGTATGGCTGGGCCTGTTATTTGCTCTTCTGCAGTATGGCTGGGCCTGTTATTTGCTGTTTTACTGCAGGGCTGGGCCTGTTATTTGCTGTTTTACTGTCGGGCTGGGCCTGTTATTTGCTGTTTTACTGTGGGGTTGGGCCTGTTATTTGCTGTTTTACAGTAGGGTTGGGCCTGTTATTTACTGTTTTACAGTATGGCTGGGCCTGTTATTTAATGTTTTACTCTATGTCTGGGCCTGTTATTTGCTGATTTACAGTATGGCTGGGCCTGTAATTTGCTGTCTTACTGTAGGGCTGGGCCTGTTATTTGCTGTTTTACAGTTTGACTGGGCCTGTTATTTGCTGTTTTACAGTATGGCTGGGTCTGTTATTTGCTGTTTTACAGTATGGCTGGGCCTGTTATTTGCTGTTCTACTGTAGGGATGGGCCTGTTATTTGCTGTTTTACTGTTGGGCTTGGCCTGTTTTTTGCTGTTTTACAGTATGAGAGTGCCTGTTATTTGCTGATTTACAGTATGACTGGGCCTGTTATTTAATGTTTTACAGTATGGCTGGGTCTGTTATTTGCTGTTCTACAGTATGGCTGGGCCTGTTATTTGCTGTTTTACAGAAAGGCTGGGCCTGTTATTTGCTGTTTTACAGAATGGCTGGGCCTGTTATTTGCTGATTTACAGTATGACTGGGCCTGTTATTTGCTGTTTTACAGAATGGCTGGGCCTGTTATTTGCTGATTTACAGTATGACTGGGCCTGTTATTTACTGATTTACAGTGACTGGGCCTGTAATTTACTGTTTTACAGTACGGCTGGGCCTGTTATCTGCTGTTTTACAGTATGGCTGGGCCTGTAATTTGCTGTTTTACTGTAGGGCTGGGCCTGTAATTTGCTGTTCTACAGTATGGCTGGGCCTGTTGTTTGCTGTTCTACAGTATGGCTGGGCCTGTTATTTGCTGTTTTACTGTAGAGCTGGGCCTGTTATTTGCTGTTTTACTGTAGGGCTGGGCCTGTTATTTGCTGTTTTACAATATGGCTGGGCCTGTTATTTCCTGTTTTACAGTATGGCTGGGCTTGTTATTTGCTGTTCTACAGTATGGCTGGACCTGATATTTGCTGTTTTACAGAATGGCTGGGCCTGTTATTTGCTGTTTTACACAATGGCTGGGCCTGTTATTTGCTGTTTTACACAATGGCTGGGCCTGTTATTAGGTGTTTTGCAGTATGGCTGGGCCTGTTATTTGCTCTTCTGCAGTATGGCTGGGCCTGTTATTTGCTGTTTTACTGTAGGGCTGGGCCTGTTATTTGCTGTTTTACTGTCGGGCTGGGCCTGTTATTTGCTGTTTCACTGTAGAGCTGGGCCTGTTATTTGGTGTTTTACTGTATGGCTGGGACTGTTAGTTGCTGTTTTACTGTATGGCTGGGCCTGTTTGTTGCTGTTTTACAGTATGGCTGGGCCTGTTATTTGCTGTTCTACAGTATGGCTGGGCCTGTTTTTTTTGCTGTTTTACTGTATGGTTGGGCCTGTTATTTGCTGTTCTACAGTATGGCCGGGCCTGTTATTTGCTGTTTTCCTGTATGGCTGGACCTGTTAGTTGATGTTTTCCTGTATGGCTGGGCCTGTTAGTTGATGTTTTACACTATGGCTGGGCCTGTTTTTTGCTGTTTTACTGTATGGCTGGGTCTGTTATTTGCTGTTCTACAGTATGGCTGGGCCTGTTATTTGCTGTTTTACAGTATGACTGGGCCTGTTATTTACTGTTTTACAGTGTGGCTGGGCCTGTTATTTCCTGTTTTACAGTATGGCTGGGCCTGTTATTTACAGTTCTACAGTATGGCTGGGCCTGTAATTTGCTGTTTTACAGAAGGGCCTGTTATATGCTGTTTTACAGAATGGCTGGGCCTGTTATTTGCTGTTCTACAGTATGGTTGGGCCTGTTTGTTGCTGTTTTACAGTATGGCTGGGCCTGTTATTTGCTGTTCTACAGTATGGCTGGGCCTGTTTTTTTGCTGTTTTACTGTATGGTTGGGCCTGTTATTTGCTGTTCTACAGTATGGCCGGGCCTGTTATTTGCTGTTTTCCTGTATGGCTGGACCTGTTAGTTGATGTTTTCCTGTATGGCTGGGCCTGTTAGTTGATGTTTTACAGTATGGCTGGGCCTGTTATTTGCTGTTCTACAGTTTGGCTGGTCCTGTTATTTGCTGTTCTACAGTATGGCTAGGCCTGTTTCTTGCTGTTTTACCTTAGGGCTGGGCCTGTTATTTGCTATTTTACTGTATGGCTAGGCCTGTTATTTGCTGTTCTACTGTAGGGCTGGGCCTGTTATTTGCTGTTCTACAGTATAGCTGGGCCTGTTATTTGCTGTTCTACAGTATGGCTGGGCCTGTTATTTGCTGTTCTACAGTATGGCTGGGCCTGTTTTGTTGCTGTTTTACAGTATGGCTGGGCCTGTAATTTGCTGTTTTACTGTATGGCTAGGCCTGTTATTTGCTGTTCTACTGTAGGGGTGGGCCTGTTATTTGCTGTTCTACAGTATAGATGGGCCTGTTATTTGCTGTTCTACAGTATGGCTGGGCCTGTTATTTGCTGTTCTACAGTATGGCTGGCCCCTTTTTTTTTGCTGTTCTACAGTATGGCTGGGCCTGTTATTTGTTGCTCTTCATTATGGCTGGTTCTGTTATTTGCTGTTTTACAGTATGGCTGGGCCTGTTATTTGCTGTTTTACAGTATGGCTGGGCCTGTTTTTTGCTGTTAAACTGTATGGCTGGGCCTGTTATTTGCTGTTCTACAGTATGGCTGGGCCTGGTTTTTTGCTGTTTTACTGTAGGGCTGGGCCTGTTATTTGCTGTTCCACAGTATGGCTGGGCCTGTTTTTTTGCTGTTTTACTGTATGGTTGGGCCTGTTATTTGCTGTTCTACAGTATGGCTGGGCCTGTTTTTTGCTGTTGTACAGTTTGACTGGGCCTGTTATTTGCTGTTTTACAGTATGGCTGGGTCTGTTATTTGCAGTTCTACAGTATGGCTGGGCCTGTTATTTGCTGTTCTACAGTATGGCTGGGCCTGTTTTTTTTGCTGTTCTACAGTATGGCTGGGCCTGTTTTTTGCTGTTCTATAGTATGGCCGGGCCTGTTATTTGTTGCTCTTCATTATGGCTGGTTCTGTTATTTGCTGTTTTACAGTATGGCTGGGCCTGTTATTTGCTGTTTTACAGTATGGCTGGGCCTGTTATTTGCTGTCTTACAGTATGGCTGGGCCTATTTTTTGCTGTTTTACTCTAGGGCTGGGCCTGTTATTTGCTGTTCTACAGTATGGCTGGGCCTGTTATTTGTTGTTTTTCATTATGGCTGGGCCTGTTATTTGCTGTTCTACAGTGTTGCCGGGCCTGTTTTTTGCTGTTTTACTGTAGGGCTGGGCATGTTATTTGCTGTTTTACTGTAGGGCTGGAGCTTTTTTTTGCTGTTTTACAGTATGGCTGGGCCTGTTATTTGCTGTTCTACAGTATGGCTGGGCCTGTTTTTTTGCTGTTCTACAGTATGGCTGGGCCTGTTTTTTGCTGTTCTATAGTATGGCCGGGCCTGTTTACATTTTACATTTAAGTCATTTGGCAGACGCTCTTATCCAGAGCGACTTACAAATTGTTATTTGTTGCTCTTCATTATGGCTGGTTCTGTTATTTGCTGTTCTACAGTATGGCTGGGCCTGTTATTTGCTGTTTTACAGTATGGCTGGGCCTGTTATTTGCTGTTTTACAGTATGGCTGGGCCTATTTTTTGCTGTTTTACTCTAGGGCTGGGCCTGTTATTTGCTGTTCTACAGTATGGCCGGGCCTGTTATTTGCTGTTTTCCTGTATGGCTGGACCTGTTAGTTGATGTTTTCCTGTATGGCTGGGCCTGTTAGTTGATGTTTTACAGTATGGCTGGGCCTGTTTTTTGCTGTTTTACTGTATGGCTGGGCCTGTTTTTTGCTGTTCTACAGTATGGCTGGTCCTGTTATTTGCTGTTCTACAGTAGGGCTAGGCCTGTTATTTGCTGTTCTACAGTATGGCTGGGCCTGTTATTTGCTGTTCTACAGTATGGCTAGGCCTGTTTCTTGCTGTTTTACTCTAGGGCTGGGCCTGTTATTTGCTGTTCTACAGTATGGCTGGGCCTGTTATTTGTTGTTTTTCATTATGGCTGGGCCTGTTATTTGCTGTTCTACAGTTTTGCCGGGCCTGTTTTTTGCTGTTTTACTGTAGGGCTGGGCATGTTATTTGCTGTTTTACTGTAGGGCTGGAGCTTTTTTTTGCTGTTTTTCTGTAGTGCTGGGCCTGTTATTTGCTGTTTTACAGTATGGCTGGGCCTGTTATTTGCTGTTCTACAGTATGGCTGGGCCTGTTATTTGCTGTTTTGCAGTATGGCTGGGTCTGTTTTTTGCTGTTTTACTGTATGGCTGGGCCTGTTAGTTGCTGTTTTACAGTATGTCTGGGCCTGTTTTTTGCTGTTAAACTGTATGGCTGGGCCTGTTATTTGCTGTTCTACAGTATGGCTGGGCCTGGTTTTTTGCTGTTTTACTGTAGGGCTGGGCCTGTTATTTGCTGTTCCACAGTATGGCTGGGCCTGTTTTTTTGCTGTTTTACTGTATGGTTTGGCCTGTTATTTGCTGTTCTACAGTATGGCTGGGCCTGTTTTTTGCTGTTTTACAGTTTGACTGGGCCTGTTATTTGCTGTTTTACAGTATGGCTGGGTCTGTTATTTGCAGTTCTACAGTATGGCTGGGCCTGTTATTTGCTGTTCTACAGTATGGCTGGGCCTGTTTTTTTTGCTGTTCTACAGTATGGCTGGGCCTGTTTTTTGCTGTTCTATAGTATGGCCGGGCCTGTTATTTGTTGCTCTTCATTATGGCTGGTTCTGTTATTTGCTGTTTTACAGTATGGCTGGGCCTGTTATTTGCTGTTTTACAGTATGGCTGGGCCTGTTATTTGCTGTCTTACAGTATGGCTGGGCCTATTTTTTGCTGTTTTATTCTAGGGCTGGGCCTGTTATTTGCTGTTCTACAGTATGGCTGGGCCTGTTATTTGTTGTTTTTCATTATGGCTGGGCCTGTTATTTGCTGTTCTACAGTGTTGCCGGGCCTGTTTTTTGCTGTTTTACTGTAGGGCTGGGCATGTTATTTGCTGTTTTACTGTAGGGCTGGAGCTTTTTTTTGCTGTTTTACAGTATGGCTGGGCCTGTTATTTGCTGTTCTACAGTATGGCTGGGCCTGTTTTTTTTGCTGTTCTACAGTATGGCTGGGCCTGTTTTTTGCTGTTCTATAGTATGGCCGGGCCTGTTTACATTTTACATTTAAGTCATTTGGCAGACGCTCTTATCCAGAGCGACTTACAAATTGTTATTTGTTGCTCTTCATTATGGCTGGTTCTGTTATTTGCTGTTTTACAGTATGGCTGGGCCTGTTATTTGCTGTTTTACAGTATGGCTGGGCCTGTTATTTGCTGTTTTACAGTATGGCTGGGCCAATTTTTTGCTGTTTTACTCTAGGGCTGGGCCTGTTATTTGCTGTTCTACAGTATGGCCGGGCCTGTTATTTGCTGTTTTCCTGTATGGCTGGACCTGTTAGTTGATGTTTTCCTGTATGGCTGGGCCTGTTTTTTTTGCTGTTTTACAGTATGGCTGGGCCTGTAATTTGCTGTTTTACTGTATGGCTAGGCCTGTTATTTGCTGTTCTACTGTAGGGCTGGGCCTGTTATTTGCTGTTCTACAGTATAGCTGGGCCTGTTATTTGCTGTTCTACAGTATGGCTGGGCCTGTTATTTGCTGTTCTACAGTATGGCTGGGCCTGTTTTTTTTGCTGTTTTACAGTATGGCTGGGCCTGTAATTTGCTGTTTTACTGTATGGCTAGGCCTGTTATTTGCTGTTCTACTGTAGGGCTGGGCCTGTTATTTGCTGTTCTACAGTATAGCTGGGCCTGTTATTTGCTGTTCTACAGTATGGCTGGGCCTGTTATTTGCTGTTCTACAGTATGGCTGGGCCTGTTTTTTTTGCTGTTCTACAGTATGGCTGGGCCTGTTTTTTGCTGTTCTATAGTATGGCCGGGCCTGTTATTTGTTGCTCTTCATTATGGCTGGTTCTGTTATTTGCTGTTTTACAGTATGGCTGGGCCTGTTATTTGCTGTTTTACAGTATGGCTGGGCCTGTTATTTGCTGTTTTACAATATGGCTGGGCCTATTTTTTGCTGTTTTACTCTAGGGCTGGGCCTGTTATTTGCTGTTCTACAGTATGGCTGGGCCTGTTATTTGTTGTTTTTCATTATGGCTGGGCCTGTTATTTGCTGTTCTACAGTTTTGCCGGGCCTGTTTTTTGCTGTTTTAGTGTAGGGCTGGGCATGTTATTTGCTGTTTTACTGTAGGGCTGGAGCTTTTTTTTGCTGTTTTTCTGTAGTGCTGGGCCTGTTATTTGCTGTTTTACAGTATGGCTGGGCCTGTTATTTGCTGTTCTACAGTATGGCTGGGCCTGTTATTCGCTGTTTTGCAGTATGGCTGGGTCTGTTTTTTGCTGTTTTACTGTATGGCTGGGCCTGTTAGTTGCTGTTTTACAGTATGTCTGGGCCTGTTTTTTGCTGTTAAACTGTATGGCTGGGCCTGTTATTTGCTGTTCTACAGTATGGCTGGGCCTGGTTTTTTGCTGTTTTACTGTAGGGCTGGGCCTGTTATTTGCTGTTCCACAGTATGGCTGGGCCTGTTTTTTTGCTGTTTTACTGTATGGTTGGGCCTGTTATTTGCTGTTCTACAGTATGGCTGGGCCTGTTTTTTGCTGTTTTACAGTTTGACTGGGCCTGTTATTTGCTGTTTTACAGTATGGCTGGGTCTGTTATTTGCAGTTCTACAGTATGGCTGGGCCTGGTATTTGCTGTTCTACTGTAGGGCTGGGCCTGTTATTTGCTGCTTTACTGTTGGGCTGGGCCTGTTTTTTGCTGTTTTACAGTATGATAGTGCCTGTTATTTGCTGATTTACAGTATGGCTGGGCCTGTTATTTGCTGTTTTACAGTATGGCTGGGACTGTAATTTGCTGTTCTACTGTAGGGCCGGGCCTGTTATTTGCTGTTCTACAGTATGGCTGGGACTGTAATTTGCTGTTTTACTGTAGGGCTGGGCCTGTTATTTGCTTTTCCACAGTATGGCTGGGCCTGCTTTTTTGCTGTTTTACTGTATGGTTGGGCCTGTTATTTGCTGTTCTACAGTATGGCTGGTCCTGTTATTTGCTGTTTTACAGTATGGCTGGGCCTGTTATTTGCTGTTTTACAGTATGACTGGGCCTGTTATTTACTGTTTTACTGTATGGCTGGGCCTGTTATTTGCTGTTTTATAGTATGGCTGGGATCGTAATTTGATGTCTTACTGTAGGGCTGGGCCTGTTTTTTGCTGTTTTACAGTTTGACTGGGTCTGTTATTTGCTGTTCTACAGTATGGCTGGGCCTGTTATTTGCTGTTCTACTGTAGGGCTGGGCCAGTTATTTGCTGTTTTACTGAATGACAGTGCCTGTTATTTGCTGATTTACAGTATGGCTGGGCCTGTTATTTGCTGTTCTACAGTATGGCTGGGCCTGTTATTTACTGTTTTACAGTATGGCTGGGCCTGTTATTTACTGTTTTACAGTATGGCTGGGCCTGTTATTTACTGTTTTACAGTATGGCTGGGCCTGTTATTTACTGTTTTACAGTATGGCTGGGCCTGTTATTTACTGTTTTACAGTATGGCTGGGCCTGTTATTTACTGATTTACAGTATGGCTGGGCCTGTTATTTACTGTTTTACAGTATGGCTGGGCCTGTTATTTGCTGTTCTACAGTATGGCTGGGCCTGTTATTTACTGTTTTACAGTATGGCTGGGCCTGTAATTAGCTGTTTTGCAGTATGGCTGGGCCTGTTTTTTGCTGTTCTACAGTATGGCTGGGCCTGTTTTTTTGCTGTTTTACAGAATGGCTGGGCCTGTTATTTGCTGATTTACAATATGACTGGGCCTGTTATTTACTATTTTACAGTGACTGGGCCTGTTATTTACTGTTTTACAATATGGCTGGGCCTGTTATTTACTGTTTTACAATATGGCTGGGCCTGTAATTTGCTGTTTTACTGTAGGGCTGGGCCTGTAATTTGCTGTTCTACAGTATGGCTGGGCCTGTTATTTGCTGTTCTACGGTATGGCTGGGACTGTTATTTGCTGTTTTACTGTAGGGCTGGGCCTGTTATTTGCTGTTTTACAGTATGGCTGGGCCTGTTTTTTGCTGTTTTACTGTATGGCTGGGCCTGTTAGTTGCTGTTTTACAGTATGGCTGGGCCTGTTATTTGCAGTTTTACTGTCGGGCTGGGCCTGTTTTTTTGCCGTTTTACTGTAGGGTTGGGCCTGTTATTTGCTGTTCTACAGTATGGCTGGTTCTGTTATTTCCTGTTTTACTGTATGGCTGGGCCTGTTATTTGCTCTTTTACACTATGACTGGGCCTGTTATTTGTTGTTTTACAGTATGGCTGGGCCTGTTATTTCCTGTTTTACAGTATGGCTGTGCCTGTTATTTGCAGTTCTACGGTATGGCTGGGCCTGTTATTTGCTGTTCTACGGTATGGCTGGGACTGTTATTTGCTGTTTTACTGTAGAGCTGGGCCTGTTATTTGCTGTTTTACTGTAGGGCTGGGCCTGTTATTTGCTGTTTTACAGTATGGCTGGGCCTGTTTTTTGCTGTTTTACTGTATGGCTGGGCCTGTTAGTTGCTGTTTTACAGTATGGCTGGGCCTGTTATTTGCTGCTCTACAGTATGGCTGAGCCTGTTTTTTTTGCTGTTTTACTGTATGGCTGGGCCTGTTATTTGCTGTTCTACAGTATGGCTGAGCCTGTTATTTGTTGTTCTTCATTATGGCTGGGTGTCACTGTCGTCCTCCTCTTCATCCGAAGAGGAGAGGCGAGAAGGATCGGAAGACCAATATGCGGCGTGATATGTGTTCATGTTGAATGTTTTAATTAAAGAAAGAACTGAACACCGAAACACTATACAAAAAACAGTAAACAAAATAACAACCGTGAAGCTAATGCGAGCTGTGCTGAAACAAGTCATCAACATTGACAATCACCCACAACAAACAGTGCAACCCAGGCTACCTAAGTATGATTCTCAATCAGAGACAACTAATGACACCTGCCTCTGATTGAGAACCA